>NC_142087.1:65061013-65724138 GCF_054644295.1 Miniopterus natalensis | reverse complement strand
TTTGAATCCCCAGCACCTGACTCCCACCTTTGGCCCCGCCCCGTGATTCCCGGAGGCCCCGCCCCTCCCCACCTGCAGCTCATCCAGGCCATTTCCAGGGGCTTTTCTGTGCAAGTGGCCTCTCAAGCCTCATGCTTAGGACTTTCCTAAAATCTCTCAAACAAGCAGCAGTGACCTCCATATAGCTTGATAAGCGGCCCCAGGCCTGGCACTAGCGGCAGCCTGCATTGGCTCATAGCTTGGCCTCTCCTGGGTAATGCTAAGCCTGGCACAAGTAGCAGCCAACTACAGTTTGCTGTGTAGCTCATGCTGGGTGGCCCTGGGCAAGGCACTGGCAGAGGCTGACTTTGCACCTCCAGGGAGGCCCCAGAGACAGTGCACCTGGTGGTCAGACTCGACCACACTGACTCACAACCCTACCACATCCACGAGTGACAGTCAAGGGGTGCACTTGGTGAACACCAAAGTCCCACTGAAGTAAATCCTGCTCCACAGGGGTATCTCCAGCACAGCAGCTCTTTGGCTGTAGTTGCAGCTGGTCCTCACAGCTGATTGGCTGGGGGGTCAGTTCCTCCCAGGGACGCCAACAGCAACCAAGGCTCAACTACAACAGGACAGTGCACACAGCCCACACAGGGGAGCACCTAGAAGGCCCAGCTCAGGTGACTGGGGAGGCTGAGCCACTGGGCCCTACAGGACACCTAGTACACAAAGCCACTCTACAAATTCCAGAAGACATAGCAGCTCCATCTAATACATAGAAACAAACACCTGGAAGCAGCCAAAATGTGGAGGCAAAGAAACATGTCACAAAGGAAAGAACAGAAGAAATCTCTAGAAGAGGATAGATCCAAGCAAGCTAACAGATACAGAGTTCAGAATTTTGTTTATAAGGATGTTTAAGCAGACTGTTAGGGAAATAACTGAGAAAATCGATAACATAATAAACTACCACTTTGAAATGAAGGCTACACGAACTGAAATGAAGAATAATTTACATGGAATCAACAGTAGAGCAGAGGACACTGAGAATCAAATCAGCAATTTGGAATATGAGGAAACAAAAAATATCCAACCAGAAGAGCAAAAAGAATCCAGAAATATGAAAATAGTATAAGGAGCCTCTGGGACAACTTCAAGAGGCCCAACATTTGTATTATTGGGGTACCAGAAGGGAAAGAAAGAGACCAAGGAATTGAAAACCTATTTGAAAAAATAATTACAGAAAACTTCCCCTACCTGGGGAAAAAATCGACTTACAAGTCCAAGTAGCACAGAGGGTCCCAAACAGGAGGAACCCAACGAGGCCCACAGCAAGACACATCATAATTAAAATGCCAAAGATTAAAGACAAAGAGAGAATCTTAAAAGCAGCAAGAGAAAAACAGTTAGTTACCTACAAGGGAGCACCCATACGACTGTCAGCTGATTTCTCAACAGAAACTTGGCAGGCCAGAAGGGAATGGCAAGAAATATTCAAAGTGATGAAAAACATGGAACTACAACCAAGATTGCTCTACCCAGCAAAGCTGTCATTTAGAGTTGAAGATCAGATAAAGAGCTTCTCAGACAAGGAAAAGCTAAAGGAGTTTATCACCACCAGACCAGCACTACAGGAAAAGTTGAAGGGTCTTCTTTAAGAAGAAGCTAATGAACAAAAGAATCTGATGAACTAAATAGATCCAGAGACATTGACGCATGCAACAGACGATCATATTTCAGAGGAAAAAGGGAAGGGGGGTGGAGGATGGGAAGAGATTAACCAAAGAAGTTATATGCATAACCCATGGACACAGTTAATAATGGGGAAAAGGCCTGGGAATGGGGTGGGAGGGAAGTGGAGGGGATCAATGGGGGGGGCGGGGAATGGGATACCTGTAGTACTCTCAACAATAAAGATAAATTTAACAAGAAAAAAAAGAAGAAAAAAAGAACCGATGACAATAGGAGAGCCCAAATAACCCACAAAAAGGGTCACTCATAAATCATCCGGATCAGGAGTTCAAGGATACCACACCACTAAGTCCCACAGGACATTTACTACAAAAGGCCACCCATGAAGCCTGGGAGTCATAGTAGGTATATCTAACACATAGAAACAAAAACAGAGAGACAACTAAAATGGGGAGACAAAGAAACAATCCCCAAATTATGGAAAAGAAGGAATATACTGAAAAAGACCTAAACAAGATGGAGTTCAGAGTAGTAGTTATAAAGATGCTCAAGGATCTTAGTGAGAAATACAAGGAATGTAATGGAAACTACAAGAAACTTAATGGGAATCACATCAGCATGAAAAAGGACCAGGTGGAAATGAAGAATACCATGTCTGGCATCAAAAACACACAGGAGCCCTAGCCAGGTTACTCAGTGGTTAGAGCTTCAGTTCTGGACTGAAGGGTCCTAGGTTGGAATCTGGCCAAGAGCACATACCTTGGTTGCAGGCTCTATCCCCAGTCCTTGTCAGGGTGGATGTGGGAGGCAACCAATCGATGTGTCTCTTTCACATCGATGTTTCTCTTTCTCCCCCCCTCCCCCCCCCCCCGCTCTCTCTTCCATTCTCTCTGAAAAGCAATGGGAAAAAATATCCTCAGGTGAGAATTAAAAAAAAAAAGAATACACTGGAATGAATTTAAAGCAGACTTCATGAAGGAGAGGATGGAATAAGTTATTTGGAAGACAAGGTAGAAAAAAACAATCAGATGAGCAAAAAGAAAAAATACTTTAAAAGCACAAAGAAAGTTTAAGGGAGCTGTGGGACAACATGAAACTGAACAACATCGGCATCATAGGCGTTTCAGAGATAGAAGAAAGTGAGCATGGGTTAGAGAACCTGTTTGAAGAAATAATGACAGAAAACTTCCCTAACCTAGTGAATAAAATAGTCATACAAGTTCAGGAAGCACAAAGAGTACCAGTCAAGAAGAACACAAAGAGGCCCACACAAAGACACATCATAATTAAAATGGCAAACATTAAAGATAAAGAGAGAATCTTAAAGGCAGCAAGACAGAGACACTCAGTTTCCTACAAGGGAGCTCCCATAAGGCTGTCAGCTGCTTTCTCAACAGAAACACTACAGGCCAGAAGGGAATGGCATGAAGTATTCAAAATAATGAAAATCAAGAATCTGAACTAAGACTACTCTGTCCAGCAAGGCTATCATTCAAAACTGAAGGTGAAGTAAAGAGTTTCCCAGAAAAGAAAAAGCCTAAAGGAGTTTATTACCACCAAACCAGCATTGCAAGAAATGCTAAAGGGACTGTTGCAAGAAGAATAAATAGAGAGAGAAAGGAACACAGACATAAAGAAAAAAAGGGCAATAAATAAGTACCTATCAAAAATAACCTTAAATGTAAATGGATTAAATAATTCAATCAAAAGACATAGAGTAGCTGAATGGATAAGAAAACATGACCCATTTATATGCTGTCTACAAGAGACCCACCTCAGAACAAAAGACTCATGTGAAGGGATGAAAAGTGAAGGGGTGAAAAAAAATCCCAAGCAAATGGAAATGGAAAAAAGCAAGGCAATACTTATATCTGGCAAAATAGACTTCAAAACAAAGCCCATAACAAGAGATAAAGAAGGACCCTAATTAACACTAAAGGGACCATTTCAACAAGGGGATATAACCCTGGTAAACATATATGCAACCAATAAAGGAGCACCTAAATATATTTTAAAACTCCTGGAGGACTGTGAGAGAGAGGCAGCAATACAGTCATAGTAGGGGACTTTAACACCCCACTGACATCACTGGATAGATCTTCCAGACAAAAAGTCAACAAGGAAACAGTGACCTTAAATGACACACTAGATCAGACGCATTTAATTGATATTTACAGAACATTCCACCCGAAAGCTGCAGAATATACATTCTTCTCAGGTGCACACAGGTCATTCTCAAAGATAGACCACATGTTAGGACACAAAACAAGTCTCTACAGGTTCAAGAAGATTGGAATCATATCAAGCATCTTCTCAGATCACAATGGCATGAAGATAGAAATTGACTACAATAAAAATATGAAAAAACATCCAAACACATAGAGGCTAAATAGTATATTATTAAACAATGAGTCAGTTACCAATGAGATCATGGAAGAAATAAAAAACTTCCTGGAAACAAAAATGAGCACACAACAACACAAAATCTATGGAACACTGTGAAGGCAGTCCTGAGAGGGAAGTTTAGAGCTTTACAGGCATACCTCAAGAAACAAGAAAAAGCTCAAATAAACAACCTAACTCTACAACTAAAATAGTTAGAAAGAGAACAAGAAAAGTCCATAGGAAGTAGAAGGAAGAAAATAATAAAGACCAGAGCAGAAATAAATGACATACAGACTAAAAAAAAAAAACAATACAAAAGATCAATGAAATCAAGAGCTGGTTCTTGGAAAAGATAAACAAGATTGATGAACCATAAAAATCCTAGAAGAAAAGCGTAGGTAGTAAGATCTCAGACACCTCATGTAGCAGAATTTTCACCAATACATCTCCCAGGGCAAGAGAAACAAAAGAAAAATAAACAAATGGGACTATATCAATCTAAAAAACTTCTGCACAGCAAAAGAAACCATCCTTAAAATGAAAAGGGAGCCAGGCCGGTGTGGCTCCATGGTTGAGCATCAACCTGGAGGTCACGGCTCAATTCCCGGTCAGGGCACATGCCCAGGTTGCGGGCTCGATCCCCAGTGGGGTTGTGCAGGAGGCAGCCAATCAGTGATTCTCTCTCATTGATGTTTCTATCTCTCACCCTCTTCCTTCCTCTCTCTGAAATTAATAAAAACATATTTTTAAGAAAAATGAAAAGGGAGCCCACTGTATGGGAAAACATATTTACCAAGGATACATCTCATATGGGGTTAATTTCCAAAATATATAAAGAACTCAACAAAAGGAAGACAATCCAATTAAAAAATGGGCAAAGGAACTGAACAGACACTTCTATAAAGAGGACATACAGGTGGCCCCGTAGACATGAAAAAATGCTCAAAGTCACTAATTATCAGAGAGATGCAAATTAAAACAGCAAGTGCTGGCGAGGGTGTGGAGAAAGGGAACACTAGTACACTGCTGGTGGGAATGCAGACTGATGACCCAGTGATCCCACTTCTAGGAATAGATCCTAAGAATCCTGAAACACCAATCAGAAAGAATATATGCACCCCTATGTTCATAGCAGCACAGTTTACAATAGCTAAGATCTGGAAACAGCCCAAGCGCCCATCAGTACATGAGCGGATAAACAATCTGTGGCACATTTACACCATGGAATACTATGCAGCTATAAAAAAGAAGGGTCTCTTACCCTTTGAGACAACATGGAGGGACCTGGAGAGTATTATGCTAAGCAAAATAAGCCAGTCAGGGAAAGACAAGTACCACATGATCTCACTTATATGAAATTGAATGAACAAAATAAACAAACAAATAGATCCAGAGACATGGAAGCATGAAACAGACTAATAGATCTCAGAGAGAAGGGGGGCCAGAGATTAACCAAAGAATGTATATGCATATATGCATAACCCACGGACACAGACAATAGTGCAGTAAAGGCCTGGAGTGGATGGGAGCTGGCGGGAGGGGGTTCAAGGGGGAGAAAATGGGGGACATCTGTAGTAAATACCCTTAACAATAAAAATAAATGTAAAAAAATATTCAAGCAACATTGGTTGTCATCAAAATGACTACTACAGTTTAAGATTTGCATATAATTGATATTTTGCCTTGCAATTTTAGGTTAAGTTCATCAGGAAACATTATGTCTGCCTCAAAAGCTAATTTCCCAAACCATTCACTGTTCCATTATAGTTGAGGCTGGTTCTTCTCATTAAGGAAAATTTCCACTTTCGATAAGATTTAAAAACCCACAGTGAAACTCTGCTACTGCTGAGCCATCAAATTGATGTGTGGTAGGGCAAAAATTCCTGACAAAAACTCACAGAACTGATAACCAATCCAAAAGAGCAAATGAAGTTTACTGTTCACACTGCTCTTTCAGAAACACATGGTACAGTCGAATATTTCCTGCAAAGCACCTGCTAATTAATACCATGAATAAGCCTTAAACATCTTACATTTTCACAAGATTTGTAAACCTGTGAACTAAAGCTTTCTTTCTGCTTCACACACGTTTTTATAACACACAAGTTGTAATACATCTTAGCAGATGCATGTTTGTTGATTACTTTTTCTTAACGTCGCTGTAGTATTTCCCCTCTGGCTGTAACATACAGACTACTCGTACAGACTAATTCTTTTTTCATTTCAAAGCCAGCATTTACTTTTGGAATAAAAGGCAGCTACGTAGTATCGGTAACATCTTTGGGATCCATCAAGAGTCAAGGAAAAGCATTGAAATCATTCACCCTGGTTTTTAATTGACTGCTCATGTTGTTCCCCATGTCGTCTACTCTCCAGTCCACTATTCTCCCTAAAAGGCTAATAGTCTTGAACAAGTTTATTTTCTCTGGACACATTCCTTCAGTTGCTGTGATCAGTCGCTCTTTAACCCCCTAGGGACAGATTTCCTTATTTGGCTAACAAGCCGCTCAAACTTACTGTGGCTTCAACCTTATTTTCACTGTTTATTTTTGTCAAGAAATTCTGCTGGGATGATTTAAATTTTTTTTCTTTGCAGTGAGTTGGAAATAATGTGATGAGTGCATATTACTATTTTTTAAATCTTCACCCAAGGATATGTTTAATGATTTTTTTAGAGAGAGAGGGGGAGAGAGAAAGGAAAAAAAACACATTGCTGTGAGAGAGAAACATCAATCGGTTGCCTCTTGCACGTGCCCCAAATGGAGATCAAACTCACAAGCTAGGTATGTGCCCTGACTGGAAATTGAACCCACAAACTTTTGGTGTACAGCACCTAGCCAGGGCTATTCATCTTTTAAATTTTATACAGCTATTTAAAAATGTAAAATCATTCTTTGCTTGAGGACTGTCCAGAACAAGCAGCCGCTAGGTTCAACCTGTGGGTCATTGTTTGTACAGCCTGGTCTAGAACACAGTTCTCTCCACTCCCAGATTCAGGAACTAGAATCATCAGAAAAGATATGTGATAAGAATCAGTTAATCACCATTTATTGCTTTTCTTCCAGGTAGGGTGGATGCTGCTTTACTAAAAGTGTGATTATTTTTAGGATTGTTTATCCTCTAGTTCCCCTAGAACCCACTGTTGCTCACTTTTAATTAGGTCTGGGAAACCCTGTCATTATCTCTAACTTCACCCTTTATTTGAACTCTGCCAACATTAAAAGCATTTATACCCTTCCCCTGTCTTATTGGAAGTCAGCACATTTGGTTACGGGCAAGATACTGTACAAATTATTGAACCAAAGCCCTGGTTTGGGTCCTTCTTGACAAGTGAGGTCTTCCAATATCAAGAGGCCACTGATGCACAGTTAATGCTAAGAGTTTGGACTTGATTTGAATCTGAGACTGTGGGTCACAGAGAATACTTTGAAAACTCTGTGGGCTGCTAGGGATCCAGATCCTAGATTTTACAATTCCAGACTCTATAGAAATGACTCAAAGGGGACCCCCCCTACTGTCCCCACTGGGCATTAGAGAGTCCCCAGCCTTCCAGTCATCCCGGCAGATTCTCCACTCTACTCTTCACCCCTCTCTTTATCCGACTCACAGCTTTCGTGTTTGGGGGCTCCCATTTCTGGCCATGGCTAAGTGGAGGCCTGACAGTAAGTAGGCCCCTCACATTGACATTCCACTGTATACAGACGGAAACAAGGCAGAAAACAAAAGTCACACGCACACCAGGCTGTGAATAACATCCCCCGCAAATTTCCTTTGTAGGCAGGTCGCCAAAGGCAGGAACTCAAAGCTTCTACGAATCCATGAAAAGACTAACCTAAGCAGGAGCTATTGGTTCAAAATAGTGATGTTACCAGTTTTTATTTCACCTTTTGTTGCCTTTTTTCTGTCGCTACTTCACAGGTCTCTCTTCTCCCTGACTGAAAACGAGAGATGCTGGGAAGGCTACAGCCACCGGTTTAATCAGATGTACGGGAGAGAGGCCTCCGGGGTGAGAAATAACAAGGGTACTTCCCTTTAATCTCCACTCCCAGCTCACGACCCTGCTGAAGGCCCAAAGCTAATTGTCATTCTTTCCAGGGCCATCCCTTTACAATGGCGTGTGCCAGACTCAAACATCCTTTTATTATTGTGAGTCTGGGGAGGGTAACGGGGAGAGAGCTGGCGCGATGCAAGTCTCTGATGGCCTCTCAGGGCCCTGAGCTGAAGCCATACTAAAGAGAATAGATCGGGGTCCATACCATGCCTTGCGTCTAAAAAATATACCTGTTTTATGGAATGGAGAGAGCTGCTTCTACCTCCTCAAACGAAATGGTTATGCCTTGGTGTGGGGAGGGAGGGACAGTAAGAACATTGAACATCCTCCAGCACAGCCTTTGGAGCTGTCACTGGAGAATGAATGCCACGCCGAGCTCAAAGCCAGATGAAGGGGAAGTGAGCCCATCAGGCAGGTCTGATCTCGTTGCTGCCGACGTGGACAGTGCCCTCTAGTGGGAAAATTGTAGCCAGTCCTTCACGCTGAACCTTGACCTATTTCTACAAAAGATCCAGACACAGGCAGCTAAATGGCAACAATTATAATCAGCTGAAATTCGGAAAACAAGTCTACACAATTGCATTTACCCATCAGAGCATTTACCACCTGGGTGCCTACTGTGCGTGAGGCCCTGTGCTAAGCAAGTGCTTGATAAGCATCTCCCCATTTAATCCTTACAACTGCGTGGGGTAGGTACTTAAAGCTGCAACTCACCCAAGGCACCCAGTTAATAGGGGGGGAAACGTTACATTTAAATTTTAAACCCTCCTAAGAAATCTGATTCAAAACCACACACACACGAACTACAGCAGAAATTTGGAAAACATTGGCTACATTTTTCTCATTTTCAGAATATTGATTCTGCTGTAACTTACAATAATGAAATAAATGTTTCTGAACTAAAATTTTCCCATTTTCCCTGGGTCTCTCTAAAGAAATTGAGGACTTCAGTGACTTCAAGGGGTGCTGAATTGCGTTTGTCAGGGGTATGATCATGCTTCAGCCCTGGCTGAGCCCAGGTATGAATGCTATTCCACTCTCACCAGAGCTTCTGAACCCCCTCCAAGAGACTTTTGTGCTTGTCTGTTGTCTTCATATATTCTTTTCCAAAAACTCAAGCTGATCATTCAGTATATCAAATAGTATCTACCACTGCAACTTAAGACAAATCAGTGGCCCTCTAATCATTATAAAAAATAAAACCTCTATTCTGGGAACTTGCTTTACACTAAAATGTTACAGCAACTCCGGTAAAAGTAGCTCTAGACCTCTGAAAACAAAATAAGGCCTGCCTTCTAGCTTTCTTCACTCCCCAAAGAAATGACTTAATAATACACTTATGCCATGGTATTCGTTTATAAGGACAAACTACTGGAAAGAGGAAAATGGTTTTAGTATTAAAACAAAAGTTCAACTTGACTGCAACCACAAATCAATATAGGTACGTAACCCAAAAAAGGTAACATTCATTTATGCTGCATCAAAAAGATGGGCCCCCTTTTGCCTACAGGATAAAATCCAAAATTCTTAGCTGGGCGTATTAAGTGCGGCCACCTCCAAGCTACTTTCTCAGCCTCACTTAGAGAACAAATATTTATGTAGCACTTTAAACGACTGCCAGGCACTATTCTGGTTTTAGGGGTAGAAAACAGTGAAACAAACCAAATTCCTACATTGAACATTAAGAAAAATGAAGTTGGCATGAAGGGGCAAAGAATTTCGGCATGGGGATTGGTGGGGGTCAGGGTAGGCTTCCCTGAAAAAGCGAAGGAGTGAATCGTAGGGTATTTGAGGAAAGGCCATCCGGACAGAGGGAGCTGCAAAGGCCTGGAGGCAGGAGCATGCTTGTAGTTCCTGAGGCAGCAAGATTAATGTGGCTAAATCAGAGCGCAAATGGATTTTGAGGAAACGACGTGGTTTTGTGGGGGCAGGGAGACGGGTGGGCACGCCACCTAGGGCTTTTTAGGCTACGGTAGGAAATGCACATTCACTCTGAGACTGGCAGCCACTGGAGATTTTGGGAAGAGATGCAACCTCAGGGGACAGGTTTTGAAAGGGCAATTCTTGCTACCGTGTGCATTTGAATGGGGAGTCGCAAGGGTAGAAGCAGCCTTCTCTTGCCGGTGCCTCCCCCAACAAGGTGCATTACCGTCTTGGTAGCTAGTATTTACTGAGGTCATATGTGCCACGCTTAACCTATCGTTTAACCCTCAGAAAAAACCACGAAGCGACTACTCCAGATGGGAGGAAGAACAAAAAGACTCAGACAAGGTCAAGTAGCTTGTTCACAATAAAAGGGCTACTAAGCCTCTGACCTAATGTACTTAGAAATTCCTATTTGATAATACAGCTCCTCAGCAAAGATGCTGCCAGCTGGATAAAGTGATGATCGTTTCGCAATCTGCCAGACACTAGAGGGCAGGTTTCTTCCACAACACAGGGCACACCTTCGCTGGGCAATAAACTGTGTCAGGCCTTTTTACCGCGCACGCCTGTGCGCACAGCGCCCTCTGCCGGAAACGCCCCGTTTCGCTGCTGGCAAACTTCTTCCTTTCTCTAGGTGAACTCGAGGCTTCCCTCCTAAGTGACAGCATCCCTGATTTTTCCCAGGCCACTTAGCTGCCCCATCTTCTGCGCCTTTTAGCAGTTCTCCGTCTTCATGTCTCTGAAACCACTTACCTGCTTGCAGAGTAACTATCCATTTATGCCTTTCCACCACCGAGCTCACGGGAGTCATGCCTTCCTAGTGATCACTGCCACTCCCAGCCCTGCACTGCCCTCTCCTCCACGCACACATCTAGTGCGGTGCCAGGAGCCACATAAATGCCAGCTGAATACAGTAATGAATTCCTAATCAAGTGTAGAGTCCCGGTCTACTCTATGCATCTTGGACATCTGGTGCCACTTTAAAAAAAAAAATGAAAACCCCCCGTCTGGCGTGGCTCAGCGGTTGACCGTCAACCCATGGACCAGAGGGTCACGGTTCTATTCCCGGTCAGGGCACATAGCCAGGTTTCGGGCTCCATCCCCACCCGGGGGCGTGCAGGGGACAGCTGATCAAGGATTCTCTCTCATCACTGATGTTTCTCTCCCTCTCCCTTCCTCTCTCGGAAATCAATAAAAAATATATTTTAAAAAAATGAAAAACAGAGAAAAGATAAATATGAGGTGATGAATGGATTGTTAATGAGGGGAATATTTTCACAATGTGCATGTGTATCAAATGATCACAATGTAAATCTTAAATATCTTACAATTTTGTCCACTATACCTCAACAAAGCTAAAAAAATTTACAGGTGGCACTATGGAAAAAAATAAAGTGGATGAATGTTACCTAGACTTATTTGCTGATCATTTCACAATATATACTAACATCAAATCATTATGTGTACGCTTCAAATAGGTTAATTATATTTCAACTTTTACAAAAGAATAAAAGAGTGTATACTCTAGTTTTGCTGTCAGGTAGGGCTCTGAATCATTTGTAAATAGACATTTAAGCAAAACACTGAAAGCTAGAGAGAATCCAAAAATGTGAAACAATAAAGGAACGTAAAACTTTGTCCAAATAATTTAGGAACTAGAAACACTTAACCTGAAAGCTGGAAGGCACGTCCCTTTTGTTGGTTTTAATATTAGGAAGTGAAATGTGCATGTGAGAATGTCTTAAAAGGCAAAACTAAGAGCAATACGTGAAGACTCAGCAAAGCAAACCGTGGCTTATTTGCAGGAAAGGTTAAGCATACAAAGCACTCCAACGGCAGGGACCGCTCCTGCAAAAGCAAATGGCCACCCTGATGGAGCCATGGGAAGGATTGCGCTTCCTGACACTCTGGTGATCAGGCATATAATTCCAGGACGCTTAAGAGTCTGATTCCGAGTCCAGAACATTTTTACAAAGTTATCAAATTCCTTAGGCTGTGAAATAGTGGCTCAGGTTTCTCACTGTGCCTGTTTTCCAAATGACTTGGCATTTTGCTAACCCTCTGCCCACCTGTTGGTTCGGACAGGCTATGGAACGCTGCACAAGAGGGCAGAGCAGGCAGGTGAGGCACTCTGTGTTTCCCATGTTCCCTCCCACCAGAACCTTTCCAGAACCTGGTCGGTTTCTGTGCCAGTTGTCAATTCATAGTCTCTCAGCTCCAAATTCACCCTGAAAGGGCTCTCCTGCTTTCTGGTAGCTGCACCATCAGTAAACAAGGTGGGTATGAAGCCATCCTGCGCAGAATCCCAGAATGTATGACTCCCCTTGGCGACGTCCCAGACCTGGCCCAGGCTGGCGATCACCTTCCTTCAGCCCTTCCAAGACTAACACCTCAAGGCCAGTGTCCTGCCAGCACTGGGACCGCTCTCTCCCTCTGCGTGCCCCCAGCCACAGCTTCCCTGAACCTTGGAGGGTGGCTTCCTGCTTGTCTAGTGACTGAAGACTAACTCTGGTCTGGATAGACCAGTCAACTTCTCTGTCACCCAGTGGGCTGCAGTTACCCCGTCTTCAACAAGGCCCAAACCCAAATCTCAGGACCCCTTGTCCAAGTCTGTCCTTCCTTAGGTACTCCCCCTCAGCTCTGGGGTACCACACTGAGTTCCATCTTATCTTGGTCACAACTGTAAACATTTTTATGTTAAATTTCCTTTGCTTAAAATTGTGTGGTTTTGATTTTGGATTAGACCCCGACTGATAGTTTCCCATCAAGCCAAGCTCAAGGAAGCATCATAATGAAAACGAGCCACTGAAAGTTTTCCTAGACTGTTCCAGATTATAAAAGTTTGTATCTGATGAAATGCAAAACATATGCAAACTGAAAAATCTTAAAGTTTTGAGGGCTCAAGGGGGTTAGAAAGCTTATAGCTAAGTCATCCAAAATACATAAATGTTTATCTTATTTCATAAACAGCAGTAGCAACAATCAAAAGAAGTAACTCTTCCAAAATAAAACAAGAAATATAATAGCTAAATGAGTGATGGGGGAAGGAAAAGAGAAAGCCAACCTACCAGAGTTTGGAAGGTTGGAAAGTTTGGAACAGGAAATACAAGACTTGGTCAGGGCTTTAAATAGCCAAGTAAGCTTTTAGATAACCTACATGAAAGGAAACACAGTGTTTCAAATACAGAAGTCATATGCACGAAGGTGAGAACATCTCCACAGGAAGCTTGGGAAACTGAGTGAAGCACTTCAGTCGCAGCACGTTTGCTGGACTAAATACAAGGCTACAGTGGTGGTGCGCAGTCGGGCCTCGCAGGCCAGTCGGGGCTGTGTGAGGGCTGAAAGTGAGGCGAGGCAGGCTTAAGGCTAAAACGGGTATTAGGAGGCGAAGGGACTAGTCTGCTAAGGTGCTGAAGGATGGATAAATGTTAACTCTGATACACTGTGAGAAAGGTCATGACACAAGTAAGTCTGGTCTAGGGTAAAGCAATGTAGAATAAACTGGGAAGGTAAAAAGCTAAGTTTTTTTTGTTCAAAACAGGAAAATGCTCTTAACCACAGATGACTCCGCAATGTGTTCAGGTTAGGCCTACGTTTGTCCCGATCGTGATAGGCACTGCAACCCAAGCCAACATCTACCCATGGATGAAACTTCCAACTGATGGAGGGAATGGAATGACACACAGACTCACATTTGAAGAAACTTCGGTTGCTGAGAAATTATCAATTTTATTGGCCTATTACTTCTTTTGTCTCCTTTCATACCACGTGCCTTTTGGCAAGTTCACTTCTTTGTGATAGCACTTCCACCAAATAGGTTTTGGGACACTAACGGGTATGACAGGAAAAATGAGACAAAACTCCAAATCTACGAGTAATTGCATATATTCAAAATACAGGTGGGAGAAGGAAATCTTGTCCTGATGCACCTTCAGGCAACATACTGGTATATAACTATATGTAATTTAACAAGACAGTATCGCAAGCATTAGATACAAAATACCCCAAATATCGATATACAGAAATTTCAACAGGAAATAACATCAAAAGAGAATACATGTAACTCAGACAAACCCAAGACAGAGTTCGCCAATTTGGTCAGAAATCTCCATGAAGCTGAAATGAATTATCAGAGAAAATAATTAGCCGTAGGGTTCTTATTGATAATAAAGAAAATACAGTTGAGTTTTGTTGTTACATATGCACGACACTTCTATCCCTTGATCTCAAATAACTTTTGGAATTAGATTAAATTATTTTCGTATTCAATTAAAAATTATCTTATTAAAATTGTTTTCTACTTAACATTTTTCAACATACCTAAAAGATTGATAAAATTTTATATTCACAATACAGTTTTAAAAAATCTAATTGTTCTCATTATCTGCTTTAAATTCCCAATTCAGCAGTCTTAAAACTAGAGTCTCCCTTTTTTCCCAGGAAATTGAAAAATAAAAGATACTGAGCCTTGGCCGGGTGGCTCAGTTGATGGGAACGTAATCCTGTACAAAAGGTTGTAGGTTCGATGCCCAGTCAGGGTTCATACCTAGGTTGTGGGTTCGATTCCTGGTTGGGAGGCAATCAATTGATGTTTCTCTCTCACATCAATGTTTCTATCTCTCTCCCTTCCTCTTGCTAAAAAAAAAAAAAAAAATCAATGAGCATATCCTTGGGTGAGAATAAAAGAAAATTTTTAAAAAATACTGGAATATTTAACATGTAATAAATTAAATAAATTCTTTAATTTCTTCAATGCTTGTCATTTAGTTTTTCTTAGTTTATATTTTTTTTAAGCTGGAATTAATCATTTTGATAAGTATATTCCCTTTTTAGGTAAAAGACTAAACTTCCATATTTAACAAAATAAAAATGCTGGTAAATATAATCAAGTTTCTTAAAATATTAGTTATAACAAAATTTTAGAACAGGCTTATCTTATTTAGTATTGGAGGTGTGTCCTTGCAAATGCGACTACTAAGCAAACCAGTGCTATTCAGAGTCATTATACATAATCCCTCTGGAGATGCTTTCTAAGTATATATTCTGTCTGATCAAGATATATTATGTAATTAGAAGTTTATTACATGATATCTTTATCTTCTTTGCCTTCTTCAGAATTTGCCTGATAGTGGATTTCACTACGCCTGGAGCATGATCAACCCAGATCTACTTGATGTTCACCTGCTTAAAATCTGCAACAGCTGAGCCACATTTTTAATCATCAAAGTAATGCCTTATTTGATTGGATGCAAACTATTAGCTGAGAAGCAGAAGACCATGAGATAATCAGAAAATGGAATGTCACTGGCAGATACTTCCACAGAGTCATCAAAACAAGCTTACTGAGGCAAGAGACTCAAACTCGGCAGGAAAACAGTATGATGACTCTGACTCACTGGCCAGGGAAAAAAGAGAGGGTCAGCTCTACATTTTTGACAGTAAGTTCTATACCAAAGGTTTTATAGAGAGCTTTAAATTTGGAGAAAGTGAAAAGCAAATTCTCTGACCTAATGTACTTAGAAATTCCTGTCTGATAATAAAGCTACTTAGCAAAGATGCTGCCACTGGCTAAAGTGTTAATTTGTAGTATTTGTGTACACAGACAGGCTTTTTAATATGCTTCATCTGTCACACTTTATAACAATTCTTAGTTTTGTGGTAAAGAAGACAGCTCCACCCACTTCCAGGTAGAGACAAACTTTAAAGACTACAGACTGCTTTAGAGAAAATTCAGTTCTTACAAAATAGCTTTAAAATAGAGTATTGCTTTCTATTTTCCATATTCATTTTTTAAGTTTAGCTATAAAATCTCATAAATTGGTCACTGATCTCAGTTTTTACTAATTTGAGCTAACCCCAAAACTAAAATCTAGGAAATAATCTAATATCAAAATATTAAATTCTCAAGTATCCCCCAAAATGTTTTGTAAACTGTCAAGTATTATCAAGATTATCTTAAGCCCTGGCCAGGTAGTTCATTTGGTTAGTGTCATGCCAGTACACCAAGGTTGTGGGTTCGATCCCAGTCAGGGTACATACAATGTGTAAATAAGTAGAACAACAAATTGATGTCTCTCTTCTCTCTCTCCCCCCCTCCCTTCCTCTTCTCTCAAAAAAAAAAAAAAAAAAAAAAAAATTATATTACAGAGAATCACATCAAAGCATTAATTAAATGCTTCTCTTGGATTTCACAACATAAAATAATATTCCTTTTAGCACTGAACCACCTCATTATTAATGTTATTGGCAAATACAATGTATCTTAAATATTTGATTAACAAAACTTAAAAGCAACATACTTCCATGTGGAACAGATACACCACAACAATTTTGATATTCCTTTAAGCTCCTTAAAAGTGGATGCTAACTGTATCAAAAAGTCTATTCCGCTTAAAGAGATTTTAAACAGAAACAAGGAAGTTTCTTAATAATCCAGAACCAGACAATAAGATGATGAGGATGCTGAAGGTTAAGTCCATGTGAGCTTCAAGAACGGAAATCATCCATCTTAGAATATTAGACATTTGCTGGCCTGAAGACCAAAGTCAGACTACAGGACACAGTGTAGGTCCTTTCAGTTCACATTCTGGTATTTTGGCACAAAATGAAGATAGGTCACAAAACCTATAGACATTTTCAAGTTTGTTTTTAAATATATAATAATTGAAGCAATCAGAATAGTGTATGGCTTATAATTACTTTGCCAGTTTAAGCAATAGGAAAAAAAATACATTTTTGTTTTGTGGTGACTATTTATTGATTAGACTTTTATTTTCCTCTTCACATTTTCGGTGTCTGTTTCCCACTGGTATCATCAACCAGGTCTCTCAGGCGAGATAAATGGTGCAAAGCCCTTCATTAAAAAGTATAAAACACATTGTAAACCAGTATTACGAACTGAACAGGTGACACAGACAGCAAGAAATGGTGACTACCTTGTTTATTAACTTCCAAGCTAGTGGAAGGAATGAACTCATAGAATAACAAGTATCATACTCTGAGGGTTTCTCTTTAGAAAACCTTGATACCTGAATAACTGAGGGTCAAAATAATTTATCTAAAATTCTATAAAAGCATTTACTTTTAAAAAATTATATTTTTGGCATTCATTTTTGCTTGTTCTTTTGAAAGTTTGACAAGGAAGCTTAGTAAGAAACAATAACAGGTATTATTTATCATCACACTTAACAAAACATTTTTTTTCACGTAATTTTCACAACACGTCTGTGAAATAATACTTTTTTGGTATACGGTGTATATCATTTCAGAAACAATGTGTATAGTTTATTTTTAACATGTACATTCAAGATAGCTAAAATTAAAAATAAAATAACACTAAAGGAACAGTTACACTTCTGAGGAAAACTCATTTTTATTGAGCACGGAGGAAACAAATGACAATTATGTTGAATAATGTAGCATTATACCAACAACCAGGTTTTCGTCAAAATAAAGCTAAGATTATAGGTTGGGTATCAGTGGAGAAAACTCAGTCATCTCTCAAACAAACCAGGAAGAGAGGCCCTTAACTTTCTAATCTTCCCCTGAAAACACTGTTCCAGTTTTTCCTCTCTATCCTTCAGATCTGAAGGCCACTCAGAAAGTGTCAACCGTATTAATCAACCACACTTCAGATCTCTGATAAGTAAGAAATCACGAAAAACATATAATACAACAATGTGTGCAGTAATCTCTATGGTTAATTTTAAGGTGAGCTAAAGGTGGTAACTACAACAACCTACTCTACAGTCTCTAACACAGGCTTAATAAATGAATATTAAATAAAATATATCCTCTACTTTACCCAGGATAAAGAGGTGGAGGAAACTAGTAGTATTAATAACTGTATTTTGTCTATTGCCCATTTCTCTTTCTTGGACACTTACAAATATAATTAATGAGAAGAATCTGGATTCTACTACCTTCTCGGCAACTTTAATTTCTGAGATTCTCATCTTCTTTAACTAAATGACAATAACTCACCCAGTTATTAAGCAATCAGATTAACTAGACCCTATCATTTCTACATCCTATAGTAATATCTCTCTACCTAAAGAATTATTTTCTTCCTAGAGACATATAGCTACGAGAAAAAAGATAATTTGTAAATATACTTGGGAATTATCTTCCTTTTTCTTTTCAGGTGTGTTATTTAACTACCTGTGATTCAAGAGAAAGAAAAAGGCAAGTGACTAGAGTCTTAATTTTACTTACTGTTTATGACCCCAATGGCCAGATTCCTTGGATTTAAAGGGTCTATGAAACTGAGTGGGGGGAGGGGGGGAATCCCCATCTTTATTTTCACTAAATACCATCTGTAAATTAGAATTCTTTCCATTATGCATATAAGCAATGGACCAAAATCTGTGACGTCATATGCCACAGAAATTGAAGATATTTTCATTAGTCATGCAGGAATCTTAAAATCTTTTAAATTCATCACTACTTCAAAATTATAATAGTTACATGATAGTCACAGAATTACAGTAAGTATCAAACCCACTACTAGAACACATGTTATCTAAGCCTTTCTGTCTATAGTTCATATGACATAACTGGCCAACTACTAGACAACTTTAAGCCTAGTTTGTTTATCCACTGAATACTGAGGTCTCACTGGTGACCCAGAAATTAATACTTTATAAATACAGTTGTCCCTCGGTTTTCAAATGTAACCTGTTCCAGAAGGCCATTCGAGTTCTAAAATGTTGGAAAACTGAGGGATCCACAGGCGACAGCTAGGCCTCCGGCAGAAGCCATATGGCATGTTCCACTTCCGAGGCATGTTCAAAAACCGAAGCATTTACTTCCAGGTTTACGGGTTCGTAAACCGAAATGCTCAACAACGGAGATGTTTGAAAACCAAGGTACCACTGTATTCCCTTTCTCTGATTGTTTGCTGACCAACATGTGAAATAAGTAAAAGACCATGCCATGACTTAATGCTTTTACTCAAGCGATGCAAAAGGCCTTCATATTTATGTTCTTACAAAATGAATTTTAACTTACCTATATTTTAAACGTATTGTCTTATTTTAAATGCATTAATAATCACATATTACTAATTAGGAATTTATCTTAATATTTTCATAACTATAATTCAATATAACTGGTTTCCTTTCTAATCCTAAGCAGTTTATTTTATTCCTTTACAAAACAACGTCTGGGAGAAAGGAAGGGAGGGAAGTAGAGGAGAGGGGTGCGGCATGATGGGAAGGAACGAAGAAGCTAAGTAGAAATGAAACCTCCCTTCCCTTACCCTCCACCTGCCCAGCTGAGCATAAAACAATCTACTTAGAGGAGTGCGCAGGGAGAAGCAGAGGCTGAAGCTGCAGGAGGGAATTATTATTTTTCTAAAAATGTGAAAAAACAGGCCAATGGGGAAAATATCGATTTAAGGGTTATGATATGACACTGACTACAGCCAAGTGAAATGGTGTTATGAAAGTAAAAATTAATCTTAGCTTTTCCTAAACCCAGTACACCATCTTCTGAGGGCACTTCATATTCACATAACCAAACCCACAATAAATGCCCTTCCCCTTGCCAATTAGGAAAGACATGTATTCGTCCCCATTTTTTAAGTATAATGTAGCCAAGAAAATAGGTGGATTAACACCCTTAGGGCATTCAGACCTACCTTTATATCCAGGCATTATATCTACTTTAGTTTTCTGTGGATAAGGTCAAATAACGAATTATTTATGATTATTACATTTATTCCAGAGGGAATATATGAAAATACATGTCACGAACAAGTTGTTCTTCCAAGATATCCACACCAATACTATCTCAAATTGTTGCTATTGTTCAAAAATAAAAGAGCATCAATTAAGACCATTCGCATTATATTTTAGGTGTCGAAAGGTTATCTCATTAGGTATTAAGAACATTTTAAATAGGAAATAACACAGGTTTAAAAGTAAACTTCAGGATTAAACAACATGTTCCAAGAAGCTAACTATACCTACCATACCCTTAGAACTACTTAATTCCATTTTGTAACCTTCTGATTTCAATCCAAGAGATGGCCAAAATGGATTTGCATCCATAACATATTCAGAAATTACTAGAATATACTTACTTTTGAAGTGACCTAGAAATGGGAACCATACTTTCCTTCCATTGTAATTTAGAGAAATCATCTTCTGAAACCTATTATTAAAAACACCAAATACAACAAAATACTGAAAATATTGTACAATTATAAACTTAAATGCTATTTAATATGTGATTTAAAAGAACAGTAAGAAATATTGTCTACTTTTCCAAAGAAATAATTCTAGCAAATAATTTTCAGTAAAACGTTAAATATTTTTCACTTTATAGTATAAAGAGAAAATACTGTAACTATTACTTAGATTCATCTTTCAATTGCCTAAAGTGTGCTTCTAAATGTATGTCCAATAAAAATCATATCTTGGCTTGAAATTATGACTTTAATAAACTGGGTTATGTCTCAATAATGTTTAGAAGGGGAAGGAAAAGAAAGATGGATTACATTCTGTATGTTAATGTTATGATCATTAGAATGGAAAAAGAAAAATTAAGAACTCCAAAGAACAGGCTGTGATAGTTCGTTCCCAAGAGTTAATCTACTCATTTGTAATGAAAACTGAATTTGAGAAAGCTTGACTAAATATCAACATCAAAACAAACAATGACAATAAGAACATTTATTAAGTATTTTAAAGTATTATTATCTTTAAATAATTTAAGTATTATTATTTAAGTTTTTAAAAGTTTTTATTATTAGGGCATTTTATTAATAAGGTATTTATTAAGCTTTTATCAGGTTCCAAGCACTGTAATAAGTACTTTATATAATGTCTCAATTTCTCAACAACCTATTTTACAGAAGTAAAAACTGAAACTAAAGAGGTTATTCTCTCAAGTTATGAATAAGAATATATTCATAAACTCTGTTCTACTGTGAAAAAACATTCAACCACTATAGAATAGTAGCCAAAAACAGAAACAGATTTCCGAATTCCTAGGAAACACACAAAAATTCAATGGTTTTAAAACAAAACTTTATGTAACTGTATTCCAAAGTCAATAAACACTTAGTACCAATATTAAATTTCAAATGACAAAGGTCTGTGGAGAAGTCTAATGTTGAAAGGTTTTCACCCTGGCCAGTGTGGTTCAGGTTTTAGATTCAACTCCCGGTTAGGACACATGTCTGGGTTGCAGGTTCATCCCCAACCCGGTCGGAGCACATGCAGGAGGCAACCAATCAATGTTTTTCTCTCACATCGATGTTTCTCTCTCGCTCACTCTCTCTGCTCTCTTTCTCTCTCCTTCTCCCTCTCTCTAAAAATCAATGAAACAAAAGGTTTTCCAGATCTCCCCAATTTATAAACACAAGTTGGAATATCTAGAACAATTTTGTAGGGAATTAAAACAACTCTTATAGTCTGTTCATACTATAGTTGTGGTATCATTGATAGTGTATTTATAACCATAAACTAAGTAAAACAATCCATTCATGGAAATACAACTGCAGAAATCTAATAGTATTCAATGTGAATAAGTTACTTTCTGAAAAAAAGAATAATACAACTCTACAACATGTGCTTTGTGGCATGTTTATTAACATAAAACTAGAGGTCAAACTAAAGAGAATCTGGAAAGAAATCTTATCTCTTCAAAGATCCCAATTCATAAATCAAGTTTGTGCTTACTTGCTTAATTTCTTCTTTTGGCTCTGTAGTTTTATTCTGATTAAAACTTTCTTGTACGGCTTGAAGATTAAATAACATTTGTTTCAGGGCTTCAACAGGACCATGATGTTTCCCTCCAGACAGGGTACAGCTCTAAGGTTAAAACAATGATCAATTAACCATCCGAATTTGGGGGCAAAAAGTTATATTTTGTGTCATTCTCCCCTGATACAAACTTAATACAAAAATCCAAATACATATCAACAAAGTGTTTTTACAAATTGTGCATAATTTATGACCTCCCCTTACCCAGTTCCCAGATCAAGTTACATAGTGACAATCATTATCATCAGTTTGGCATATCCTTTCCAGTCTTTGCTCTTTGAAAATGAATAGTACTTATTTATGTTTGCAATGCATTTAGTACATTTAAAATCATAGATTTTTAGACCTAAAACGGCTTAGACAGCAGGTAAACCAACCTACTCTTTTCAGGTGTGTAAATGGAGCTGGTTATCAGGTGAGCAAGAACTAGAATTTTAAATACAGTATTCTCTAGATACTTTTAAATATGTTTAACACATAGAATACTGGTTTTCCACCTCTTCATGGGTCACATATTCCTTGCTACCTAAAAAACATTCATAACTCAATTAGCATTGATCTTACCTGCATCCCAAGGATGCAACCGCACTTAGCCACATAAGGTGGTCAGGATTCTTTTAAGAGAATCTGTAAGGGATATTTTTGAACTTCTTTTAAAAAATCTTACTAACCTATTACTATTATTATTTTTTAATTGATTTGAGAGAGAGAGGAAGGGAGAGGGAGAGATAGAAACATCAATGAGAGAGAGACATCACATCGATCAGCTGCCTCCTGCACAACCCCTATTGGGGATTGAGCCCGCAACCTGGGCATGTGCCCTGAACGAGAATAGAACTGGGGACTCCTTGGTTCATGGGTCAACACTCAACCACTGAGCCACGCCAGCCAGGCCCAACCTATTATTTTTACATTATTCACATGAGTTGCTGTCTCCTGAAAACTATCCACAAAGTGGCAAATAGGCCTCTTAAGATGTCTTTGATGTAACTGATTTCAACATAGTATAATAGATGTATAATATATAGTATAATACATAATACAACTTCAAGTTAGAGGAAACTGCAGACTAGCATAAGAATATTAGAAACGGTCTCTCATTGGTGAAGAGATTCAAAATTAAGCATAACGGCTAAACACCACTTTCCAATAAAAAGAACGACGGTTCAAACAAAAATGGGAACCTGTCAAAAAGATACAGGAGCCAACCTGAAGAATTCCTTATGGCCTAAACTGGAACAATTTGAGCAGCAAAATAAATAAAAATATTGTATTATAAACCTAGAATAAAATAAATATCTATGAGTTCCTGATATAATAAACAAATAAATGGGGGAGAAGGAATATCCCTTCATTACACAAGAATTTCAATAAATAACGTCGAAGAACAGACAAGATCCCCCATGGGTAATAAAATTTGTGGATGGTTCTAGCTGGGTTTGCTCAGTGGTCAGAGCATCAGCCTAGGGACTGAAGGGTCCCAGGTTCGATTCCAGCCAAGGGCATGTACCTCGGTTGCAGGCTCGATCCTTGGTCCCAGCTGGAGCTTGTGCGGGAGGCAACCAATTGATGTGTCTCTCTCATATTGATGTTTCTTTCTCTCTTTCTCTCTTTCTTTCTCTCCCTCTCCCCCGCTTCCCGTCCTCCCTCCCTACCATTCTCTCTGAAAAGCAATGGAAAAAATATCCTCGGATGAGAATTAAAAAAAAAAAAATTAGTAGATGAAAGTTTGTGACTGCTTACATAGTCTCAAAGTATCTCCCCTAAGATATTTACTCATTACAAGGAGAACCGTAATTTTACTAAAGAGTAAGCCAGTAGAGACACCAAGTGTTCAAAATTAACAGTACAAATTTTAATGTATTTCCATAACTTTGTATATTATTGTATTAACATATTATTATGAATTGAATGTCTGTCTCCCCCTAGAAGTCATACGTTAAAGCCTAGTCCCAATGTGATAGTATCTGGAGGAGGGGCATGTGTGGAGCCCACATGAATGGAATTTGTGTCCTTATAAGAGACACAGGAGAGCTTGCTTTTCCTCTCTTCTCTCTGCCCTGTGAAGACCTGGAGAAGATGGCCACCTGCAAACTAAGAATCAGGACCTCATCAGACACTTTAATCTTAGACTTCATAGCCTCCAGAACTGTGAGAAATAAATGTTTGCTATTTAAGCCACCCAGTCTGTGGCATATTACAGCAGTGCAGACTAAGACACCTATCTATATATCAATGGTATCAATATATCATGAGCCCTCTGATATGATGCACTGAAAAGGACACACAGTGTGGTATCTGTTGCATTCTTGCCAAAAATACATAACCACATTCTAATCATGAGAAAACTTTATATTATTTTTTTAAATATATCTTTATTGATTTCAGAGAGAGGAAAGGAGAGGGAGAGAGAGAGACAGAAACATCAATGATGAGAGAGTCACTGATGGAGCCCACAACCCAGGCATGTGCCCTAACTGGAAATCGAACCCCAATCGCCTGGATCCCAGGTCGACACTCAACCGCTGAGCCACGCCCGGCCGGGCGAGAAAACTTTAGAATAACCCAAACTGAGGAATTATCTACAAAATAGCCAACTGACCCAGTATACTTTTCAAGTGTCAAGATCATGACAGACAAGGAAAAACTGAGAAATTGGAACAAACTGAAGTAGATTAAGGAGACATGACCAATAAATGCAACACTGAATCCTGGCTTTGGGTCCTGAAACAAGACATTGGTAGAAAAACTGGCAAAATTAGAATAAGGTCTGTAGTTCAAGTAACAGTACTGTACTTATATTATTTCCCTGTTTCTGATCTTTATACTATGGTGAGATGTTAACATTAGGTAAGCTGGAAGAAGTATGACAGGAACTATATGTATTATTTTTGCAACTTTCTGCACATATAAAATTATTAAAAACAAACAAACAAAACCACCCTGGTAATGAGGTATGGTCAGGAGAAAAAGGACCAGTTGGTTAGTATTTAACACTCATCCACCTCAAACTTAAAAATACTTCTGCAGAGTGGCTCAGTGGTTGAGCGTCGACCTAGAATCCAGGCGATCAGGGTTCAATTCCCAGTCAGGGCACATGCCCGGGCTGTGGGCTCGATCAATGACTCTTTCACCATTGATGTTTCTATCTCTCTCTCTCCCTCTCCTTTCCTCTCTCTGAAATCAATAAAAATACATTGGAAAAAAAAAAAAAATACTTCTGCAAATGTGTTCCTCTACCAGTGCTCCTTATCTAAGTAAATGACACCATTCAAACCTTTAATTGCTTGGCTCAAACATGTTGGATTCATTGTTTAAATGCTCACTATATCCATCCTATCAGATCTACCTTCAAAGTACATCCCAAGTCTAACCACTTCCAACCACCTCCCATGTACCCGCCCTATTCAAGCCTCTATAATCCCATCCTGAAAGACTGGAAAAACCTCCAAACATTTCTGCTCCTCCTCCAGCTCCTCTTACGTCTATGCTCATACAGCTGCCGTTTCATATTTTAAAATGTAGACCTGACAACTTTATTCCTCCACTCAAAACTCTCCAGTGACTTCTCACTCAAATAAAATGTAAAATTTTCATTCCACAGCTCAAAAGTCCCTACATGATCTGGCCCCACCTTACTTCTCCATGTTACCTTTTAGCATCTTTTCCTTGTTCCTGCTGATGAAGCTACAATGACTGGACTCTGACATTCCTTGAATATGCCACACACATTTGTGTAAACAGTCATTTCTGCAAGGGTATCTGACTGATTCACTCATTTTAGGTTTTCGCTCAAACATCACCTCATTAGAGAGGCCATTCCTGACTACCCAATTTAAAGTTGTACCCTCATTTCTCTTTTCCAATTAACTTTTCTTCATAACTCATACAATACTCCCTTATACAGTACACATTGTACTTTTCTTTAGTTCGTCTCTCCAGCTAGAATAAAAAAGCCAAGAGGTGAGGGTTTCCCCTCTTATTCACTGCTAGGAATACAGTTCCTAAAAAAGTGCTTGGTGCCCAGCCGGGCGTGGCTCAGCGGTTGAGCGTCGACCTAGGATCCAGGCGATCGGGGTTCGATTCCTGGTCAGGGCACATGCCCAGGTTGTGGGCTCGATCAATGGCTCTCTCACCATTGATGTTTCTATCTCTCTTTCTCCCTCTCCTTTCCTCTCTCTGAAATCAATAAAGATATATTTAAAAAAAAAAAAAAAAAAGTGCTTGGTGCTCAAACATTTGTCAAATAAATATTTGATAATTAAGCTTCACTTACTCAGCACCTGCTATAGTGTCTTATATAGAGCTTTGAGGTGAGACATATTCTGACAGCCTCTACTTTCTATAGTAAATTTCACTGGAGAAAAAAAACACATTTTATTAAAATTTTAAGCTAATTTTTTAGTGTTCAGCCTCTCAAATCTTCCAGGTGTTAAGACCCCAAAAGCATTATTTCAGTACTTAACACCATGGCTTACTTATATTTCTAAGTCAAAATGTGTATCATTTCTTATGTGCACATATATACATTTATACTTTATTTGAGGGCTTACGTGCAAGATGCACATATGCTGAGTTAGTAAAATTGGATAATAACTTTCCTATCTTAAAAATTATAGATTTATAATTGTATTTTAGAAACACAACTCTCAATAATCAGCTGCCCTATAGGAAAATATAATTTACTCTATAATGGTTCGTTTTATGTTTTCCAGAAAAAACAAGAAAAACAAAACACTGTAATGACAATTTAGGTTCTCTGTAAGAGTTCAATCCCAGGTCCCTCTACTTTAGAATACTAAAGTAAAATTATCAATAATTCTAGAAGTGATGGTTTAATGGATGAGTGTTAGGGAAGAGGGGATATGGGTCATTTTTTGTTTTATAATACCTAAATAACTTAGAAATTCATATCTATATATTAATTTTTTAATAAGTTAAAAAGATTTACTTCACCTACCTGATTATCATCATTTAAGAAGTCTTCAAGGAATCCTTTAGCACACTTTGCTCTTGAAGCTTGTTGAGGACTGTCATCAGAGTTAACAGGAACAGGAGATTTGCTAAATAGGATTTAAGATACAAGTTAGCAATTAAGTTCCCAATTTATAAAAATTAGACAGTATATAACTGAATGGTTATCGTTTAAATACAAATGGTCACAAAGAAATAACCATTACAGATATGATTCATATTGATGTTACTTGGTAATTCTCTCATCATCTTCCTGAACTGACACCAGAATCTAACCCTCCCCATCTCCTTGCTTCTCCTTTAAAGCTTCAAGAAAAAAACTTAAAAAAAATTGAAGACATTAGTCTTCAACTAAACAAATAAGCCTTCAACTATAGGCTATGCTCTCAAAGCTCACTTGTTTGAAATAAGCAGTGCATTTTTCAATTAAACACTGTTAGGCGGGCCGGGCATGGCTCAGCAGTTGAGTGTCAACCTAGGATCCAGGCGATCGGGGTTCGATTCCTGGTCAGGACACATGCCCAGATTGCAGGCTAGGCAGCCGATCAATGACTCTCTCATCATTGATGTTTCTATCTCTCTCCCTCTCCTTTCCTCTCTCTGAATTCAATAAAGATATATTTTTAAAAAAACAAAACACACTGTTAGTTACCCAAAACTCCCACAAATTTATAAGATTTTCTACTGGGATGGCAGTTATACACTCTGCCATGTCAAAGCAATAGGACAGACATCCCAATACAGAACTGGCATTAACAGAAGACAGATTAGAGTGGAAAAATAACCAATTTTGAAATTTTAATTACTGAGTTCAAATCCCAATCCCACTAACTATATGACCCTACATAACTTACTTATCTGAACTTCAATTTCTACATTTGTAGTCCCACTTATCTCACAGAAGTATTGCATAAATTAACTCCATGTACCTGGTACATTTAATAGATACTCAATAATTTTTTTTCTTGATATAAGGAGTAACAGAAAAAGGGGCATCCCCAGCAAAAGAAAGAATTTTCCCAAAGCCAAATTCTATTAGTCACAGAAAATAAACTCATTCTATCTTTCTTTCATTTATATATCAATATGAAGTGAGTTTCTAACTCAAGTACTCAGATATCTAAGTGTCTTTTTATAACACGTAAATGTCACAATTTTTCTTAATTAGCAACATTTCATTATTGCCTCATTTGATTTGTAATTCACTCTGAGTTTTTTATCGCTCTCAAGTAGTCTTTTCTCCCATTCTTTATCAAAAAGAGTTTGTACATCCACCCACCATTATCATAAGCATGTTCCGGGATTACTGAAAATGGGTGCTGGGTACATAAGGATTCATTATACTACTCTTGTACTTTGTATTTGTTTGAAATTTTCCATTATAAAACTTAAGCAAAAAAAGCAATTATTTGGTTGTAGTTGTACTTGATCTTTTAGTATATTACTTTGAATACGTCCAGGTCAATTTTTGTTTTTATGACAGATTGATAATAATTTGTCAATGTCATACTGAGGCCAGGTCTATTCCTTCTTCTCACAATCCATCATTAATTTTATATACAAACATACCCATCACTATATGAATCTAATCTTCTAAACATCAACTACTGTATGCAAGGGCCAAACCACTGATAATATCAATTATACTAGTCAGAAGTTATATTATCTAATTACAAAATACAATAAAATTTTTACTCTTAAACATCTCTGATTTTATTTGCTCACTCACTTGGATTCCAACTGAAAGCAAAGTATCGCGCTATGGTATTTTACAAATACACAGAACAACTGATAAAGAGAAATTAAGAAATAAGAAAGATAAATTTAAATATTAAATGAGGTAATTATTCACCCATTTTTAAAAAAGATATTCTTGAACCAACAATTGAGAAATAAAGCTAAACAAAGAAAGAAATGTATTCTGATCACCACCACAATTACAATTTACAAGATCATCATGTCCTGACTTAAGTACTTTGCATTTACTTTCTAATCAACTGGAATCTTCACAAAAACATCATAGAAGAACTTGTACAAGACCTTATACAAAGTAGAGTTATACAAAATAGACATAACTTATACAAGATCTCAGTGAAGAAATGACAGAGCTGGGATTCCAAACCAGAATCATAGTCAGTGTGCATATTTAAAATAAATTTTAAAAAATTAAAAAGACATTCAACTGAGAAGTAATCAAGAAAAGGATCCAGAAATTAACAAACTCCATCTATGAGAAACTAAAAGTTTAGACAACTGAGTATAATAAATATCAAAACCTAAGGAAGGATATAGTTACCAAGAATGCATTTCTGGTAAGTCTAAATATACTATCACTAAGAAAAAGCTTTCCAATCTAAGCTCCTAATCCTTACTCTAAGCTCACATTCACAGTTATCTAGGTGAACACTTTTTAAATTATTCTGAGAAACTATGTCATTGAAAGGTTATATACAAAAATGAAAATAATCTTAGAAATTGTAAAAATTTATACAATAGACAATCTAAAAAAAAAATGGACCATCATTTAAGGAAAATAATGAACAAAAGAGAGAGTAAAATGTAAATGAAAAGAAATGGATAACTTGAATATATGAAGAAAATATAGAGGGAGAAAAAAAACTCAGAGTAGAAAGTAATAAGAATTTCATAGCCCTCCTCCTTCTACAAAGTAGTTGCTTTTGGTTCTAATTCCTCATAATAAACATATATCAATATTTTATAGTGCAACAAAAGGAACATATAACAAAGACAAAAGTTACATAATGTACCTAAGTTATGAAACATTACACCATCTTGTGGTAACAAATGAAAAATGCAATATAAAGCAAAGCAACACTGAACACTATGTTCTACAAAATTACCAAGTTATTACCATTACTAATTATCATTAAGTTATTTTAAAAATAAATTAGATGTTCACATATTTTTCATTTATAAAACTAATGACCTTATATGCTTTTTCCATTACAATGTACTTACAAAGTAACAGGAACATTTTCCCATGATCTTTCTGCTTCAAGTTTATCTAATGAACAGGGACTGTCATCCTGCTTCACAGACTTCTGTAATTCTTCAGTACAATGCTCTAGATTTTTCTTGGCCTTCAGGATAAGCAATTCAATTTTGTCACCTATTTTAAAAGACTACATTAATTCAGAAAAAAAAATAAATGCAAAGCATGACAAAAATCTCACAAAAGCAACAATTCTGATAACTTGGAATATATATAGGGTGTCCCAAAAAAATGTACATACACACTTTGAATAATTACAAAGGCAGCGTTTATTAAAATACATTTCATTTTCAAAATTGAGCTATCAGCTGTTAAAGTGTGCATACATTTTTTGGGACACCCTGTAAATATCTATAAAGCAAATTATGTCAAAATGTGACATTTTAAACAAATAAAACGGAGAAAAGACATTTTCTAGTTACAAAATGCAACTTAAATGAAAACCATTAAGTTCATAAAAGACACAAGAATGTAACATAAAGCTCCTAGATATTAGGTCAAATTTACAGCATTTTCTTTGGTTCTTAAAATCAAACAAAAAACAATTACCATTGAATGGCTTTTTGGATTGTCCTGGGAGAAGTGGATTCTCACATTGACATTGGCTATGTTCAGAATCACATTTATATTCATTAACTAATCCTTTATCACCACTCAAGAAATCTGAAATGTTTGAGGGGTCAAAAGAATATTCAAAACAATCTAATTTATTCATAAGTCGAGAAGTTCTTTGTGCCTGATAACTATGTCTTGGGGACCACTGCTCTTCTTTAAAAAATTTAGAAATTCTTTGACTATTTGTGTCAGGTAGCAAGTCTTGATTGTGGAGCCAGACTGGGTATTTGAAATCAGGTATACTAGTTATCCCTGAAACATTAAGGTCAGATTTCTGGCCAGTGAGCCATCTTGGGTAATTCTTTTCAAGATTGTGTTCTGAACTGTTCTTGAAAGAAGATTTCTTAAAAAAAGATGGTTCAGAAATACATTTATTGGTCTTATTCACAAGTTTTAGGTTTTTTAGCCTTTGACACTGCTTTCCATTTATATCTGTGTATACAACAGGAGTAACTAAGTTATCCTTGCTCATGGCAGACAAGGGTTCTTGAAAATTTTGATTGTTTTCATTGCCCAATGAACTCAGTCTTCCAATGCATTTCTTGGTTTTCTTGCTAATTCGGTGTCTTGGTCCAACACAAGTAAAAGAAAACGATCCATCTGCTGGAAGTTTTAATAGATCATCAGTTGTTAGGCTAATAGAATCTATGTCATTAATAGTCCGTCTTCTAGAAGATAAGGACAAGGAGCTTTTTTTGTGATCAAAATTTTCAAAGCCTGAAAAACAAAGCATAGTTCTGTTTATCTTCCTATATCAAATATAAAAATACTTCAAACTACTCAAAATATTCAACAGTAAATGAGAATTAAGAATTTAAGAACCATTTTTGCCACTTTCCCATTATCTTCACTAAAGTTTTGATTAAAAGTATAAAAGGTTGATGAAACAGATGTGCTTTTTTCCCTCACATCTCAATTTGTTGTAGCTAATTTCTACCCTTTTTTCTACAACCTCCTGAATTTTCCCATGTTCTTTGATTTACTGTTTCTGCAACTTTTTTCACCTAGACATACCTAATGCACTAATGCACTCCCATTAATATTGCTCACTACATACTGGCTGCAACACAGGGGAAAAAATAGGTGATTAAGTTACGTGGAAAAAAATTTGCTTTCTTGACTACTAACTCTGCAATAGCATTAACGCACAGCGAACAGCTGTTCTAATTCTCCTCATCTGGAATACTGCCCACATCCTTCTAAGAGTTGAATGCAAACTTTTTCCACACTAGGACTAATCCGTAAGTGCTCAATAACTGGGTTATCAACAAAGTCATGTTCCACACCTGTCTTCATAAAAGCCTTACCAAGGGAAAAACTCTTAATGTATTGTGAATATTATTGTCCCATAGAATACAGATTAGGAAGACTAATAGAATCCTATGCCATCACTTGGAACTGATGAAGTATCAACTAAGAAAGGCTGAGATTCATTTAAAGTCATTAAGCTAGTAAATGAAAGCTAGAACCACCAAGTCAATGCTTTCTCCATTATGCCATAATAAAATGGCTTAAGAATTTAGGATCAGCCACCTGCTATAATTCATCAGATTCCACTCCAATGTCACAAGGGGATCTTAGCTGAAAATTCCTGAGAACCAGATAATTACAGAACCTTTTAAGAAATATATCCAGATCTCAACATTAAAAAAGTAATTTTTACCCCCAAAACCAAAAAAAAGCACCTAGTTTTCAAAGGCTACAAGGCATCTCTCAAATGCTTTAAATCAGTGGACAAAAAGAAAACAGAATACAAGCATACCATTGTGTGGTTTATAAATATAGTTGAATTCTGGCATATTAGCAGGACGTTTATCAATGTTAATCTTTCCAGTGCTTACACCAGGATACATCCGGCTTAGATCAAAATCATCAATATAGGCCTGTAGAGCCTGAGATGCAGAACGGTACAGTTTATCCTTATACTGAACTGAGCCATCAGGGTTAGAGGAATTACTACCACTCAGGCTACAGCTTGCTAACAGAGAAGAGACTGATGATTCCCGAGAACAAGCTCTGAGTTTTGTATTTGGTTTTGCCATGCCTTTCTCACAATGGGTTATTTCTGTTCATTTCTCTTAGAAATCACTGCAATAAAAAACAAAAAGTTAAGGTTCCAAGTAAAAGAAATAATAGGCATACGCAGAGAAATTACTAAATATATAAACTTTTTATAATTTTCTTTAAAGAATAAAATCCACCATCTGTAAGTCCTTTTTAGGCTATACACATTATAGATTTTCTATTATTTTAATTATTGTGAATTCCTTCATCATTTATCTAGAAAACATTTATTGAGTACCTACTATGTGCCTAGAATTATGTATACAAAAATTATGAGAGAACATGCATGGAAAGTACCAAGGAAAAAGTACTCACTTTTTTAAAAAAGTCCTAAAAACTACAGATGTAGATACAGTCTTTTCTTACGGTGATATATTCTATGACATCACAATACTTGACATTCCCCTCCCTATACATAGTATTTTTCAATTCATAAGCCTACCACCATGCACTGCAGATAGGTCCTCAATAAATTTTTAAATACATCAAATGAGGCATTAGAAACAAGAAGGAACAGTGGAGAAGAATGCTATAAATGCCAATATGTAAGTGTAAACAACCCTTCACGCCAAAAAACTTGAGAGACTAAAATATAGAGAAATGAATAAGTCATACCATAAAATGAATGTGCAAAATGCTTTTTTCCTAAAACAACACTGTTAATATTTCCTGACCTTCATTTTTGATACTACCCTCACTATATTCAAGTCATATATTAAACACAGAATAATCAGGCCATTTAAAGGAGACTTAAATAATTAGAAGACTGACAATATATTCATCTTACTGTTTGTGCATCATTAAAATCAGCAGAATTCCTGTCCACCCTAGTATAGGAATAACAGGATCTATATTTGAAATTCTAAGAAATAACAGAATAAACAGGCACTACTTCAGTACATGATATGACAGTATTTTAAAATTAAACAAATGGATTTTCTGTACTGAAAAATAAAATATTAATGTCTAGATCTTAATACATGCTATGATATTATAAAGTTCCTATGTTTAAACTTTTGGCTACATTTTGGGAATGTTTAAGTTATAACAACTTTCAATATAATCTTAACCGTCAAATTTTACTTTAAAATACTGAAAAGTTTTCCACTCAAGAAAGTAAAGACAGTAAAACGTCATCCTGCTTCTCAGCCTTAAAGTATGCAACTGCCTTTAGAAAAGGGCTGACAGCAGTGAGTAGAAGCAGCAGAACATCAGAGGTTTGGCCTCTTTGACTTTCCTGAATGCTGTAACATTGGTGTAACACTATTAGACAATTATTCACGGTAGCCAAGGCATGGAAACAACCTAAGTGTCCTTCAGTGGATGACTGGATAAAGAAGATGCGGTACATTTACACAATGGGGAATACTACTCAGCCACAAAAAAGGATGAGATACTGACGTCTGCAACAGCACGGATGGATCTCCAGAGTATCATGCTAAAGGAAATGAGTCAGACAGAAAAGGACAAGAGCCATATGATTTCACTCATGTGAACTATAAAGCACAAAACAAACAAACAAAACAAACTCACAGACACACAACAGTATGGTGGTTACCCCAAGAGGAAGTGGGAGGGAGGGTAGTAAAGGGTAAAGGGGTCAAATACATGGTGATAGAAAGAGGCTAGGCTCTAGGTGAGAGCACACAATGCAATATACAGATAATGTATTATAGAATCCTACACCTGAAACTTGTTATGAACCAATGTCACCTTAATAAATTCAAGTGTGTGTGTGTGTGTGTGTCCGTGAATGGCTACGCGAAGTCAGCTTGCCCTTTCTCTACCCTACTCACTAGTGATGTTTAAATTTTTTCAAATGAATACTGTTTGAATATTAAGCTTGACCAAACGTTTTCTGCCTCATTCAAACACAGTATAGGTTACCGGTTTTAATTTTACAAAACCTCAAAAAAAACAAAACCCTCAAAGGCACAGTTGATGGATTATAGTTCTCAGTAAGTGGGTAGTAACATTCCTCCTAATTCACAGGAGGCAAAAAATAAAATTTAAAAAATCCACAATTGAACTTCCATTGTGGAAAGTTTCCAGAAGTATACAAAAGTAGAAAAAAAGTTTAATAAACTCCTATGCAGCCATCGCCCTGCTTCAAACAATTACCAGCATACCCCAACTTTTTATCTACCCACTTCTCCCACAGGATTATTTGGAAGCCAATCCCAAATGTCTTACCATTTCTTCCGTAAACACCCGTTCGTATCTGCAGTAGGAAATCCATCGTTCCGAACAGAATGTTAGACGGATGGCAAGAAATTTCAACTACCTTTAATTCAAAAACACAACGTTCCGTGTTCAGTAAGCAATGGGAATAGCTCACAATAAATTCACAACTCTTAGAAACAACAGCTCTGTGATTTATGTGATGAACCCGAACATCTGTCTACAGCCTGCTGGACAAAGAATTGACAAGGCGGGAGAGCCGGGGCTGCGGGCGCCCCGCCCCGCCAGAGCATCCCGTCCCCTCCGCGGCGCTGGGTTCACTCCGACCTCCCGGTTCCAGGAAAAGCCCTCCCCGCGGGATCCCAGCAAATCACAGACACAGGTTTCAGAAACCACCCTTCAGGCTACGACAGTTAGCGTCCCGGGGAGCGGATGGAGATCCTCGGGGGAACGGCCCAAAAGCCCAAGCCCCCACCCCCCACCCCCGCTTCAATGGACGCCTCTAGTCTCCTGAGGCCCACGTCAGGTCCCCTCCGTCCAGTCCCGCGACCCTCCCCCTAAAGCGGTTCTCTTTCCCCAGGGACTCTCCCGCTAGAGACGTCTTCCCTTCCCCTCCCCTCCCCTCCCCGCCACCTTTCCGTTAGCCTTTCCCTCAGGCTGTCAAGGGATGGGACGCCCCTCGAGAAAACGGCCCCTTCTAGGGCCGAACCGGCCGACGAAGGTCCAAAAACAAAGAAAACGCACACTCCCACATCTCCCCGCCGAAAACCCTGGCCTGTCACCCGGCGGGAGACGCAACAAAGCACCCCCGACCCTGGCACCGCCGAGCCTCAGACTCCGCTCACTCGGAGCCTCCTCCGCCCTCGCAGCGGAACGCGACACCCGCGCCGGCTTTCAAACTGACCCAACATGGCTCCGACTTGCGGTGCGCAAGCGTGGTGCTCGGGCGCCCGGGGCGAGCTGGGCGAGGGGCGGGGGCGCCGGAGGGGAAGAGGGGCCGCGGGGCGTTTGGTCGCACTGCCTGCTGGGAAGTGTAGTTTTTCCTTCCTTATCTGCCTGGGGTGGGAGTTCTGGACTACGTACGTCCACGTCGCTGCCGCGCATGCCCTCCCCACCGTCACCGCTCTTCGCGGACAGTCTGCGCGGAGGACCGGCTGAGCCTCGGTTTGCCGGCTCCTGGGGCTGAGTGAGGGGACTCGGTAGGGGAGATTTGGGGCGCTTGCGGCTGATGTTTCGATCTCCGAGAGCCAGCTGCACCTCCCCAGTTCTTCCAAGTGAGCTCGGTCTCCCCGCTTTCAGAGCACCCCTTCCCAGGATAAGGTGCCCCCTGGGCCGGGGGCAGCGCCCCTCCCTCCCTGCCTCGGGCCTTCCCGGGTGGATCCGAGCCGGGCCCTCCTCGGCTTCCAGCCCGCCCCTCACGCTCAGAGCAGGTGCGGGACTGGAGGAGGGAGTTTGGCCGGGAAGGGGATTCGGCACATTCCTCGGGGACCTTGATTCCCAGGAAGAATGGCAGTGACCCCGCACGGCTTGGGGACCCGGTCAGGCAGCCCGGAAAGAGGGAGATAATACCAAGAGATGTAAAGACCCGCCTCGCGACAAGTGCGAACCTGTCTACAAGGCTGGCTCAGGAGACAGGTGCGAAGAGTCCGGTTTCCACCAAGTGGTGTCTCAGAAGAAGACGCCATCTTAGTTTTGGTTTAGGTTCCTTGCCCACCGACCCTGTCGGCGAAGATGCCCTCGGTTACTTCGCCCCAGTATAGTCCAGCTCAGCCGGTGTTAACGTCACCAGCGATACAGCCGTAGCCTCCATGTTTGCTCCTTCCCGTTTTCAGTCCCTCTAGCCCGCTGAGCTTAATCTTTTCTCTTAGCAAATGAAAAAAAAAATCCAGAAACTATAAAATTTAGTATGTTTATTGTGGTAGTTAAGCGCTAGGCGACTTGGCGGGGAGTGAGACGAAGCGTATGCGGGAGGTCACGCACCCCGGTGCATCCCGACAGCCTGTGCGACTCCTGGGTCGGTCCGCGTCGGGCACGTGGCCGGAAGGGAGCGAAGGGCTGTCACATAGGCTGGCACAGGCCAGGGCAGGGCCCAGCCCAGGACTGCCAAGGGCACGGCCTTAAAATCCACAGTTTAAAATCCACTTTTAAAATCCACATTCCATCTAAATATCTTTTTAACCTGCCCTCCTTTAACAGTTTTTTTTTCGTAATATCTTTAACGTTTCTCTTACTACCTTTTCCTTCCACCTTGGCGCATATATAACGTGCAGATGTTTCCTGATGACATAAAGTGTAAGTAAAGGACGCTGAGAAAATATAAAGGAGCTTGCCCAATAAGTTGATGGAATGCATGGCTCCAAATAATTCTACTTCCACTTTGTTCCTTCACCGTTTAAGAGGTATGGAGATCTCCAGGAGGATTTGGAGAACAGTCTCAATAGTTATTAGAATTCTGGACTAGATCTATTAGGAAAGAATCTAGTAAGAAAAAAGGAGTTATGGCTCATGAAAGCTTTTCAAATAGAGATGTCAACTAGGTGGCATGCCTTGCGGGAGAACTGAACAAGAGAAAATTGATTTATGTTCCAACGTGAAGAGCGTTAGGTGAGAGCTAAGGAAGACACGTTCTGATCGTTAAACTTTAAGAAGGTTTATTGAGGCAACTCTTTGGAGAATTTTTAAAGAGAGAGCTTTAATATGTCCAATTAAAGAACAGAACTAACCTTTTTGATCACCAAGAAGGGGCCCCACACTGTTTCAGTCACTTTTGCATATATTAACTCAATCCTTACAATAACCCCATGAGATCGGTATCATTATTCCTAATCTATAGACTTGAAAATTGAACTTCAAAAGTTAAGCGATTCATCCAAAATAATATAACTGGTGTGAGTGGCAAAGGCAGGATTTGAATCCAGCTCTGTGTTGTCATGCTCTTTCCACCATACCAGCCAGCTTCTCCTAGCTGAAAGCTAGATGATGGGCCAAAGGACCAATGAGACTCCAGCTTCCTGAACTCATTCACAGCAGAAACAATATCTTACTCAACTGTGTTTGGTATACTTACCATGGTACCTAACCCCTGCTGACTTGATTCACACTTGATTATTCTGTCCAAAGATGTGACGTTTAAACAAAGACACCAATGAAGAGGAGTCATTCATTCATATTGAGGAAGAATGTTACACACAGAGGGAACAGCAAGAACAAAGACCGTGAGGTAGGAAGATGCTTGGTTGTATCTGAGGAACAGCCTGGAGGTCAATATGATTGCAGCTAAGTGAAGAGAGTTGAAGACAGGAGTTGCCTTTGGAGAGGAAGCCAAAGGTCAGATCATTTAGTGCCACTCTACTCACTTTAAAAAGAGTAATTCCCAAGAACACCTGATCAACAGGTTATGGTGCTTTACAGGAGAAAGAAAGCATGATTGAGCTTTTAGAAATAATAATTATTGAATAGCTATTAAGTGCCAAGCAATGGGGTAGGACACTAAAGTGCATTGTTTCATTTAATCCTTACATTAATTCTACGGGGTTAGGTACTACCCCAGTTTTAAAACTTGAGAAAATGGGGAAACAAATGCTAAATAATGTGGTTCACAATTAGTCAATAGCAGAGGCAAGATTTGACCTAGGTCTCGGACTTCAAAGCCTGGTCTTGGTACCATATACCACACCCACTCTTTCTCATTGTGAATAAGGAGGCAGGAATCTGTGCATGCAGCCATTCAACGAGTAATTATTGTCCATTACTGTTCTTGCTATGTGACAGTCACTGTAGAAATAGTATTAAAATGTAATACAGCATTTTAAAACTTTTTGCGTGAGCACATTCTTACCAATCATTTGTTTTTAAAACTTTGCAGGTAGATGGACTATAAGGGAATTGCCCAACAAGCTGCTCAAGATATTTTAGGTTACAATCAAGATACATCAGGCTGGAAAGTGGTTAAATCTTCAGTAAGAAAATGAATTAAATATGTTTCGAATTTGTTTTTAAATGAAAAACGATTGATAGTAAAGACATTTTTTAAATATTTTTTACGAACAAAAAAATGTACTTTTGCTTTGTTTTACTTTGTTTTTTGTTTTTCATTTTTTTCTTTACTTGACAGCTAACTTATTTGTGGATTTTTATTCCCCTTTGAGAAAAAAATAACTGTTTATAGCAAGCCTTCTAAAAAATTTCATGGAAATCTGTAAGTACAATTTCCTATTTACAATCATTGTTTTGAATTCAGTGGCATTGATGTATCTAGAATTTAATGGTGCTTCATTAGTGATACAATTATTTGATAATGAGGAAATAGAAATTAAGAATAGTAACAAGGTTGAAATGTGGTATTAATAAAGTAGAGCAATTATGTACCATCTAATAATTTTCAAACCTGAAGACAATCAAAAAAAAACAACATCCTTTTAGTGAGACTGTGGTCAAACAAATGGAAAAAACTAGGGAAGCTTAAATTTTTCCCAGTACTTCAAAGCTTTAGTTTTATTTAAAGAGTTATAAATAATCAAAGCAAGAAACAATGCATATGAATACAGAATGGGCAACTGAGTGTAACCATTGTACATTTTGAGATGTAATAGTATGCACTTTGTCAAACTAGTAAAAAGTTTAATGACCTCTGACTTAGACCTCATTACATCCTTAAATTAAGAATTGGAGCCACAAGATACTGCATAGCCACACAAACTTCTCATCAATTACTGTTGATTTATTATAAATACAGCAGGTTAATGTTTATAAGGAAGATTTTAGAAAAATCCTAAGTGAAAGTAGCCCCTTTAAAACAACAGCTATAGAAACATTATAAACAAAGTTTGTAGAAAAATGAATTTTGAAATAATTTACATTAATAATTGTAATATATATTTAAATAAACCTTGCTACTTCTAATTGAATATTAGTGCTTTGAATTGCTGATATGACCTTCAAGTTTTCTTTACTGTTGATTGCTAAGTTAGTCTATGTTATACTATGATAAACATTTCTTTTCAGCTTAAACATGTTAAATTTTGAATTTTCTTTATTTTGTTATAGATACCGTGTTGAAGGAATAATTCAAGAATCAACATCTAAACTATCTGATTTCCTCTACAAGCCTGAAATTAGAATTACATGGGATAAATCATTGAAAGTGTACAATATGATACACAAGATTGATTCGGTAATTTTTTCATATTAGACTTTTCCTGTGTTAATATAATTTTAGTTTTATATCTTAGTGATTTAAGTGTATTAAACCTATATTATGTACACACTTAATATGTTATAGAGTCACACTGAGTTGAAATCTTTATAAAAGCCTTAAAGCTTCCCTCTTTATCACTCAAGAGTTCAATCCCAGTGAGCTTCACCCTGTTTTAAATGCCCAGCACGTCCCGAATCTGGCGAGCTCTCTCCAAGATGCGCACCTTTGGTTATGAGGAGACAACTCATGGGTTCTGTGACATGAGGTGGGAACAGAGATTAAGCAGGCCTTGGGGAAGGGAGGTCAGTAGGTTCATGGTAGTCACAATGTGCTAGCTGACAGGAGCGCGCAGACACCCGCAGGGATGTAAGAACAAGGAGCCTGGGACTTTTTAAGAGGACAAAGGGTAGTCAGCAGGCACGCGGTTGTGCTTTTAGAAACAGTCCTAAACATGTCGTCTCAGCTAAAGGGAAGCGAAGGAGAATAGAGCAAAGAGGAGAGGAAATGCAGGTAACTGTAGAAAGAGCCAGAGAGGCCAGTCGGGCTTAGAAGCAGGGAGAAGAAAATGTCAGTGTGAGGTGAGGGTGGAGTGAAAATTAAGTAGAAACAAAGGAATTAAATGAGAGGAATAATGAGACGTGAAAAAAGGTAGAAACAAGACAGGGTAAGGAATTCTGAACTGTGGAGCAGCACACTGTAAGTCTCTTACCAAGGCTGCTGTACTTCATGGTATGTAAATTATAGCTCAGTAAGATGTTTTTAAAAATCGAGTCATACATTTTGGGCTAATATTAACTTTATTAGAAAGAGGTAGTAAACGTGAATGTTGGAGTAAAGCAAACTTTTATGATTTTCACAAACAATTGCATCTGTAAAAGTCCATATCACTGGGCCTTTGGCTCTTTGAGTCTCCAAACCACATTCTACTCTTCAAAACAAGCATGTCCCACAAATCTGTCACCATCTTATCATTTATTTAGAACTCTCTAAGTTAACTTTACCTGCTTTTATTAAACTGATTTTAAAGTCTGGGAGTGGGGAAGGGTTATAGAGAAGCCCAGGAAGGTAAGTCAGGTAACAAGAATCACATGCCCATGACCCTCTTGGGATCTGGACATTCAGCTTGGGAAACATGGTTCATCACAAATGAAAATACAAACATTGGATTGTTTCATTCATAACTGTATTAGACTAATTATATAGTTCCATTAGCACTTCAGGTCTTTCTGCTGTTGCTGCAACTCAGCTGTAATAATGGAAAGAATACTAGACTTGGCATCAAGAAACTTGAAAACAGAGTCAGAGCCCGGCTGGGCATGGCTCAGCAGTTGAGCGTTGACCTAGGATCCAGGCGATCGGGGTTCGATTCCCGGTCAGGGCACATGCCCGGGTTGCGGGCTCGATCAATGACTCTCTCATCATTGATGTTTCTATCTGTCTTTCCCTCTCCCTTCCTCTCTCTGAAATCAATAAAGATATATTTAAAAAAAAAAAGAAAAGAAAGCAGAGTCAGAAATTATGTGACTTGCTCAAGGTCAGCACAGCCAACAATACATGGTAGAACCAGGGTTTATTCCTGATCTCCTCCAAATCGCAGACCCTTTCCTATATACCACAGTATCTGAATAGCTTTACCCTGTAAGAACTGTTTTATCTTCTGTGAATATTTAGAGTGTCATCTTCAGGGGTACGTTTTAATTGACTCATTCATCCCATTGGTAAGGGAGGGATTCCAGCTCTAGGGTTGTAGGGGTAGTAAAACACCTGGTACCTGCCACTAGGCAAATGAGAGCAACAGTTGTTTATTAATAATTAATTACAGCCCAGGGAAAACTGTTATCATTTTGTTAACATTTGTTAAGTGGAGCATAGGGTGCCGGCTGTTGAGCCCTGTTTCAATAAAAGATCATAAGGGAAAATGAAATAGAGAAGTTTATTACTCACAGGTCCTGGAGGAAGTACAAAGCAAGCCTCAAGGGGCCACCCAGGGAGGTCCAGGCAGGGTACAGGAGGAAACAGAGGCAGGACCTGAGGCACATGTCTTTATTAGGGTCTGTGAGTGGAGTGCATTAGAGGGGTTTCCAGGGTAAGGCCTGATTGGTCAACTCAAACCAAAAAGAGCAGGGTTTTGGTAAACTCCATGGGGGTTTTACATAAGGGGTTCATAAGGGGAAGGCCCTGAGAGGCTGGGGAGACTGCTGAACACAGGGCTATGGGGAAAGTCAAACCAGGAATTTACATTTGCTTATGAGTATGGGCTGTTAGCTAGGGCATGCACTTGCATGAGGGGGCTGGTGCCAGTTTAAGGCCCCTGCAGGCTGCCTGGCCAAATAAAATGGATGCTGAGGCAATATCATGCATGAGCTCTGCTACACTCTCAAGGACACATCATGCCATGCAGTATGAAATGGGATTTGCCTTTGGGGACAGAGAATAACCAAGGGGACAGGCTTTGTCCTACCAAGAAGTTGAGGTGACCCGAGTCCTGCAGGAGGATGCAACTGATTGTTGGAATAGCTCTCCAGGCTAGCAGGAAGCTGAAATGCAATACTCAGGACAAGTAGGAACCGTGCCTGACCCAGTTGATAAGGGGGGCCATTTGGCTAAGGGGTCCTTATCCGTGGGAACAGTCAGAAAAACTTGCAGTTAGGCCATTCAAGACCCTCTCTATTTTCACCAGACGTCTTGTCAGCACATAATATTGGTCATTTAATTTTAGGCCTTATACCACAGGTTTTAAATCAATATATTTTTCATAATATATTACCTAGCCTATGTGGAATAGTAGAAATAGTACTGTACTGGAAATCAGGAAGTCTGGGTTCTAGTTCTGTACTTATCTCTAGTTGTGCATGTGACCTAATCTGTTAGGCTTCAATTCTTTTAAAATTTCAGAGTAGATGATACAAAGATTACTTTCTGAATGTTATGCATTAATAATTAATAGATATATGATGGCAAATATATTCTCCCATTCTGTAGGTTGCCTTTTCATTTTGTTGATGGTGGCCTTTGTTGTGCAGAAGCTTTTTAGTTTGATGTAGTCCCACTTGTTTGTTTTTGCTTCTGTTGCCCTGCATTTATAATATCTAATGTTCCTTTAGCACAGAAAATGCAGGCTGATTTGGTGATAAGTTCTTAAAACTTCAAAGCCCTGCTTTTTTCAAATAGAGGCCAATCTTCTGCAGTGAAATTCTTTGGGGAGCAATACAAAGAATAGGTATTAAATAATTGTTGCAATCTTTATGATTTGTTTCAGGAAACATGCATATGTCATGCCATTACCCAAAGTTTTGCCATGGGCTCAATTTCCCCCCGAGACTTTATCGACGTAGTGTACTTCAAGCGCTATGAAGGGAACGTGAATGTTATCAGTTGTAAGTTGAAACATTTTGCCCACATTTTTAGAGTTATTATGAATTATTAATAATTTTTTCCTTTAACTCACATTTTGGAAGTAATATTTTCAATTCTTTATTTACTTGGTGAGACTAATAAATACATGTATAATATAGACAAGCCTGCTGTTTTTACCCAAATCTGGAGGTGCCATTTACATCATAGTCAATGACTGTGGCATCTCCTGCCCTTTCTGCAGCATATATCCTGCAACACTGGGTACAGGTAGATACCTGTAGGCTGAAACTTCACAGCATGCATTTTAAAACTAAGAAACAAAAGTAATCTTTAGATACATTGTTTTATATTTGAATTGCATAGGATGGGCATATCCAGTAACTGACAAAATTCCTGAATATACTTTCACTAGGTGGGTCTTTACAGAAATGTGCTTATATTTCTTTTAGAACATGGTGGTTTTGATATATCCTTAGCCTCCCAAAATATGTCACTCAGTAAAACCACAATGTGTAACCATTTCCTAACTTTTGTTACTCACTTGAAACATACCAGCTCATACCATGAAGATCTCTGGAGTCAGACAACTCAAGATAAGTCATGGTGAAGGGACTTTGGCAGGACAGTGGCCTAAAGCCCTGTTTCTCCCCATAATTTCAATTTAATCTGACCACTACTATCTGGATAGCTTTCCCTACTATAAACTACTTGGGGATAGGGACAGTTAAGTGTTAATTATTATTTTCCAACAAGGTTTCTGTCTATAGACTAAGTTTCAGAGTCCAGACTGAATCATAGCTGTGCTAACAGCATCACCAAACTGTTAGCTCTGGTGCAACATACCACTAATGACTGATGCTCATCCCTTTCATGTAGTTGTCATTTAGTTATTTCTTAAATGAGAGCAGATAAAAATTTGCTCACTGCCTACAACACAAAATAGTGTCTGAACCATAGATCTGTTATTTTCCGTGTTTTGAAAGCAGACCATTTCTATCTCATTTTTAGGGGTAAAAAAGAAGTATGGAAGTTAAAATCAACAAATGATTATAATCAGTCATTCCGTGATCAGTACTGAATTTGTTTTAAGCAATTTCTTTGAATGAATTACCAATGAACACTGATAGTTTTCTTCTTCACATTTCTTTTGCTGTTATTTAGCTTCCTATGCTTTGAGCTAAATATTTTGCATGCTTTATCTCACCTGTAAGGAAACCGAAGTTCAGAGAAAATAAGATAGCATTAAGCTGCTGAACCAGAATTAAAATCCAAGTCTTCCTGATTTTCCAAAATCACAGAAGATCCATATTTCTTCGTGGATATAACAAATTATCTTTTAAGGACAAGCATAATCTCCATATTTTAAACAGAAAAATGTTAATATCACTTCCAGTAGTACCATTATGCCAACATAATAGTCTCTGTTAAGGTGATGAAACAGGTCATAAAAATGGAAAAGTCATTGAACCACATTTGTCTCCTAAGCTAGTCCTAAGCTGGTGTTTAACATTGTACGTCCCACAGAATTGATGGCTCATGTTAAAATCATATAGGAAGATCCATCTTCTCTGATGGGAGTAGGATTCAGTTGCACAGAATAAACAAATATATATTTTAAATATTTTTAGAAAGAGTATATATAATTATCATAAACAATCATAACCAAATCACCTCCCTTCTATATTCATATACAATAGTTATGCTGCATAATTCCTAAAACAAACTCAATTGATTTTTAATTATACTTTGAAGCTCCCTAAAATGTAGAAAAGGGCATTTAAACTATCTTTATTGACAGACCAAATAAACACATCGAACACATTTTATTTAAAAAATGATTAACAAAAAAATCTATAAGCACATGCTCCTAATAGAATAGCCTGTGACTTTTTTTGCTGCTCCAAATCCCAGAAAATAATAAAATGATACATTTAAGTTTTTCCTGTATATAAAAGATAACAGCATCTTTAGAAATACTAGCATAAAAATCTTTGATGCCAATAAATTCAATAATAAAGAAACTGTAACGACTAGGGAAAAAAGTGTTTGAGAGGACAATAGTGCTTATACTGTATTTTCTCAGTTTGGGCCTGTGCACACATTCATATGTACAAGCATACATGTGTATTTATAAAACTAATGTCAATGCTGATGATCTAAGTTAAATTAAAAGCTGTGTCATATATATTTTTTTAATATGCTACTTGAAATAGAATTTTTTACCTTTGTGGAATAAGTTGTTGTTTTTTAATCACTTAGCTAAAAGTGTGGATTTTCCAGGATATCCTCAAACTTCAAATTATATCCGTGGTTTTAACCATGCTTGTGGCTTTATCTGTTCACCTCTGCAAGAGTAAGTGTGATTTACATTTATTTATTATAACAGTTTTTTAGTTCATTTTGTGATTTAACTAAAAGGATTCCTAACTCTGCAGTAGAAATATGTACCAACACACTCTATTGGGAAAAAGTTGCCCCCAAATGTGATCTTTAAAATAATTTTTATAAGTATTTTCATATGAAGTATAGTCAGAAAAGATAATTTGCTATAAAGTATGATTTGAGGTTTCTGGGACTGGTCACACATACACAGAATTCCCCCCTCCCTGGTTAACCTTAACCTGATAATTTATATTTCTCCATTAGATTATAATTGTTTAAATTATTAACGAATTTTTGTGAGTTAAAAATAAATTTTCCTAGAATTATAATGCCCTTACATTTATCAACAATGCATGCTTTATCTTGTATGCATTCTTTCTAACAGACTGCCTACTAAGAACAGATACCTGCAGAATGAGACTTCCAGTAGGTAGATCCAGATAAGAGTTCAAGGAATCAGAAATGAGTCACAGCCTACAGGTGGCCAGCCCAGGGGTAATAAAAATGGCAACATAAAAAACACACACTCTGTAAATGCATGTACAGCAATCCAGTGTGTATCAACTTCACAAAATCCTTAAGTTTTAATTTTTGCTAAATGATTTTAAGTAAAAGATACTGGCACACAAAGACAGATGTAACAACTTTATATTGGTCAGATATAAACTTCTCAGTATGAGAAAAATATTTATGTGAAGGAAGTCAAAATAAAATTAATTTTAGACCTGTATTCCTTATGTTTTCTCTACTGAATTATAAAACTAAAAGAAATCCACAATTATTTGCATTAGTGGACAGATGATTGGTGCGGGTGATGCTGACGATGAACCTATGGCCAGCACTTTGTTCGCCATAGCAGGAGAGAACAAAACAAGGGAAGAGTTGTCACTCCCAGTCAGCATAGCAAATCAGCTGCTGGCAGGGACTTGAGTTGGGAAGCCACACAGCCTAACGTGTGCTTCACAGGCAAAGTCCCCTTCTTGTACCTTGTCAACTTTGCCTTTCCACTGCAAAAACCATGGGACAGAGCTCTGATCTAGACATTCCACAGAGGGCGGGAACTCTGCCCAGCATCCGCTGGAGAAAAGATGTCGTCTCCTTCAGTCTCAGAGAAAGGTACTGACAAGTGATTCTTTTGTGCCTTCTCTTTCCTTGCAGCCCAACATTTTGGACAGCCAACATTTGTAAACAAGTCATGCAGTAAACTTACAAACATTATCAATAGTAAAGGTACTCTCCAGTAAATACTGGAAAGGCTTTCTTGAGTGTAGAGCCCTAGTAAAGTCACATAGAGATTTTAAGACCATACAAACTGCTAATGAGTAGTCTCAATCCAGCATCTGAAGCACCGTAAAAATAGTCTGAACTCCGCCTAGAGAGGGGTATAAGAAAATGGTCCCTCACATGGTTTGTTGGAGCAGTGGTCTTCATACCCCTAAAAAATCTTGTAAAACTATATTCTGCCTTGCATATTTTTAAATTGTTATTAAAATTTTTCATAGGATTAAAATAAGAGTGCAATTTCCAGCATACTCTAAATATTGACTTTTAAAATTTTGTTATAGCCCCTTATAAATGTATCTGATAGAATATAAATTCCTTAACATCTGGAAGCCCACCATTACATTATCAATTTAAAAATATGTACAACCTTTAAGTTAGAAATTTTACATCATTCCTTTTCTCTCCTTCAACCCATATTTTTACTCTTTTTCCCCCTCACATAATTTTATCCTAATAAAATATTCTTTATGCTTTGAATTATTAATCATTCTATCATACGTCTCTGCAAAAATGAGGATTTAATTTTCAAAATTCATTTTATTTTCTCTGACTATATCTATATTAAAAATATATGTGTATGGGATTAAATTGTTATTACATACTTACCAAAATAAAACATATATTGCCAAATATGTTATATAATTATTAAATATTAAAACTGTTATTGGAAACACATTTTATTATTATTAGCAAAGCTTAGCACTTACTATGTGCAGGGAACTGTTATAAACAATTTACATATATTGACTCATTTGGTCTTCACAATAACTCCATGAAGTAGGTAGTATTACATTCCCCATTTTGCAGAAAAGAAAATGAAAGCTCAGAGAAATTAAGTAACTTTCTCAAGGTTACATATAGGTAAAAGCAATGCTCAGCTTTAAGTCAACACAGACTGGTTCCAGAGTGTGTGCTAACCAATCACACTCATTTAACTGTGGATTGATACTACTAATAAAATGACACACTATTATCAAGTCTACTTCTACTTTGCATTTTATAAACATAAGCACTGAGATATTTTGTTCACATAGGTAAGTGGGTTAAAATGGAAAGAGTGTAAGTCTAGCACTGTCCTTTAATCTCTTGAAATTCATCTGAGTTATGTACCATAAATTACAGTGATCTATAAGTAAAAACTATTTAATGACCTATCAACTGACAACTAAATTGGATCCTTAAATTTTATTTAAGCCAAGAATTGACCACCTGACTTGGTAAGGATTTTTCACCCAGTCATCAGTCATTCACTTTTTCAACTCACTTCCAATAGATCAGGGTTTCCCTTGTCATCTCGAAGATTTTTATACACCAGGGTAAAGCACTACAGTACTACTCAGGACTGTTTGGGGTTGGGGGTGACAGGTATGCTTTTGTTTTGAAAAACAAGAGAAGTGTGATATGAACAGGCTGATGGGAAAGGAAAGTCCACATCTCCATCAGAGACATATTTTCAGATAGTGTAAGGAAAAGATACATAGGGCAGTTAGAGATTTGAAAATGTAGTCCCTTAAAAGTTATTTATCTTCTCGTATGGAAAGGCTTCACATACCCCAGTTTGAACATCACTGGGTCAGAATACAAAAAACTAGCCTTGGAAGGAAATTTGGAAATAAAACTTCAAAATGTTCAATGTACAAAACCTCTGACTTAGAAATTTTGTGTAAGTATTTATAGAAGTGCAAATAGATATATTACAAAGATGTTTACTGCATCTTTGTTCATAGCCACAAAAAGTGAGAAACAATCCAAATGATAGCAGAAAACAGGTTAAACAGTATGAAATACTGTGCACAGTCATGAAAAACACGCAAGCTGGTCTGTATGTATTGACTCAGAAAGACATGCATGATGCTAAGAGGAAAATAAAACTGGTTGCAGAAAAATAAACATCTCATTTTTGTATAATCAAAAATGTATGTGTGTATGTGTGGGGTACACCTTGTCCATATGTGTGCTGTCTTTGTATGTACACAGACAACAGTCCAAAAAGATACAATCAAAACTATACATAGTGATCATCTCTGAGGAACAGAATGAAGGGAACAATCATGAAAATTCTGTATTTACATTTTCATAAGCATACATTTCCTTTGTAATTTAAAGAAGTCAGTACAACAAAAAGAAAAAACTAAAACTGAAGACTTTAAGACATAGCCTGACTAGTTAATACGTTTATGCAAAATATTTACATGTGAAGATCACTGTACCTTTTCTCTCCTCCCTCCCATAGCTGTGTATCCGATTGATAGCACTGGGGGGGGACCCCATGCTTAAGACAAGGCTCCTGCTCTCTATAAGCCTGTAAACTCAACAGATAAATCTAAAGGTTATTTATGGTTCTAACTCTTCCTTTGTTTACAGTAATCCAGCACATTCCAAACTAGTGATGTTCATCCAGACCGAAATGAGAGGGAAGTTGTCCCCATCAATCGTTGAAGCAACCATGCCTTCCAACTTAGTAAGCCTCATCCTCAACGCGAGAGACGGAATAAAGGCCTACAAAGCGGCATCGGGATGTGGGTATCAGAAGGGAAGCCAGTCACTCCGCAAGAAGAAATGAGGCCATCTAAAATCACGGGTAGCAGTTACTGCGGTTTACTTCTAAGTCAATATGCATAAATACTGTTAAACTCTTCTAGACAGTATTCTTGTACACATTACTGAAGGTACACTGGGGAAGTAAGAACTCAGAGCTGTACAAGAGAACAGTATTAAATATAGTTTTGAATCGTGCATAAGAATGATGCTCAAAGACAAGTGTTCTTAATGCACTTTGATCTTTTGCTTTTTTCCCCTGGAAAATGTTCTGCAAAAGAATCAATAAGAAAGTGTATACAGCCAGAGGTCAGCATTAATTAAAGATTAAAATATATTTTATATTGGTTTTCCTTCACTTACTGTTTAAAATTGATAATTGTAGGAAGCATGAATATAAAAATTGAAAAGAATTCCACTAGAATTATGACCAGTGATATCTAGAATTTAAAACTGAATGAATCATGAATAAATTCCCAGTTCTAGTTCCTCCCAAGTCCTTCCTCTTACAAGTAAAAGACCCTGCACATAACACAACAAACACGCATAGGAAGACAAGCATAGAAGGAAAGAAGGCAAGCTTCCTAGGGACCTTTGGGACTTGAGGCATGACATGGCAGTGAGCTCTCTGAGTTTCCTTATTGCCTCCCGTATATTCTGGGCAGGGCGCTACAGGAGGCTCCAACCTGGAACCACCAATAGGAACAGAAGTTTCTAGAAAAAGCCTGTTCCTCCTAGTCATAGCAGTGGCTATGAATGAAAGGGCGGCCTACCAGAACAAAAATCTTTTTGATAATACCCTACACCAGCCAAACAGCAGCCTAAAAACTGCACCCACCTCATCCTATGGTTTCAGTGGGGCCAAGCAGAAAAGCAGGAGGTGTTGGCAAGGTTGAGCAAGGAGCTAATCTTCCCTCTCCGACCTGCCAGAAGCAGACAGCACTCTGATCACCCTTCCAGGTGGCGCAGGCTGACCAAACAGGGAGCTGATTTTCTACTTTCCACCCAGCAGAAGCAGTCAGCAGTGCTTTGATACCCCTGCTGGGGTAGTGTCAGTGGAGTCCCATGGCAAAGTGAGCTTCCACCTCACCTAGCAGCGACAAAACTTAACCAGCTAGTGCAAAGCAGGGCCACTCACCATCCAGCTTCACTGCCCTCCTGATCCCCAGTGTCACCCAGGCCAAGCAGGATGCTGAGCCTCCATCCCAACCAGCATCAGTGTTTTCCCATCTGTAGTATGTTGAATGGTGCCCCCTCCCCCCAAAGATATGTCCGTGTCAAATCCCTGGAACCCTGAATGTGGCCTTATTTGGAAAAAGGATCTTTGCAGATGCAAGTTAAGGACCTCAAAATGAGATCATCCTGGGTTACCTGGGTGGGCCCGAAATCTAATCACATGCTTATGAGATGCACAGTGGAGAGATGGGTGGAGAACACCATGTGGCAGACACTGGAGTTCTACAGCTACAAACCAAGAAACACCTAGTGCCACCAGAAGCTGGAAGAGACAAAGATTCTCCCCTAGAACCTTTAGAGGCCCTGATGACACTTTGATTTCAGACATCTGCCCCCCAGAACTGAGAGAGAATAAATTTGTTCTTTAAGCTACCAAATTTGTGGTAGTTATAGCAGTTGTAGGAAACTAATACACCCCTTTTGGTGTCTGAGCAGAGTTCAGTGGCATCTAGACCTCCACTCCCACCTGGCGTCAACAAGGTGAAACGAGGTAGTGGGGCATGGCTAGTCAGCACTCTACCCCCCCCCCACCCCCGCCCAGGTGTCCTTGGGACCCTGTAGCAGACTTCAGTCTAGGATCCTGTGATATATGTCGGGTGCAAATGCAGCTCCCTTTGATCCAGAGACCTATGAAATAAAAAGGCAAATGATCTGCCCTTCTGCGCGCGCGCACACACACACACACACACACACACATACACGCACGCTATACAATTATAAAAAAGGAATGGGATAATCACAGTAAACACCCACTGGAAGGGGTGAAGGATGGGAAGCCTACGGTCACTGGTTCGTGACAATTCCGACATCCCACTGGGCCGCCCAGATCCTGGAAACGGGGAAATGCTCCCAAATGAGACAGGGCTCCTGCTCCCTGGGAGCTGCCCCCGACTCCGTCCCCACAGCTTTCCGTGACACGCAGACCTCCTCCTCCTCCCTCCTCTGCTTCGGTTCCTTTTGAAATGATCCCTGTTTGCAGCTGATGGACGTTTTCAGGCTGCTTCCTACCCAAAACAGTCAAGGACCAAGAGGCAGCTCTATAGCTTCATCCATCTCTTAGGCTAGTACCTCTCTTTCAAACTTCAGCTCTCTGTATCTGATTAGGGTCCGCGACGCACCCCAAAGCCACACCTATAAGCGGGATCAACATACACCTTTCTAGATTTTCTGACTGCCCCTTTGATCAGGCTTCTGTGGGACCACGGCCTTAGGCTTTGTCCACTTGACAGGTCTGCTCACCACCTTAACTCTCAGAAGTCTCATCGAAGTGTCTGATAGTCACAATCTTGATTTCATGCTGGGCATGTGCTCATGTCTTACTTTGAGACGCTGCTATCTGGGAGGCTAGAGGTAAGACAGAGGTTTTATTTTCCAATTGAGTAGCTCTGGCTTTCTCTATTACCTTCAACTTCTGCTTGCGACTGAACCAAGGTTTTTTTAAAGCTCAGCTCTTTTGTGCGGTACTTCAGCCTATGCAGCCACCAGGGGGCGCGTTCTACACTTTACAGCAGATACCTTTGCCCAAGGCCAAAGTTCTTAGGTCTATTTTCTGTTCCCCAAGGGCACAGGCAACTGTTTTATCAAATGTTTCATAACAGCTTTTTTTTAATATATATATATCTTTATTGATTTCAGAGAGAGGAAGGAGAGAGAGAGATAGAAACATCAATGATGAGAGAGTCGTCATTGATCGGCTGCCTCCTGCACGCCCCTGACTGGGGATCCAGCCTGCAACCTGGGCATGTGCCCTGACGGGGAATCGAACCCTGATCGCCTGGATCCTAGGTCGATGCTTAACTGCTGAGCCACGCCCGGCCGGGCAGCTTCTTAATAAAGCAGTTTCCTTACCATAATTACATTTTCTGCTAACAGTTTTCTCAACTCCCTACTGCTCAAAAGCCAATACTGCCCTGGCTGGTTTTCCCAGCGGTTAGAGCATTGGCCCTTTTTGTTTTTGAGGTTATAATCTGTTTTTTTAATTTTTAAATTTTATTTTTGTTTAAAATATTACAGATGTCCCTTTTTCTCCCCAATGACCCATTCCACCCCGTCCCATCCCCCTCCCCAGTCCCTCTCCCCACCACCGTTCATGAAGTAAGCCAGGCAGAGAAAGACAAACATCACATGATCTCACTTATACGTGGAATCTAAAGAACTTAATAAACTGATGAACAGAATAGATTCAATGACATGCAAGCATGGATCAGACTGACAAATGTCAGAGGGATGGAGGAGGGCGGCTGGGTGGAGGGAGAGTAACCAAAGCATTGATACGCATATATGCAAAACCCAAGGACACGGACAGTGCCTTATTTTAATGACTGGGATCATTAACACTGATTAGATACGATGGTGGCCTATATAATCACATGACTTCAGCGATGCCACAAAGGATCCTGAACTGATTATTCAGCTACCCAAAAGGCAAATAACTGAATCTGGCTGAGTACCAAGAGTAAAGCTAAACCTCGGTGTATCCCTAGTTAATATGCAGGTATTAGGAGTGTGTACCTCCCAATTCTTCTCACTGTTAGGATGTTACATCAAAAAAGTTGTTTACAATGAACTAGAATATGACAGTCTGGCTAAGTCTATAGATGGAATATTCTATTAATATCTCAAATTTTTCTATCAGTATATCTGTATCCACATTAGTTTACATAAATTAAATGCAGGCTCAACTGTATTACAAATTTGTAATATAGGACAAAAAGAAATTGCCACTATGACACAAATATACTGTAATAACCACTTTTAAAAATTCCGCAGTAATTTTATGCAGACAGGCTCACACACACACATATAGTTGACAGCTTGTGTATTGGCCGCTTATCTCCATTCTACCTTGCTTCTAGTTAGAGGGGATGGAAGCCTGAGAAAACACGCATCCCAGGGGTGGATTGTACCTCGTCTTCTGGTTGCAAATTAGGTTATACCTATTGGCAAAGTCTTGTGTCAGGAGGCAGAGACCATTTTTCTTGTATTTCTTGTTTCTGCTGGCTATCAAGGACAAGGAAAAGTGAGGCTTTTTCCCCTGTGTTCGTGTCCACCTGCCAGATTCTCGTATGCCAAGGGGTGGGTGCGTAACGACAGAGGGAGCAGTAGCTTCCTAATTCCTAGTTCCTGATTCCTGGGTCACAGTGCTGGGTGACTGTCCTCCAGCCTTCTACATGTAGAGCAGCAGTGGCAGTGGTGACAGCGTATGGACTCCAGCTTCTGGAGTTCATAGTTCCGCTGATGGTCTCAAGAGACAGCTCACCTGGTACACTGGTTGTCTAGTCCTCAGATTTGTTTCTGGAGTCCCAGCCTAGAACCCACACCTTCAGCTTCCCCATGATTTTGTAGGCACTTAATTCACTATATTAAACTTCTCCTTGCTTAAAATATCTATAGAAGTTCCACTTTCCTGACCAAAACATTTGAAAGTTTACAGTTTTCTCAAAAGATCTTAACATATTTTAAAAATACTTTATTAGTAGTATCTTAAACTTTGGTATATCTAATGTGTAATAAATATAATTTAGGAAAGGAAGGATACCCCAAGGATCACCAAATTATGAGAGCCCCACCTCTATATATCAAAAGCAGGACTCTCTTTGTGAACAAAAATGACACATCATCGTTTACATGAGTCAACTTTATAGAACAAAGTTATAAAGATTACAGGAAAAAAATAGTGCAAATAATACTGTGAGGTAACAGGATGAAAGTGAATTTCACACAGCTCAATAATTTATTTACAAGTGGTGGTAGTATGCAAAACAGAGGAATGTGATAAATAAGAAAACAAAATAATTAAATCTAAGTTTGTAGGCAGAAGACAAAACCATGGCCTCCCACAAGGTAACTTGGATGAGATTGACCAGGAAACTCAATGAACTAGTCTCTCAGTAAAATGGTGAACTAGAAAAAATAATCCAACCACAAAATAAAAGACAAAATTAACGGGGTCAGTGGAGGGGACAGGAGTATCCCCTGGGAATCTCATCCCACAGTCTGCCCAGATCTAGGGTTTAGTTTTCAAGATGAGAAATTAAAATGGTCCAAGCTGTAGTTCCCAAAATGCTGGCAGAAGCAAGTGCAGATACTTTCTGGAGGGACACATGGTATGCAGACCTTATGCGAGTCCCACAAATAAAGCCCAGCAAATATGAGCCCACACTCCAAAACCACAGAACACATGAAGGAAACAGCCAGCATGAATTAGTTGCCAGGAGAAATAATAAAGACAAAAAATTAGTCTTCCACCCAAAAATTTAAACTTATTACCTAATACAGAATAAAAATGTTTAAAATAATAAGTAAAACAAAAACATGACTAATAAACTGTGTTTAATACAGATAGCATAAGAAAAAGACCCAGTAGATTTTTAAAAAAATGAAATAGAACTTTGTGTCATTCTAGGAACAGGGCAGAACAGACACAACCTAAGTGTTTTAAGCAGAAGGGGACAGATTTAATACAGCTAATTAGACACGTAGAGCTTTGTTGGAAGAGTAGGAAGGGTGGGATCTAGGCCATCAGGGATGTCTACCAGAATACTGTGGAGGCGACTGGCCAGGAAAGATACTACCTCTAAGTCTACACTGGAACTGTTATATGCAAGAACATATATTACAGCTGTAATCCTATTATCAGGAAATCATTACTTTTACTTCCATAAATACTTCTTGACATCCATGAGCTAGTGACCAGGCACCATCACCCTAACAATTCTCCCTCCCAGAGAATAGACTAAAAAATGTTATAAAAACGGCTCATTTGCACAACCTTGTCACCCCAAAAAAGTCAGAAGTGTCAGGAAGATAGACTTCATCTCACCTTCACTATGTAAAATTTAATGCACTTTCACCTTTCAATAATCATGGGAGCACATCTAACTGGCAAAACCTAATTTCCCCCCACAGGACCCATGCTATACTAATGACGTGAGGCAACATGAGGAATGGGTGAAACTAATTGAAAAATATATTCCTAGATTCTCTACCCAACTCCAACAGAAGACTAGAGATTTATTCTCCAGAGAAGAATAAAACAAGATGGTCTTTGAACTGGACAATGCCAAGTACAGTTGAGAACGTAGGAAGTGTACTAAAAGGAGGATTGAATGACTATATGTATACTGAATGGTGAAACTTCCAATCCCCTTCCCCCACTCTGGTCCCACAACACAAGAACATCCATAATTCACATAGGTTATCTCAAGCATCATCATTGAGAAATACAAACAGTCCAAGAGGAAAGACCTAATGATACTGACATCAGGAGTTTCCCCCCAAATGGCCCAGGCAGATCATCCTGCATGAAATTTAAAGTTGACAAGTCCTTTTCAAGCTACCAGAGCGTCCAATCAGATTTTTAGTCACACACTCTTAATCGAACAACTAACAGCAAATTCAAATACGAGAAATCTTTGGAAGTTCTATGACTAACATCTTTAGAGAGATAATAAAATATTGTATCCAAGAAACAGGATGCTATGGAAAGGAACATTTAGAGAACAAGAAATTACCTGTAAAAGTCAATGAATGAAAAAGACACGCGCACACACACAGTCTATGAATGAGCCCTATCTGGTTCTGCTCAGTGGTTAGAGCGTCAGCCCGCGGACTGAAGGGTCTCGGGTTCGATTCCTGTCAAGGGCATGTACCTTGGTTGCAGGCTCGATCCCGGCCCCGGTCTCTCTCACATTGATGTTTCTCTCTCTCTCCCCCTTCCACTCTCTCTGAAAAGCAATGGAAAAAAATATCCTAAGGTGAGGATAAAAAAGTCTACGAATGAGGTCCTACAATTCCTTAGTTCACTCATTTGAAGAGTTTCCAGGGTGCAGTACTGGGTGGAGAGAGCCAGAGAGAACCTAGCAGTCTGTGAATTGAGCAGACAAGAGCTAAGAGTCTGGAGACACCAAAGTGGCCAGAGTTCATAGGGCAGAATACTGGAGGAGAGAGGCTGCCCAGAGAGCTGCAAAGAATAACCCTCGAGTCTTCAGCGGAGTACTGATTAGTACAAGAAATTACCCAAGTGTGGGAAGGAACCACTTGAAAGGTGCAAAGGGAAAAAAATCTCCTGAGACCACACAGGACCAGAAATATTTCACGCTATGACCAACCAGAGTAAAAAAAAAAAACAACTCACAAATCACAGGGCATGTGTCTTCAGGATTTTGTCTCAGTAGTAGGGTAATATTGTTCCTAGACTAAATGCTGCTTTGGTCACATGTAATAAAGTAACCTTTTAAAGCACAACTCACAAATACTTATAAAACAGAAACGATTATCTAACAAGTTAAAATTCACAATGTCTGCAATACAATTTTAAAAATTACGAAGCATGCATAGAGCAGAAAAATATGACCCATAATAAAAACAAATCAATAGAAATACATGCAAAAATGAGCTATAGAAAAAGACCTTGAAACAATTACTAATATTTCATATGTTCAAGAGGATAAAGAAAAACTGAGCATATTAAGTAGAGATATAAAAGATACAAAAATAACCCAATTCAGGTATCCAGAGAAATAAAATGTCTGTAACGAAAACTAGTGAAAAGAAATAACAGATGATACACTATGGAAGAAAAATTAGTGAACCTGAAGACAGAGCAATAAAAACTATCCAAAGAGAAAGAGAGAGAAGACTGAAAAAGAAATGAACAGAGCATCAATGAGCTATGTGTTAAAAACATGATAAAAAGAAATCTGTAGCAGAGTAAAAACTGCATAGCTCCAAAGATAAAAGTATTTTAAAACAGCCAAAGAGAAGTCCACAGTTCTAAAGACATTTCAGAAAGTAAAAACAATTCTACTTTGAAATGTCTGAGATGTAAGAAAAAAGGTGAGCCTAAATAAATAAATAACGTGAGCAAACTTAATGACTATATAACATACGAATACTATCCAATTTGAGGGCTACATAAAGAACTAGAGGAATTTGATTAGAATTAATATATTTGAACATCCTCGTATTTGCAGAGAGGGTACAGGTATTTGCCATTTTTAGATGTTAAACATGTTAAATTTTTAAAGGTAATCCAAAGTGCTTAGACTGTTTAAATTTCACATCAGTAGAGGTAAAACATGATGAGTAGAAAACCCAACCAATCTGAAAAGAAGGAAAGGGGATGAGGGTGGGAAAGCAGCACAGAACAGGGAACAATTGGGAGTAAAAGATAACATGGAAAAACTAAATTCAAATAGACTTGTACTTCCACACCGTGGTGGAAGAGATATGCTTAATACAAAATAGATCTCATAATTCATTGATTGGTTTTACTATATAAATCTCTAACCAGGAAAGGAGCAGGAAGCATGAGGCAAGAAGCTTGGAAGGTAGAGTTTATTCTAAAGGCAAGTGGCCTGCAAATGACCTCTGGAGAGAAAACCTTAGGGCAGTAGCAAGGTCAGGCAGCTCAAAGATGACTCCACTGCCAGGACCTAGAAGGGGTTCAAGTGGTGCCTGTGGATTGTTGTTGCCTCACTGCAGCAAATGCAAATCATACCTGAAGGGAAGCACCACAGTTTAGTCCTCTGTCCTCCCACAGATTAAGCTGGGCCACACGCTCAAGGACACAAGCCAAAATGGTACACACCAATATCAGAAAATTTAGACTTATGAAAACTTACACTAGTACTGAAATAATCAGAAATAAAATATAAAATATTTATGAGGTTTTTTTTATAAGAGACCATAATGAATAAACAGGAAGATTAGAAAAAGAATCAAGTGAAAAATATACTTACTAAAATTAAAACCATCATTAGTGTTTCAAATAGTCTATCAGACACAGCTGAAAAACAAATCAGTGAAGAGACAGAACTGATGAAATTAGTCTAAATGTAGCAGATAAACAAGATAATGAAAAGCAGCAGAGATTAAGGGACATGAAGGATAGAGTAAGAAAGTCCGTGTGTGCAATCGAGAGTCCTAGAATAGGGAAACAATACTCCAAGGGCCAGTGGCTAACAATTTTTTTTTCCTTTAGAAATTAACATGAAATATACAGGATATGAGCATATATCAAGAATAAAAAAAAAACATTCACAATTCCAAACATTATACATTTGTAGAACACTAAAGAAAAAAAGATTATCTTATTAAAAGCAGACAAAGATAAAAGATAACTTAAAAAGTCAGATACTGATTTCTGGCTGAGATAATTATAAGGATTATTAGAACTTTTTAAAAAATAAATTATCTAAAAAAATAATAAACTCCGTTTGAGTTTAACAACCTTATCAGAATACTACATATAGAAACTTCTATAGTTATTTGCATGATGAATAACTTCTGATGTTCTTGCTACAAGTTGTTTTTGATAACCCCAAATTCCCTGTTAAAAATCCTTGGTGGTTAGGGAATTTTCAAATTTCAAGGAATCTGAAACTAAGTTCACACTTCTTACCTAGAAGAAAGTAATTTTAAGCTACTCTTTATGTTTGTATCCTTTATTTTTATTGTCTTTTCTTTAAGTTATATCTGCAAAGGTTATAAACAGGACTCCTCCAAACAGTACTAAGGGATACCGCGACGTGTTCTAGAAACATCCTCTACCTCTTACAAATTAAAGGTGTCTACAATCTTATATCCAATTTTTAATCTAGCAGGCAAAAGATGAAGGCAGTAACATGTAAGAAAGAGGACATCCATCAGTTTAGTAACTGTGCATATTAGCTCTGGGTGTGAAATTCTTAATCTCACCTCCAAAATGTAGAGAAGATGCAAAAACATATAATGCACTGCTTTTAGACCCTACAGACTGGACAGAAAGAAATGTTCTTCCAACTATCTTGCATTCTTAGAGACCCACACCACCTTGCACTTCTGGTGTCCATCCTTCCCTTAATCTTTCTGCTTAGAGTTCCTTCTAGTTTTCTACATGTATATACACTCCCCTGCCCAGCTCCCCATCTGGCCCCTGCCACACAATTCACTTATTCAACAGTTATTGAGTGCCCTCTGTGTGTCACGCATTGTGGTAAGTTCTAGGTGTAATAAGAGGCATTAACTGAATTTGCATCACTTTGCTATTTTTAAAAAATTAACTTAATAAATGATAAAGCACTTCAAAGATATCTACATTTTTAATAGGTGAGTTGGCAGAATTTCTTATTTGGCTGCTTCTCAATGGGCTGAATTTCATAAGCCATTCCATATTTCAGAAAAAAAAATTCTTTGCTATAGCATAGTAATGATTTGGTCAGTCTATTTTTTTATATGTAGGCATATACAGTATACCTTTCCCCTCAATTTATGGAAAATGAACTAATGCTGACCAAGATATATTTTTATTGAAAAGCATTATAAAATAGTTTTAGAAATAAGAGGAAGGTAATGTTTTACATTATTTCTTCTATTATGAATTTTTTATACTTTGTGCCAGAATTTACTTCCCATAACTATTCTTGCTTTATTTGGAATATTTTATATTGGATTGTGACATTATTGAATATTAGTGTTTAATTTAGATGAGCTTAATAAACTGCTAATCTGAGAACAATGGTCTTTCCCTTGCTTTTTAGACCTTTCTTCTGAACATGCTTATTTATGTACAATGTGGAAATCTGATCCTGTTCTCTTCCAATCAGCCAACAGCTCTTTTTGTACCTCTTCTGGTAGTTCATAGAAAACTTCAGGATCAACATCAGAAGGAAAGGTAATTTTCTCAGCAGAATCTTGCTCTATATTTTCTGCAAGTCCTTCAGGATGAGACGCTGTTGCTGGTGGTTGCTTATGGCTATCTGATGTGAGGTTTTTGGAGAAAAGCTGCTCACTCTGCAAATTTGGAAATGAATGGAAAACAGACACAGTGGGGTTTGTATTTGAAAAGTGGAATCCTTGAGATTCTGTAGGTCCTTGACTCATTCGTTCATCTTTTAAACTATTGTCTAGATAATGTGAATAATCCTTTTGGCTAGACAGGTAAGAGGAACTATTGCTATTTAAGCCTGAGGTTCCAGGTTCACATGGAGATAACGACGGTATCTGTTTGCTATTAGATAAATGATCTCTAGAACTTAAGGGACTATTTTGCATTTGTTTTGTAGAAAAGAAAGATAATACTCCTCTAGAGGCATGTAATGGACAACTCAAACTTCCTTTCCCTTGAACTTTTTCTCTAGATTTTCCAGACAGGATTTCTTCTTGAATATCTACTGGAAGCTGCTTAAAGACTTCTTGGTCAATACCCTCAGGAAGTGAGCAGGGTAGAAATTCATCACTGTTTTTATCTTTAGAAAAATTTAGAGTATCTAGTGGAGACTCCCCAGTTCTTGTACTTTCAATTCTTCCAGTTGGTAGGAAATCACAATTTGTTTCTTTGTCTTTGGAAAAATCCTCCATATGAGTATCTTTCATTTTCTAGAACACAAGGATAACATAATAATTTAGATATCTAACATCTTTAAATATTCATGCTGCTAAAGTGTGAATATACCTATTATCTGACCAATGTTTTTCTATCCTACTCAATAACTTCAATCCTTCTGGCCAATTCCCAACAGCTAGAGATGACTAATCCACCACAATTAGTCACACTATTGTGTGGATCTTTACTCACTATTTCAGGCAGAGATTCCTTCCTAGACAGCTCTGAGCCAGAAGATAAGTATTCATTTAGAGACCTGGAAAGGATCTTAACAATCATGTATGCAAACTTCCAATTCTGTGGATAAAAGAATGATGGCCTAGAAAAGGAAATGACTCACTGAGCGGTATCTAAATACTTAGATATATTATACAAGGTGTCCCAAAAAAATGTATACACACTTTAACAGCTGATAGCTCAATTTTGAAAATGAAAGGTATTTTAATAAACGCTGACTTTATAATTATTCTAAGTGTGTGTATACATTTTTCAGAACGCCCTACTTGTATAAATATATATAGACAGGCTTATCTGTATGTGTGCATAGAACATCAAGGACTAGTTTTCTGAAAATCCTTATTCTAAATTGTAACATTTAACAGAAAGGAGAAAAAAAACTTCTTCGGTAAAAATCCAACAACATTATTAAGATATAACACTTTTTTAAAAATTAAATTTACTGGAGTGACATTGGTTGGTAAGATTATATAGGTTTCAAGTGTAAATTCTGTGATACATCATCTATATACTGAATTGTGTGCTCACTACCCAAAGTCACATCTTCTTCCATCACTATATATTTGACCCCCTTTTACTACCCCTTTTATATATACATGAAATAAAAATTTAAAAGCACCTTCAATTCTAAGTTGTATTTTTTTTGCTCTTAAAAAATTTCTCTAATTTTATTGAAATGTAATTGACAGATAAAAATTCTACATATTTAAGGTATACAATGTGATGTTGATTACTTTAATCAGGTTAATCCACATATCCATCACCTCACATTATTTACCACTGTGTGTGTTTGGGGGGGGTAAGAACACAATATCTATTCTTATAGAAAATTTCAAGTATTCAATACATTATTATTAATTATAATCACCATGTTGTACGTTAGAGCTCTAGAACTTTTTTATTAGCATAACTGAAACTCAATACTCTTTTGGGGGGGCAATTTTACATAAGGGATCTCCTTTTCTTTTTTAAACTTATCTTTATTGTTGAAAGTATTACAGATATATTTTTATGTAAAACTTTTCACTTAAATTTTTAAGCAGCATAAAAATGTACACACAGTCAAATATAACTCAGGAAACAACAACACAATAACTTCAAAAAAGTTAAAGAAGTGATTCGTGTCATTGTATTTATTGAGCACCTTTTGTGTGCCAGACACACACAAGGCACTTTCACTTATATTTACCTCTCTAATACCACTGTAAATTAAAGACCTTTAATTCTCATTCTACAGATTAAAAAGTAAAAAGTCAACACTTTTTTAAAATTTCAGTTAATAAATGGAATAAAATTGGTCAGAGAAAAAAAGTAATTTGAAGAGGACACTAATTCATTATTTCTATAATACTATTCTGTTCTCATTTTAATCTTAAATGTAAATAAAATATTACTAAAAGTATACTGATTAAATAATAAAAAATAAAGAAAATAAAACACTTTTGAATTAATTGTAGGTATGCACAATTTACTAGAAGATGATATTTTTAAAAAAGAATCCCACATTTAGTAAATACAGGTTTGCCAAATGATCATACACAGGGCTTTGTTTTAGTCATGTGAAAATATGCCTGACCTTTGCCTCTACTGCCACACTCTTATTTCTATAATTGTAAAACGAGCAGTCATATTCTATCAATACTGCTATCCAAATTCAATTTAATTTAAAAACCAAGAAAATTTAAATACTTTAACAAAACACTGAGGAAGTGCTGGTAGGTTATGTATAAATTAACAGACAAAATAATTTGATTTCCAGTGTCTGAAAATACTTTCATATTTATGAGCTAATCATCATATTCCTGTATATGGTTATAAATGTTTCAATACTTCCAAAACAGGGAATCTCTATAATGATTTTCTCTTTTACCCAGTGATGCTTATGCTTTTTTCTTGATCACAATACAGTATACTTAAGGCTGGCAACTATAATATGATAAGTATTAAATACATGTAAGTCATTCAAAAAATATAACCCAAACTCTAAATTGTATCAGTTAAACACAAACTGAGATTTGTAATTTAACTACACAAATCCAATAACACTGTACTTACAAAACTGCGTTTGCCAGAGCGTGAAGTTGTTGATAGTGATGGTGTTAAATAATAATCAATAGTCCCTTTCTTAGCAGTATTTAGTGACTTAAGGTTGCAGAAGCACACACTTAAAAGGGTTAGGTGAAATGGCATCTTCACATTCACCATGTTGCGAAAAAGTTTCATAAGTATATCAACCATTGGTGTCATCGCATCATAACTTCCTAAATAAAATGTTTAAGAAGACAGCATCTAAACACATTATATAATAATTAAGAGCTTAATCTAATTTAAATTAAAATCCTAAACAGATATCATTAGGACTTCTTGACAGTATATATAAAACTAGGACATCTCAATGCTGATACTAAATGCAAATGAGTAAAAGTTTTGAAAAGATTTGAAATATGAGATATTGGTCATGGTAGAGTGATGACATCAGAAAATCTCCCCCTGTGCTATGCTCTCATGTCGATGTTTCTCTCTTTTAACCCTTCCTCTCTCTAAAATTCAATAAACTATTCTTTTTTTTTTTTTTAATATATCTTTATTGGTTTCAGAGAGGAAAGGACAGGGAGAGGGAGAGATAGAAACATCAATGATGAGAGAGTCACTGATCCGCTGCCTCCTGCACGCCCCCGACTGGGGATCGAGCCTACAACCGGGGCATGTGCCCTGACTGGGAATCGAACCCCGATCGCCTGGATCCTAGGTCGACGCTCAACCGCTGAGCCACGCCCAGCCGGGCGCATTAGGTTTATTTTAAGAATAGTTTAGCATGGCTCAGCGGTTGAGCGTCGACCTAGGATCCAGGCGATCGGGGTTCGATTCCCAGTCAGGGCACATGCCCCGGTTGTGGGCTCATCATTGATGTTTCTCTCTCTCTCTCTCTCTCTCTCTCTCTCTCCTTTCCTCTCTCTGGAATCAATAAAGATATATTTTTAAAAAAAAATTTTTTTTTTTAAATAAAAATAAACCTAATGCAAGCAGAAAGAAGAAAACAACAACGAATCAGAGCAGAAATAAAAAAAAATAGAAAGTATAAAAGCAGAGAGAACAATGACAACAAAAGTTGAATCTTAAAAAAGATCAACAAAATTGGCAAACCTTTGCTAGAATGACAAAGGAAAAAAGAGAATACACAAGTTACCAAAATCAGGAATGAATGAGGAACATCACTACACCTCATTTCTTCCCTCAGAAGAATTATAAGGAAATATTAACAACTTCGTGACAACAGATTAGACAATTTGGATGAAATGCACGCATATTTCTAAAAGATACAACATACTGAAGCAGACTCAAAATAAACAGAAACTCTGGATAAACATATAACAAACAGAGAAATCAAATTCCTACTTTAAAATCTTTCTACAAACAAAAGCCCAGGACAATGAAGAGCCAAAACAATTTGGAAAAATTAACGCTGGAGACCTTACACCACCTCATTTCACAACTTACAACGAAGTAGTAAGATGGTAGAACTGATATAAGGATAAATGTATAGGTCAATGCAGTAAGAATGTCCTCAAAACACACTTTTACATTTATGGTTAATTAGGTTTTGGCAAAGGTACAATGACAGCTCAATGGGGAAAGAATAGTCTTTTCAACAAATTCTGCTAGAACAAATGGATACCTACATACAAAATAGTAAATTAAGGCCCTTACCTTACACCACACATAAAAATTACTCAAAGTGGATCTAAATTTAAAGCTGAAAACTTAATATTTTTAAAAGAAAACATAAGAAGTAAGATCTGTGACCTTTGATTTTGGCAAAGAATTTTTAGATATAACACTACAAGCACTATCCATAAAAGAAAATACAAACACAATGAAATACCACTATACAGCCACAAGAACGACTATCATATAAGAAACTTATAGTACTAAATATCAGTAAGAATATGAAAAAACTGGAATGCTCATACACTGTTGCTGAGGATGTAAAATGTTATGTTCACTTTGGAAAAAGTTGGCAGTGTCTTGGAGTTCAACTTACCATACAATCCAGCAGTTTCACTTCTTGTAACCCACACCCAGGATAAACAAAAGCATACATCCACCCAATGACTTGCCAGTGTCATTTTTCATAATAGCGAAAAAATTGGAAACAATCTAAATGCTCATAAAGAAGTTATCTCATGCCATATAATGATAGTTTTGTTTTCTCTGAACTTGGGAAACATTCTTAACTGAGTCTTTACTTTTATAATCTATTAAAAAACAACAAAGTTTTTCTTGTGAAAATTTCTGATAAAGGGATTTAATAGCTCACTAACTCCCTGTGAAGACCCTCTACCTATGGATTGTATTTCTAATTCAAAGTTTGCTTTTTTAAGAGTCCAACCTGCCAATTAAATTATTAGGAAATTAGTCCATACCTGTCCCTAACTTCTGAATTATGTGGGATGGAATAGGGCACTGACGACTCTCACGGCTACAGTGCTTCCCAGATGAATACCGACGGATTATTAATCTCATTGTATGTGGCTTCCTTCCATCTTGGCATACTCTAAAAATAACGAGAAAAGGGAAACAAGCAATTTGAAAAAATATTACCTAAAGATTTTAAAAAGCGTCTAATCCACAATCTATCTAAGGGTGTCAGATTTAGCAACTATAACAATTATAAACACAGTTGATAACTAGGCAGTAAGCAATAAAGGTCCCTGAAGAGCCCAAATAAATTTTGTAGTCTACATAACAAAGCTCTAAAATTTTAAGTGCAAGGCTCTCAGGCCTCACTCAAAATTGAGTGCTATCAGAAAAAGAACAGAAATAAGACATAATTATAACAAGCCATTTTATAATCCAAGTCCAAAAAATAAAAGCAAAATATTAAAATCAGCACAAAATTAAAGAAACAGAGAATCATTCACTGACAGAAGCAAATATATGAAGTGACAAATTTTTTACACATATTTTAAAAATACAAGATTACAAAAGAAAAAAAATTAATATGATTATTTTTGTCAAAGAGCACTCCTCCCCCAAACAGACCCAAGAGAGCCAGGAGTAATACCACCACTACGTGGCGTATTACAGCAATAACTTGAAAGACCAATTATATACTATACTTAGGAAGATAAGTATATTTACATGTATTTTAAAAAGTGTTCCAAGAACCCTGGCTGGGTAGCTCAGCTGGTTACAGTGCCAAGGTTGCAGGTTTAATCCCTGGTCAGGGCACATACAATAATCAACCAATGAGTACATAAATAAGTGGAACGACATTTCAATGTTTCTTTTTCCCTTTCTCTCTCTCAAATCAACAAGTAAAAAATTTTTTTTAAAAAGTGTTCCATTCAAATGGTCTTGGTTTTGGGGTTAAAAACAAAGTTTTAATGATATAGAAAATTCACTTAAAAAGCAGAAAATCTAATTAGGAAAAAAACAGGTCATTAAAGAATAGCATTTTCCTTTTTATATGTACGGCAATGCATTTAAAATCACAAATACAAAATACAAATACTGTACACTTAAACATACTCAAATTGAAAATTTTGAATTAGAAAATTTAGATTTTTATAGTAAATAATTTTTTCTTTTACTGCTTTATCACAAAATTTCTTGATTGCTGCTTCACTAAAGTAATAAATATCTTAAATAGTTCCTGTAAACCTGTTACTAGATTAAGTATCTTCCAGTTAAACTTATTTAAGTCATTATGCAATTCAAAGACAATGATGTGGCTCCTATAATTAATTAAAACATACTAGAAAAAGTTTATATTCTAAGCAATCTTAAACTATTGCCCAGATATTGGATTAAAAGTTAGATGATTTTATACTTCTTACATACCTAGAGTGTCGTCATGTTCTCTAGAATGAAAATACATTCACACACGATTATTTTTTGCTGGTCGCTTAAACAGTATTACACCTCAACCACTGAAATAAAGGACCGTGGCACAGGAAAGGCAATGGCAAGCAGAGATGAGGACAGTGGTTAATAGTTGGTACTCCACAGGTTTAGAGCACCTATTCTCACTTCTGGGTTGATTCTTAAAGAAGAAAACCTATAAAGTTTATAATTCTTGTCATTTTCCTATGGGCGGAACTATTACCAATGACAAGGCTTTTCATATTAGACTTATATTTAGTTGCTACAAAGCAGATGTCTCTGTTTCACAAGCACTTTCACAGCCCAGCCTGAGTCATATCACTGGAGCTGGGTCATACAGTTGGCCTCAGTTGCATGCAGCAAATGAAGAGCTGCATGGCTTTGCTCAGGACAGGAGAATCACACTGCATGTAACAATAAAGTTGTAGGAAATTTCACTTCATCAGTTTCTGATACTTCAAGTCATCCAAAAACCTTTTTCTCTAGTCAGCTAGCCACTCAGGCATCATTACAGAAACACACCTATCCAAAACTGTTAGATCCCTGACATCATTTTGAGAAATCAAAGAAATGAGAAGAAAAGAGATAATACTCTTACGGAGCATTGAAAATAAATATATGATGGCAAAGGAGCATCAGAAACATGTCTTGTTCCATTTATGCCATGCTATTTGTATAGTCATAATCCCAACAGACACTGCTCATGTACTTACAGACCAGTTAGCCTGCACATACCCATAATCACTCTCACTGTTCACAAATAGCCCCATTTAGCTATTCTTTTGTCTGACTCAATTTTCTTGGACATAGTCTATGGCAAAGGAGATTTAATGGTTCTTCTGCTTTCTCCATCTTTGTTGCTCTTAGTAACTACCTATCCTCAACCATTATAAATTTATAGGTGTAAGGATTCTAGAGATATTCATAAAACCCCCTTAGGTAACTATCAGCAACTTAACATCCATAATATAACCACAATGTTACTAAAAACCAATGGAACTAGATGGATTAAATTTAGTTAAGAGCATCTGTTACTACCTTTGCAATAGTTTATAAAGAAATTTAGTAATAAATGATCTACAATTACACTGTTTAGACTCCAGTTAATCTGTAGGTTCCAAGACAAAACATTTAGTATTCTTTCCATATACTATGTACAGAATATATAGGATATGGCAAACAGAAAATCACCTGTTCAAAAGACTAGAAAGTAATTCTTCGATCTTACTTTTAGCTTCAACTTCTGATGAACATTTTCTAAGTGACTCTTCTTCACTGAAGGACTACCAAAGAAGCACAAATAAGAATTACTGTAAACCCAAATAAGCATATCCAATTATCAGTGTATATGTCAAGTAAATCAACACATTCTTGACTAACTTACCTCTTGTGCTTAGTATGAGTCATTTAGTTCACTTTTATACTAACTCTTTTTATCTACAAGTTACTGGACTCCACTAGAAAGTGCACTATATGTCAAGAAAATTATAAAGCTCTAGCAGCAACTCCAAGCTTTACTGTATAATTACAGCTAGGCTCTTAATCTCCTAAGACTTGAATTTGATCTTGGGTAAGTTATTTAAACTTTCAAAAGTACAGTATCCTCACCTTAAAAAAACAATGAGGGAAGGGGACAGAGGAAAACGTACAAACAATAGAACCTACCTCAAAGGTTTGTGAAAATTAAAGGGGCTAATGTATATAAAGTACTTAGTAAAGTGCTTGTCACATAAAAAAATAATCGATGTGAACTGGGCAATTATACTTTTCTCCATTTCCTAAATCATTAAACTACTCTAAAACTAAGACTTTTTAAAAAATTAAAATATTTTGACTCATATATGTAATATAGGCTATGGCTAACTTGAGATTTAAATACTAATTCTTAGATTCAATTTAAGAATACTTTTAATCTATTATAATAAATTAGCCTCCTCATAGGAAAGGGATCATATACTAACCTAACAAGCAAACTAGAATAATAAAAACAGCAATAAACTAGAAATCTTTATCTCAATTACTGTGACAACCACTATTCAAGTAAAATCATTATCATGCACCTGAGGTGGTCCTGAGGGTGTTACAGGAGAGTTATCCTCTCCAAAACTGAGCTGCTGGATACGCTGAGCAACTGAAAGTCCTAATTCCTTTTCTAATATTTTGGATGAAAAGGTTTGAAGATCATGCACACTACTGATACCCAGAGCTTCAAGGCGTTTGGTAGTTTTATAGCCAATACCTAAACAAAAAGAAAGGCATAATGTGTTACAATAGTTTTTCTCCTTAAAATAAAGCTAATTAAAATATTATAACTACTATATCAACCATATCTTTAAATTCCATAATTAATATTTTGCTAAGATCAAACTTTATTAAAAATTAGATTTTTCTTCGCAGATTGTTCTGCTCAAAGCCTGTGAGTTACATGAACCACTTTGAAAACCTAACAGCCCTAATGTACCTAATAAAATATAATGAATACAAAGACAACCGATAAATTCGGTCTTGATAAAACGAAATGTTTACCTGTTATACACCACTGTGGAAGTACTCAAGAATCACGGTGATAATTCATGTAAAGAACAACTGTCACTAGGCAATTAAAATTAATTAGCATGCACTTATTAGCTAACATAACTGATTTCTATACACAACATGACACATATCTGGCAATATTTACCATCTGAATACAACTAAGAGCCAGAAAACAAACCAAAAAAAAGTACTCTCATTAGCAAAACTCGTATCATAAAGTTTTGTGCAGGAAAACTCAGTCATATTTTATCACAGGAAAAATGCTCAATTTAGGGCCTCTTTACTCCTCTCACTTTTAAAAAATTAATTCTACAGTTATCTGGTTTCCTTGAAGAGTAAAAGAAATAAATCAAAGGCGATGGGTGTGTAGGGGAAATTATTAAAGTAGAATGACAGATATTTTCACAGCTGTAATAAGAGGGTTGGCAAGCTGGCAATAAGGAAGGAAAGAGAAAGCCTGTAAAAAAAAAACCACAACAACAACAAATACAGTAATTCAAAAAGTAATGCCAAGTAATGGTGTTAAATATCAGTATACAGTCCTCAACGTATTACAACCTGACACAGTAATTGTTCCTCAGAACACAGACTCAGGTCATTCAAAAGGTTACAACTGTATTACTTAAGGAAGGCAGGGCAGTGTGTAACACATTTGGGCATCACATAACCATGGGTTAAAAATGTGAAGTTATGACATCTAAAGGTTAAGTTTCAGTTGTCTTAGAAATTCACTTCCATAGAATTCTATTATAACATCTTTATCCCCAACAATGCCATAGAAATGAAGTTTAACATATCCATTATTGATAGTCTATAAAAGCGTAAGTATTTGATCTTCAATGATACAAACATGCCTCATGACCTGAACAGCACACTGAACCCTTCAAGAAAATCAGTTTCCTCATCTTTAAAATAAAAACTAAGCCTAAATACTTTGAAAGGTCCTGTGTAGCCCTAACATTTTATATATAATCCCCAAAATAGAGTTAGTAAAAGACCAACTCACCTCTTTAGATTCAATATACAGTATAAGAGTATGAACCAGGGATTGGAAATAAAGGACTATATGCTTCCAGGTTATAACTTTCATCATCATATTCAAACTACACAAAAGTAGATGAAACTAGAGAAAAGTACTTTTATATATTTCCTCATACAGATTTACCTCCAGAAAACATTAGGTTGTTTAGTTTTCTCCAAATGCCAAGTACATAGGCTCTAAGAATAATTACATGTATCTATATAATTTTTTAAATTAAAGAAATACAATATATACTTTTCAAATATATTTGTCTTACCAGGCATTTCCTTTATGTGTTTCAAACTATGAATGAGATCTTGAGAACTTTCAGGTAATAAGACTGTTTGTTGATTTGGTTTAAAGATGCCAGAAACTAATTTTGCCAGTAGTTTATTGGAAGCCACTCCAGCACAGCCAGTGAGACCCAGCTGATTGTACATGGCTTCCCGCATCTCTGCTGCAATCTGAGATCCCACAAGCAGTCTGATGTGCAAGACATCATGCAGGTTTATAGCTATAAAAACAGCCAATGTCATTAAAAGTCACCACAAAAAAACTTAATTTCCTTTTTTACAAATAAGTTTTAAAAGGGTAACTGAGTTTATTTATTTAACCTATATTCAACGCCCCCACCACCACCATCATACTGCCAACCCACTTAACTAATCTGTTTCGTTCTTCACCGGAATTTTGTAAAGTAAATAACCAAGGGAAGTGAACTCCAAGGGACTGTGAGAGAGAATGCACAGGAGTGCTTAATGATGAATAGATTATGAAAATTGACCTCTCATAAAAAATTCCTACTGACATTGGTAAAATTTTTATTCATGTTTACTTGTAAGCATAAAAGTATCTTATTACATTAATAAGAAAGCAAACATTACAGTTTTAAATATCTGAATCTAAACTTAACACACTAGCTATACGAAAATTTTAGATCTGTCCATATTTAAGAGATCCTTTATGAAAAGTGTAGGGAAATTATCTAGAAACAAATTTTCTTAGGTGTGAAAATGGCATTACAGTTATATGAGACAATCCTTATCCTCAGGAGTATTTAAAAATGAAGTATCATATCTGCAATTTACTTTCAAATGGCTCATCAATCATGTCAACCAATCATTAAAGAGCAAGATAAAGCAAATGTGGAAAAATGGTAGCAACAGATATATCAACAAGGAGAGTATAATGAGTGTTCTCACTGTATTATATTTTGTCAATTTTTCTGTATGTTTAAAAATTTTTTAACATAATCTTGTGGGGAGGAGGAAGAATTCATGAAGAATTAGACATTTTCTTTTTAAGATATAAAACCTAGCTCTCTGTACTATGTTCTATCCAAAGTCTGAGTTTGCTTTAAAAATTACATAGAAATATATCTGCAATCTTCTTGCTACTTAGTCTTTGTGACAAGAGACCACAGATACAAAAGACAGGGAAAGCTTCATGTCTTCTTCTAGAAGAGAATTTTAGGTCCCCCCTCCCTTTTCTTTAATAAGGGAGATGGAGAACTAGATGGGAGAGTGATCATCAGCTCTCAAAAAAGAGGGATAAGAGGAAGCATGTGCTGAGACCCAGGAGCAGGATGGTCAGGGCCAAGTCTTTTTTTTCTTTTTTTAATATATTTTTATTGATTTCAGAGAGAGGACAGGAGAGGGAGAGAGAGAGATAGAAACATCAATGACGAGAGAGTCATTGATCGAGCCCGCAACCTGGCCATGTGCCCTGACCGGGAATCGAACCCCGATCGCCTGGATCCTAGGTTGAAGCCACGCCTGGCCGGGCAGGGCCAAGTCTTACACAAAAGCAGAGTAGCCTGTTCTCTATGTGGTATGATGTGGAAGTCACCAGCAGTCACAAGATGTTTCAAAGTCTAATTGCAAAGTCACTAGAGCTTATTGCAGCTTATTTTCAAATGCAAATATCCCTGGAAATACCACCAGTCATTTAAACTTTAACATGAGAAGGAGATGAACCATTCTGCTTTCATGCTAAGAGATGGCAAAGATTATCTGAACTAATTAACTAGGAGCTTACAAAAGATGGAAGGTGGGCCTGGGCAAGCTTCCACAAGGGTTAACTGGGGAAGTCAGGGGGCAACAGGAGGGTCTTGGTGCCTTGGGGGAATAGAAGCAAGAGGCAACAAAGTTAAATTTAGTCTACCTCAAAAGGTTGCTTAAAGATAGTTTTAAGAGAATCAAAAATTATTCTAAAAAGCATATTATCAAGCCAGCTCCTCTAAATTAAGGATGACTTAAGAGAGGTATGACACTTAAATAATATTGGACAGACTGTGTCAGAGAAATGAAAAGTGCACAGAGCATTGAGCTACATAAGCAACACCTAATTTTAGTCATCTTAGATTATTAAATTTGGCTATACCTCCTACAAAAGCCATAACATTTTTAGAAAGTCAATTAATTCACTGAACTCACAGAATATTAAGCTAAAGAATGTATAGGCATAATCCATAGACACAGACGACAGTACAGTGGTGATGGGCGAAGGGGGGGCTTAGGTGCAGGAAGGCAAGGGGGGGGTGTAATGGGGACATCTGTAACAGTATCAACAATAAAAAATAAATAAAAAGTAAAAAAACAGAAGGTATTCCAGAAAAGAAATAAGAAAAAAGAAATGTATATACTTTAAAATACTTAATAGATAAGAAACCACTTACACTGATTATTGTACACATGACCAAACACAGTCAGTGCTGAAAGTTCATCACTCTGAAGCTGCTGTAGTCTCTTCTCAACCACTTCTGTTAGATCCACAAAATTTTCATCAAATCCAAGTCTCTCGACAACTGGACTAAATTCCTCCAATAACTCTAAATTTAAATAATATTGGAGCACAGATGTAACTAAGGTTATAACTAGAATAAATTGAACTATTTTATGCTTACCTCAAATATGTTGTTAAAGGTTTTACATATATTCACAGTTCCACAATACATTTAATAAAGTCCTCAGTTAACTGGGATTTTTTCCCCTGCATCACATTTTGAGTGAAGACAACATTTTTCCAACAAAATAAATCCAAAAATGATATTCCCTGGGCAGATACTCATAGCAGTAGATTTAGCTCAATCTCCTATACTTACAATTTCTGTATTTGTAGTACATTAAATATCAATGCTTATAGTTAATTATGATCTTGAAGCAGTAGGTCAAAGAATAAATTATAGTCTGCCTAGAAAAGTAAAAACAAGTAATAATGTATTCTAGCTATATTTTCCACAGGAGTTTTTAAAGGCAAAACAAAACAAAATTTATAATTTCCAATTGTTACTGAGCCAAAAAGAAAACTTACTTAATTTTCAAAATATACAATTCAATGTTTTAATTAGTCATTTCCCCAGCTTATTCCTCAAGGGCAGAGATGGACCATAATTTACATGAATTTCAATGTCTGGCATCTAGCACAAAACCTAGTCCTTAAGTAAAATGTTCACTAAATTTAACTGAACCAAGATTTGATATCAATTCAACAGGACCATCAACTCTCATTTTTAGGATTAATACTAATAACTTTGAAATCACTGAAAAATTTCATTTCTCTCTGTATTACCTATTGATACCAGATGGATGGCAGAAAACATTTACTATTTTTTTCACATGAGGTAAATCTTTACCATCTGAGAATAGCTAACACTCTCATATATACTAGCAATATGTTGGGAACAAAATCAAGTGCAACATATAGCAGTATTCAAAATTTTAAATGCAAATTACCTCTGATCTAGCAATTAACCTCTTTCTTACCTTATGGATATCCCCCAAAAAGTATGCCAACATTTCCATATGAAAATGTCTACTGAAGCATATATTAGTAAGAGCAAAAAGTTGCTAACAGCCTAATAATCCATTACTATCAGGGAAACCATAAAATTTATCATTCAAAACAAGACCTTTTTTTTAAATAAAACGAGCTGCTATTTAAAAATATGCAGGGGCATTAGGCATAAAGTGGGACATACTATATTCATACCACTCTAGAGGACTGGTTAAATAAGTATGAAACAAAACGCAATGGAATACTGCAGGCATTAAAAACAATGAGGAGCTATATGAATGACAAGAACAAAGGCAAGATGCACAATTCTATGTATCATGTAATTTCTTCTGTGTACACTAAAAATCAACTTAATATCAGACACACACAATTTTGCATAGATGCACAAGTGCTATTTTGAGAGTGTAGTATTGTACCGCCTCTTCCCCTACAGAAGGTAACTAGTATTAAAAACTTAGTATATATCCTCTCATGTGTCTATTCTTGTTCATGTACACACATATACATATATATGAGGGAGGGTTTGTGCTATTGTTTTATACAAATGGAAAAATGTGTTACACTTTTTTGCATCTTAGCTCTTGCTCACTCAACAACTAACAATGTATATATCTGAGTTCTCATCCTGATGACCATTTGTTTTCATTCCATGCTTACCAATCAGGAATCATGATGCAATATTCATTTTTGTAAGCATGTCCATACAATTTCTTAAATTCCCAGAGGCTGTATCACTGGGTTAAAGAATATAATATGTAACTTTAACTTCAAAAAAAGTTTCTACATTGCTTTTTCAAAAAGGCTGTAATACTTTGTTTCTACTTTTTCTCACATTATTTTTTGCAAGTCTGATGGATATAAAATAGTATCTTACTAATTCAAATTTCCTTAGCCAATAATGAATTTAAGTTTCTTTTTTTCAAGATAATTATTGGACCTTGTGTTTGCCTTTTTTGTCAACTGCCTATTAATATTCTTTGTCCATTTTTCTTGAGTATTTTTTTCCTGTTAATTTGTTACCACTTTTGGTTATTATACTTAACCCTTTCACCTGAAAACTGCTACAAATAACCCAACTAACATCAATGCATTAGCCTATAGTATATTTCTTCATAATTCATTTAAACTAAAAATTAAAAATATTTGGCTTTCTTTAGTATATCTTCCCATTTTCTCACTGTTAAATTTTGTTTTACATTTTTTCCTATATTTACATGACACCGGTCATGACAGACTTCAAACTCCTTCTAACTTTACATTTTTTGTCAATATTACTTATATAGTCATCCTCATAAATATTTTAAAAAGTGGGTAAGACCCAAAATAAAGTTATTAGCAAAAAGGAACTGACTTATGGCATTTTACATTTATTTAAAAATTCATGTAATGAATAGGCATCCTATATAAAAAGTAATGCTAAAATAACGTTGCCTATAATCTGTACCTGTAACCTTATATGACATCTCTCTGTAACGAGTCAAGTCTTCTCCATTAACTAACACCAGCTGTGGACACTTTTCTTTTGCATCTCTAACATTCATAAGTTTCTTTACTCCAAATTCCCTAGCTTCATAGTTGCAGGTAACCACCAAATATTTCTGTTGAACGCCTATAAGAAATAAATATTTTATGAGAAAACTGAGAATTAAAGAAACATCTTAAAAATATAACTTACTAATTCCATCTTATAACTGTAAGTTGTAATTCAATCTGTTTTGATAAAAATAAAACGCTAGCCCGACTGGTGTAGCTCAGTGGTTGAGTGTCGGCCCATGTACCAGGAGGTACTGGTTTGATTTCTGGTTAGGACACATGCCCAGGTTGTAGGCTCAATCCCCAGTAGGAGGCATGCAGGAGGCAGCTGATAGATGTTTCTATCACTTTATTCCTCTCCCTCTCTAAAAAACCAGTAAAAACATATTTTAAAAAAATAATAAAAATAAAAAGCTTTATCTCAGTTAAAAAATATAACATCCATTCATCAAAGTTCCATAAGTAAAATTTAACAGAAATTACCACAAATCAATATATTCTATGAAGTCTTCACCAAAAAGACACATATAAAATTGTTCTGGAATTCCTTTTCAGACAATACAAAACCAGAATAATCTATACTGAATTAACTCTATACAATTCTATATATAACTCCAGACCATGTTTTACCAAAAAATAAAGCAGATAAAAAGTAATTGAGTACAATTACTGGTTACTGCTAGAAAAACTCACGGATCTTCTGAGTAACTGTCCAATGAATATAAAGCAATGCTCTGTTACAAGTGCCAACCTATAGCAATTTTCAGGGATCTCTCCCAATAAATGTTCTAATTATTAAACTACTATTTCTAGAAATCTGCAGAAAAGATTAAACAGTGAGGAGGCATACTGAGCGCCCTCCTTGTCAAATGATTAAATTATGATCTACAGAATGTATAAAAATTCTAGTTGACTGGTGGCTTAAGATAGCTAAAATTTGCTATTCTCTTTAAGCAAGTTGACTAGTTTACCACTATAAAAGTAATGTTCACCTAAAACATGTAAACACAAACATGTAGAAGAAAAAAAGGTTATATTCATTCCCATAATGTAAGACATGTTTCTAAAACTTTAATATAAATAAGGCAAAGAAAGATTATTTCACATAAAGATTTTTGACATATCAGATTATGCCCCAAAATAGAATCACTGGGTCAAAAATAGTAAGATTCATTAGTGAACTACATACAAATTTAGATTGACAAATTTAGATTGGTAAATTTTTAAATGCAGAATTAAATAATATGGAATCACTACTATGTCACCAGCCCGAGTTATGTAGTCATATATTTGAGTATAAATAAAAAACTATTTTGCTTTCTCCTAGAAACTTTCAGCAACACACTTCTCACTTCCCAACTATCATTTATTCCTGTCTTAAATACTCAATGTCTTTTTATTAAGCATTATCTACAGAGCACCTTGTGTTACAATGCTACCAATTGAAATGCCTTCAGGAGAAAACTTAGGTCCCCTAATCCTAACTCCTTGACACCCTCAGGAAAGTTTAAAGATTCTACACCAACCTTGGCAGACCAAAAACTTAGTTCTTCAGTAAATCAACTAGGCTGGGTTGAATTAGGATTTATCAAAACCAAACTAAGCACAAGAGGGTAGCAGCAAGTGAACCAAAACTGCTCTTTATGCTTATACTAAAAGGTAAATCCTTACTACATTTATAAAAGAAATTTGGGTGAATTTACTTTTTCCGATTTAAGATATAACAAAAATGTTAAAATGAGCTAACATGTTAAAAGAGAATCCTCAAAGTAAAACTTCTTTTCACCTTGTATTTAAAAAGATATTTGTGTTTTTATGGAAAGTATGCTATATATGCCTTAGTATTTACGATTCTGTTCAAACTATTTTGTCAGACGTTACACAAATCAAGAGTTGATTTCAAAAAGGGGAGGACAGATGAAAACTTCTATTAAAATGTAATAAAAAGAGGATGTTTTGAGATAAGAGGGTTGTAAAATTTCAAACATGGAGAAAAAAACGAAAAGTTTATTATGGGCTTTCTGTTCATCTATTCAGTTGTTTACACTACTTGTGTCAAATTCATCATTTATTAAATGAGGCTTATAAAGTTTACACCTGGTAGTGAAGCAAATATTCTGTCTATAAAGCACCTTAAGAAACTGCTTCCAAAACCTTTCTTAATGGTTAACACATCAGAACACAATAAACATAATAAACGAGTGCTAATCCTACCATACAACAAAAACACCATCAACGTTCAAAATTACCTAAAGGTTTGCCCTTCAGTTCCGGATTTGAGATCATTTCTACTTGTGCATAAAAGCAATCCAGATCCACGTGTACTATGACTCTGGATGAAGAGCTTCCTGCTGGCACCACCTGATCATGAACTGGTGCACAATATGCAAAGAAATACAAAAATATATTCAGGCTGCTTATCATCTCTGAGCAATGGCCAGTTCCTTAAAACATGGTAACTGAGAAAAAGAGAATGCAGAGTGATTTTTAAAGCTTTTCCCTGGATTTATTGTATCTGTCAAAGCACCTAAAAATTACAGGCATAAGAGCAACTCCTCCTACAGCAGGGTCATCGGTCCTGTTCACTTAGCATTTCTTTGTCTCATAAAGTAATAAATTTCGGGGGGGGGGGGAATCTTGATCAATAATGAAAGATGCAAGAGGCAATCCTCTCACTTGGAAGTTGATAGTAAAATTTAGGTAAACAGGAAGGGGCAGAAAAGTTTAAACACTGATTCCAAACAACTTAAAAACTATTCTAAGTTGGCATGTCCTTACATTTTAAAAAATCAGAAACAGGAAACTGCAGAAGACAGAACTATGGGTTTCAGGGGACTGACTATATTTAGCTCCCATATGAAAGGGTTATGATTCAGCGCTGAATCACCAGTACCTGTAACAGTGCCCGGGCATACAATCGACTACCAATAAATGCTAAGTTGCAAGAATGAGTCAATATTTCTTGGATTTTTAAAAAGTAGCTCATGTCTTGGGGAATGGGGAGGTGGGGATGGAGACACGAGAAAGATGAGATTCCAGCTGTTAACACCAGTTTAAAAATAAGGCCAGTGAAATGCAATACGATATTCTGGTTTGGATCCTGGAACAGGAAAAAAAAAAAAAAAAAATTTATATAGTGGGAAAAAACTAGTAAAATGTGAATAAAGCTTGTCCTTTAGTTAACAGTATATGCCAATGATAATTTATTAGTGTTGACAAATACACCATGGTGATGGAAATAACATTAGGGGAAACTATCTCTCCCACCTCTGTAAATCTAAAATTTAAAAGTTAAAAAAAAAGGGGGGGGGGGGGGAGAGCCCAGGGCTCGGGCGATACAAGGTAAAGCGGAGGCTGGAAGGGGTTCCCCGCAGAGGCGATCCCCGCACACGGGCCTCGGCCTCCGTTCGAGCCCGGCCGCGCCTTCCAGGCCTAAGGCCGGGCCGCACCCCCTGCCTGGGCCACACGGCTCCCCGCTTCTGAGCGTCAAACCGCCGGGCGCCTCTTGGGCTCCCACTGGGCCCTTCGAGGGGCTACTACACTTACACCCTCGACTAACGCACTGACGCGCCTCCCGACTCCCCCTGGGCGAAGCGCCCCCTGTCCTAGTCTCCGCCACAGAGCGCCAGGCAGCGCGGGGCCGCCCTCCCCGCAGAGCCAGGAAGACGAAAGTAACCCAGCGGGGCGGGGACGGTCGCACCCCAACGGCCGCCGCCACCGCCCGGGGCGTCCGCCCGCCCCGCCCTTCTCGTGTACACCAGGAGAGGCCGCCAGGCTCCTCCGGCCCCGGCGCACCCCGCCAGCCGCCTGACACCCCCGCCTCCGCGCGTTCCATGGCCCGAGCCGCGTCCTCCGCCTCGGCGCAGCCGCCTTCCTCCTCCGGCTCCACCCCCAGCTCCGCCATCCCGCGGCGGCCAACCGCAGCGCAGCTTCCGGCGGCTTCCGCCCGGTCTCCAGGGAAACCGTGGGCCGAGCGGCTCGCGCCTGCGCAGCCTCGGCCGACTCGCCAGTGGCCCGGATGGAAGCGCGGGCCGGGAATCGTGTGGGTCCACGTGCGGAGGCTTCCTGCCCCGGGTCGAGGCCGGAAGTGAGGGGTTGCCGCCCCAAAGCGCGCATTTTTTTCTCGAGCTCTGCGCTGCTAGTCAAGGTTGTCGTTACCCGGAGGACGGCCTGTTCGCCCCATCGATTGCTAGGAAAGTCAATAACCGTTAGACACCAAGCGATTTATGGTGATGGGGGGGGTGGGGAAAGGGTGAAAATTACGGTAATAACAAGGCAGCCATATAAACTAATATGATTAGAAAGTATGTTAAAGTGCATTGCATTTTGTTCGTTTTATGAGTCAACGAAACTGTGCCAAACTGGGCCCCTGAATTTTTAATCATCTAAACTGAATAGAATTTTAATACGTGAGTTTTGGAGTCAGATAAAATCTCTAATAGAGACCCATCAACTTGCTGTGTGACTTTGGGCACCCTGTGTAACTACTCTGAGCCTCGGTTTCTCCACTGTAAAAGAAATAAAGCCCTGCCCTGGTCCAGTGGCTCGGTTGGTGGAGCGTGCCCACCAGAGGGTTTCAGCGGGTCCCGGTCAGGGCACGAACCCGGGTTCAGGTTCCGTCCCTGGTGGGGCCCATTCAGGAGGCACCCGGTCATGTTTCTCCCTCTCTCTTCTTCTCTCTCTAAAATCAAGAAACATATCCTTGGGTAGGAATTTTTTAAAATAATAAAAGTGAAAGCCTGCCCGCCGGGGGGTGGCTCAGCGGTTGAGCATCGACCTAGGATCCCGGTTCGATTCCCATCAGGGCACAGGCCGGGGCTGCGGGCTCGATGCCCAGCAGGGGGCGTGCGGGAGGCAGCCGATCAAGGACTCATCATGGATGTTTCTCTCTCTGCCTCTCCCTTCCTCTCTCTGAAATCAATAGACATATATTTTTTTAAAAAATCCTTAGAATAAAGGAGTAACGAAATGAAAATTAGCATATACTTTAAAATTGCAATGTCTATAACACACCTGCCTTCTCCTAGATGTCTTGTGTGCCTGTGTGTGCGTGTGTGTGTTTCCTCCAACAGAGGCAATTTGGAAATTTCTCTGTGTGTGCATACATATATACATATATTCAAACACATATGTTGTCCTTTTCACAGGATCCTGCTCTTACAAATAGGATGTGAGAACCTCCAGAACACCTTTAAAGGCCGTGTGGATAGATCCATAAAGGAGAAGAAATAGCAGGCAGAGCCGGGACTCCGTGGTTTGGAGACCAGGTCTTCCTCTTAGACCTCTGGACCAGTTCCCTAAAAGCCTCCAGTCTAGGACCTAAGAGACTCATTAAAGCCCTGCTGCTTTCCCTGTGAATGCTGTTTGATACGTCTAGATAAAGAGCTTTTGAATTAAGTGCCTTCTTGGCCACTAAGTGCTTCTTGGGCTATATTCAAGGGTCCAATTACTTGTAGAAAACAGTGGTGTGTGTTTTTTTTAATTCCTCCATGTTGCGAATTATCCAAACCATGGAAATACCATGGCAGATTAAAACTGGTCCTTTGTGAGATCCTTATGCTCACAACACTCAACAGCCTCAGGAAAAATGAGTCAGCATGAAAAAGCAACACACATAATAAAGCCCTCCTTAGTTTCATTTATTTACCTGTTAAGTGTCAAACCGAAGAGTGGCTTTTAATTTAGTAGAAGAATAGGCACGTAGAACCTGGACAACCCTAGGGGAGGGAGCAGGGCTGGCTTTATGAGTGTGTGACCTAGGCAGGAACACAGAGCCCCATGCTGAGGAGGGCCCCACGTTTGGTTTAATGTTCTGCTTTAGTCATCTTGAAATTCTTAATAGTTGAACAAGGGAGGCTGCGTTTCCATTTTGCACTGGACCTTGCAAATTATTTAGCCAGTGCCAGGAAGAGAAGTGGCATAGAAAATGACAATTACAGAAGACCTGCATGTCAGGCACAGGGCTCAGAGCTTAAAACAGATCCTTTTATTCAATATGCCACAGACAATAGATATCGTCATTCTCATTTTACCAAAGAAAAAATAGGCCAGCAGAGCCTAAGCTGCTTAACTCAAGGTTATGACTCTAGTAATGATAGATCCACTTTTCAGTTTTCCATAGAAGAGAATTCATTAATAAGGTTTCTTCCATGAAGGGAATCATCCCCTCTGCCCATTTCCATTGGTGCTTGAAACACGAGACAACCTGGAGTAGGGAGAATTAACACCCCTCAAATATATTAAAAAGCATAGAAATAAAACTCGTAGAAGCTAATATGTGTTGTTTTGTTGTGGGATGAATTAGGGAAAGTAGGGGGCTTTTTGGTTCATTTATTTTTTTTAATTCTATAACCTTCCTCCAGTTTAATTAATAGGCTCTAATCTAAGATAATTTTAGGAAATATTTTAAAGCTGGATCATAATTGTATAAGTGCAAAAACAATTGCAAGGCAGAAGACTGTGAGGGTATTTAGGGCGTCTGTATTTCATGTTGGTAGGTCGCTAGGTAGGTAGAGGTTGTCCATGGGATCAAAGGAACAATTTGAATTGGCAAACGCACAAAGAGCTTGGTGGGGTTTTTTTCATTTTGTTTTATTTTTTAAATATATATCATTATTGATTTCAGAGAGAGGAAGGGAGAGGGAGAGGGAGAGTTGAAACATCAATGATGAGAGAGTCATTGATCGGCTGCCTCCTGCATGCCCCCGACAGCGGATCGAGCCCACAACCCAGGCCTGTGCCCTGACCGGGACTCGAACTCCGATCTCCCGGATCCTAGGTCTATGCTCAGCCACTGAGCCACGCCCAGCCAGACAGAGCTTGGTTTTGTAAGGTCTTTGGCCTAGTTGCAGTGGTTCTCAATCGGGGTCAGTTTTGTTCCTTAGGAGACATTTGGCAGTATCTTGAACATACCTTTGGTGATCACATTGGGGAACTGAGCTCTGCACTGCTGGCACCCAGTGGGTGGAGGCCAGAGATGTTGAATAGGCTACAATGCACAGGACAGCCCTTCCTTCACTGTAAAAAATTATTGAACCCAAAGTGTCAATGGGGCCAAGGTTGGGGTGCTCTGGCCTAGTAGTGTTTATGCCACCCTGCTCCCCATTCCCTAAATTCCTCCTCAGCTTAAGGTCCCCAGTTGTAATAAAGAATTGGTCTTCAGATATGTGTTTTTAATTATAAATGACATTTTTTAGAGAAAGAAGTATATAAGAGAGGGAGACAAGTGTTATTTAATTGCTTTTCACTGTGGGAATCTACATTCTGAGACTAAAAAGCAAACGAATGCATTTGCGAGAAGAGATTTAAGAAAAATATGCACATGTTTATGGAGCGTGTGAGTTGCCCGTAGGGGTGAAAGGCTAATGAGTCAGAAGTAATTTATAAGGCTTAGACGCAAAACCCAGAAAGCACAGGAAGGCTTCGGATGGTGGAAAGCAAACTATAATTACGATACGCTGTTGTACAATGTACATGTCATGCAGTATTTAATAACTTTCATCCAAGGATATGAAACCCTTTGCATAAAAACTTCAATTGTCCTGAAGAACCTCCCTCCCTCCCTAAGCCCCCCTCTTTCCCCCTCTCTCCCCCCTCCCTCTCCCACTCCCGCTCCCGCTCTCGCTCTCACGCTTGCTCTCCTCTCTTTCTCACCAAAGCTGCAGTTTCAAGCTTCTCGGTGCAACCTAAAAATATTTGCTGCACACCGTGTGATTGTGGCTAACAGAAGGTGTAGGAAGCTGGAGTTTTTCTAACAGTCAGCTCCTCTTTGCTTTGACCTTTTTGTGGTTCTGTAGTTCTGATGAAAAGCCTGCCTAGTCACTTTAGTATTGACATTTAAAATGTTGCTTGTCAAGGTGTACTCAGTAGAATTTGCCTCATCATTTTGGATAGAGAGAGGTGGGAACCAATGTGATCACAATACAAATCATTTAATCTCAGCCTGCAAACTTCAGTCATTGAGAAAAAGAGAACTACTTGATGTCATATAGAAAGTGCAGGCAGCCCTGGCCCGTTTAGCTCAGTGATTAGAGCGTCAACCCACGGACTGAAGGGTCTTGAGTTCAATGTTGGTCAATTCCCATCAATGTTTCTCTCTCTCTCTCTCCGCCCCCCCCTTCTACTCTCTTTGAAAAGCAATGGAAAAAATGTCCTCAGGTGAGGACTGAGAAAAAAGAAGAAAGTGCAAGCAGATTAACATAGGTCAGGTATAGGGTGTTAAATTATAGACACCTAACTTTAATGTAGCAACTTTAAGAACGTCTTCTGATTGCAAAAGTAATTGTGGTTATTATGAAGAATTTGGAAAAGATAGAAAGGAGGTAAGAAGCAGTGGAAATAATCACGATAATCCATAATCTTGGTGCTCAGAGATAAGCATACTTTGTCTTTTCATAAAGCACAACTTACAAGAAAGTTTTTGTTTCATTTCAAATTTCTGTATCTATTTCTTTACCAAACCACAAAACCACTGAGATGCATTGCCTGAATAAATGACATAGAAGATAAAACTTTATATACTTGTTTTTTATGTTATTTGAAGGACATGAATTAATATGGTATCAACATCATCTTGGAAATGGTAATTTCAATTTAACCAATAATCTCCATTTTTTTGGTTTAAATTAATATAAACTCCCTATAAAGGAAAATAATATTCATATTTATAGGATTTATTTCTTAAAGTTAACCCTAAAAGTATTTGCGTATGCCTCTGATAAAACAAAACAATTTTGTCATCCATTGTTTAAGACATTGTAGTGAGACAAAAAGGCATCAGGTATAAAGTGAAAATCCATCATAATTCCCCACTGCACTTATAATACTTAACACAGGTGGACATAGTGATAGTCATTTCTAATTCACAAGAGTGGGATCATACCATGCAGACTCTTCTCGCAGACTCTCCTTCATCAGGTTTTTTCATTTACTTTATCCTGAACATCATTTCTTTTCCCTGCAGGAAAATCTGTTGCATTCTTTTTAACGGAGGCACTGTTTTACCAGTTCCACACTGATGACACTTATCCCTGATCTGCTGCTGCAGTGAACATCCTTGTACACTTTGTATATCTTCCTGCCCTTCTTCAGGAGTTTGACCCCACCCTTCTCTAGGACAAAGCTAATCTCCTAAAATTCTATAAGAATATTATTTGTAGCTTTTTCAATTAATGAAAACCACAGGCAAACACACCACATTACAGGAGTCCTGCGGCTCTTCTTCCAATCGTTCTCTCAAACGCCTCCACTTCTCTGCATCTGTGTAGATGTATTCCTCAGCCAGGCCACACAAACAGTCATCTCTGGCTTAGCCTACAGCAGTGGCTTCCTAAAATCAGCCCTTACCATCTGTGGGCCCTAGAGTGATCTTTTAATAAGGTATGACATAGTGTAATTTTCCTGCTAAGAATCTTTCAAAGGCTTTCAACAAACAACCTTTGGAGTGAAATTCAACCTCCCCCTCTTGCTAAGATCCTCAAGGCCTCACCGGGGCAGGCCTCACCTTTCTTCCCTACTTCTTCTCATAGCAGTTTATTATTGTTCCTTGCACTGGGCCACACCAGAAGCCAGCCCCCTTTCTGTTCTGCTGATATATATTTAGTCTGCAGGCAGCAAGCTGAAGACCCAGGAGAGCTGATGATATAGTTCCAGTCTGAGCCTAAGACCTGGGAACCGGGAGAGCTGATGGTGTAAATTCTAGTTCAAGTCCGAGTCTGAAAGCAGAAGACAGGCAGAGAGAGTAAATTCTCCGTTATTCAGCCTTTTGAATCTATTCAGGCCATGAGCAGATTTGATGAGTCCCAGCCACATTGGAGAGGACAATCTGCCTTACTCAGTCTATTTGAATGTTAATTCACCCAGAAATGTCCTCATAGACATACCCAGAATAATATTTAAACAAATATCTGGACTCCCTGTGGCCCAATCAAGTTGACACATGAAATTAACTACCAGAGGACAGTTTCCTGACTTCAGACCACTCTGTTGTTCAAAAGGTCCTTCACAGGACTGGCTTGCTGTCTTTCTCTAGTTCTCAATTCAAATGCCAACACCTCTAACTGACCTTTCCAAACCACACTCTCCCAGATGGCGTCCCCCAGAATCACCACATTCTCTCACGACATACTGAGGATCACAAAACATATTTCAATAAGTAATGTTATATTTGCTGTTTACTTGTTTTTAATATCTCTTACCCACTAGAATATAAACTGTATTAGGGCAGGGACCTCATATCCCTTGTATTTTATTGGTATCTACCAAAAACATATATGCAATAAATAAATAGCATTATTTCAAAATCTACTGGTTAACTTAATAAGGTTAGATTTTTAAAGTCCTCTATGGACACATCTTCCTGATGAAGTATTCCAAATAATATACAAGTAAGTAGATAAGATCTCCTCCAGGAAATGGAGCTTATTCTTCACGCTCTTGCATGTGGACTAGACAGTGACTTGTTTTCAAAGAATAGAGGGTGGAAAGAGAGAAGTATTAAGCTTACTATGGAGACACCCGGCAGTGACTGTCTTAACCGAGTTATGTGGACATCATGTCTCCCTGATAGGATGCATTCAGATGGGCACATTGTCACTTCTGTGGGATTCTTGCCAAAAATGCATAACCTGAGTGTAATCCTAAAAAAAAACCTCAGACAAATCCACCCAATTGAGAGGTGTTTTACAAAACAGTTAACAAGTATTGATCTAAAGTGTCAAAGTCATGAAAGACAAGATAAAAGCAACTGTCACAGGTTAAAAGAGACTAAGGAGACATGACAACTAAATACAATGTGGCACCCTGGATTGGATTCCAGAACAGAAACAATAGAAATGAAAAACATTGGTGAAATCCAAATAAAATCTCAAGTTTATAGAAATGTATCAAAGTTGATTTCTTGTTTTGACTAAAGTACCATGCTAATGTAAAATGAACAACAACAGGAAAAACTGGGGAGGGGTATGTGAGAACTTTTATTATCTTTGCAACTTTTTGTAAACATAAATTTATTCCAAAATACAAAGTCTATTTTAAAAATAGGTAATCAGGAACCAGAAACTAAGTAAGTTGCAATATTTTTTTCTAATCTTTATAAATAAAAACCCCCCAAAATATGAAAATAGTCCTTTACATTCACCCACACTCATAAAGAAGGTTACTAACTATGTGAGGTAATGAATGTGTTAGTTAACTTGATTGTGGTAATTATTTCACAATGTTTATGTATAGTAAATTACCTCAGTGTATACCTAATTGTATATAATTTTTATTTGCAATTATACCTTAATAAATCTGGGAAAACACTTTTTTTTATATTGTTTACTTGAGACTTTTTGTTGTTGTTGAGGTAAGCCTCTATTGCTATGAATTTCCCTCTTAGGACTGCTTTCACTATGTCCCATAGATTTGGGGTTGTTGTTTGTTCATTTTCATTTGTTTTTAGGTAGCTTTTGATTTCTTCCTTGACCTCATTGTTAACCCATTCATTATCTAGTGACATGTTATTTAGCCTCCATGTGCTTTTGTGTTTTTCAGGTTTTTTTCTTGTAATTAATTTATAGTTTCATACCATTGTGGTTGGAGAAGATGCTTGATATAATTTCAGTCTTCAATTTATTGAGATTTGTTTTGTGGTCTATCCTGGGAAAATGTTCCATGTGCACTTGAAAAGAATGTATATTCTGCTCCTTTTGGCTGAAATGCTTCAAAAATATCAATTAAATCCATTTGGTCTAGTGTATCATTTAAGGCCCCTGTTTCCTTGTTGATTTTCTGTTGAGAAGACCTACCATTGACGCCAATAGGGTGTTAAAATCCCCTACTATGACTGAACTACTGTCAGTCTCTTCCCTTATGTCCATCAATATTTGCTTTATATATTTAGGTGCTCCTACGTTAGGTGGGTAAATGTTTGCAAGGGTTATATCTTCTTGTTGGACTGACCCCTTTAGCATTATGCAATGTCTTTCTTTGTCTCTTATTATAGCCTTTGTTTTAAAGTCTATTTTGTCTGATATAAGTATTGCTACCCCAGCTTTCTAAAATGTCCATGTGCATGAAATATCTTTTTCCATCTCTTTACTTTCAGTCTGTGTGTGTCTTTCAATCTAAAGTGGGTCCCTTGTAGACAGTATATATATATATATATATATGAGTCTTATTTAAAGCTGGGGAAAAACTTAAATGTTGCTACTGATATTCAAAAGTGCAATAAAAATTCTTTTTATTAATTAACATGATTGATAGGTAGATAGGTAACTATTAACCTTTGAATTATGTTTACAAAATTTTTAAACCTCCTAGATCGCAACTATTATTTTCCATACTTTAAAATCCTTAAAAGATGCTGTCTTTGCAGTTAATGCCCATTTAATGTTTATAACTGAAGGATATATTTTTTAACAGACTGCTACCAAAGAGATAATTACTGCTGTTAAAATCATCACTCCTTAAAAAAGAGTTTCTATGTGAGATGATTCTTACTTGTCTGTAAGATTTAGCTTATTTTCTTTTGAATAAAAGCCAGAAAAAATATTAAGAAATCAATGGTAATGATACTTGAAGTCAGAATTGCTGAATCTCCCATCCACGTGACGTGTTAGAAGTGGAGCACCACCCACAGGCTCTCCCACCAGTGTCGGACAAGGCTCCTACCGGATGGCAGTAACTAGAGCAAGAGCACGTTGTTCGTTTTGGTATCACTTGCGCAGTTACATTCACTCAGATAATGGCATCTGTTACCTTCACTTGTGTAATGACAAATTGACAAATTAATAAGTAACCTGCTGGAGAAAATATTCTGGTTTTGGATTTACACAGAATTTCCTAAGAAATCAATACCTACTTAAGACTTTTTAAAAAAATCTTGACTTGATACACTTTTCTCTGCCTTCATGGAATCACAGACCAAAGTCATGAGAGACAAAGAAAGACAAGCAGCTGTCACAGATTGCAGGAGGCTAAGAAAATGTAACAAATAAAAGAAATGAAAGGTAGGATCCTGGATCAGATCCTAGACACTGGCAGGAAAGGACAGTGGGGAAAAACGGGCAAAATTTGAATAAGCTTTGTAGTTTAGTTAATAATTTTGTACCATGTTGTCTCTTGCTTTGGATAATTATAGTTATGTAAATTGTTAACATGAGAGAAACTGGGTAAAGAGTAAACAACAATTTTCTGAACTATTTTTGCAACTTCTGCAAGTCTAAAATTATTTCAAAAGATTTTTAAAAATTGCATTGGAAAATTCCTCAGGAAGTTGTTACCTCAGAGAGAGATATAATGTTTCTCAATAACTCCAATAGAGCCAGTTTTCTCTCCAGCTTTGAAACAAAGCACTGTTTCTCCAGTTGAGCAGCAGATAAAGTGCAGCTGTTGGCTTGTGCTTCAGGAATGTTTTGTACAGAAATATATATTTTAAGATACAAGAATTAAACTTTGTACAGCAAAATGTTCATACTGTGAGAGGTCCATTGGAAGTGAGGCTAATTGAGAAAAAGATTTACATTTCTCATCTTATATTTGTGCTAGAATATTTGCTCATTGAGTGGAATATTGAGCTAAGTTGCCTCGATAATTTAAAATTGGGGATTTTTTTTTTCTCTCTTTCCATTATTTTTCCTTTTTGTTAAGTGCATATAGTTAAATTTGAATGAGTAAAATGTAGATATCATGTGACTTCACTGTAAGCCAATGGAGGGAGTAAATAGTAGGAACTTTGCTAAATAGGTGACAGGGGAATTCATTCTTTGAGATTACCTTGTAATTGATAATTATTCAAAGGAGGGCCTTTCATCAGTTCAGCAATTATACCCTGTTTTATAATTACCATTTAGTAGTCATCTACCACATGCTTGCCCATTTGTCTGTCTCTAGCCTAATGCTTAACTCAGCAAGGACATGTCTCTATTTTACAGTTGAGGGAATGGAGGCTCATAAAAGTTCAGTAACTGGCTGGAACTAGGCTTCAGACTCAGAGTGGGCTGCCTCCAAATGTCTATTTATATTGGTTGACCTACCCTGCAACAAATTCTATGCTTTGTGAATTATGTTATAGTATGATTTCAGTATATGTCTTTTGACATATTTGAAATAGCCTGTTAATTTTAAGAGGAAATGTGGTATTTCATTTGAAAATCGTCATCTATAATTATATTTTCTTCAAAATATAGAAATATATAAGAAACTCCAATGTCTTCTAGTTATTAAGTTATTAGGTTTTGTTAGTAACAGAATGTATTTGGCTAATAAATTATATATTTTGTAAGTACATTAACTTAACTATATCAAGACCCTAGAGCTCCTTTTAATAATGTATAATAATGTAGTACATTAAATGTGATTTTTAAAAGCCAGAAAAAAATCAGTAATCTAAAGGAGAACTCAAAATTTACTTTAAAATGTCTACTTCTTGGGCCCTTTATTTACCATTCAGAACGATAGTGAAAATCTTATGATAATCTCCTTGGCACAAAGTTACCCTTTCAAAACAGAGATAAATAATCAACCTTATTCTGATCTCATTGAGAGGTCTTACTAAGAAATTTAATTATGGACTTCAGGTATGGAAAATATCATTCAGATGAGCTTTTATTCCAGAATACAGATGCTCTGTAATTGGATTGGTATACAAAGATCATTCACTTGATAAAGAGAAAAAGAAAACTTGTGGCTGTTGTTGCTTTCCCCTTACAATTAAAAGTGAAATAATTAGATACTGTACTTTAGCACCCTGTTATAAGATACAGGTTTAAACCTATCCCTTACATCATGAAACCAGCAAGTTTCATTCCGTGTGCCCCAGCAGCTCTTTTCAGTGAAGCTGAAATGCATTAAAGGGGTTCTGAGACCTTCTTTGCCTGAGCAGACAATGTTCTCTCAAGCTCTCTGATAAAAAGAGCACAGCAACAATTCTCATTTAAATTTTCAAAACTACAGCATGATCTAGCCTAGATGATCGTTTCCTAAACTTTCCTAATCATAGGAATCATCCAGGTACCAGTTTAAAATACCTTTTCCTAGGCATGACATCTATAAATTCTTATTTAATAGATTGGGGTGGAGCTTGAGGGTCTGAATTTTAGACAAATATCAGGGGTGAGCAGGCATATTTGAGGCACACTTTTTTTTTTTTTTTTTAAATAAAGCATTTGTTACTCCTATGGGGTGTTATTAATGAGTACTGAAAAGAGTAGGAACTATGCTATGAGACGATTTTCAGGCTTCCTCACTTGCAAATTTTTTAACCTCTCAATGTCTGTTTTAAAGGTAATAACAATATCTACCTCTCGAATTTATTGTAAGTATTAAATATGAGGAAGCTACACTCTTGCTACAAAAAGTGTGGTCTGGGGACCAGCAGCTAGCAGTCATCGAGAACTTGCTAAAAATGCAGACTCTCTGGGGTGGAGGGATTGAGCAAAAAAGAAAACAAAAGAGAGAGAAAGACAACTCGTGGACATGGACAACAGTGTGGTGTGGTGGGGGTGGGGGTGGAGGGCGTGCAGGTGTAAGAGGGCATAGAGGGGATAAACGATGTTGGAAAAAATAAAATAAAATAATAAAAGAGAACAATATGTAAACACACACACACACACACAAAACACCCCTGCATAATCTCAGGTCCTGCTCCAGACCTGCCGAATCTGAATAGACTTGTTAAGAAGAAAAAAAATGTAACTATGTATGGTGATGAATGCTAACTAGACTTACTGTAGTGCTCATTCCACAATATATACAAATATGGAATCATTTTATTGTACACTTGAAACTAAGGTAATATGTCAATTATACCTCAATAAAGGGGGAAAAGCAAATTAAATCTCTTCCCCAAAAAGAAGATGCTCTGGGTGATTCATATGCACATTAAAGTGGCCAAGTGCTGACCGGGTCAATGAATAAGTGTTCAGGAAATGCTAGATTCTTCCTTTTCATTATATTCACTGTACTAATAATTTCTACTCAGCTGGGACTTAGTAACTGTCACCACCACTTCACACTGTTGGTTTAAACCCATCAGGTACACTTTCAGCCTCTGCACAGTGAAAAGGCATTCACGAACCAACAAATGCATGAGCTGGAAATCGAGCCCCTGCAGAAGGTAACAGGATTTCACGTTCAGGCCTTTGCTCCTGTCCAATGCCACAGGCGTGCAGATGACACCATGCATCTTTCAATCTTCTCTAACGATTCTTTCTGAGCTGGTGTGTGCCTCACTGATAGTTTCCTACACAGCTTTCATACCATTTAGCAATTGTTGCTAGCAGGGGAAGCCTACATCTAACAACTAAACTGGTCACTGCTTGAACAAAAATTTGAGAAAGGTTTTCATAAAAAGGTTTTGAGGGGTTTTTTGGTTTTGTTTTGTTTTATTTTCACTTCAAGAGTTTATTATTGAACCCTGCAGAGTCAGAAGAGTAGAATTAGGTAGAACCTGTCTTACTGCATCAAAGGCATTTTCAGTAATTGCCTGCATCGAGATGTACACTACATGTTGGTACATGACAAATGAAAGCGAAGACTATTTTAAATGTTGGGGGTGCACTCAGGGAACCATGGGAAAGGCTGGTTGCTGCAATAATATTTTAGCTGGAATGCTTTTGTTAAAACAGCAAATATATTAGGTTTAATGTTTAAAAATATTTATTCTTAGAAATAGAATTTATAATTCTAATTTGAACTTTATAATTTTAATCTAATTTGAAGATTTTATTGCCCTTATACTTTATTATTGAAATCTCACATTTACAGATATTCCAGCCACAAAAAGAGAAACTTCTTCAATGTCTTGTGTTTTTTAAAATGTGTGCTCCCTGCAAGAACTTATTGAAATCTAGTATTTGAAGTGTTCTACTGTTATCATCGTAATTAGCTAGTCAATATTAATAAAGGGAAGAGAGCAAAGGGAAGTCAGACAAAGTAAGCATGGTCACCTGGGAAGCTTCACCAGGAAGCTACAGCTTCACACAGCATTGTTCCTCCCGGGGAATTTACACCCCTCCCTTCCCCCATCCAGTACAGGATTGCTGGGGGGAAGAAAGGGGAGAGAGGCACATGCACAGTAGAAGTCAGGGTGGCACTGGGGAGGCCCTTGCCTATCAGCCTAGCCTGGGGAACGATGGATTGGCCAGGGGGCAAACCCCATCAGAAGCCCGCATGACCTGCACTCACCTGTGTATTCTCGAAGTTCTCTCTCCATAGCCATGTGGCCTTAGCAGCCACATGGCCCATGGCAGTGGGGACTCTATACACAGGATACTAGACTGGACTGGACTTTAATATGGAGCAGAAACTATGGCAGTGGCCTTTATTCTGGCCCTGCTGAAGACAAGATTGAGCTTCTTCCATGGAGGGGTGGGGAATGGAACATTGGAAACCCAGGGGCTTATTTCCTCCTGAATAAATATTAGCCATCCTCCTGGGCCAGTCTCAGGTAATTCTTTTCCTCGTGACATCTCAAGAACTCTACCCTGATATGTTCCTTATACAAATATTTGCTTTGATTTTCCCTCTAAACTGGTGAATACCCATTCTCCGAGGCTTCTGAGTACACTGTATTCTGTAGCTAAGCCATCAGCCTGGCTTCCATCACAACCACACCTCTCCCATTTCCTGTGCTCTTGGAGAAAGTGGTAAAGTGTGTTTTCTCCTATTGTTCCTAACTTCTTGGGGAAAGATCTGTGTCTTGAAACAGTTGAACAGCAAGTTGGGTATCCCTGGAATTCCACACAGTAGACTGCTGCATTTACCGACCATTCTTTGCAATATTGCGGAGGGAAAGCTCATTCTTCATCTCCAGTTCAATGAGAGAGATTTGACAAAGGAAATGAGACATGCTTTGCTTGAAATCGAGAAAGTAAAAAAGGAAGATGCTTCTTTCACTAAAATCAATGGGTCTTTGAAGAATTAGGTCTTCAAGAAAAAGGGCTTTGTACCTAAACTCACAATATAAACCATCCTTCATGTTATCGGTTGAATTGTGTGGGTCCTAAATTCAAGTTGAAATCCTAACCCCCAGTATATCAGAATGTAACCTTATTTGGAGATACCCTCTTTACATAAAAAGCAAGTTAAAAAGAGGTCACTAAGCCTGGCTGGTGTGGTTCAGTGGGTGAGCATTGACCTATGAGCCAGGAGATTGCTGTTGGATTCCCGGTCAGGGCACATGCCCGAGTTATGGGCTTGATCCGCACCCAGTGGGAGGGGGATGCAGGAGGCAGCCGATCAATGACACTCTCTCATCATTGATGTTTCTCTCTCTCTCCCACTCTATTCCTCTCTCTGAAATAAAAAAGATATTTTAAGAAAATAAAAAAAAATAATAAAAGGTCACTAAGGTATGTCTTAATCCAATATGACTAGTGTCCTTATAAGAAAAGGGAATTTTAGCACAGACACTCATAGAGGGAAGACAATGTGAAGAGACACAGGGAGAAGACAACCAACTATATCCCAAGGAAAGGGGCCTGGAACAGGTCCTTCTCTCACAGAAGGAACTAAACCCCGTTGACATTGATTTTGGGCTTCTAGCCTCAAAAACTGAGACAATACATTTCTATTTAAGCCACACAGTTGGTGATATTCAGTTACGGCAGGCCTAATGAACAAATCCTCTTCATGAGTCACTGGGAAAGGAAAACAGCAGTGGATGTTGTATCATCAGGATTAGGGCAGCTAAGCTGTCTATTATATGCTTAGAGTGTAAAAAAAATACAAGACTACCAATTTAATGATTTTCTTTCAATTTTAACCTTGGCTTGCTTTTAGCTTAATAATAACTGTGCATACATTATAGTTATATTGCCACAGTTCAGGAATGCTTTCAGCCGTATAATTTCATTGTCAGTATGAAGTACTTCCTCATTCATTAACTCTGCTGATCTTCAAAGAAACCTTGAGCCAGGCAGGAGCTTATCATATCACCCTCAAGAATGGGGCCAGGTACCAGGACAGAAACGCCACTGTCACCTTCCGCCTGTCCCCTCTGCTGATCTCCCACATCCTTATGGAACTGGGTGGGGTTTTATTCGCAGTCAGGAGTAGTTGTGTCAGACAGCAACAGAAAGCAGAAAGTATCTATTCTGGTGTGTGCAGAAATTGGCTATCTGGCCAGTCAAAGAAGAGTTGGAACTAAGGCCAATTAGACATGGAAAAGGTGAAATCTGAGGAGCACACCACGGATGTCACCTCCTTCCGAGTCTCATAGTCCTGCCCAAATGCCTGAAATTCCTACCCCTGGAAAAAGATTCTTTTAGAGCCCTTCTACAGTGCAAATATCCCTGGGGGGAGTTACAGAGTTGACAATAGAAGTTCCTTTTGACACTCTACGGGAAGAGGCAAAGATCTGGGAAGGAGCACAGATGAGCTAGCTGATCACCACCAATTTCAGAAATGAAACCTCTAATGCTAGAATTAGTAAATGCAGCTCAGGATTGGAATCAAGGTTTATCCCAGTTAATCTGACCTTTCTTAAAAGGCCATTTTCTTTTTCAACTGCATATTTACACAGAAGGCACTGAGTTTTCTGAAATGTATAATTTATACTTGCTTTTATATAACACAGGAGCTGGCAAACATTTTCTCTAAGGGCCAGATGATAAACATTGAGGTTTCCGGACAGAAAGTCTCTTGGTGTCTGTCACAACTATTCGGGTTTGCTGTTGTAAGTGAAAGCAGTTATAGACACGACATAAACATGGCTGTGGCTGTGTTCCAGTCAAACTTTATAATAGATACTGAAATTTAAATTTCATGTAACTTTTATGGGCCAAAAAATATTATCCCCCCCCCTCAACCATTTAAAAATGTAAAAATCATTCTAAGCTTGTGGGTGCTATAAAACAACCTGTAGGGTGAATTTGGCCAGTGGGTCCTTCTCTGCCAACCTCTGATATAACGTAGTTTTCCACTAAACAACCGAAGCTCATGAATTCACTTAAAATTTTTTTTTTATTAATTTCACAGAGAAGAAAAGAGAGATAGAAACATCAATGATGAGAATCATCAATCGGCTGTCAATGATGAGAATCATCAATCGGCTGCCTCCTGCATGCCCCCTTCTGGGGACTGAGCCCTCAACCCAGGCATGTGCGCCACCAGGAATTGAACTGTGACCTCCTAGTTCACAGGTCTACGCTCAACCACTAAGCCACACTGGCCAGGCCATAAATTCATATTTTAAATCATCCTTAAAGGTCATCTAGTTTGATGGCTTTGGGGGAAAATTATTTTGAAGCAGTGGGGACCTTTCTTCAAATAAAACTATGCGGTACATCCAAAAACAGGGAAGCTACTCTGGTTGAATTGGGACAGGATGGAAGGCATTCTGAGAGCAACTCTTGCTTTGCTCTTTTGGGTCTGAAATACTTTTCCAGAATCCACACAACAGTCTTATAATCACTAATTTAGTCAAAAAGCACAGTTTTTCAAAAGAGTAGTACAAGATATCATAGCCACTTAGAGGACAAACGGAGAATATAATTTAGGTAGATTGATCTGTTTATGAAATATAATATGAAGTCTTTCTCAACTCCACTAAGAATCCTGCTACCCCGCTTAATTGCTAAGTGACTATGCTCCTATTACCCCCCTTTTAATTAACTTTTAATTGCGAAATAATGTTAGGCCTACAGAAAAGTTGTAAGAATAGTAGTAGCTAGTAGTCTCATGAGTATCGTAGAAAGTACTCTCATATATCCTTTACCCGGATTCATTGACTTTTAATGTTTTGCCACATACATATACACACACACACATTTTTTCTGAACTATTTGGGAGTAAGTTCCATAAATCATGCCCTTTACTCTTTAATATTTCAGTGTGTATTTCCTAAATTTTATCATTCCTTTTGGCATATAATTTTTCAGTTACAAACATTTTTTTATTGCAATCCAACCATCAAATTTATAAACTTTCCTAGTCTTAATTCTTTCCAACATAGTACATTATTTATGTATCTTTTATATGCTATTGATTTTCAAATATTTTTAGTCTATGAGCCTCTCATTTTATCTACTTACGTAGTGAGAGCTTCCCAATTCCTTGTCCTCATGGCTTTTCCCGCTATTGTCCTTTGACCTTATCTCTACATTTCTGGTAAGGAGTGGCCATATGTGAATCATAACTTTGCTCGACACTCACTACAGTCTCAAACTCACCCACTCAGAGCTCAGTTGTAATCTTTCAATCCCTCGTAATTACCCCTATTTTCATAACACAATAGAGCACTGGTCACTTGGTTACTTTATTTCTGTTATTTACTTTTAGTTTGAGTTTAGAGCACTTTGAGTAAAGGAAATATCAGTAGTAGATGTAATTCATGCTTAGTGATTCCAAACAGTTTTGCTTTCTTTTCTGTCTTTGTGTGGTTTACACAGGAATTTGCTGAGGTCAGAAGACCTGAGTTCATGTTCCAGTTCTGCTATGTATCTGATAGGTTATCTTTGCCAATTACCTAATTTCCTGCAACCACATCTAAAATGATACCTAGCTTCTCCATCCTGTAAGGACTTGCCTTGTATACTTCAGGGATTCTTTTGAAGATGAAATGATTTTATACATATATATATATATATGTGAAAGGGCTTTATAAGAGACATCAGAGTATTTTAAAACAGTGTATATTCAAGTATTCAGAGTTGGAAGGGGTTATAGAGATTATCTAGTCCAACTGGATCATTTTACAGATAAGGAAACTAAACACCAGAAAGATTAAAAAACTTGCCCACTGTTTTTGAGCTGTTTGGCAGAACCAGGCTTCCTGGTTCCTAAACCAGTGCTTTTTAAATCTCAGCAAACTGTCTTCCTAGACAGAGTCTATCTCTTAGGATGCTCTCACTCATCCACCCTACAGCATGGTTTGATGTTGTGAAAACACAATCCCAGGAGTCAAATATTTTTGAAGTGCCAATTGTGTAGAGTATAAATAGATAGACAAGCTTAGAAATGCTGAGACAATTTAAAGAAAATACACAAGGATTATAGGTGACTTAGAATTTGTTTGACCTTGTTGGAAATATCTATTTAAAACCATTCTTGCTCACTGAGGTACAGGTTTTGTAAACATGTCAACAACTAGTATCTATGTTAAGTTTGAACAGATTGGTCCTTAGTTCAAGGTCAATAAGTAGCCAATATAAACTGTCAACAATAATCATATTTCAATGGATTTCATTATAAAGACACTAACACAGTGTAACAGGTCCATAGTGGAATAGTCCTGCCTAAAGCTCAATTCAATATTTATCTAAGAATTTAGACTTGCAATTATTGAAGCATAATTTTTCGATGAACTAGGCAACAAATTAATTGGCTTGTAGTGTTGAGGTTTGGAAGAATATCCTCTTGGACATTGGGCTGAATCGACTCTATGTTCATTCAAACAAAATCTCATTGGTAGAATTTAAGAAAGGTAAGAGGATGGCAAAAGCTGGAAGCTCACATATCTAAGATGATTTTCAAACTGTTCTGATAGCAAAAGTCTTCACTGTTTATTTAATTCAAACTGTTTTCTCAAGAGAATTATACAAGGAAGTATTTCTAGGTTTTAGTTAGAAAAAAAAAAACTAATTACAAAGTCCAGAGCAGTTGTTCTAGGATACTAGAGCGGAGAAAGCCACCAAAATTTCTGTCCGGGCTGGGGCTTCTGTTACCTCATACAACAGAGATATGCCACTCTCCTCAGTGGAGATGTGACCAGCCAGATCCAGGATTTTACACACATATTTACGGGTAATAAGTTTATAATAAAACTGAAAATTCCTGAGTTCTCAGGGAGCCTCATCTGAGTTTGTGTCTCCAGCTCACTAATCATGCAAGTTTAAACATGAGAAGAATAAAATCAGTTTTAGGTTGTTATTGACCTGCCTTTCGCTATCTGAGGTAAATTTTAAGAGATAAAAGAATTCGAATGCCCATGGTTTTCAACCAGGTCATTTAATTTTCCTGTCTTTAATTTGATAAAAAATTTCCCCCCAATATAAAAGCAATATGGTAATCCTTTATCAGTCACAAAGGTAAAATTCTTAAAAATCACTGGTTGGTAAAAGCGCTATTGCTACTATCCCTATCACAAACAATAAACAGTGCGGGGAGAAAAATGCAGGCCAGAAACAAATATTGTGTTTTTAACTCAGTGAACAAGAGTAGAAGGCATCTGCTTTAGAAACAAACCGGATTTGCTGACATTAAACACCTGGGCCGGTAGGCCACCCTTTTCCTGAGTCACCTTTACTCATCGCTGAGAAAAAACTGCTGAGATAGATTCTCGTAGTAACATCATGTTATCAGACTGTAAATGCAACTATTTAATGCTTTCAAATCAGCCTTTCTACCTTGACATTGACTGTTTCTTTTACTTAGGATTTCCTTTTTTTTTTTTGCAAATGCTTGTGTAACAGCCAGCCTTTTGCTATCTCAATAGTCAAGTATTAGGGGAGAGGAGGCATGAACAGAGAGGGTGGGGCAAAACACAGAGCTCCCCAGGATTCACATTTCGTGCATGCCCTCCAAACTGGGTGATGCTGCCTGGAGGGGAACAGAAGGGAGACACACATTCACATAACTCAACGGAGCTTTTCAATTGTTTTGAATCTCAAAGCCCATAGGTCAAATTCCCCCCAGATTCTATACCTCGCAAATAGACCCAGGAGACAGAAGATGTTTTGATTCTCAGCGTTATTAGTGATTATACTAGGGTTGAAGGAAAAGCTTTTATCCCGAGGCCTCTCCCCTACCCCCTGCTTTGCTCTACCCTTCCTGGATAGAAGATAAACAGCCCGATGTAAACAGTCGACCTGATTTTTGCACCCAGTAGCAGGGTGAGAAGCTGGCTGTGAAAGATCGGAGGCCAGCGGAGGCCTGCAGGGGCCTGCAGGAGGCCTAACACACCCGCCGGTTTCCCCGCTGGAACCTGGGAGCCCAGGGAGCCCGCAAGGCCCCGGGGGAGGGGTCCAGGGAGCACTCTAAGGGCTGAGCCACAGCACCACTAACCCAACCTGGCTGATGATTGTTAGGCTCTTCTCCTCACTAATTAAATACATATATGTTCTTGCCTTGGGGAAAAGCAAAGAGAGCATGAAGAAAGAAAGAGAGAAAGAAAATAAATACATTGCCTCTGGGACAGCAGAGCAGAAGTCCTCCTCATTATTAAAATATTAAGAACAAATGTTCAACACCTCCCCCCCCAACCTGCAATAATTGGAAAAATATAGGGTGTCCCAAAAAATGTATACACACACCTTGTATACACACACTTTGAGTAATTATTAAGGCAGTGTTTATTAAAATACATTCATTTTCAAAACTGAGCTATCAGCTGTTAAAGTGTGTATACATTTTTTGGGGACATGCTGTAGATAACTGCTATTGTTTTTGATGTGAGTCTATATTTTTATCTGTATTTTGTTTTATCAGGCAGTATTTATTTCGAAGACCAATGGTGCACACAACTTAGCTTGGAGACAGACAGCTAGCCAAGTTTAAAGAGATAATCCTTGCTGTCTATTAAATTCCAAAATATCTACCCTGAAGATGGTAGTGAGCCAAGAAAGCTTAATTGTTTTCAATTAACCTCTGGTTTTAAAATGATAATGCTAAGTCTAGGGATGAATATAAGGTTCCATTAGATTTCTATTGGCAATATCTTATTATGTATTGATGTAGTTAGAGGAAAGTTTTCTGTTTAAGTTGGCATGCTCTCCCTAGAAGGGTAACCATAAAACAAAACACAAGAAACCTGCTCCCATTCTACACTGGTTGCCAGGAGGCTGACAATAGCCCCATGCATCAATTTTTGTGCTCACATCTCCAATAATATCTGTCACAGGATATGTAAAATAAAGAGGCCACCAAATGTAGCTGAACACTTTAACAGGCAGTGCATGCCCTGGCTAGAAAGATATAAATGCAGAGGTAAAGGGCATATAATATCCTAGGTAATCAGATTAACCCAGAAGATATTCTTGTTATATGGAGAGGAAAGTAGCAGTCCCCTAGAATTAGGTGGGGATCAAGGTGATAGACTTATTTCCTGAGCCAAAACTTTCAACATGATGACATGAGTTATCTGAATGTCAAATCTTTCCCAGAGACATTCATTAAAAATACATTGACAACCTGGGAAGAAGATGGGCAAAAAATTTGAACAGATACTTAACCAAAAAAAGACACTTCACATCATTGTTCACTGGGAAAATGTAACCTAAAACCACTACATATCCATTAGAAACACTTAACTCCTAAAAATTGACTATATCAAGAGTAGATGAAGATGAAGAGCGACTGGAACTCTCCTATATTGTTTATGGGAATACAAAATTGTGCGATGACTTCGGCAGTTTGTTAAAAAGTTAAACATAACACCCATATGTCGTTTCCTTTCTAGATATTTATCCTACAGAAATGAAAACACAACAGCATAAAGACTTGTATGTGAAAGCTCCTATCAGTTTTATTTGTAATAGTAAAAAATTGGAAACAACACAAATGTCCATTAATAATGACTGGATAAATAAATTGTGATACATCCACATAGTGGAATACTACTCAGCAATAAAAAGAAATGAATGACTGATGTTCACCACTACATGGATGAAAGAAGCCAGGCAAAAAAAAAAAAAAGAGCACATACTAGATGATACCACCTACATAAAGTTCCAGAAAATGTTAATTAATCTATAATGACAGAAAGTAAAGCGTTGGTTCTCTGAGGAAGGGGGTGTAAGCAGAGAGGGATTACAAAGAGGCAAAGAAAACTTTTGATTGTGGTATGTGCATGTGTTTAGATGGATCAAATTATACTTGCTAGGTGTATGTGGTTTGGTACATTTTAATTATACCTCAATAAAATGGGAGGAAAACACCTTGAGAAACCTAACACTTTAGGATATTTAGATTTAGGTTCTTTCCTGGCCTCATTCCAGGAGAGGAAATTTTTGTCACTTAGGAAGCATATACCAAGGAATGTACTGAGTTTGGAAAATTGTACCATAGATTTTATGCAGCCTACAGTTAATGAAAACTGTAGTTGACAGTTGAAAGAATGACCTTGTCTGGTAAAATGCATATAATCAGATCTTGGTGGTAGGAGACTTAATTATTCAGATATAAGTCTTACTCAGTGACACAAGATGTACTATTGTGTATCTCTGAAGGAGAGCATGAACAGGGTCTTGATAAAGTGCAACAAACCCTTAGCTGGAGGAGGTGATGTCAGACTGGGTGGATATACAAATGGTCAAATTACATATCAGCTCCGTAAGTCCTGTTAAAGAAAGAGGTGAATTAGATTATTACTTGATTAGGCTCCTGAATTTCCTAGATTCATTCACTAGTTGTAGATCCAGCCTTCCCAATACTATCTTGTTCAAACTCTTTTGTGACTTTCAAACTCTTTAAAAGTCATAGACACTTTAATCAAACAAAATTCCACTCACAGCTTCACCCTAGTCACTGCCCCTTATGTAGATAAAAAAATGAAGCTGGGGACCACATATGTATTTTATAAGGTTATGTTTTTAATTCGTATTGATAAGTGCAATGTAACTAGAGAATGTAGGTTGTGTGGATGACGCTTGCTGATACATCAACTTCAGCATCCATTTCCGTACTTTGTTTAGTTTGCAGAGTCTTCAGAAATTCCACATTCATACAGATAAGCAACTTCAATTCGCATATTTTTAAAAATCAGTATCCATTATAAACTGAATATACACTTCAATTAAACTGACCCAGAAGCTTGAGAGAATGTTAATAAATGTTTGCCTCTAAGAGGAATCATTAACGATATCAAATAACTGATTTCATTTCTTACCAAAAAAGGGAGGCGAGAAGCACCAAAAATATTCAGTAAGTGTTAAAAGGTTTTCATATGAATGTATCACAACTCAGTCTGCTGTGCATTCACTTGTTATTGCACAACTTTTACTCCATGGTAAGCACACAGAAAGCAGACATACCTGAGCCTCTCCTGATATTTCACAATGGTGAACACATGTTGTAACTGTCTTTACTTGTACGATTTTATGTGTTCAGACATGTGAAACTCTAAATGAAAACTGAATAGAGAAAAAGCTGAGTCAGAACCAAGTAACGAACTCAATAGCCAGTGAAGCAAGACAAGAAGTTCAGGTATCGAACCTGGATGAAGGTGAAGGGGTTTTGTAAGTGGAATTAATGTCCCTGATTAGTTGACTTCGAGTTCATCAAAATGGAGATTTCTCTTGGTGGGCCTGACTAAAACAGGTGAGCACTTTAAAAGAAGGTCTAGAGATCAGAAGCAAGAGCCAGAGACTCTTCTGTGGGTCTTAAATAAACAAGCCATGGTGAGTTCTACAGCTACAGGGACTGAGTACTGCTAAGAACCGCGTGAGCTTGGAAGAAGACCTGAGGGTCAGACTGAGACCCTGGCCCCAGTCAATGCCTTGAATTCTCCAAGAGCAGAGGACCCAGCTAAGCTGTGTCCCATGGCAATTGGGTGATAATAAATGTGTGCTGTCTTTAGATGGTAAATTTGTGATAATTTGTTATCCAGCAATAAAAAATGAGTGCATATGTTTTATTCCCAGGGCTAGCATTTAGTGTTAAAAATTCTTTAAGCTCAGGGGTATAGCTGAAAATAGCCTCAGGTCAGAAAACTCAAGTCAGCTAAAGGAAAAAAAATACAAGAGTCATTCAAAATTATAAGAATCGGAGGAAGGTAGTAACATCCTAAGCTCCATGCAAATATGAGGTAAGCCACCAACTTAAAATGTCCTCCATGAGACCTGACAGGAGTGGCTCAGCGGTTGGGCATTGACCTATATGATCCAGGAGATCTTGGTTTGATTCCTGGTCAGGGCACATGCTCCGGTTATGGGCTGGATCTCCAGTAGGGGGTGTGCAGGAGGGAGCCGATCAATGACCCTCTCATCATTGATGTTTCTATCTCTCTCTCCCCCTCTCCCTTCTTCTCTCTGAAATCAATAAAAATATTTTTTAAAAAGATTTAAAAAAAAACAGAAAAAAGTAAAATGGCCTCCAATGAATTAAAAGTTGATTTATAATGTATTTGACTGTGTTTTATTATTGTTAAAAATCTTTTAGCCTATTTACTTAAATATATATAAATTACGAGGCAAAAGTATAACTTTACAGTGGAGGAGCATGCCAGACACTACCTTAATCACGCGACCAAAGCTAACATCACCAGTAATGGGACAAATTGAAACCCTGTATCAAGGAATAGGATGTAATGAGAAGAACACAGCATCCTGAATTTAATTATGAGGAAACATCAGACAAATCCAAACTGAAGGACATTTTACAAAATAAAACCGACCTGTAGTCTCCAGAAGCTTCAAGATCATGAAAGCCAACAAAACACTGAAGAACTGTTCCACCGCTGAAGGAGACCAAGAAGACATGATAGGCAAATGCACCGTACGATTTTGGACTAGCTCCTTTTGTGATAAAGGACGTTGTTGGGAGAAGTGGCAGAGCTTGAAGGGGGGTCTGAGGATTGTGGTTATGTATCAATGTCAATTTCTTGATCCTGATGGTCGTTTGTGATGTTAAGGGGGAGAATGTCCTTGTTTGTAACAATTACACATTAAAGCATTTGGGGTTATAGGACATCAGGTTAGCAATTTACTTCCAAATGGTGAGGCCAACTTGGTGAAGCATTTGACCTGTAACCAATCAAAGGGCTTTGTCTGAGTAAGATACAGTGAGAAGGCACCATAAGAACCCAAGAATGGGATTGTCTGATCAAAATGATAGTGAGCAAGCGAAAGCACCTGGAAGTGAGTGAAGAACAGGCTGTGTGCTGAAGAATCTAGTGATGATTGTATCATGGTGGTTCAATGAAGAGAAGCCAGTAGTCTGGGTACTGTGCTGCTTCTGTGGGGGTGAAAATGACATAGGGCTTGATCTGCCTCTGGTTTTGAAGACAAGTTCAATACTGAAGTACCAGTGAGTAAAAGAAATATTAAAATTGGACAGTGTGATCATCTCTCTTATTACTACAAAACAATAATTTCAGCAGGGACATGCAAAAATTCCACCTGCACCAACAACCCCTCCCCATTCATGTGAATCTTGAATGATTAAATAGCACATGCTCTAAAATGATATTTCTCTGGCAAAGAAAATTCACATTCTCATGATGATAACAAGAGGTTTACATTTCAAAGTATGTTCGTAGATTATTCCCTTATCTCAACTGTGCCATGATAAAGAAGGTCAGGCAAAAATGAGACCTGAATAAAATTACATTTCTTTCCAATCAAATTACTGACTTTCCTTGTGTTCCCCCCTACCCCTGTAATATACACCCCAGTGAACCAAAACTTGGTTTACTTTATAGAAAAATAATATCAGTAATTTATCCGTCTATTTTATTAGGCCATTCAGTTCTTATAATCTAGTTATTATTTTAAGTTTGGAATTAACTCATTTGAATATTTTCCAACTTCTCAGCAACCCCCCCCCCCCCAAACATTAACATGATTTTGAAACATGTAATAGGACAATTTTCAGCACTTACATGATACTACTGTTAGAAGATAATGTGTCTTTTCTACTCTTGTTTTTACACAGAGGGGTTTTTTTTTGTTTGTTTGTCTGTTGTAGCAGCTTCCTCTCTTCTCTTCCTGTTTGGCAGCTTGCTGCCTACCTAGTCTATATATTCTTGATTATTCATGGCCACATTATAAAGATAAGAGTAGAAACCAGGCCTGGGGGGGCGGTGTTGAGGGAGAGACTCTGTGTAATCAAACCCTAATCAGGCAGGTTAGTCGATTCACTTCTGGGCTTCAGTACAAGCCCATTAAACTCTTACACTATATTATATCCTCTGGCCCAGACTTTCTCTTTGATAAAGGAGTTACTGTGGACATTACCTTTCTTATTCCTTTTCTTGTTTCTCAACTGGATTCATGACTCAAGAATGATAGAGGGGTGCCAGGCTTTGAGCCCCTCAAGACTTCAAAAGGAGCCAATGAATGTGATTTTCTTTTTCGTCTGGAGAATTGCTCTGGGCTGTCTACAGCAGGCTGATCTTGCCAATGCTGCCTAAGCTGTGCTGGCATTGGAGGGCAGGAGTGAGCTCCTGCCACTAAATCTTGCAAGTAGGTGACATCGCCAAAGGCAGGCGTGTAGAATGGAAGACAAGGCACCTCAAAATAGAAACTCAAGCCCTGCCAGGCGTGGCTCGGGGGTTGAGCATTGACCTAGGGTCCGGGAGATTGCGGTTCGATTCCCGGTCAGGGCACATGCCTGGGTTTCGGGCTCGATCCCCAGTCGGGGGCGTGCAGGAGGCAGCCCATCAATGACTCTCTCATCGTTGATGTTTCTTTCTCTCTCTCCCTCTCCCTTCCTCTCTCTGAAGTCAAAAAAGATATATTTTTTTTAAAAAAGATAGAACCTTGACGAACACCATCATTTGAGGAACTATCCAAGGAAGAATATACATGAAAGGAATTGGAAAGTAATAGACAGAAGGAGAATCAGAAGCGTTTGATGTCTTCTAAGCCAAGGAAGAAAGAAGTTCAAGGAGTGTGTGTATGTGGGGGGGGAGGGGGGTGTAGCCAGGGATGAATATTAATTTCATTGCATAGGAATAAAGAATATGATTATGACAGTGCAAATTAGGGTACTTTTTCTCAAACTTGAGAAAATACTCCTTTTACAAGGGAAAAAATCATTAAGGCCCATCATCCCTCCATGTTGAGTTAAATTATTGTTCTGATGTTACTTAAACGTGAAAATACGAAACTTGTTTTAACCTCATTATGCTTATGGTTTTTATGTAATTAAATAATTGAACAAATTTATAAGTTAAAAACAAGTAAATTATCAAATAAAAAGTCATAAAATTGAATCAATTTACTATTATGAATGATTTCCTCCCTCCCACAGAAGCCAAATCGCTGATCCCAAAGTGATTATGGTAAAAATTGCCACTAATCAGATAGTTTAACTATTCATCAGTTCCTCAAAAATTTTGTGGAATATATATCATGAAAAACTTAATCACAAAATGAGACTATTTCTAGACAATTATTTCTGAATTTGTATATTTATCTGCATTTATGTATCTGCTCTCTGACTTCAGATAATTTGACTCTTCCTGATATTCTATGAAATTGTATACACACACATCTATTTCAATGTCTTTTTGTTTCTTTTGGAATCTTCAAGGTTTTTCTCATAGTGTTTTCTTTTTGGCTCTGATAATTTCTAATTTACCCCTAATCTGTGGTAATTTTTAGCATAACTTAAAGTTACTTTCAATTCATATAGAAGAGACTACTCTAAAGAAAACATTATAACTGTCTTATAGTCAAACATATTTGTAAAATGAGTTTAAGCCTCATTTTTAATGAACTCAAATTTATTTTTAAATATTTCTTGGGGCATAGAAACCTTTCTACTTTTTCTAAGACTAGAGGACCTGTTAATGCTATGATTTTATATAATCCATGTGATTATATACTTCCACTGAGAAGAAAATATACTTCTCATCATTTTGAGAGTACACAATTTTTACAAAATGAATTAATTCAATTTATCCATCAAGTATCTAATAACACCTCCTATGCTCCAGGCAAGCCCAGTAATAGGCACTGGGGATGGAATGGTGATCATGAAGAATAACCTTCTAGGCTGGTAGGGAAAGAAAGACGATTAAACAACTAATTACAATAAAGTATAATTGATGAATGGGGAAAATATCTAATGATAGTATGGTGCAAGGGGACACTGCCCAGGAGGGTGCAGCAGTGAGGGGCTGGGAGAGGTCAGGTAAGGCTCCTTGGAAAAAGCATAAGGGAGACCTAACAGATAAGTAGGAATTAGCCAAAGAAAGGTGATGGGGTGGGGGTGGAGGTGGGAACAAAGGAGCTTTTTCCGTTTAGAGAGAGCAGCAAACACAGGGGTGAAGGAACCTGAGACAATAGGGCGGTTTGAATGCAGTTACGCAGACAAACTCTAAACTGAGATGCATGTGAGACACTGGGAAAGTCACAGCACGAGGTGTCCAGACAAGGTTCTTTTCTAATTTACTCAGTTACCCCTCCTCCTCTATGAACAGCAGCCATAGTCAGCCCTTATGTCTCATGGATCATGTGTCCTAGAATTCTGGTGTTTTGCCGACACAATTAAGGTTAAAAACCACTGTTTATCCTGTTAAATGGTATCTTAGGGCTTTGAAACCTAAAGATCATTTTCTTTCTACTGGTAGTACTGTGTTTCCTATTTTAGGAAGTTAGGTAAGCATCTTCCCATCCTTTAATCCTAAACGCTTAGTACTAGCTACTTGTCTATGGCTACTGAAACAACCTGCAGAAAATTAAAAAAATATCAGGCGCTATCTTCTGAAACAATTTCCTTTGGTTCAAAATGTAACTCTCCTTGTTTTCTCTTGCCTTTCACGTAATTAACTCTTCTCTTCTTAGTTTGAACTATGCAGTGTAAGATTCTCTGTAGTCACTCCAAGTAAAAGGTAATTAAAAACAATCTTTATTTATACTGCAAGTACTTGAAAGTGTCATTCGGCCTCCTGACATGCCACACCAGCAGCATTTCGTTTCAGTTGGGAATTAGGTGAACAGTAGTTGGGCCAACTCAGTGAGTCATAAAATCTGCTAATTGGAGCTGGAGAAGTGTTTTGGCTATGCCTTCGTTCTTACGTAACGTCTTGATAAATTCTGACCATACTGTTTGGAAAAAGTAAGTTTTTCCAACATTTAAATCCTTCCTTTATTTAGTATCTTATCACACTCAAAAACTCAAATGCAGGTTATATATTTGTCAAAATATACAGATCTCAAAACCAGCCATTATCTCCCAACAGTTCTTGAATTTGTTCTATTTTTTCTCAATAAAAATTCAAACTAACACTTATTATTTCTGAAAACTACTTTTTCTTCAATGGCTTAACCTCAGCTTTACTTGGTAAACAATAAAAAGAGCAATATTTTTTACAAACAATAGTCTTCCACTGGTGACAGTTGGCGTTTCAGCACCTGCTTTTACACCTGGGAGGCAGAGATCAGAGGTGGTTAAATCTCTATTGTTTGTTTAATGGACCAGATTTCAAACATAATTCTCTCTTGTTGTCTTTCACTTTTTCCATAAGGTGAGGCCAGCAAGAACTTTTTCATTGTAAAAGAGAGAAAACTGAAAAATCTCATCACAACTTTACTGCCTGAGACAAGCAGTGTTGCTATTCTTATTGGAGGACTGATATAAAATGCAGCTGTCCAGAATTACAGAAGTTTATTATCTGTCCAGTATTTTAAGGAAGACAAAGGGATCTATCTCCTGTATTTAGCATCTGTTCTCATTCAGTACCTTCAGGGTCTCAGTCTAGTACCTGCAAGAATTTAATCTGTTTTCTTCTTTAGCGGGAGAATAAATAAGTGGTGTTGTGGTTGTTTTTTCCTTTTGGTACGTTGCTTTATGATATCACAGCAGAAAAATTCAACTGTGACCAAAAAAAAAAAGCTTTTGAAATGTCTAAATGAGATTTTTCTTAACAGAGGGAACGTTGAACCAGCTCTACTGAGACTTAGCAAATGGCATCTGGTAGTAGGAGTCAAAGCAATTACCTTAAATTGATAGCGATTTATTTAAACATGCTTTTATATCCACTGTATCATTTGATCTATGTGGCCTTGGTAGACATAGCATGGAAAGGTAAAAATTTCCAAAAGTGTCTCTCCCATCTTTTGTCTCAATTACTATTTCTACTGAGATTTTTACTCATGTTTACCCTTTAGTTCAAATTAGGTGTGATCATTGAAGCTCTTTCTCTTACAGAGTGTTTGTCATCCAGACTTTGATCTTGTATTTCTCACACTTCACCTGAGCCTTAAACGTAGACGTTTTTTAAGATTCAGTCATTGGTTCCCTATTCCTGTCTTTTTCTCTCTCCTTCAATTGTCACTTTCACAGGGTGACTTCTAAGTGCACATCTCCACGACTGAGAATAACTTGACTTTTCAACTCTTTGCTGGATACATTTCTAGATAGATTTCCCGAAGTGTATTTCAGGCCACAGACATGGAAGAAGCTAAGGTCAGGCTCAGAGACAGACCAGTCTGCGTGGGTGCGCTGGGGCATGCGCGAATTGCAAAAGCAAATCAAATAATTCTTTTATTATTTTATATTAATCCATTTTTTTCTACACATTTAACTTGGCCCTCAACTTTTAGATTGTATGTGTCCAAACACTGAAGATAATCTATTATCAATCTGACAAAATGTATTTTACACGTTTCAGTCTTCCAAACAATTCCTAATATATCACCTTGGATCTCGATAAGCACACTTCTATAAATGCTAAACAACAAACAGAAAGTGTGCTTCTCTAAAAACTTAGGTCAGTTTTCGTAATCAACTTGGCATTTGTTCTTTAAAATCACGTCTGAAGGACGAGTGGGCAGACCCAAGCCAATTCCACACGGGTTCCTAGCAGCGGGTGACGGGGGGGCGAGCGGGGCTCTCAGCCCACGGGAGCGTTTGCCACGGCGGCGGCCACCGGTGCTGCCACGGCCGTCAGTCGAGGAAGGCTAAATTAAGAAAAGGTCCTGAAATTCGGTATCTCCTAGATGGACTCAGGGGTTCTGGTCTTCTACAGGAGCGTTTAAAGGTGAGCCGGGCACAACTGGAGAGTGTTCTCAGCGACCATCTTGCCCCGGACGCCTCACGAGGTTCGAGGACCCCCAGTCCTGGGCGCAGGCCCCGCGGCCGGCCTTCGGCGGGCAGCGATGCCCACCCGAAGGGACACTGGCTCACTCCCTCACCCGCGCTCGCCGCAGGCTGTGATGTGGAGACAAGAACCGGGGCGTCCATTACCCGGGTATAGGAATAATGAGTTAGTGAACATAACACACGAGCTCTATTTCGTTTGTTGTTCACGAAGTGGAAAGCAAACGCAGACAACGCCACACAGCGGGAGGTCGGTCCTCTCTGAAGCACCCGGCCACCGTGTCACCTCTGACTTTTCTCCACAAGCGCGTCGGCAGCGACCCGCCTTCCGGGACCCGCGCGCGCGCGCGGTGGGAACAAGGGCCGGAAGGGCGCTGCTGGGGGCGGAGCGGGCGGGGCCGGGGGCGTGTCCTCGAGGGGCGGAGACAAGATGGCCGCTCAGAGCGCTTGGAGGACCTAAGAGGCGGTGGCCGGGGCCACGCCCCGGGCGGCAGGGCCGCTCTGTGCGCGCCCGCTCTATGATGCTTGCGCGCGTCCCCCGCGCGCCGCGCTGCGGGCGGGGCGGGTCTCCGGGATTCCAAGGGCTCGGTTACGGAAGAAGCGCAGCGCCGGCTGGGGAGGGGGCTGGATGCGCGCGCACCCGGGGGGAGGCCGCTGCTGCCCGGAGCAGGAGGAGGGGGAGAGCGCGGCGGGCGGCAGCGGCGCTGGCGGCGACTCCGCCATAGAGCAGGGGGGCCAGGGCAGCGCGCTCGCCCCGTCCCCGGTGAGCGGCGTGCGCAGGGAAGGCGCTCGGGGCGGCGGCCGTGGCCGGGGGCGGTGGAAGCAGGCGGGCCGGGGCGGCGGCGTCTGTGGCCGTGGCCGTGGCCGGGGCCGTGGCCGGGGACGGGGCCGGGGCCGGGGACGGGGCCGCGGCCGTCCCCCGAGTGGCGGCAGCGGCCTTGGCGGCGACGGCGGCTGCGGCGGCGGCAGCGGTGGCGGCGGCGCCCCCCGGCGGGAGCCGGTCCCTTTCCCGTCGGGGAGCGCGGGACCGGGGCCCAGGGGACCCCGGGCCACGGAGAGCGGGAAGAGGATGGACTGCCCGGCCCTCCCCCCCGGATGGAAGAAGGAGGAAGTGATCCGAAAATCTGGGCTCAGTGCCGGCAAGAGCGATGTCTACTACTTCAGGTACCGCCCTTGGGGGGGAGGGGGTGACGGGGTGACGGGGTCAGGCTGGGGTCAGGGGTCAAGCGGTGACCCGGGCGGAGGTAGTGCGGGTGAGAACAGGGTGCCCAAGGCAAGTGGCAAAGTCGGGCTTGCATGGTAGTAGAAGGTCCCTGAGCCCTTGGGTCAGAGAGTTGACCCCGGTGCAGTGACAGGCATTGTGTCTGAATGGTGAGAGCCCAGAGCCCGGCATCTTAGGGCGAAGGGGTTGGAGACAATAGTTGGTGAAGAAAGGGTTACTCTGGCAGTCCACTGAAGGGTTAAAAGAAGGTGTAATTCATCGAAACTGTAAAACCCAGTCGGTGTTGGCTCCTTTCCCAGCCGTCCAGACTCATCATCACAAGGGTGTTTAATCACGCACATGTGCAAGAATTAGCCACCTTCAGTAACAAGGTTTCAGTTACTTTCGGGATCCTGGAAAGTTTCATATAAAGTAGCCATTTGGAATGCCTGAAGTTTCTTAGAACTCTCTTTGGTGTTAAAAACTAAACACTGTAAGTTGTTAGAGTCCTAGACCAAAATTAGCCTCCCAGGGGACATTTGGCAATGTCTGGGAACATTTTTGGTTGTCACACCTTGGTCGGGGCAGCAACTGGCATCGAGTGGGTAAAGACCAGTGGTGCGTCTAAATATTCTACAATACACAGGACTGTCCTCATGAGAAAGAATGATCTGGCCCAAAATGTCACCAGTGCCAGTGTTGAGAAACCTGGGTCTAAATGATTGAAGCTTTTCAGCTTGATGTGATCTTGCAATCCTGTGGTCACGCTGCTGTCCATGTCATTAGTTTGGATGACCCAGTAAGATCAGGAAAGTGCCTGTGGCTGTTGATACCAGTGGAATTTTCTTATCAACAAATTTACTAACATTTCTTATAAATCATCCCATTTACAGAAGAAAATATAAATGTGTTATTTTCAGTGGCTTGCAGACTGTTTATGGGCTGATTGAATCATTTTCCAGGGAATATATTTGGGTGTTACAACTAGTTGTCAGCCATTTGGCCGTTGAAATAATATTATGAAGGGTTTCCATTCTTCTGACCTCAAGCTGGTTAATACATTACCCCGGGAAAATATATTTATGTGTATGTGAATTGCAAATACTCTTAAGTAGATTTAAAAGGTTAAAGAAATATACACACGTTTATGTGTATATGTATATATATATGCATGCACAAGAATGTGAGCACTACTGGTATAATGTGTAAATACGAGTACTGTATATTTCTGATAGTTGCTCAAAATATGGATGAGTAGTTTCAGTAAATTTATTTCACCTCTTCAAGTAAAATTAAATGAAAGTGGTGTTTTATTAGAGGTTTATTTGAGACCACTTATCTTGAAATCTTAAATGATAAAATGGAAAACTTAAACATGCGAAGATGGTTATCTTGTTTTGTATTTTCCCATCATTAAATATTAAATTTACTTGACTAGTACTGAGAAAGTTATTGTGGAACAAATTGTTACTCCTCTCAAGTTCACTTGTTTCACGTAGTGCTATTCACAATTGTTCCTTTTTGCATATTCTTTCATTAACAGCTCCTACTGTTTCACTAAGCAGGTAGTATGCAGAACCTTCTTTCTGTGAACTTGTCTTGTAACCACAGGTATTTGACAGGAATATCCTGTATCTGAGATTGAAGATGAGGAATAGGAAACTAGTCTATTCTCAGTAGAGCGTATTAAACTATGAATTTCACTCTCTGTGATATTTCTCCTGAGATACGGTTTGTTTGATTTTGAGATGACGTATTTGTTCAAACTAACTTTTGGTTATTGTAAAGCTTTTGTTGTTGTTTTCCTTGCAGTAGCTGGAAAAATTATTTCGAAAAGGTAGATCGCTGTATTCTGACTTGTCACTTAGTATTTTTTGAACGTTTTGTAAATTTTTGATGTTTACTTTTTTTATGCAAACAATATTTTATGGTAGAAAGCTGATATAATACATTTAAAACAAACTCCTCAAACATTCATTGAAGACGAATCACAAACCAGTATAGTGATAATTACTCTCTGAAATTAGAGTCTTTTTATGAGGCAATACAACATAATATGCTTTTTACTTGTTCATGCAAAATTAAAGGACAGTCGCACAGATTTGTGCCACATGTGCTTAGTTCAGGGCTGGAAGGAGTGTTGTCTGTTGACTACCTACAAAGTGTTAGTTACTATGCAGGATTGTAACACCCAGTCTTAATTTCCTTCTGAGAGGTTACATTCTGAGGCAGGAGGACACATGTAGCATGTGATACTGACTTCCACTTTCAGTGATGAATGATGAAGGTCACCTACTTATAGTGAAGGTGAACAAATTATTTTTCAATTCTCAGTGTAACTGCTTTTCATACTAGCACTCCCATATGCACCTGACCCGTTAAAAACCAGTAGCTCAAAACACCCACCGTATCTGTTAATAGGTGGGTTAAGCGTTAACTCCCCGGTGGTAATGTGAACACCTGCACCAAGTTGTTCACACTGATTCTAATAATGCTAACTCCTGAATTAGCCTGCCCCTTGGGAGATTAATTTATAGAACTCTGTCTCTGTTAATGTAGGGTGACTCTTATACTTATTAATTGGACTTAAGCTCATCAAGAAAGCCTTACATTTTGATAGAACGGTGTTTTGGTGGTTTTCTGAGACTGCCAAATTCTAATAGGAAGGCATGCCTCTAGTTGCCAGTTAAGCAGTATAATTATGCCTTCTCTCAGGACTACTGATAGTATAGTGGCAGTTCATATATTATCATCCAAAGTTTGCTTTTAAAAAAGGTGTGGTTTGATAACGTGTTGGATTCACTGGTATAGTTTCTGAAAAAGTTCGTTGCCATTATATGAACCCATTATTTGAACAATAATTTGCCAACTGGTCTACTTCTGTCATTTCAAGTTTTTGGTTTCCTGCACTTGCAGATTAATGTTTTTGAAAGATTTTCCTCTACATAGGAACCTTCAGTACCTATCTCATGCCTTTATTTATTTTTATGTATTTATTTATTTATGGTAACCCTCACCCAAGGATATTTTTTCCTTTTTTTTTTTTTTTTTTTTTTTTAGAGGGAGTAGAAGGGAGGGAGGCAATGGGAACACATCCATTGGTTGCCTCCTGCATGTTCCCAGTGGGGCTGGGGATCAAACCTGCAACCCAGGTATGTGACCTTGACTGGTAATCGAATCTAAAGCCCTTCATTGCATGGGCCAGAGCTCTAACCACTGAGCAACACCGGCAGGGCACCTCATGCCTTTTAAATCAAGTCTAAACTTGTTGGGTTCTAGACTTTTGTTTATAACTGGGTTAAAGACCTGGGAGACATGGTCCGCTGTTACAGCTGCTACCATAATATATCATCTGGTTGGATATTGGAAACATAATAGTAAACATTTTTGACTCCTATCAAAATTATGATGTATTCACACCTGATCACTTCTCTCAAAAGAAAAGCCAGTGGAACTAGAGAACATCATTAAAATAATCATAGGGAGCCAGGTGCGTGAAGAGAGACTAAGAAGATTTCACTTTGATATGGATAGAAGAGGACTTGGACACAATATAATTGAGGCCTATAAAATCTAGGGAAGGCAGTAGAGCACAGGAGTAAGTGGTATGGAGTTGGTATTCTAACTGCACTTACCAGTGGTGCAACCTTGAGCGTGTCACTTACACTTCCCAGTGCTGTAACTTGTTTCTCGTTTGTAAAGGGTATGATTGTACTTTGTTATAAGGATTCAGTTCTAGAACACAAAAATCAATACATAGAGCTCTTGAAGCTTTAGATATACTTAAGGACCAACTAAGGAAAGCAATTCAGAAACTCAAGCTCAAGTTTTATGGGCTGAACATATGTAAATAGATTTTTAAAAATGTATAATAATGCCCTGGCTGGGTAGCTCAGTTGGTTAAAGCATCGTCCTGGTATGCCAAGATTGTGGGTTCAGTCTCTGGGCAGGGCACATACAAAAAGTAACCAATGAATACATAAATAAGTGGAACAACAAACCTCTCTCCCCCTTCCTCTCTCTAAAATCAATTAAAAAATAAAAAAGGGATTGTAAAAGTGTTCACTGAAATTAGAAGAAATCAATTGTAACTTAACAGGCTAAATGTAGCTCATTGAGATAGGTTTATATGGTTCCTGCATAAGACTCGTATGCTTCTTTCAGAGTTGAGATACAGTTGAAATGTGCCCTATAGACCAATTAGTTGGAGAAAGGAAAGAAATGCAATATTTATTAAGCATTTATTGCATAATTGAAAATTTGACTTGCTTTTAGTCTTTTTTTCTTGATATTACCTGATTGAAGCCTGGACCCATAAATAAAAGACATAGAGGTATGGTGGAAATTGTGCTCTAATTCTCCTTCAGCAGTACCATTACATCTTTTTGTGATGTGCTGGAGGAAGTTTTGGTAGGGTGCAACATTGCCATCCGTCCTACATCTGATTTTTATAATCTGACATGCAAAGTTTTACCTGCCAGAACACCCACCCACAATAACTGCAGCAGAGGAAATACATAACTCAAAGGGAACTGATACACATACACTCTAAAAATTATCTCCAACAAAATTGAAAGATATCTTCAAATTGGTTTAAAAATTCCATTTGTGAGACATCAAGTCATAATTTGGTTTTCATTAATGCAACAGAAACAGGTGATTTGCAAAGGAAGTGATACTTTTTTAAAGTTTTATAGTGGGACTAATAGAAAATTCATAACCTTTTACCCTGTGTTTGAGGTCTTCTCAGACTTGCATGATGAATTAGAAATAAATCATTACCTCTTATTTCATGATTTACTGTTCAGCTAGGAATGTTAATATGCCTTTGAGCTCTTGTTTATTGATCTTTTATTGCTGTTGGCCATTTCCAAGAAATGGCGAGGTGAATTGTAAAATGAAGTTGTACTTAATTTCATCAGAACTTCAAAAAATGAAAACTTCCCAAGGAAGGATGTTTTACTAAGTCCATACCTTTTCAAGTTTCTAATTTTTATCATTAATGTTGAGAGTATTATAGAAGGACAGAAAGCTTTTTTTCTTTTTTAATGTTAGAGACACAGCTATTTTTTAATATTAGAGATTTAGTCTTCATAGCAAATAAGATACTCATCAGAGATAGTAGATAAGATGCTATAGGGCACAGACACAGTAAAAGTATGGAATGGAATGAAATTTGAATAAGATCTGTGGATCTTATGATTTTCCTTGTTTTATAATTTAAATTCAAACTAATTTGGGAACTTGATTACATAAGCTGTGTATGGATATAAATAATGATCTATAGTAAATGTAATTAGATTTAAAAATTGAGCACTCAGCATTTTCCAGGAACAATTGTGAGTGATTTATAGATGTGAGGAAGAAGAACATCATCCACTCAAAGATTTTTTTTTTTTTTTAATATATCTTTATTAATTTCAGAAAGACGAAGGGAGAGGGAAAGAGATAGAAACATCAGTGGTGAGAGAGAGTCATTGATCTGCTGCCTTCTGCACGCCCCCTACTGGGGATGGAGCCCACAACCTGGGAATGTGCCCTGACCGGAAGTTGAACCTGCATCTCCTGGATCTCCTGGATCCTAGGTCAATGGTCAGCCACTGAGCCATGCTGGCAGGGCTCTTAAAGATTTTTGAATAATGTATCTTGATATTTTTTTCCTAATACTTTTTATACTGGAAGAATCCATAGATTAATGAATGTCCTTAAAATTTTTTTAACATGTATGCAATGATGTATGCATCTCTTTAAAAAAGTCTATCTTGGAGGCTCCTACTCTCGTTTTTTAAAAAAATATAGTCTGTTTTGGAGGTATATTTAGCTATTTATTTTGTATTATGGAGAAGTACAAACATATGTAGAAGCAAAGGTAGATAGGAAAGTGTAATGAGACCTCCATGTGCTCGTCAGCCTGCTTTAACAATGAACAGCTCCCGGCCAATCTTGTTTCACCAATATCCATTCCCCCCTCCCAGTGTATTTTGAAATAATTCCCAGGCATATTTAACTTCTGACTTTTCCATGGCAGTGACCAGTCTCCAATTTAACCAAAATAACTAGTGTTTTTCCTTTTTCCTTGTTCAGAAAGTGAGTGTCTTAAGGCAGTTAGAATTCTACATTCATTCATTTTTAAATTTTTTAGTGGATCATACTGGCTTTTGTTTTTAATCACGTTCTAGAGATACTAGAACTTGCTACCAGTAATACACTGTTTGTATGTAGTTTTGGTTATATAAATGCTAGTTTATGGAATGAGAATGATTAGTACAATTTGAATTATACTTAAGATCTTTTATAAATCGCAATACCAGAGTACCTAAGTCCAAAAAGATAAGTGTAATTTCAGATTTTTAGGCTCAGCTGAAATTTGATTTCTGGAGACAGTTGTTATTTAATGTTAGAGAAGTCTCTTTCTTTCAGTACTTACTCTTGTCAGTAACAGGTAAGCTTTAACATTTAAGGAGTTAGAAAATGATAGAAAGTTGGTGTTTCCTTATTGTCAGACTTTCTAGTGCTGGAGCTTACAGCATTTTCATTGTGGACTTTTTTGTTCCCCACAAAGTTCTCCCTAATGTTGGAGAATGGGGCACCTCTGAACATGCTCTTTAGCCTCGTAGTTAACCACCTTCCATCCACAGTGCTACTTGCCACTCATTGGTCACTTCATCTTACTCCACTCCGATTACTGCCACCCACAGTTTATCCTGTTATAAATTTGTTTGAAGATACACTTGTGTTTACTCAGACCTCTGGCCTCCTCACAATGGTTTGACTAAATATCATGATTATCCATACCAAAATAACATGAAAAAATAGGTTCTGTTCTATTAGAGGAGTGTTTTCAGAGTGCAGTTTCACATGCAAACAGCAGGCCTTCGTAAGAGTTAATATATCATAGACTGGCACAGCATGTGACAGTTCTAGCTCAGATAATTAGGATTACAGGTGAATTTATAGAGTGACAAACTGTGAATACCATAAAATTAAGGTGACCATAATTTAAGTATTACTGGTATCTCAAGTTTTTTAAATTTTAATTTAAAAGCCATACACCAAATAAAATTTTTTCTCATAACCTACAGTTAGAAATGTCTAAGATAGAGTTTGGTTTAAAAAGTGCTTTAAACAGTTCAATCAAAATGAAAGCAGGCAAAGACATAGTTCAAGTGATGAAATGTTCTTATGAACTGGAAAAATTTAACTCATATTTTTGATTTTCACTTGATTATTACTTTTCTTCAGGGTACTTAGTGGGTAGAAGTTAAAGGTGAGATCACAAGTTGGTTTAGGATTGGCATATCTAGGGGGCAGTCAGTAGGGAATGTTTTTTGTGGCTGAAAGTGAAATATTAGAATTTCATTACTGGGATTAGAAGTAGTCGCTTTGGACAGAGAAAACTGAAAATGACTAATACTGTTCATTAGTCTCACTAGAGTTTTTTTAAAAAAAAGTAATTTCCCTGAGTTACACTTTGATGCTTTTAGTCACGTAAGTCCTGGTGTGTCTGAGACTGGGACCTACAACAGCTATCTTAAAAGTGCAGACAGATGATTATTTTGTCACTCTGGGTAATACCAGAACTTAAATGACATACCGTTTTTTGTTCATCCAGCATTTGCTTTCTCAGCCACTTCCAGGGTCATGTTACCACTGGGCAGATGGTCTATATGTGATGGGCAGTAGTCTTGCTTAACTATTCCCTTGGGGCCTAGTCTTTTCTATATGATTGCCTTCACCTTCTGCAGAGGAAGGTCTCTGGTCTCAAAATCTACCGGGCAGCCAAGCTAACTTTCCTTAAAGCACCAAGTACAAGCCATATCAGGTACGGAGAAGCAAATGTCTTGTATACCACTTTTCTGAAGGCAACAGTGTGTCTGACCAGTACCTGTAGCTACTCAATATAGATGCTTCGTAGAAGTCCATCTTTATGACAAGGCATAGGGATTTGGTGTGGGTCAGATCTGGCCGAATACTAGTTGATATTTCAACTTCCTTTTGATATGCTGACTTGATTTCCACCATTTTCCTTCATTGCTCATTTGGTTTATCAGAATATGTCAGGCCTTTCTTATAATACTTCTATTTGATTTTTAAAATCACTAAACATAGGAACTATTTTAAGCCATACTAAATTGCTAATCATAAACTACCATCACTTTTCATGAGTATAGCCTCTGAATTGAGTTTGTTTTTTCATACCATTCATCATTCATAGGATTTATTGTCACCTGCCAGCAGCTAACAGGGGTGGGGGATACACAGCCAAGAGTCCCCACAGGGAGAGGTGGTGCTGTGTCACCCAGCAGTATTTGCATGTGTTTCACGGAGGGCAGGGCCTCATCTCATTAGCAGCAGCTGCACTTCTGAGCCTCAGCCTCCCCCCCCTCCACCTTTGCACACACAGTCCTTGGCGCATTTCTTGCACTCTGCGCAGCAGCAGCTTTTCTTGCAAAAGGTGCGTTTGCATCCCTCGCACATGCAGGAGCCAGCACAGGTGCAGGAACCACCAGTAAGGCAGAGGCAGGTTTCAGGGTCCACTCCAGTGGAGATGCTGCTGGCTTCTCTGGGCAACTGGACGCTAGATTGAGGATTTTTGGTGTGTTTTTTTAATATATCTTTATTGATTTCAGAGAGAGGAAAGGAGAGGGAGAGATAGAAACATCAATGATGAGAAAGTCATTGATCGAGCCTGCAACCCGGGCATGTCCCCTGACTGGGAATCGAACCCTGATCTCCTGGATCCTAGGTTGATGCTCAACCGCTGAGCCACTCCCTGCCGGGCTAAATTGAGTTCTTAATGTCAGATTTCCTTAATTTGTGGGAGGGGTATCTAAAACGGATAGATCTCGATGAGTTTTGTTCTACAGAGGAATATTACAGTGAGGCTCTAGTATGTAGATACTAACATCTAGTATGCAGTAGGTAACTGGCATTTCACCTGTTACATAAGGAACTACTTATTGCAGGATTAAGTTATGAAATTAAGTCAGTTGATTCTTTGAGAAATGACATTTTAGTTATCTCTAAGCTGTATCCTAAGAAAAATAGTGCTTATCTTTTTAGTAGAAGTTGCTACCTTACTATTTTCATCTTTTGGAACATTAGTCCATGAAAACAAAGTTCATTTAGAACTCAGCTTTTTATTGCACTGATGAGATCTTATTAGAGAGATACCTGATTGAGAATTTTAATTTTGTTTTTTGGAGAGATTTTATTCACTTCTGAGGTCTACTAAATAATTTATCAGAATCTTTTTTACCAGTAACTAGAATATCCAATTATAAGGACTATATGGCTATTTTAACCTAATTTAAATTAATTGTAGTTATATAAGTGACATAGTAGCAGACAAATCTTCACCAATTTTTCAAATTAATTTGAGCCTTTCAGTAATATTTATGTAGTATAATAGATTAATTATGAAAATATTTCGCAGTTTAATTTTTTAAATTCTATGCAATATAACTTTTAAATAAGCATAGAATTGGCCATTTCAGTGTGTCTGCAAATGAAAACCATATTCTTTACTGTTCAACTGATACAAGTTTTTTGCTTTCAGAAAGTTACTTTGTTTTGTGCTAGCCTATATAAATTGTGTTGGAGGGTTTTAAAGATTTTTTTATTGATTTTTAAAGAGAGGAAAGGAAACAGAGAGAGGGAGGAGGACGAGAAGGAGGGAGAGAGAAACATCATGTGAGAGAAAAACATTGATCCGCTGTTTCCTCCATGCCCCTTACTGGTGATTGAGCCTTCAACTCGGGCGTGTGCCCTGACCAGGAATCAAATCGAATGTGGGATAATGCCCAACCAACTGAGCCACACCAGCCAGGGCTGTCTGAGGGTTTTGAAAAATGGCATTGTAATTTCTGGTTGGTTGACTCATCAAGAGAATGTATAGGAATTGTAAAGAAGTAGAATGGCAAGGATAGCAGAATTATTTCTAATTAAGATTGGAGAATCACGAACACTTCACAGAGGAGCTGACATTTTAGCTGGGCTTAGAGCATTTAATAGTTCTGTGACAGGCAAGATTGCTCATGCTAACCCTTCCGTTTGGAAAGACATGGCTGGAAGCCAAAGGTACATGGCATATTTTGGTGACTTTGAGTTTGGAATGCAGGATACCCAAGGCTGGTTGGTGTTAAAGGGTCAAGGAATAAATATCTAAACAGATTGAAGAGTTTTGATGTGTTTTTAAAGAGGTGAAGCTGTTCCGTCAGCATTGAGGAGTCTGAGCATTTAGAACTGGGTACTGGATGTGTGGCTGAGGGACTGGCATTGTGATGTGCCTTCTAGTTTGAGGATTAGGTGCTAGGTGGGCAGTGATGCTGCAACAGAGGGCAATACAGGAAGATTGGGTTGGAGGGTGGAAGTTTGTGATGGGCAGAGATGATTTAAGTTTTGGACAGTATTGAGGGTTACAGACTATTTTATGATACTGAGCATATTTTGAATGGCAGTTGAGGTTTGCTTATACATAATCTTACGTCCTTTCCTCTGCTGTGTTCTTGTTGTCTGCTTCGTTCTATTCTGCTAAGTCTGGTTGTTATCTTCATCTGTAGGCCGAATTCTGTACTTTGAATTGTGTTTCAGGAATGCTTATGTCATCTGATTGTGGAAAAAGAATGTTGATCTGATCTTCTGTTGTCCTGAAGTTGGTCGTGGCAGAATACCAGAGTTTGTGACAAAGAGGGGTGTGTTGGTTTGAGCTTGACCCAGAGAGAAGAAATTTTTCTGTTCCAGGGGAATATTTTATTGCTTAGTTTTCCAGCCTTTTCTCTTTTGCCTTCCTGTTGAATTATTTTTCTTTTATAGTAGTCGGCTGGTACAACGTTAAGTTCTAAATATAACATGTTGGCTTCTTTGAGAGGTATTGTAGAATTCTCACAATCCCCTCTGGTTGTGTATCTGCTGATTTTAACAGTTTATTCTAGCACATTTGGCTCAGAAAATTTAGATAAGACTTTGGGGCAATGCCACACAGGAAAAACATTTTTTAGAACACACTAGTTTAGCCTTCTGTGTAATTCTAGCAAAAGTCGAACAAAACTAATGTCAACATTGTATAAACACATTTGCACATGTTTGCCTTAGTTTTCTCCTCTCAGTAGTTACCATAGGGAACATTTAAATATTGTCAAAAGTCAAAAAAATTTTTCCTATTATAATTGAGTTCAAATTGGTAGCCCAAATACATATGAATTACAAGTTTGTTTTTTTAAAATATGTTTTTTATTGATTTCAGGGAGAGGAAGGGAGAGGGAGAGAGACAGAAACATTAGTGATGAGACAGTCATTGATTGGCTGCCTCATGCACGCCCCCTACTGGGGATTGAGCCTGCAGCCCAGGCATGTGCCCTTTCTGGGAATCGAACTGTGATTGCCTGGATAGTGGCTCTACTGAGCCACGCTGGCTGGGCTATATATATATATATATATATATATGTATGTATGTATGTATGTATGTATGTATGTATGTATGTATGTATGTGTGTGTGTGTGTGTGTGTGTGTGTGTGTTTAACAAGGGTGTTGACTTTATATATATGTGTGTGTGTGTGTGTGTGTGTGTGTGTGTGTGTGTGTGTGTGTGTGTGTGTGTGTGTGTTTAACAAGGGTGTTGACTTCGGAAGAATTTGTTCTGAAGTTCTTTCTGGTTACTTCTGACATTGTGTTTATGTAATATATGTAAAACCGTAGCATTTCAAAAGTCAGTTTGGAAAACAGTGAGATTGAAGACATTTGCAGGGTGCATGTTCTGCTGTGCATGTGGTTTGTGTTGGGATTCTGTTGTGGTTGCCGAGTGAGTGACCAGTGGGATTGCTGTGTGCTCCAGTGGTGGACCTAGTGAAGTGTTACATTAGATGGCTCATTCCCTTTTTGTAGTGAAGTTACCAGGTTCCTTTAAAACTTGAACATTTCTTTGAAAAAATAAACATGCAAAATTGTGATGTGGTAACAATTGGGACCAGGAAGGACAGGATGAAAAAAGGTTTATGTAGAGTCTAGGGTAAATTTTGCTGTCTTTTGTACAATTAATGTTATCTTTCTTCTAGTCCAAGTGGTAAGAAGTTTAGAAGCAAACCTCAGTTGGCAAGGTACCTGGGAAATACTGTTGACCTCAGCAGTTTTGACTTCAGAACTGGAAAGATGATGCCTAGTAAGTTACAGAAGAACAAACAGAAATTTCGGAATGATCCTCTCAATCAGAATAAGGTTAGTTAACTTATAACATCTGTATGTTATTTCAAGAGCTCTCCAAAAAATATCTTACATTTTAAATATAACACTGGAAGTTTGATTGTCTGAATGTCCAGTTTTGTTTTGTTTTGTTTTGTTTTGTTTTTTTCCCTCTCCCTGCTAAGCATTTGACTTATAAATATGATTTATTTTCTGGTAGTTGGCAGTACTTCTAGAGGGGAAGCCTAAGTAAATTGTACACAGTTGAAAACAACATTTCAGTATCTCTTTAGGTCATACATCACACTTTTGGCCCATTGGGGTTATTTACAAAAGATTTCTTTGTTGATGATAATTCCCTCTTTTTTTTTCCTTCTTAAAATAGTTCCTGTTGCCCCCAAAGAGGCAACATTTTAATGTGGCAGGTATTCTTACCATGTAGTTTATAATTACCTATTATTTTCAGGATTAGGGTTTGAGAAAGGGGAGTTTTTATTTTGACTTGTGATCATGTTGAGGATAATGACTTTCAGGAATAACATTCTCATCCTAATACTGTGATTGGAGAGTTTTCCATTAGCTTTATGTTTTATTGAGCTGCTTTGCTGATGATTTGTTGAATTTAAACAAGTACCATTGGAATTATAATGCTAATTTAATTGTATTAATGCACCCAGTATCTTTACAAAGACACCTTTTAACCACACCCCCCAAGGGCAACTAATCTGATAACCATTTTTTCTCAATTTTTCTTCCTGTAAATTTCATAGATATATGTGTATGTATGTTGCCACCACCATTGTCTCACACTGAGTGAAAATGGTGAAGGGAAAAGAAGGGCTTTTCTTTCTAGGGATATGACTGATGTAACCCTGCATGCTGGAGTGTGCGTCCATTTTAGGAGCCCTGAGGCAGTGTAGTAGGGGGGGAATGGCTTTGGATCCAGGCAGGCATGGTTTGATGCCCTGGCTCTGCCACTTAGGAGCTCACACAGTCATGGGTAACTTCTTTAACATCTGATGACCTCAGATTTCTCATTAAGGTAGTGAAATCTGTCCCTTAGCATTGTGAGGAATAAATAGGAGTTTACATGAAAACATCTAGCCATGTCATTAGTTGCTTTCCTTTCCCCATTTCACCTTCCTAAGCACTAAGCTACCTCAGTGAGCATTGTTGTCTGGCCAGTGTAGGAAACCTTTGGCCCCAAGCTGTTTTCTTCCTCTTCATTTTACTTTTCCTGAAAGAGATGGAGTCTCTGTTTCATCTCTTTATTTAGCTTCCAAGTTTGTTTGTAAGAATTTAATTCCAAAAATTGTCATGGAGGTTAGACTGTATACTCTTTCGTCATCTATAGCATTGGTTACCTTGCAAAGATTTCCATGGGACATGGGTAGGTTCCTCGTTTAGAGAGGCATAATGAGAAGGGAAGGCTGAAATTGTCTCTGTAATGCTTAATTATGGTGTTATTTTGGATTGATAGTTAAGAGGTGTTAAGATACTAGATAGTGTTAGGAGTAGAGGGAGCTAGCAAAAGTTGGGACCTTGAGTGCAACGCTGTGTGATTTCAGCTTAAGGAAACCTTTATTCTAGGTTTATTTTGCTTCTTAAATATACAGAGGAAAATTAGGATTTATTTTTACTAAAACTGCCCTTTGAAAACCACAGTGCTGGGTATCTGTTGAAGGGGCTCAAACATTTATGAAATGATTGGAATGCTTTCAAACTACCCTGTTGTTAACAAAATCACAGTTAAGCTTCACTAAGTGTAATGTGAAGATAAACTTCCTGATAGTTATGATTCACTAAAAACCGAAACCTAATTCGTCTCTTTAGTTTGTGTGCACCTTTACGCTCTAGCCGCACTGGACTGCTCCTCATCCTGCACCATGGCATGTGCTTCCAAGACTCTGCTTGCTCTTTGCTGTTTCCTCTGCTTGGAATGTGCTCCCCCTCCCCCTCCATCTGGCGAACTCCTCCTCATCCAGGCACAGCTCCATTGTCTCGTCTCTGTGAAGCTTGCCCTGCACTCTCCAGGTGGAACAGTCCCTTCTCCATTGTGCCTCCCTGGTGCTTTGCTGTTGTATTTGTGGTTGTTTGTCAGCGTCAGCAGACTGTGAGCTCCATGAGGGCAGGGACCATGTCTTCTTTTTGTTGTTTTTGTACATATCGTCCAAAGCCTAGCACACGGTAGGTACTTAATAAATGTTTGCTTTATGTTTATTTGATTAAATATCCACCTCATTCCAGAAGTTTATAGTGGTCATATGTTTATTGAATAAATTAATGTACTGTACATTTTTGGGGAAATGCCATTCATTGTCATTGTTTTCTAAAGCTTTCTGTGTGGGTTTTTTGGGGCATGGCCTTATTTTGCATCTGGTTTTATTTTAGTTAAGTAGACAGAAAATGTAGTTTTGCATTTTTTAAAATAAGCTCTTTTTTGGAGTAACACCAACATGAAATATCTCTATAAAGCAGAAAATGTATTTGTCAGGAGTTAATAATAACTGAATTATGTCTTTTTAAAATAATAACACAGTATAGAGAAAGTTGGGAGATTTAAATTGATAACAGGAATCAGAGGTAGTGTTTTCCTATGTGGTTGTAAACCTGGCTAAAGTGCTTTATTAATTGCGTTTTGAGTTTTTAGAAAAATTCTTATTTTCAAAGATTTAGAAATGTAATTAACAAAATAAACTTTGAAATGGGCTATTGTAGTTTATACTGACTGATTATAAACTGCGATTTTAATACATCTTCCATATCAAAGGTGAGTTTACTGGGTGAACAATACATTCAAGTAGGGTTGGAAAGATATCTTTTGAATATCTCTGCATAGTGGCTTTTAATTATTTTACGATGAGTGGGTACAGTGGAGTGGGAATTATCTCTTGATTAATATTCACTTAGGTTTTTGCAGTACCTGTTCTCATTTGTCTCAGTCTCAGTCTTAACCTTACTCTGAAAATGTATTCCATTCTTTTAGACATTGTACTTTCTGATTTTCTTACCACTGCCATAATTATTTCCAGTCAGAACCTCCATCTCTCCAGCTGATAAAGTAGAGTTGTGATATCACGTAGAATACTGAAGATATTCCAGTAGGTTAGTGGAAAAAGACTAGAGAAAGATTTGGAAGTCATCAACATCAAGTTGATATTTGAAGTCAAGAGCAGCTTTCTGAGCTTACTTGAAGGGGGGAAGTATAGAGCAACACTGTCCAATAGTAGTTTCTGCGCTGATGGGATGTTTTACCCACCAGTCACATGTGGCCATTGAATACTTGAAATGTGGCTATTGTGACTGGATCACTGAATTTTTACTTTTACTTAATTAAAGTTTAAAGAGCCACACATTCCTAGTGGCTACCATATTGGACAGCACAATTTTAGAGCCTCAATATATGCATAAGACAACAAACCTTTGCTTTGAAATCTACATACCATTTAGATATTTATGCAAGCTTTTCGTTTTTTGAAGAGGAGATATTTCAAAGTTTCAGAGATACGATTCTCAACATTTTGAGAAGGAACTTTGTTTCTTAAAAAAATAAGTTTCTTTAAAAATTTACTTGGAGAACACTAGGATTAGATAAAGAAGAGTATAGTGATTCTCAGTGCAAGATATGTTTAAGGATCTTAAGAAGCTTGGTTTTGTTGCTAGAAATTCCTTTTATTTTAATGTTTCAGATGTGTAAACACTAAACTTCAATTCCTGTGTTTCTAGCTCTCAACATCACCACCAAAATATTTATCAGTTAAAACTACAAAACTAATAAAATTCAAGCTCCCTAACGTTAACATAAGATATGATGTATTTTACAAATTTCTTACAATATGAATATAGTATGAAACAAATTATTTTTTTTGCATGGCTTGTCAGTGCTACTAATACCTTGAGAAGAGTTAATTCTTTCACAACATTTCTCTATTCACACAAATTTGATACATTTTGAAATAAAGAGCATCATGTTCTCTTGAATGGAGTTAATTGTATAAGTCTGTCATTATACATTTCTCAAATTACCTTGGTTTATGGTAATATGCTATTGTGATTATACACACAGCCATGAATTCTGTATGGCTGTCTGTGTCCTAGGTATTCAACCAAATGATCTAGCAGGTATTTGTTTTTATTATTTTCAACAAAATACTAAAAATAAATTCTTGCAGAGAGTTAATATCTGTACAGTTTGAGAAACAAGTGAACTGCTGTGATGGTGGGATATAGAATGGGTGCAGTATGGAGAATGGATTGGGAAAAGGTGAAATGGGGAATAGAGAGCGCAATTTGGGCTGATGTAGTCTTGGAAAGTAATGATGTCTTGAAGTAATGCAATGGGAGGAGGCATGGAAAGGTGTGAGACTCAATCAAGAGAATTAGTACATATAAGTACCTGATTAGTGTAGAGAGGGAGACTTGCTACTTGCTACAATTCTGTCTTGAGCCATTTGGGGCAGGGGTAGTTAGGGCGTAGGGGAAGATGAACAAGTTTGGAGAGGGGTGAGGAAGATTGAGTTAAAATAGTTGTGTTTCTTGGACCTCTGAAAAGATCTTGTGGATTCAAGGACTCCCAGGTCACATTTTGGAAACTCCTGTCATTGTGGGTGGCCATAATGAGATAGTCCAAACATAGGGGCAAACAGAAGAAAAGTATCTTGTCACCCTGTAAACAATGAATAAATTAATCTTACGGGAAGTAAGAAGGAGCTTCCAGAAAGGTAGTGGGAGAATCAAGAGAATGGTGTTATAAAAGTCTACAAAAGAAGATTTTTGTTAAATGCTGTGGAGAGATTAGGAAGGACTTTGAAGTATCCATTGGATTTCCGGTTTTAGAAGGCAAGAAAGGTAAGCACATTTGCAGTGTAATAATGGTGATGGTGGACCATGGAGCTGTACTGGGTAGGGGGAATGTGAGAGGAGTTACGGAACCGTGAGAGAATCAGACGGTCAGTGGGTAGGAGATACTGATGGGCTTAAATTCAGAGGGCAATGCTGACTGAGTTGCGAGGATAGGAAGTGGAAACGGGCCCACTCGATGCTACGTTAAGTGTTAAGATATTGGAGGTTGTGTAGTTATTAGGTTGACAAGCCTGTGACTAATGTTAGGTGGGTGAGGTTGGGTAGAAGAATAGGTCAGAGCACTCAAGATGTTGGGTGAGTTATCCACGTGGGTATTGAGACCTCTAAGAATGAGAACAAGAGCGGGATGGAGAGGAAGACAGGAACAAATGAAAGTCTTCAGTGAGTGAAGGACAAAGCAGAGGAGGGGTAGAAAGTCCTATAGCCAGATCCTAAGAGCGTCAAAGGAGCCTGAGTGTTTGAAGGACCAAACATGGAGAAATGATTTGAGAAAAATAGGGAGAAAGGAGGAAACCTATACCACTTCCTGGACCTTAGATATGTAGTGATAAGAGAGAGAAACACAGGGAAAGCCTTCATTTGAGAGAAGGCTAAGGGAGATACTATCTTTGAAGGACAGCCAAGTTTCAGCAAGTCCAGGGACTGGAGAGAATGTTTAGAGAAAATATTGAGGATATAGGAAAGCCTGCTGATCAGTCATTCAAGAGTGTACAGTGTTAAGGATTGGAGGGTGGGATGGGCAAGGTAAGGGGATTGGCTTTCAAACTTCAGATCATTAAATCAGTGAAACTGTTCATGACTAGAATTTTTAAAAAATGAAATACAAGAGGATTAGAAAACTGCACATCACATTTAGTAAGGGTGAGTATTTTAGGCAACTTGTGTTCACACTTGTGTGTACTTAGTCATGATGTAAATTATATTTCTACTTTTAGTTTGAGAGCCACTGTGGGTTGGAGGTACGATGGAATACTATGGGATGAGTGGTGGGTGAAGATGTATGATTTGAGAGACTTGGCTACTTGGTTATTACCGTGGTAGGGATTTCAGGTGTGATGGGATTAATTTTGATAATTGCTAGAGCAGGGTAGGCAGTTAAAATGTTACGGTCCTGACTTTTTAGAAAGGAGGTATGTGTACCTCTGCTGGGTTGCTGTTACAAACTGACAGTGATTTTGCCCAAAACACCATCTGTATCGACTGAGGATTATTTTCCCATGGGATGCTTGTATAGGGCTAGCTGTGTGACTCAGAGGAAGATGCTGGCCATGTATCTGTAAGCATGACTTTGTGTTAAATAGTAATAGAAGTCTAGGGATTATTTCTCTCACATAGATAACCTTGAGGCAGATAATACAGATGACTCTATACATAATAATTTTGAGATGCATAGTGCAGACTACATGAATTATATTTTCCACTTACGTAGCACCTGTAAGTTTAAGGCAGCAAATTAGACTATTTAAGGGTAAGGGCTACATAACACAAGATCTAACATGTAATAGGCATTTTATGCATCATGCATTTCACAGAATTTTTTTTGGCGCGTTCTGTGTGCTCAAGCATTATTCCAGATTCTAGGAATATGGCAGAGGAAGTCACTATGTTTATGAACCTTATATTCTAGTGGGATGACAAACTAATACACAGATATTAAATACTACACAGTGAATTAAATAAGAATTACTGCGGTTGACTGGGTGGCTATTTTAGGCAGAGTGATCAGGAAAGTTGTCTTTGTGGGGGGTCACTTTTAGGCTGAGATCTGAATGGTAAGGAGTCAGCTATACAAAAACCAGAGGGGAAAGCATTGCATGTAGAGGGAATAGCCGGTGCAGAGTCCCTAAGGCGTGGCGCATTGAGTGTAGAAGGCAGAAGGTAGGCCACAGCAGCTGGAGTTGAGTGAGTGGGAGAGGGGTAGTAGGTGAGGTCAAGGAAGTAGACCTCATCACGGGGCTTGGCAAGGCAGCTTGAGTGGTATGGATTGCTATTTGCAGATTTTGTGTAGGGAGCAATATGAGTACTTTGGCTACTGTGTGTACAATGTGTGGAGAAGTGGAAGCCAGGGACCAGTTAAGGAGGCTATTTGTCTAGGCAGGGCTAATGGTGACCTGGGTGGTACTTGTTTAATGAATGAAAAAAGGGTAAGATGTAGCAAAGGACACTAGAACTGCTTAGTAGCCTCTTGTCCAAAAAAACACCTAATTTTCTCATTAGCAGAAGTAGCCTTAATAAATAAAATATATTTATCTTTAATAAATAAAGATAAGTTATCAGCTAACAGCACTGTTCCTTTTTTTCTTTCTTTCATTTAAGCCAGGTATTTAGATGTTGATTGGCTAACGATTGCTAGGAAGCAAAATGTGCCAGAAGAACTTTAGCCATCTTCGCAAATAGGCTTGCTGATGAGAATAGTCTGTTCAGTATTCTAATAGGTTTATCATATTATAAGTTAGTGCTTCAATGTGCCCAGGTATGATAGATAGACCTTTTGAGATGGTCTGGGCTTGGCATTCATGCTGACGATGAAGGTAGATTTGGGAAGGTAGTTGCCCATGGCATGGCTTTGTCAAGAATTTACTTTGGATGCCCATGTTTCTGTCGACGTTAAGGTCTGTTTCATTAAGTTTTATAGGTCCTGAAGAGTGCCTGACTTTGTAGACTCTAGTTCAGCAAAAGAATTAAGCCCTACAGAAAACAGTTTGTGTGACAATTTCTACAGTTCTAAAGATGTGTAGTCAGCTAGTGCCAACCCAGATGTGAAGGAGATAATGAAATCCAGACAGTAAATGCCCTAGTTTGAGTACAGCTGCTCTAGGTATCTGATGGAAACTCATTAGCATCCTTTGCCATCAGTCTTTTAATGACCTCATATTAACTAAAGCTCCAAGAAGTTATTTTTCAAGTGGAACTCTTCAAAACTTGTTTTCAGTGATGAATTTCAGCTCTCTTCAATTAACTACAAGTCCTTTTTTAATGAGTTCAAATTATAGTCCACTATTCTATTATGTTTAAAATAAGATCCATTGTGCCCTAACTGGTTTGCCTCAATTGTTAGAGCATCGGCCCATGGACTGAAGGATCACGGGTTCCATTCTGGCCAAGGGCATGTCACTTGGTTGCAGGCTCAATACCCGGCCCTGGTTGGCACATGAGCTGGAGGCAACCAATCAATGTGTCTCTCTCACATTCATGTTTCTCTCTCACTCCCCGCCTTCCACTCTCTCTGAAAAGCAATGAAAAAAATATCCTCAGGTGAGGATTAAAAAAATAAATAAAATAAGATCCAGTGATCTTAAAAAAATATATATATTTTTAAGGATATTACTTGAGTGGATTTTCAGTACAAAATCATAGATCCCGGATATGTGTTTCTTTACTTTTTGCAAAAACCTATGAAGGTTGTACAACCTTGTGAATATATTAAAAACCGCTTAATTGTACACTTTAAAGTGGTGAATTTTATGATGTGTGAATTGTGTCTCAATGAAAAATAAAAAACATGAAGGATTGTAAAGCACTTTGCATTGTTGGTTTTGATTTTGTGGGAAGGCATTAGCTCTTGGCTACTGTACATATTCTGAAGCAAATCTGAAATTCCTTTTTTAGGATAATCCTGGTTTGATCCAAAGATGCCACTCAGGCTCCCTTTGTGTAGACCAGGGAATGGTCTTCCTTCTGGGAAATCATACTAGGTTAAGTTTCTAAATTTCAGTAGCATGATCAATAACATGTTAATAGAAATAGCTGCTGTTTATTCAAAATTTATGTTCCAATATGACTATAAATTATAAACCTACTTTGTTAATTGCCATCTTCCTTCTGTCTTCAGAATGTAAGTTCTGAGGCAGGGATTTTGTTGTTTTGTTAATGGCTGTATACCCAGCATGCAGTGAGTGCCTGACAGATAGGCACTCAGTATTTGTTCAGTGACTGAATGAAAGCTGCATTAGCAGCAACAGCATTATACATGTGTCATCTCATTTGATCTTTATAAGAACCTTATTAATAGTTATTGTTACTCTCATTTACAGATGAGGAAAATGGCCTTAGGAAAATAAAGTAACTTTGTTTCTCAAATTGGGGCATGAATATCCCTTGGGGGTATGTGGTATATGCAAAACCAGAGGATTAAAATGATATTTGAATGATACTTGGAAGTGTCAGTTTTATTAGAATATTTTGGGTAAGTAGAGCAACATTTTTACATTAAAACAAACATGGCTCATTTTTAAAGTGCAAAAATTGCATGAATTTTAAAGATAAAATATGTACATAGAATATATGTACAATTCTGAACTGTCATACAGTTCAAAGCCAGGCTGAGAAATGTGGTATTTAGAATATATAGTTTAAGTCCTTGCTGTTCAAACTGTGCTATGTGAAGGCTTTACATGGTATCCACCACATGAATGGGTTTACAGGAGTTGTTTCTGTATCCTTTCACATGTATATACCTCAATTGATCTGACAATGTAGCTGAGAGAGGTACAGGTTCTTTTTTCCCCCAGTTTCCCTTTTATAGTCAACCTTCAGTTTTACAGAAGAACACACTTCTCATTTCTCTGCAGTATTACCATGGTACAGAAAGTTTGACCTCCAATAAAGGGACAACTTGAAATACTGGTGTTACTATGGAAAAATGAATGACTTGGTAACAGTGATGTCTTTCTGCTGGTACAATTCTTTGCTTGCAACAACATTTAAAGAGGACTTAGTGTAGGTGTCGATTATTAAAAATTTTGATGGTGCACATTTTGTCCTGTAAATCAAAAGAAGTTCAAAAGAATTGAGTGAGCAAGGTTTCTTGGTGTTAACGTTTAAAAAAAAGAAGAAAAATATGAATGGAGTTGACACTAAATCTTGACCCCTTCTAGCAATTAATAATACTCATTCAAGGCCATAAAGTTATTTTTAAATAAAAAATACTTTTCATTAATATATTTATCTAATTTTCATCTCTTCCTTAAAATGTAATTTGCCATTTTTGGTCAGTTGTATACTAATCATTGTAATAAACCAGAACAGATTTATTTATTTTTATCATTAAGAGCTCTGTGGTCACAAAAAGTTTAAAAAAATAATTTCATGAGATAAATGATCAATTAAAGGTTTTCAAGTTTAAAATAGGAAATAACTCTGGGAATGGAGTTATTCAAAGAGAAAAAGGAGAGATAAAATACATGACTCGAGTTTGTTCATGTATAAACAGTTGTTGGTGGGTATATTTAGATTCTATTAGATATATTTTGAAGTAATGCAACAGTTTATTAAAGTGTCAGTATTTAAAATACTCTAGTCTAAAGTGGATCCTTTGAAACTATTTACATTAAAATATGAAATATTCTTGATGTCAACTTTAAAATGTGGGTGGTGTGGTGTGTATGTATGTTTTCAAAAAAGTTGTAAGAGTTAGGAATGCAAAAAATGTTTGAAAACTACTGGTTTTATGACACATGCTGTTCATGCACCTCTTTGGCTGTTCTGTTTTCCAGCCTTAATCAAGTCAGGTCACGGACAGGCTGCGCACTGGTTTTGTCCCTTTCAGAATCTCCTTCACCGGGTTGTCCTTTAAATGTTCTTTTCTTGGTTTTTATGGAAGGTCATTGAGAATAGAAAAAGCATTTGAAATCTGCTTAATATTTTTTCTAGAGTTAATGTCAGGACAGCTTTTTTTTTTTTTTCAGCTGCAGATATTTTTTTCCGTTGTTTTTCAGAGAGAGTGAAAGGGAGGGAGGGAGAGAGAGAGAAACACTGATGTGAGAGAGACACATGGATGGGTTGCCTCCCGTAAGTGCCCAACTGGGGCTGGGGATCAATCCTGCAAACGAGGTATCTGCTCGAACCTGGGGCCCTTCAGGCTGAGGGCTGATGCCCTGACCACTGGGCCAAACCAGCCAGGGCAGAACAGCGTTTGTCTTCTTCATTAATTGGCATGTGTTCTTTCTGCCCAGGATATCTATATAACTTAATCTCTTTTCACCCAGGCCCCTAGAAAGTGCACGTCCATATTTGATGCTCGGCTCTATTGTCAATCACTATTAACCTTTTCAAAAGGAAAGTTGTTCTCTCTCTGTCCTTGATTTTCCATTTTTAAATATTAATTTTTGCATATTTGTTCTTTCTGAATGTAAAAGAGCCATCTGAGATATTTATTGGAAAGAGATGAAGTAAAAGTAAAAAAAAAAATAATAATTTTTTTTTGGTATTCTTAGCACCTAGGGGGATGGAATAGACCCTAAAAATGATTCGAGTTATCCGTATACTTCCAGCCTAATATATACACATTTTTATAAAATCCATTAAACTTTGATAGTGAGAAAATTTATTACAGGTTGGAAACTTTTCTAATATTAAAATGTGTGTTTGCCAGTTTAATTTTTTAATATAAGGAATTTCTTCACTTTTTCTCATATTGAAAGGGAGGGGAGATTTCAAATATATGTATGAACAGCTTTAATCTTGTCCCATAAAAAAGTGTCTTTTTTATAGCTCTTAAGTTTACTGCAGACTGGTAGTTCTCAGAACTCAGACACACAACTGGGCATGAATGAACAGTGAATCTTTGGCAGTCTTGATGGGAGAATGGTAATAAAATTTGCTGTTTTTGTGACAGTTTCTGGGAAAACCAGTTAGTCCAGCTTTTCACATTACCCCACATGATACTGTTTTGGAATACAAAATTAATTAGTTAAAAATTCTTTCTGTCTTCAGAGTTTTGAAGGCCAATTAAAAGCAGAAAAAATAATAAAAAACAAAAGATGAAGAGAAAAGTAATAGCATACTCTTGAGTAATCTCTTTATTTCATGCCACTGGGGAATGAATTGTCTGTCTCCATGCCAGACAAAGGAAGTTAATTGTATATTTTGAATATTTTTAGCCAGCTTTCCTAATTTTTATTTATTGAACTAAAAACATAAGTTAATGAAAAAAAGATCAATCTTATTATTGTGGCACCAATAGTTTTACGTTTCATGCTTCCTTCCAGTCTTTGTGGATTCAGAATTCATAGTTTGGAACAGTCTGTGCTGCCTCCAGTCATCTTTTGTAACAATGAGAATCTTACAGGCGTGACTGTGTTTGCCCATACAAACAATTGCCATATATACTTTTGTTTCTACTGATGCCATCTTTGTTCTAATATGAGCAGAGTATATTGTTTTTTCCTGAAACAACAAAAACAAAACCAAAGGTATTGTTTAGAGATACATACTAATTATAACCAACTAGTGACAGGCAAAGTTCTCCATAAGCATTTATGTGTGAAGCTGCTTTAGGATTGAATATTGACTATTTTATAGGTTGGGTGGGTTCACTTAGGGCTCAGGATGCTCTAGATGTCATAAATCAGAGGTGGCCAAACCGGTGGTGTCACAGAATTACCAGGACAGCTTTTAAAAGTACACATTCCTGGGCCTCACACTTTTTAGAAATGGCATACTAGGTGGTTATTTTTCAGCCTGTTGGCCAAGTTTGTACACTTCTAAATCAAAGTTGTGTTTTTTTAATCCTCACTGGAGGATATTTTTTCCATTGCTTTTCAGAGAGAATGGAAGGGCGGGGGGAGAGAGAGAGGGAGGGAAGAGAGAAACATCGATGTGAGAGAGACACACTGATTGGTGCCTCCCACACACGCCCTGACTAGGGCCAGGGTTCGAGCCTGCAACCAAGGTATGTGCCCTTGACTGGAATCGAACCCCAGACCCTTCAGTCTGCGGGCCAATGCAGCCAAACCAGCTAGGGCTCAAAGTTGTTTTTAATCCATAAAGATAAGGCTAAATATCTGGTAAATAATATTGTTAGTTATTTAAGATGAATGTATCTCTTAAAGGTAAGCACATAAACTGGGAAAAAATTGAGATAAAGGAATGACAAGCATGCCTAGTATATACAGAGAAGAGGAGCGTGTGTTGGGGGGTTAGGAGGAGGGAAGTGGAGACTCACATTTAATAGTGGGTCCAAATAATACTGTAATAATTGTCAGATTAATTTATTGTGATGCTTATTTTTCTAGACATCGCTAATATTCTTTAAGCAGAGGTCACCAACTCCATCCCCACAGGGCTCAGATAAGTAACACAAATGTGAGTTGTTGAGAAATGCTGCAAAAGGAGAACACTTGACACCTCCAGGGGCAGCCACCACTAGTTACTTATGGCCTATTGTGATTAAATCAAGTCCAGTATTTCTAGATATTTGCATTTTTAAGAGAAGCTAGAATTCTGGATTTTATGTGAAGTCTCCAGATTTGTAGCTGTTGGCTTAATTTTTTAAAGACCCTAAAAAGTGAGCAGAACACATCTACAGGTTAGTCTTCGTTTGCCTGCCACCAATTTGCAATCTTTTAGAGCCCGTGGTTCTCCAAGTGTGGTCCCTGGGTCAACAGCAGCAGTAGCAGCAGCAGCACCTGAGAGAGAGAGACCTTAACAGAAATGCAGATTCCCAGGCCCCACCTCAGACTCACTGAATCAGAATCTCTGGGAGTGAGGCCCATTGACCTGTGTTTCAGTGAGACCCCTGGGCGATTCTGATGAATGCTCAAGTTTGAAAACCATTATTTAGAGTCTGGAAGTTGATACTACAATTTTTACCTGGAGATAGTTGTAAAGATAAAAGTTCACTGACTATCCTGTACGTTTATCAAATATATTTCTATATCAAAAATATCAGGTACATATTGTTTATGGACTTTTATATTTTTTGCCATAATCACATTTTGTTCTTTCTCACCTCCCCTGGCTACCCCATCCCGCCACCCCTTGTTAAGGTAATGCAAATGAACTTAATAGTGGTTCTCTGCCACATTTTGACTTCACTAGAGCACATCTTACATTTAATTACTGGTTGATTGAAAGTAGATAAGTATGTTGCTTGACTTTCTGAAGCTCAATTTTAAGTCTCTTCTTTAAAAGTATTAAATGTCATATGAAAATAAGTCGTATTTCCTTATTTTGTCACACTTTTCTAAATCCAGTTCTGTTTGCTAGAATTAGAACTTCCATTTCTAATTATCTTTAGTAGGTGGGGAAGGTTAATCTAAGTGGCTTTATGTGAGCCTGGCCTCCTAACAGCTGACTAGGTCGTTTGTATTTTAATGGCCAAGAATGCCGTTGTTTTGGTTCATCTTCAGAATGTAGAAATGCTCACTGCCCTGTTTGTTGTCATGAAAGCTCTCCTTCCTTTTGTGTAACCCAACTTTAAACTTAGTTGTTCACTTGAAAGTTCTTAGTATCTTACTAATCAAATTAATTATGAATTCTATATACAGAATTTTCTTACATTTAAATGTATGTAAAGAACTTTGTGTTATGAAAAAAGCTTTATATAGAGGGTGGAGCAAAAGTAGGTTTGCAGTTGTGAGTACACAAAACACGGAGCTTATTCTTGTGTTATTATTAATTGTGTTATTTTCCATACGAACAACTGTATACCTATGTTTGCCTCTCCCTGTATGTCTTACATAATAAAGTACTTAAAATGTACTTCAGAGTATTTAAAATATTGATATTGAGAAATTTGGAATAATCTGATTTAAAGTAGTAGATACTGATTTAGTAAAAAGAATTCATATAATTGTATTTATGTATAACAATTATTAATGAAAACATGCTTAAATCCACAGGGTAAACCAGACTTAAATACAACATTGCCAATTAGACAAACAGCATCAATTTTCAAACAACCAGTAACCAAAGTCACCAATCATCCTAATAATAAAGTGAAATCAGATCCACAACGAATGAATGAACAGCCACGTCAGGTAAGGATCTAATTGGTTCTCAAATCTTATTTTTCAGAAAATTCTGGTATTTTTACCAGATATAGTTCAAATCTGGTTAAAATGGAATATATTTGAAAGAAAATTGTTTTATGTCCTAGGCGATTACATGAATGCCGGAGAAGACCTAATAATTCAATATTTAGGTAAAATGTTTTAAGAAAACAATTTAAGTTAATTAAAAATGAATCTAAATTAACTTAACATTATAGACTACATTTTTCTGCTTTTGTGTGGTAATGTACGTCAGACTTGATTCTGCTAATCTTAGTTTTTTAAAGATTATCTTTCTAGGGATAGTATTTCCTAAGGGGATGAAGGATGCAGTTTGTGTTGCTTAGTTTAAAAATACTTTATTTGGAAATGACTTTTTGTTCTGATTTCTGATTACATGAAAGCTATTCCTCCCCTTTTGAAAAACAGAATTAAATAAACATTGTAAATATGGTCTATTGTCCTGTGACTTCCATTTTTGTATGAATTGGCTATTTTATTCTCTTTCTGTATTGCCTCAAGCTGTATTCGACCAGAATCTTTTCTTAGGAAGAAAGTGTTGTTTGAAAGGCCTCCCTGTTGCTTAATAATGCCACATAGCCAGGGGAGGGAGACTTGACAAAATGCTTAAACTTTCCAAGTAATCTTGCTTATTCACTCCCTAACTGCGGTCAGAAAGTTGAGGTACTTTGTGAATTTTTAGTAGCAGTTGGGGTGAGGAAGTGGAGGGAGAAACCTCTGTGCATTTTTTCCTCTCCTTTCTCTGCCTCCGCCCACTTAGGATTACCTTGTGCTCTCGTTTTCCCCTTTTAGATGCCTCACTCCAGCTTTTCATTTGAATTTTGTTTTTCGCTAGTCCCTCAAGTGTCTCATCTCCAGACTTGATAAAGGATTGGGCCAAAACTTTCAGACAGTTGCTCTAGAAGAAACTACATAAAGAAATTCAGTTCCCACATCCTCTGTAGTGTTTTTTCCTCTTCAGGTGAGCCAGGAAAACAGAAGATATTTGGAGCCACATTGGATCAGCATCTTGCTATAGATGTCTCAAGATTTGAAGTTCTAAACTTGCTTTACTGTTGGTCCCCAAGAGATTCAACAGGGGCCATGTAAGTGTATCACATCCAATATAAAAGATGCGTACCTGCATGTGCCTTTAGGCTCTTGTCACCACTCAGGTTTTCTTTGAGCCATTGAGCCTTTTGTACCAGGCTTTCCCCTGCTGTACCCAGAGGTAGTCCCCAGACCACACCAGCAGGTGTAGTGTACTCATTACAGCAGGGAAGGAGTTCTGCCGTTCTGAGCTTTGCCCACCTTGGTAAAGCCATTCCCTGATTGTATTCTTTCTTATATACTTTCTAGTCTTGAACATCTTGTCCTTTGGTTTTTTGGTGATTTTAAAATCGTTTTCTTGTAAAAATTTTTGTTGGAAAATTTGAAAGCATGTAATTGACTGAGAGTTTGCTTCAAAAAGCCCAAAAGATAAAGAGAGTAGAATAACTAAAGTACTAGTTCCATGCTGGAAATCTGCGTTGTCTTATTGAGGATAGATGTATTTATTTAGTAGATTTATTCTCATCTTTTCTTTGCGAAATCATTCTCAATGTAGTCTGTAAGTCCACATGTTTTGGTTAAAGACCAATTGAGTAGCAAATCATGGTCATTTTAACAGTAATTTAATTGTTTCCTGCACCTAAGGTCAGTCACAGATTTTAACAACTGCAGTAATTATACTTACTGTTTATCTGGGTGTAGAGATATTGGTGACCTAGATTTTTGAAGTGGAAGAAACCAGATCAGTTGTTCCTTAGTCTTTGGTATGTTGAGTAGTTTCAAGTTTTCCTTCTTTTATTAAGGTTTATGAGATTATTCTCAAATGAAAAGAATGTATAAAAAAATAAAAAGCTAAGTCCACCTCCCCACCCCCAAAGCATGTCATTTTAACCCAGATCTTTTGAGGGTTTTACCGACCTTGTAGCTTGCATAGGCAGGAGGTGTTAAAATTATGTAGGAGGTTACTTTTCCAAGAGTTTGGACTGTTTTTCTCTTTATCCTCATGTCACCTGACAATTTTTACTGGACGTTTTTGTTATACTAAAGCCACCAGTTGTCTTTCCCCTTCTTTACCCTCAACGTAAGAATTGAGGTGATATTTTACTACTCTGTCTCATCAATGGGATTTCAAAATATCGGATTGTGTATTGAGCAAATACAGGAAAATAATAAAGAGACAACTTTTGTATTAATGTTTTTAAAATTATGTTCTGTCATTCTGACTACTCCAGTTCAGACTCAAGTTTTTTAGTAAAGGAAAGATTTTGATTTTAATTATATGTTTACATACATATGGCAGGTGACTGCTAATCAACGATTATTGTTGAGGAGATAGCAAAAAATACATAGGTAAAAATGGTTCTTCCAATTTTACTACATTTTGCATAGCTTCATTGACTAGATTGGTAATATAAATTGCCCAATAGTCCATTTGGAGAAGTTGTTTTGATCAGAGAGTGAATAAATTACACAGTGAAGTTTCTATTTTTGAGGTTTCTGTAGATAAAAGTTTTTTTTTTTCTTTAACCATATCACATTCTCTTAAGATATTCAAGGTAGTGGTATTGTAATTCCATTTATTTATTTATTTATTTATTTATTTATTTATTTATTTATTTATTTATTTATTTATTTATTTATTTATTTATTTATAATCCCCACCCGAGGATATTTTTTCCATTGCTTTTTCAGAGAGCGTGGAAGGGAGAGAGAGAGAGAGGAACATCGATGTGAGAGAGACACATCAATAGGTTGCCTCTCGCATATACCCCGACTGGGGCCAGGGATTGAGTCTGCAAACGAGGTACGTGCCCTTTGGCCGGAATTGAACCCAGAACCCTTCAGTCCATGGGCTGACGCTCTAACCACTGAGCCAACCTGGCGAGGGCTCTAAGTCATTTTAAAGTGTTGAATTTTCAGACCTAGAACTAGGATTAGATTTTTGGATCCTAATTGAGGCTCTAATATGAATAGGTTTGAAGTGCTTAATTTAATTTAGATGAAGCAATCATGGAAATTAATAATTCTGTCTTATATAACGGCTATCCTATGCCTAGGTCATTATATGGCAGTCTAATTTGAATTCTGTAAAGTATATTAATTATGAATTTCTAATGTCCTGAGTCCTTGGAAATGCATTAGTTTTAAAAGTACAAATTAGGGTATATAAACAAAAGTGCATGAAACAGAATTCAACAGTAATTTTTGCCTATAATTAAAATATAAAGTAGAGATGGAATTTGTTAAACCTGGTTATGGTAGTCTAAGTAACCAGACATTTTTATATATATTATCATTGTATTTAATGAATGCCTGTCTTTTCATTAGTTTAAAAAGAAACCTGGAGTGGGGTGGAGGGAACTCTATCAGCTATAAGATTATTGTCCCAAGCAGTAAGGTCATTATCTTCTTATTTGACCGGATATGTAAAAACACGTCAAATTCTTTTAAATCTAGCTGATTATGATTTTGCTGTGAAAGGTGACTTTCCTAGTGTTTTTCTTTCTACATCTGGAGAACTCATTTCTGTTTCTTCCATATTTCTTTGGTGCTGTCATCTTCGATACTTTCTGGTCGATTGTTATTTTTCTCTTTTATCCTCAAATCAAAGAAATTTCATCTTTGACTCATTACTTTTCCTTTTAATTATTAGACTATAGGGTGCTGATAGGCTTTAGGTGTTTTTGATAGTCTTTGAATGTTAATTACATTTCTTACAGAATATTCACTTTTTTTACCAAAAAGTAAATATTTAAATCAGTGAATTGGATTTAAATTTTCCATTTGATCCTAGTTTTTTTTTCTTTTATTTTGTTTGCTAATTCTTCTTTCAAAAGACATGAAACTTTCCTTTACTCCCTTCCAGAAGTCTGCCTTTTTTAAGGATGATTTTTCCCCAGCTTTATTGAGATATAATTGACATATAATATTTTGTAAATTTAAGGTATACAACATGATGGTTTGATACATGTATACACTGCAAAATGATTACCACAATAACATTAGTTAATACATTCACCACCTCACATAATTACCATTTTGTTGTTGTGGTGGTGGTGAGAACATTGAAGATTCTCTTAGCAATTTTCGAGTATACAGTGCAGTTTTGATAACTATAGTCACCATGCTGTACAGTAGGTACCCAGAATATATTCATCTTATAACTGAAAGTTGGTACCCTTTCACCAACATCTCCCCACTTCGCCTGACAATCACCAGTGTACTCTCTGTTTCTATGAGTTTGGCTTTTTTAGATTCCATGTATAAGTGAGATTATACAGTATTTGTCTTTTTCTGTTTGACTTATTTCACTTAGAGTAATGTCCTTATGGTTCATCCAGTTTGTCGCAAGTGGCAGGATTTCCTTTTTTTATGGCTGATAATAATCCAGTGTGTGCGTGTGTGTAGGTCACATTTTCTGGATCTCTTCATTCCTCGATGGCCATGTAGGTTGTTTCCATTTCTTGGCTCTTGTGAATAGTGTTGCAGAACATGGGGGTACAGAGGAAACAAACGACTTGTTGATCTGTAATACTTAAAAGCATTATTCTGGGCGATGTTAGAAAGATGTCATGTATGAAAGGTCAAATAAATAGTACAGACAAGTGCTATAGGTGTTCAAAAAGGGTGAGATTACTGTGGCTAGGAGGTTTGGGGAAATGCTTAGAAAAGATGTGGGAATATGTTGAACTGTGCAAACTGAGTGGGATTTAGAAAAGCAAATGGGAGGGAGAGGACATTACAATTAGGGAAAGCAGTGTTTGGAAAGCTGTTATATGGAAATGGGTAAGGAATGAGGAGACAAGTTGGTTGGAGATCAGGGTTTTCATGGGAAGTAGTGGGAGCTGAGAATGTTGTCAAGGGTTTCCTTAAATATCAACCTTTTCAAGTTCTAAAAATGTTATTTGCTTTACTTTCATAAGAAAAAAATTTGGGATAGGCAAAAGAAAAAATACTCATAATTCCTTTTTTATAATTATAGTAGCATTTTTATATTCTTTCAATATTTAATGCATCTTTTGAAAACATGGTCATAATATATGTGCATACTTTAAAAAGTTTTACTTAACATAACATTATATACATTTTACCCATGTTTTATATAACTTGCATGCATTGTTTCAATAACTCTGTGTTGTGCTAACATGATTTACTTAACCATTTCCATATTTTATTTCCAATTTTTCACTGTTACAGGCAGTACTTCAATGAGTATCCTTATGAATATAAGTTCCTTCCTATGTTTTACAATGTTCCCTTGGCTAGATTCCCAGAAATATAATTAGTTGACTATTTATGATTTTTGAAACATTCTGGAAAATTGATTTTCAAAGGGTTGTACTAAGTTAAAAGTCTATTGAAAAGTCATGTGCATTCCAGTTTCAGCTTACCTTCTGTGGCACTGAGCACTATCAATACTTTTTTTTTTTGTAATTTAATATATAAAAACATCATTTCATTTTAAATTTGCATTTATTTGAGTACTCGTGAATTTGAACAGACTAAAGCATTTGTGTTTACTTTTGGAAATCAGAAATGTTTAGAGGATTTTGAACAAGGGAATCACTTTCTTATTACTCCTCTGAACTTTACTTGAACCTATCTCTTTACTGCCTTTAGGGATTTTCTTTTTTTTCCTTTTACAGTTGTACTTATTGGAGTTGTATTTATTTACATTTGCCTTGCCTCTTAATTTTTATATCTCTGAAATGTAGCTTTTGTTTCCATTATGTCACTTGGACTGTTCTCATCAGGACTGATGATGTTCCATATTCATTGGATGGACAGATTTCAGTGCTTCAGTTACTTGACCTGCTTTAGCATTAGGCACTGTTACCAGCCCTGCCTTCTGAAATACTCTCTTTTATTCTGTGACGTTGTACTTGCTTGGTTTACCTCCTTCCTTCCCCCCCCATCCCCCTTCTTAGCTCCTTTCTGGGGTTTCCAAGGGAATACTATGCTTTCTTCTGGGTATGTAAACCCTCCATGAATGATTTCATTTATTCTCCGGCTTCAGTTATCTATACGTTAATGTTTCCAAATTTACATCTGTATCCTGAGCTTCATTTGTGTGTATCAATCTGCCTGCTAACTACACTGTTCACTTGGGAGTCTCATAGCACCTGTGATTTGTCTTACTAAACTCCGTCATCATCCCACCAAGCAGGCCCTTCTCCTCTGTGCTTTAAATACTGCTGTCCACGTGGCTGCCTAAGCCAGATGCCTGAGCATCGTTCTTGACTCTTCCCACCCTTTACCCCAAAGATCTAATTAGCCAGCAAGTCCTCTTATCCCTGCCTCCTAAATACTCACTCCATCTCTGTACCACGTAACCATCGTTTCAGTTCAGCTCTCTGCTTCTTGCCTTAGTCTCTTCAATTCTTTCTTCATAGTGCATCCAGAAGATCCATCTGATATGAAGAGCTAATGGTGTTACTGAAAATCTTTGGATGCTTCCTGTTAGTTTTTAGGTCAAAAAACCTAAATATGACTTATAAAGTCAAAACCTAAAGTTACCGACAAAGTCCTTCGTGATTTGGTTTCTGTTTATCCCTTCGGCCTCACTTCTTTCTCTGGTTCTGTACTCAAATCACACTTTTTGCAGATTTTTGAATGTGCTGTTCATCTCCCTCCTGCACCCTGCCCTTGCATTCCCTGATCATATTTCATGCTGTTTTCTTTCCCATCCATAATTAGCTCTTTCCTACTCATCCCTCAAGTCTGATCTTAGCTATCACTTCATCTGTTCGAAAAACCTCTGATTCATCAAGTCTGGCCTTAGTGTTTCTCTTTTCTGATCATGACTGTATTAGTTATTCATTGCTTTATCTACATTCATTGCTCTGTGATGTCAGTGCTTAATATGTATTTGTTGAATTAATGAATTAATGAATGTTTTTAATTTCACAAATTAATAATTTGTGCCAGGCACTTTTCTAAGTAGTGAGGATACTGCAGTGAGCAAAACATAGTTCTTGTTCTCATGGAACTTATCTCCTAGTGTGACAGAAAGAGAGGCAGACAAATAAATACAAAAATATCGGGAGAACATCCTAGACAGGTTTTAATCTGGCTTAATGTGTGTAATATGAGGATTGATTTAAGGAGACCATTGAAAAAACTATAGGAAGTTAGAGCATAAATAAGATTTTTCTCATGTTGGTTATAAAACAGTTGACAAAATTTATTAACTGATCAGTTGTGCCTGTGAGAAGAGTCTTAGAGTTTAGGTAACTGGGAAAACAATGTCATTAACAGGCATATGGAAATATTGAGGTGTAGCTCAGTATATTTTTTAAATAATAAAAAATATATATGAGTATTAGGAAATTTATACTCTTAAAGCAATTGTGGGTTATCCAGGTAGTAAAACACGATGGGTCGAAGCCCTGGACAGAAAACTAGTTTGGAAACTTGTCAGTCTTTATGGAGTTAAGAGTTGTGGCTGAAAGATGATACGTGAATTTTTAAAAAAATTATTCGTTCGTAGTAACCTGTAATCATATATATTATTCTAGTCCATTTAAAAATATTTCAGTTATCATGTGAAGAAATCTATGACATTCTTTGAAACTTAAAAATTGTCTAACATAGTACTATAGGAAAAAAAGACTAAAAAAATATATGTTTCAAAACAGTAGTTTCCTACTTTTATGTCTTCTAGTCCCACTTCCAGTAGAATTTACTCTTAATTCTCGTTATTTCCCTTTATAATTACCTCTTTATTTCTAAATAACATACTTATTATGCTATTTCTTTGTTAATTTTAGACATTATTTCTTGACTTCCCACAAGGGTAGATGAATAAATAGTTCTCTCCCTTGCTCTTATGCTTCCAACATAGTTGTATTTCAATTTTAGTTAAGTAGGTTAAATAGTCAAGGTTTATTTATTATGACTGAAATTAGTTAATGCCCTATCATCATCACCAGAATTACTTTCATAATTATTTATTGTTGTTGTTAATCTTAAGAATTGTGAGGTTTTCTTTATAGTTTTAGTTAGTGTTTCCTAGCACTTTAACATTTGTGCCACATGCCCATCATTAATATTTTCCTTATGTTGAAATCCATGGGGTTCATTCTTGTGTTTTTCCTGGAGTCACCTCTGCTCCCCTTCGGTCTGGATCTGTCCTCTGATCCTGCTGGGTAACCGTAGCTCTGGGGATCTCCTTTGCTATGTTTCTGTGTTGGAATTTGTTTTCTGGATTTCTGTCTTCCTCTATCTTAGCCATATACCCACAGTTTGTAACAAGTCCTTTAGTTGCTTCCTAATAAAATATAATGGGAGGTAGAATTTTTGAAAATCTGCACATTAGAAATAACTTTATTCCACCTGGACCCAATCAAGTTTGTCTGGGTATGAAATCCTAGATTGAAAATAATTTCCCCTGGAGTTTTGAAGGCATTGCTTCATTGTTTTCCAGCTTCAGTGTTGTTGAAGAGAAGTTCAGTGCCATGCCAAATCTCTCTTCCTCTTTGATGGTCTTTTTTTTCCTCTCTGAAAGTGTTTAGTATATTTATGATTTTTAAAAATTAACTAGTATGTCTGTTGTAGGCCTTTTTTCATTCACTGGGCACTCGGTAAGTGATAGAGATGACTCCTATCCTTTACATGACAAATTTTCTTGTGTCATTTCTTTCCCTCTTCTGAAACCCCCAACTTTCTATTCTCTCTTTGTGTAAGTTGGGTCTTAGCCATCTTAGAATTTCCCTGTTACTACTTTTGTATTTTCCATCTGAATATTGTTGTTGTTTTACTTTCTGGGACATTTTCTTGATTTTAACTTTTAGTCTTTTATTGAATTTTTATTTTTAATTCCAACAGCTCTTTCTTGGTTTTTATATGTAAAATTTTGCTGTTTTTGTTTTACCGATACAACCTCTATTTTTACCTCTTGGAATATATTAATTATAGGGATGTTTTTTATTTGTTTGATGTTTGGTTTTTCTCTGCTTCCCACATTGACTGTTTTCTTGTTGTTTATTTTAGGTTCTCTCTTGTTGGCTATTATGAATATTACTTCAGTGAATATTCTAGTACATGTTTTTAGTTTTGGGTTTATACTTAGGCATAGAATTGCTGGGGCATAGAGTATGCATACTTGGGCTTTATTCAGTAATACCAAATAGTTTTCCAGAGTGGTTATATAGACTTACACTACTACCAGCTGTGTACAGTTCCTTCAAATCCTGGCAACACTTGGTATGGTCAGTCTTTAAAATTTTAAACATTTTGTTACATGTTTTAGGAGTATTTCATTATAATTTTAACTTGCATTTCCTTTATAACTAATGATATTGAGCATTGTGTGCACAGTTATTGTCCATATAGAGCCCTTTCTTTTGAAGTACCTATTCAAGCCTTTTATGGATTGTTTTATTAGGTTGTTGGTCTTTTTTCATTAAATATGGGAGTTCTTTATATATTCTAAATATGAGTCCTTTGTTAGATATACTTCTCAAATACCTTCTCCCAGTTTATGGCTTACCTTTTTTACACTTTTAATGTCTTTTGATAAATATAAGTTCGTAATTTAAAGAATTGGGAGGTGGGATAGAGACTGGGAAGGTACATGGGTGGGGGCTTCTGGGGTGCTAGTAATAATCTATTTCTTGATCTGGGTGGTTGTTATATGAGTGTTTACTTTGTGAAACTTCAGTGAGCTCTATGCTTGTTTTTTAAATATACTTTTGTGTATGTAAGACTTCAGTACTTCAACTTACAAAAAGTAAAGAAATATAATTTATCAATCTCTCCCTTTGTATTACTGTGACATGTTTAAGAAAAATTTTCCGTCCATCTATGTCTTGTGCATTTATTTCCTTTTGACCTCGGCTTAGGCATGGTTGGGCCCTTTCTTGCCCGGAGAAGGAAATATATTCAAATACAACCGCAGTTCTTGAGGAACTATAAAAAAACAGGAGATGTTCTTGTTTATTTTAATCACTTTGTGGTTTTTTACTTGGCTTGACAACAAGTCACATCGATTCATTCGTGACCAATAACTCAGCCCCTCTTCCTTTTATTCTACTATCTTAAAACATTACGGATCCTCTTATACTTTTCTTCATCGCTCCAGTGCCTTGTACAAATTAAACATTGTAAATAAAGTATAATAGATAGCTATTGTGTGAGATCAGTGTCTTTTTGTCTCCCTCTGTTTGGAACTGCTGAGTTACTTTGTGCCAATAAACTCTAGTTCATCATCATTACAAAAAAAAAAAAAAGGAAAGAAAGAAATTTTTGCTTACGCCATGGTTATCAGTATATTTCCCTGTCTTCTAAAAGATTTGCTTTACTTTTGCATTTAGCTCTGTAACCCACCAGGGATTGACTTTTATGTGTGATGGGAGGTGGATTTTTTTACCATATGGATATCCAATTGACCCAGCACCATTTACTGAAAGACCATTCTTTTCCCGTTGCTCCACATTGTCACCTCTGTTATATGAGAGATGTCAGATGTCAAATGGGAAAGTGTAGCAGTCCTGCGAAAAGTCAGTGTTTTGGACCCTCCGTTCCATTCCTTTGGCTGGTTTGTACACGTGCATCTGTTTCTGTGCTCTGTTCTGTTTCATTGGCCTGTTTGTCTTCTTTCCCCATACCGCACTGCCCTAATTACTAGACGTCTGTAAAAAGCCTTGATATCTGCTAGTGAAAGGTTTCCAGCTTTGTTATTCTTTCTTCAAGATTATCTTGTTGGTCTTGGCAGTTTGAATTTCCATGTAAATTTTGGACTTAGCTTGTCTCTTCTCCTCCAGGACTGCTAGGATTTACATCTGTAGATCAGTTTGGGACAGAATTAGCAACATTAAGTCTTACAATTCATGAATCTTGTATAGTTCTCCAGTAGAGCTCTTACACACCTTTAATTGATTTCTAGATATTTGATGTGTTTTGATGCTACTCTAAGTGATTACATTAAACCTTTAAAAACGTTCCACTTGTCTGTAGCTAATATATACAAATAAGTTGGTTTTGTATATTGACTGTGTATTCTGTTATCTTCCTGATTCGCTGATTACATAATCATTGAGTCTCTTTGGCCTTATACGTGAACAGACATGTCATCTGCAAATGAATTTATTTCTTCCTTGCTGATGCTTAAACTTTTTTCTCCTTGTCTTTTTTCACTGGTCAGGATTTTTACTGCAATCTTGAAAAGAAGTGAAAACAGACGTACTTATCTCATGTGTGATGTCAGGGAACGTTTTTAGTGTTTCTTCTTTAAGTATGATGTGTGCTGTAGGTTTCTTTTTATAGATTTGTCAGATTCAGGAAATTCACTTCTGTTCCTAGCTTTTTACTAAGAATATTTTTCATGAATGGGCACTGAATTGTGTCAAATTCTTTTCCTCTACCTAATTAAATGATAGTGATTTTTATTCATTAGTCACTGTGAATTACAGTGATTACTTTATGCGGTGAATTATACTGCTTAGTTTTTTGTGTGTTTTTTTGTTTTTTAATGTGACACAAACCTTGAGTTTCTGGATTCAGCCCAATGTGGTCATGATTTATTATCATTGTTATCACTATTTAGATTTGCTGTTATTTTGTTTTGGATTTTTTGCATTTATAGTTATGAGAGAGATGGACTTGCCTTTTTCTTTTCTCATAATCTTCTCCTCAAGCTTTAGTATCAAGGTTTTGCTGACCTTGTAAAATAAGCTGGGAGGTTATCCCTCTTTCAGTATTCTCTGGAAGAGTTTGTGTCACATTGGTACTTTTCTTTAACTGTTTGGAAGAATTAATTATGAAGCCATCTCAGCCTAAGTATTTTTTTTTAATGAGAAAGCTTGAAATTACAGATTCAATTTAATAGATACATGGATGAATATTCATATACCTATGATTTAAAGCTTGAATTTACAGATTCAGTTTAATAGGTACATGGATGAATATTCATATTTTCTATTTCTCCTTATACCAATTTTGAGAACATGCTTTTTTAGGAACATGTGCATTTCATAGTTTTTGGATTTAGCAGTATAAGGTTCATAATATTTTCTAGTAGTATTTTTAATATTTGTAGTCTGTTGTGATACCCCCTTTCCTCTGATTTTGGTAGTATCTAGATGAAAGGTAGAATGAAGTATGGGGGAGAGCTTTCTTAACAAGTTTTGAACTCATTCTGTGCATTCACTTTTCCCCATGGAAATCCAAACTCTAACTTTATCATCAAATTTGCTGCGATAACATTTATTATATAGAAGTTAGTTATAATGGGTTTTGCTTTGTCTTATTTGACACTTATTGTCTTGAAGTAATCTTATAGTAATAGTGGGACCTTTTTTCCCCTCAATGTCTGTATATGCTTATTATTTCTTTGCTCTTTTTATTTTTAGCTTTCTGAGTCCCCGTATTTTTACATGCTTCTTGTATAAAACATATCGTTCATTTCCCCCCCATCTGATCTGACAGTTTTTTTCCCTTTTATAGGTGAGTTTTCCATTAAATTTATTGATAGTATGGACATGTTTGGTCTTGATTCTATCATTGTGTTTATATACTGTTTTTAACATTTTATTGTCATTTTCTAATATTTCTATTTTTGTTCTTTGGTATGGATTTTTCATTTAAATCCATACTTCTGATAATTTTGAGGGTTTGTAACCTGATTTTAGTTCTAGTAGTTGCTTAATGTATTTTAAATAATAAACATATACTTTTATTTCTTGATTTATTAATATTAAAAAAGAAATATTGATGTCCCACTATTGAAAAATGAGGAATTAACTTATATTATTGAAATTAGTTTCAAGAAAGCTTTTCTGAAGGCCATCTCTTCTGATAAACAGTAATGATAATGAAAGCTATCTATTACAGATCAAAGTTCCTGCTGTTGAGTGGGTTCTGAAATCATTTATTTATTCAGCAGCATTTATTGCAGGTTATATTACAGGTGCTGTGTAAACACAAATGTCACACATGCACCCTGTTCTCATAAAACTTTCAATGTAGTAAGGAAAAAAACCACTGAACAAATAATTCCAAGTGTGTGGAAATGTGACAAACAAGTGAAATGAAGGAGCATACCTAAGTCCCTCCGTGGATTGATTATGTATTAATAAGAAAATTACTGTTCAGACTTTCCCTGTGGGAGAAGCACATGGGAAACATACAGGCATCACGGATGAATGCTCTTACTCCATGGTTGTCCTAGGATAATGGTACCTTAGGAGGCATCTGGCGAGCGTTGTCTGCCACTCTGAGAGAGGTAGCGTCGTGACAGAATTTAGACAGGCAGCCACAGCAGATGGCGACTGCTCGCCTCTCCTCCTCACCCCTGTTGTGCCTTTTGCTTCCTTCTTCCATCCTCTTTACCCCCAAATGTTATCTTTCACCTTAATAAGAGATCTTACTGTAGTTTGCAAAGCCACATCAGTCAAGTTTGTCCTTGATTTACATAATAAGTTTCTTGTCATTGTCTAGCCCTTTCTTCCCAGGCCACTCTCACAAAATAAGAGGGTAGCTCCTGTTTGACTTTGAATGTTTGCAGGCCATGATGGTATTTAAGTTAGTTTGGGTTTTGTGGACCAAAATTAGACCACTGAAATGTCATATGGGGTTGATCTGAAGAAGAGCGGTGTATAAACTGGACAGGGAGTTCCTTCTGGGCAGGAAACTCCTTCCCTGCTCACAGCCCTGGCTCAGTGTCTTGCACATTTAGCTTTTCATGAGTCACTGCCTATGAAGTGCATATATTCTGGGTTTTGCTTTAGTCTACAAATACATGACAAGTTCCTTTGTTTCTTTGATTGGATTTAGCAAATGCCTTAGGAAAGTGGATAAGGTGTTCTTTGCATTTATGAAATCTTAAGATGAGATTTTGCTGAGCAATTCAACAAAAAAATTTATATTCTCAAAGAATTTTCTCATTTATTTGTCACCATTTTGATAACCTTCTGAGATAGATTAGGCAGTTGCTAGCATTTCTGTTTTGCTGGTGAAAATACAAAGAGATCAAGTGACTTACCTAAGACAGCATGTCTATATAGTGGTTGAATCAGAAATAAAGCTTCCAAACTAGTGTTCTTTCTGTTACCCTCCACCTCCTCTGCTTAGCTACAAATTCATGATGCAAGCAGAGTGCCAACTGTGTGTCTAGTATCGTGCTCTTGACAGAGACAAAGTCTGTGCCTATTAAAATGGTGAGATTTGAAAGGTAGTTTTAGTTCTTCTATTTTTACAAAGTATTAACACTTTTGTCTTCACATACGTTAAAAGATGTATCACATCTTAGGCATTTTAAGTATTTGTTTTCATTAGAAAAAATGCTAATAGTCTTATTTCTGTAAGTCTTCTGACAGCTGGCAATTGCAGCAGTGAAGTGGGACAAAGCGGGCTTGAATCGGGCATTGGATTTGGCAATTAGGTTACTGTGACCTTGGGCAGTCAGTGTTAGTACAGTAGTAGGAGTAGAGTCCAGGTTAGAAGGGAAAAAGTGAATGGAACGTGAGGAAATAAGAGGAAGTTTGTCTCCTAGTGGAAGGAGGGAGGTAGCGAAGATTTGAGGGAGAACAGTTTTTAGGTTATCAGTGTTCGATCTGTCACTTCAGGGGAGGAGCCCCAGGAGAGGAAGGGAAAATGTGAGGAAAAGTTGGCAAATTGACGAGAAGATCAGGAGGAAGCAAGAGAAGCTGTGACCAAGAGCCAAGTGTAGAGATAGTCTTAGGAGGTAGCGGAATACTTCCTCCTCAGAGCCAGGAGGTAAGCAAGGGAGCTGCGGTAAAATGGTTCGGAGGAAGTCTCAGGTAAGGAGGGTATTTGAAGAGGCTCAGGGCTTTAGGCTGGAGCTCCTGGATTTTCTAGTCTGCCATGGAGTCGATTATTACAGGCTTCTTGACTTAGGAGCTAATATTCTGTTTGTGGTATTTAAAATAAACAATAAGAGACAGGCGTTCAGGCATATAAGAGGTTTAGATGAACTTTACCTAGTTTCATGATTGAAATTTCAGTGTTTCTTTATAATCATTTGTTTTCTAATGGAGATTATAATTTCAGAAGGCAAGGGAAGATGCACTTTAAGACGATAAATGAGGGCTAAAATTAGTTTTAAGTTTTTGTGTGGCTCAGTTTGGTGAGATGCTGCTTCTCGGGGCTTTTAGCTTAGCTACATACTAAGTAGTAACAAAAATTAATATGTTCAAGATCAACCCGTCGGTTCTGTTTTGTTGTGGTACCTGTCCTTGAACACTAACGTCCTCCCGAATGGAGCTGTGCCTTTCTCAGTATCAACCATAGATTTGCACATGTTTATGTTCTCAGAAAGCTTCTACTAAAATCTGTCTGTACAGGTACTTTCTAGCATGCGGGGTAGAATATAAAATGTCATGTTTCAGTTCGGAACTATACATCTTCCAGTAGAAACGACATAAATGGTTCTAGCACCCCAGATCAGCCCACAAAATTGAATCTAAAGTGTGGCTAAATTATTAAAAATAATTACTGTGTATAGCCATGTTCCTATCAGGAAGTCATTCAATTTCAGCTCCTAACGTAAGAAATGTTTTTCCCACTTCTGCTTTCTTACTCACCCCCTGCTTGTCTGACAGTTGTCCGACAGTGACAAAGAGGCACCCAGCTCCAAGCCACTTAGGGTGGTTCTTATAAGGCCCAGGAACGAGGAGCTGGTACAGGGACTTTCGAGAGTGGATAGGAGCTGGCTGCAGTGATGGCGGGTACCAGTGGAGGGGCCTCCCTTCCGACTCAGCTGTGAGACCTGGGCTCCTGCCACTGGAAGCTTCCTGTCCTCCTGTCCTCCTCCTCTGGATCTGTGGTTCTCAGCCAGACCTGACTTTGTCCCCTCTCTCCCTCCCTCTTCCATATGCCAGGGAAACTTGGCCATGTGTAGAGACAGTTTTGGTTGTCACAAATGGGGTGGTGCTGCTGGTATCTAGTGGGTGTAGGCCAGGGATGCTGCTAAACGTCCACAACAAAACTGACGCAGCCCCAGGTGTCAGCACAGGTGGAGAGACTGCGCTCGGCCGTTGCTGCTGGCCTCGCCTTTATGCCCCTTCTTGCTTCGTTCGCTGCAGAACAGATGTAGCGTGTGTTCCCTGACTCTCTTCTACCTCCTATTCTTGAAAAACGCTCAGAGCCATTTTGAGGTTTTTCTAAAGGCTTTACTATCATCACAACATGGGAGTAGATGGGGTAAAAATAACAAGAAAATTACAGTTTCAGGAAATCTTAATTAAAAGCTATCCATGCTATCCACTGGACTTTAAATAGAACAAAATTCTGGTCCTTCTCTCGGCTTCAGTCCATGCTTCCCCATATGGTTTCCTCATTCCCTGGGCTTCCCTCCTTCCTTACCCATATTGCTCAGCTGGGGAGAGCTTGGGCTGTGATCCTTCAGCAGTCCTCCAAATGAGGAATTGACAGATGGATGAAAAATCCTTGGGTTATTTTAACAAGGAGTGAAGGGAAGGGAAGGTTCCTTTGTATTGCATAGATCCAGTCAGAACTATATCCTGTTGCCTTCCTTCTTTTCAGAAATTCACAGAATGAGATTGAATCACAGCACTTCCCTAAGTACTGCTGCAATGGCACAGGGGCCTGTCTCCTTTTCACAGCTGTACTGTCCTTCCACCACTGCAAACTTCATGGGCAAGCAACTTGGTTGCACAAGGCCCTGTGCTTAGAAGGGCCCCATGCCTGGTTGAATGCTCTGCTGCTGCCACCAATAAATTCTTAATACTTTCTGAACAAGGGGCCTCACATTTTCATCTTAGACTGGGCCCTGAAAATTATGTAGCCAGTCATGGGTACCAAAATTCTTCCAACCTTTGGTCCTAGGGAGAGGCAGTCAGGTTTGGATCAGAAGAGGTAGAAGATGAGCTTTAAGATTCTTGTAGTAGCGAGAAAACCCAGCTGAAGTCTGGGCGGGAAGGGCAGACTTACATGTACATGCTCAATCTTCACTTGTAAATGCTCACCTTTCAGAGGTGATTGGTTTTTGCTTTGTTTGTATTTAATAATTTTAATCAGGTGACCAGCTACTTGTTACATGCTATTGCAGGATCAGCCGTGTGCTAGAGGCCATGGGTGAAACTGAGTAGTAACATGGTACTTGCTCTCCACTGGGCATGTTCTAGTGCTTATCAAACCTCCTTTAGTTTCCATAACCCTTCGAGGTTGTTTTTATTGTCCCATCCCATAGGGTAGGAAACTGATTGGCCACAGGTTAAGTTAGTTGTTCAACTTTATAAAGCTAGTGAGTGACAAAGAAAGGATTTGAACATAGGTCTGTCTGACTCTGAAGCCCAATTCCATTCATTGCTACTCAGGAGGTAAATCTTCCCACCTGCTGAATTGACTCTCAAGTTGAGATCATGAGTATATGTACAGAGAAGGTCAGTTTCTTTTCATCGGGGAGCTTTTTAAAAACTACACAGACACATTAGTGCTTTTCAAATTAAATATAATGGTGGAGGAAAATAATCATGGCAATATTTGATCTAGATGCTTCTCAATGTTTTCATGAGAAATATATGTTAGCATAATTGACCTAAAACAATATTCTTACAGAAAAATTCAAAAGCCTTCAGTTATATGGGCTTTGTAAATCACTCCCTCTCTCCTATTTTATGAAACATCTGCTATCACTCCATTGTTAGTGTGACGTATCTGAAAGTGCTTCCTTGGAGTAGGGGTCTCTGTCTTTAATATTCATCTACCAAATAAAAATTGGGTTCTCAATGCAGTTGATATTTGCAATTAATTCTAAGAAAGCAAATTTGCAGAGAGCATATATTATATCAATTCTTTAGTTTTATCAAGTGAGCTATGCCAGATTATGGTTTGAAAGCTTCTTAAAACTTTTGCCAGCTTTAGCCTAAGTATATTACAAGCCTGGGTCTCATAATTCTGCTTGAGGAGGAGCACAGATTGCCTACAGTCGGGGACTTACACAGTGCGACTTAGTAGGTAAATGGACTAAGTCGATGATTTTCTTAGCATGTATTAGCTTTCATCAGCCTTTGGTTTTATGGATAGAAAGGTCTTAAGCCTGTTAATAGATGATCTGACACAGAGCTAAAAATATAAATGCTCTTCTGGAGCTTTTCTTGTTAAGATCAGGCCTATTGAATCACACTGACCTGAGTGTTAGTTCCAGCTGCACCACTGACTAATTGTGCAACCTTTGATAAGTTACTGTAAATGGGACATCATACCCTCTTCAACATGCCGCAGGAAAGATGAACCAAGTTGCTGTACATAAAGAACTTCACACAATGCCAGGCCCAGGAGAAGATGGTAGTTGTTTCCTCGCCTCTTCTTACTCCACCAAGAGAATGTGACTAGGCAGAAAGAGAACTCTGGGTGAGCCCCTTTCTCTGTTTACCTAAACAGATTGGTAACCTCTTAACTAGACTTTAACCCAAGTCCTCCTGCACTGAAAAATAGAAAGGCACATGTCCTCCCCTAGCCCTCTGCACGGAGAGTGGAGTAATATTTTTTTTATCTTCTGGTGTAATCAGGAATGAAACTCTGAGATCTCGGTGGTCAGCTTATACCAGCTCTATGTGTGCACTGCCATTCTCTCAACTCAAACCAACCAGTCAAACTGAGATCCCTGGGCCTGCATCAAAATCACCTGACACTTCCAAAAAAACCTCAAAAAACTAGTCTTCTAACCTCAGACCTACTGAATGGAATCATCTCTGGGGCTGAGGCATTAGAATATACATTTTAAACACTCTGGTTGTTCTGTATAAAAAATTTAGAAATACTGGCTTGTTCTCTCTCCCACCTCCTTGCCTTTGCTCAAGTTGTTTCCTTGGCTTGGAGTAGTCTTTCCTCTATTGAATTCTTACACATTTTTCAAGAGCTACCTCTTCCTAAAAGTCTTCCCAGATTCTCCGAAGTTGAAATTATTTTTGTATCTTTATTATTGCTCTTATTACGGTCTTTCTTGTAGAGTTTTGCTAGTTTTCCACCAAACAGTAAGCTCCTGGAGGGCAGTAATGACCAGCTATCTTCATAACCAGCAGAATACTTTGTATATAACAGGCACTAGGAGAATATTGGTTGGATTTGGATCTACCCTCTAATTCCTTTTTTCCACTAATCCATCCTGCCTGATCTCCTCAAATGAGTGCAAATCCCTTCGGAGCAGGTATGATTAAGCCCAGGGTGACAGAGGACAGAACTAGTAGCCACGACCAGCCTGAGCTCCCGGCGCGTTGCAATGGGATGTGTGTTGGTGTGTGGTTGGAAGGGTTGTTAGTGACCCTTCTTCCTTCCTCACCCTCTCGGCTGTCCTCTGTCAGGAAAGCTGAAAAGATCCCCCAAGGTCCCAGTTAAATCCACAGCAGTGAAGACGTGGCTACAGTTGCACTCTGGGTTGGTTTTCCTGTCTGGAAACAGATTTTGACCATTCATCTCACTAGAGAAGCACCTTCGTTTTGCACCGTGTCCTCTGCGACTCTAAGACAAAGTATGGCTGGCTGTGCTTCCACTGATGCCACAGCGGCACTCGCTGCATCGCACGGGGAGCAAAGGCCTAGAGATGAACTCCAGTTCCTAGTAGACGGTTCCTCCCAAGCTGTCCTGCCTCCGTCACTGATACTTTGGGCATTTTTGTGGTTTTGGATGGCTTTTCATCCCATCGTGTGCGTCTCCATCAGCTGACTGGATAGCTCGTTGCCCAGACCATTGGCAGTATAAAGTGATACACAGAAGAGAGCTACCCAATTTTCTTATGTACTGGAGAGCGACAAGGAGAACAGGTACTAGAGACACCTGTAGGGTCTGACTAGGGGGGTGTAGTAACTGAGGGTGATAGCACATTTTGGGAGTCTCTCCAAATATTAAGTCATTGCCGCTTGAAAGTATTACATTGGTTATTTGGCCTCACACCAGGAAGCAGGATTAAACTGAGAAAATCATTGATTTAGCAGGCAAGACCAGATTTTCAGGGGGTAGGTTAGGATTTATGAAAGCGATAGTGTGGTAGAAGAGACTAGATAGCTATGGTAGAGGGGTCTCCTTTCAAACTTAGGGGGACCCACCTTTTCAATATTTTTGTCTTTAGATTTGTAATGTTTAGGGAAGTAATGCATTAGGAAGAACTCCATATGCCCACAATTAGCCACTGAGTGGAAACATGGAATTCATAAATGAACAGATTAGGAAATTTTAAATTTGGGTAGAGGAAGGCCTCTCCCTTCCTCTGTATCCCTCCAAAGCGTTCAGAGCTATAAAGTGACCAAAGATAATGAGGAAAGGTCATTGAATTTGATGAGAGTTGCTGACTGACTTTTAGAGTAAATTTAGTGAAAATTCCTGGGCAGGGGATGGGCCTGAAGGAATGGAGACAGTGCATGTTGATCATTCCTTTAGTAATTGGCCTGGGGGAAAAAAGAAGACGGTATTTGTATCAGCTGGATAAAGTCTGTGTTCAAAAAAATAACAGAGAATACAATTCCAGGGACCCAAGGAATTTCCTGTGCTGACCCTTTGTGGTCAGATCCTAACCCCTGGCGGCCATCCCTACAGTCATTCTTTTTCAGAACGTCATATAAATTGAAGCACATAGTATGTAAAAGACGGACTTCTTTCACTTAGCATAATGTCTGCTCTAGGTAAATTTAAAAAATACTTTAAAATGCAATGACCCCCCCCCCCCCAAAAAAAAACCCCAAACAAATAGACAAACAAAACTGGTGGGGACCTGAGAAGATGAATGTCGTGAAGGTGTGTTAGGAACATATGGGGTGGGGCAAAAGTAGGTTTACAGTTGTTCATATGAAAAATAATACAATAATTAATAATAACACAAGAACAAATTCTGTTTTGTGTACTTACTACGTGTAAACCTACTTTTGCCTCACCCTGTATTGAGGTGTAAGCATGAAGGTGTAAACATTATCTCTTGAAGAAAATCTGATGAGATTAACTTGGAATGAGTGTTGGAAAGGATGGAGAAGAGGCCAGTGGTGCCCTTGACTAGTCAAACGTTCTCTTTTTTTAAACCAGCCTCCTTTCCTTCCCTGACCTTTCCCTCTTTCTCCCTCTGGGGGTGGAGGGGTGAAGTGCATATATACACACATACACATATATAAATACATATATGTGCATTTTCACGATAGAAGCATTTCTGTTACAAAGAGGTCATTCATGCATGTCAGATTCAGCTTCAGATTTGGTGGAGGGCTGTCTGATGAGTGCTGGTACCAGGATTTATAATCTAGAACTGTGCATTTGTTTCTCAATCCAAGGTTTATTTTGCAAAATTTTTCTTCCTCAGTTTTGTTTTCATCTTTTTTTTCAAAGTAATAGGAATTTAAAAATTAAGAATTAAAATTATAGAAAGTAAGAAATTTAACTTTTGATATTTTAGAATTGGAATATCATTAATGTAAAATGTCACTAATCACATCTGTACATAATTTCCATATGTCGTTTCTTGGTAGTGTTGATTCATTTTTTGCAAATTAAATTATGTATATATAAATTTTATTATAAAAGTACTTACTAATCTCATACTCACTGATTCCTTTGGATATGTTTTCATTAGAAATTAACTGGCTTTTGTTTTCCTTGTCTTTCTCTATAGTTGTGATATTCAGCTATAGAAATGCTGTTATTCCCCTAAAGAGAAAATAGAAAGCAGGCAGGGTTTCTTGGGACATTTATCACATTCACGAATTAGAACCTTCACCTAACTATTTTTCACCTGTGATGATTAATGTATTTGTGTCCTCATATATGTTAACCATATACTCAGCTGATGATGTAATTTGTAGGGAGACGTAAGGAGATCTTACCATATACCAGAGTTCTTCAAAGGAGAGCGAAATGTTCTATTGCAGGTTACTCTTGGTGCTAGCATTGAAGTTATTGTAAATCCACCATATTACTATTCTGCTATAAATACAGTTATTTTACTGTATCTTTGCATTTGTCTGGGGGGAGGCAGGGGGCGGAGGGAAGGCAGTTATCTGATACTTTTTGTATATCCGGAAGTCAGAATCAGAAGTCCAAAAAGTAAATATAACAAACCTGATGTTTACTCTGTGACAGGTGCTTTAGTATTGCCCTGTTTAATCCCCACAATAATCTTATGTGATAGTCATTGCTGCCACAGTTTATAGAAGAGGAAATTGAAGCTTCTGTAGCTACAGAACTTGTCCAAGGTCATACATCTGGAGCTGGGGTTTCAACTAGGGTTGGTGTGTCTCTCAAGATCCTCATTCTGAGTGCAGTGACTCCCATATTTAGTCATTCACAGAAACCTTTTTCAGTGCTCACTATGTGACAGGCCTAAGGGATCTAAGATTAAAGACAGATATATGGAGTCCTAAGGAATTCCTTTATCTGTTTTTTGGGCTGCAGTAGATAGGAAACAGATTAGAAAAAGATGAAGGCTTGAGGACAAAGACACTATGTTATCTACTCTTACATCCACAGGATAAGCACAACACATAGTAGGAGCTCAATAAATGCATGCTGAATGTATTGATGGCAGTAGTGACAAGTAGTAGCTAACTAGGAGAGAGAATGAAGTATAGAAAGGATATAAAATCAAACAGCAGAGCTGTCTTGGACCATTTTAGAGTTTGGATAAACATTTGGATACTCAGTATCCCCAGGGAAATGGAGATCCTCCTGTGTGCTCACTGAGGCCCAGAGTGATGACCTGGGCCACTGAGTGGCTGAGGTGACCCAGGCTCTGTGCAACAGGGAGGCGGTCACTCATGAATGTGGCATCTGTTTAAAAAAAGCAAGGAAGTGTGTAAAACATTTTAGAAAAGTTTCCATAAAAAATGGCCTCTCCGCCCCACCCCCTTAAAATAAGTGAAGGGGCTAAACTTGAGTGTCTTGGAAAAACCACATAGGTGGAAGAGCTCTTTCCCTGATGATACTGGATAAAGAGGTGTTACATAAGGTAATTTGTTTTCTTTCCCCTGATAAAATATAACATTACATTTTCATGCCAAATGAATCTTTCAAAATTTAAGTTATGTTCTTTGGGAGATACGTTATAAAGAACTATATATAGTATATAACATAATCTATAGTACTGTAACAAGTGGACAGGTTGCATAAAATAGCAAAACATTTTTTTGAGTAATATCATTTGAAAGAATTATGATGTGTTGAAGTAATTTCTTTTTCGGAGCACCATTTAGCTTTTTGTAAGGAAAAATATGGGGAAATTAGGAAACCATTGAAATGATTTCATTTTCATTATTCAACAGCATCGATGCGCTACTTTCTTGTTCCGAGAATGTATCTATTAACGGTGATGTTTTGCTTTACAGCTTTTCTGGGAGAAGAGGCTACAAGGACTTAGTGCATCAGATGTAACAGAACAAATTATAAAAACCATGGAACTACCTAAAGGTCTTCAAGGTATTATCTGAGTTCAGTTGAGCAGTGCCCACTGTGTGCCGGGCTCTGTGCTAGAAGCTGTGGAGTCAGAAGTGATTGAGACAAGGTCTTTCCTTGGGGCATGGTATGGCTTGCTGGATGACCGACCTCCTGTGTAAACCCAGGCGGAAATGCACATGAAACGCTTGTATTTGGCACAGATGCTTTCAGTGTATTGCCTAAGCTTTAGGTTAGGTTTCTCATATAAATTAACCCATATGCTGCTTTCAGAACCAAGTGCAGCTGAGTGGCAGACTTTCCCTAGCTTCCAGTTTAAAGCAGCATCTGGCCCCGCCCCAGCACTTCATCTTTCTTTTCTCTGATCTAAAGAGCAGCTAGCAGCTTTCCCTCTCCATCTCCCTCCACAAACTGCTGCTGCAGATCGCAGTGGGAACCAGTGCACCTCAGTCCAGTAACAGCCGCAAGTGGGATCTGGGCTGGAGAGCTCAGTTGCTCGTGTGCCTTTCATCATGTTAATTCCAAGTTCTAGAGAAGCATCATTTTTGAAGTATGAGAACTTCCGCTTCTAAATCTTGACGTATTGTGGATTGCTTAAAAATCCTCGTGATTCATGGTTAGAATATCATCTCATTCCTCTCTCTGTCCTTGGAAATTGTTGCGTTAACTGGTTTAACAGGGTTTAACAGGTGTTTGACTAAGCAGTGCATTTGAATGTGGCCATAGGGGCCAGTCTCCTAAAAGTAGTCAAGGTGTGCAATTATTAAATGAATTTGTGAACTTGGATATTTTGTTTGAAAAAACTGTAAAAGCTGCAGGTACAGGATAGTTGTATTGACTTCTTTGAAGTATTGAAACAAAGAAGATAAGTGTCGAGATATTGCTAGAAATTAATGTTAAAAGCTACAGGAGAAACCACGCCAGGAATAGTTTAGGAATACATTAATGAGCATACTTGAGTATAATATGAAGGGACTTTAGAAGGGAATTAGATCATTAAAATAATTGACCTTGCTTGAGGAAATGTAGCCAACATTTAAAAAGTTGAGAGAAAAAATTGGAAAATGTATTTTAAAAGTGATGTTAAAGTTTTATTGAAATGCTCTGCTGTTTTTTTTACTGTTTACTTAATGTTAATTCTTTGGTGTATAATAACTATTAAGTCGATATTATATAATCCTTTGATTCTTTGGCTTATATCAGTTTTAAATATATGATCCCAAATGAATATAAAAATATTGATTGTTGTAGGTAACATAAGGTTTGCTTAGCACATCTAGGAATTTCCTTTAACAAGTCCATTATTCTGATTGCAGGAGTTGGTCCAGGTAGTAATGATGAGACCCTTTTATCTGCTGTTGCCAGTGCTTTGCACACAAGCTCTGCACCAATCACAGGGCAAGTCTCCCCTGCTGTGGAAAAGAACCCCGCTGTTTGGCTGAACACATCTCAACCCCTCTGCAAAGCTTTCATTGTTACAGATGAAGACATTAGGTAAGGCGGTTCGACATAACTTCAAAAACTTGTTTTTTAACTTTGGTAAATTATATACTGCCTGTTGGGTTCAGTGGCACATCTATTAAGTGATGAATCAATCAGAAACTTACGTATATATATATTTACAGAGCTTTTGTGAAACCAGTGGAAGGTGATATAAGACATTTAAAACAAGCACATACTTGAAAAAGGTGGAAGTGTTGTGGATAAGGGTCTCATTGTGGTCAGTTGTACACTCTACTCACCGTTTTTGTAGTGTCTTTTGTAGACTGGGGCTCTTTCATTTGGTTATGCCTTTTTTAAAAAAATTGATTTTTAGAGAGAGAGGAAGGGAGAAGAGAGAAACATCTGTGTGAGAGCATAACATTCATAGGGTGCCCCCTGCACGCCCCCTACTGGGGATTGAGCCTGCAACCTGGGCATGGGGAATCCAGCTGAGCCATACCTGCCAGGCCTGTTTTATGCCTGTTGATTGCTTCCTGCATTGGTTTGTCTGCAAAGCAGTCTCTAAAGCAGATCATAGCCCTGCTGCTTTAAGCTCAGTTGTGTTTTAAAAGTTCCATTTACTTATCTTGATTATGTTTACCTTACTTTTGGTCAATTTAGAGATTTACTTTGTTATTGTTTCTTTGTTTCAAGGGAAGATTTAAGGTGGCTCCAAAGAGAGAGAGACACAGATACTCACTCACTCACTCACTCACTCACTCTAAAGCCCAATGAGAAGCAAAGGTGAAAGGTGAAGCAAAGGGCGAAGCAGTAAAACAGAGCCGGGAATGAGGAGAGTGCAAGAGCTGCATTTATCTTTTACTTTTTCGGAGGCTTGGCCACGATTTAGTTTTTTAGTAGCTAATAGGGAAAGGAAAGCATACAACTCAAGTTGATAATGCCCAGAAAGTATAAGCAGACTATTGCTCAGGAGAAGTAAAACTATTCTCGATACTAAGACCTCAAGGACACTCTCACGAGGGGTTTGTGGACTGTCGTATCCTTGCTTTATAAAGGTAGTGTAGAATACTGTGTTTTCTTCATACACAGGGCAGGGTGTATGTGCTCCCCTGTGTCTGTCCTCTGGCTGTGTAAATGGGGAAGATCTGCTGGGTAGTCTTCCTAAACAAAGCCAGCAGATGGCACTTTAGAGTCATGTAATTGACAAATACGTTTTATATTTGTATTTTTTTCCCTAAATCCATTAAAGTTGGCGTGAGAATGTTTTTAAATGCGTGAATCCAACTAGGTTTATAATTGGGTTTAAACCTTTCTGGGTTTATAAAGCTGTAGAGTGGTTCAGAGCTGCATTCATTCAGAGGCCTTGGTTACACAGACTTGATGGTCAGCATTATTTTTTAAGAAAAACAAAATGTAAAATCTAGGAGAGGAATCAGCTTGCTTTTTTGGTTATTTTTACCCTTAAGAAAGGAAATTAGGAGTTGTTTTCTGTCTTGCAATGAGTAATCGGCAGGATTTCGCCAGGTCATTATGGGTGTTGACTGAGGCTGTCTGACTGATGGCTTGGGAATGTTGATGGCTTCAACACCAGATCTTTTGATAATGGGGGAAACTCTCAAAGCCAGATCTGGGTGATTTCCTTTTAAGGCAGACTTGTCTAATGAATTGCCTATTTGATTCAGTTGTCATAACAGAAATTATTAAGCAGACGTTTCTTGTTGAATTAGTACAGGTTCAAAATAAATTACCGCAAATTGAATTGTTGCCCTTTCTCCAATTGTGCAGCCAGTATTATGTTTATAGTAAACCTCCAGTTAAAGATCTCAACATTAAGTATGTATTTTTTCAGGATCTTTGATAATATTTTCATCCCTGGGCATATTTGTTTTCTAATACTAAGTGACAGATTCTCATAAACTTAGCAGCCTAAAACAAAGCCTGTTTATAGCTCACAGTTCTGTAGGCCTGGAGTCTGGGCGAGGCTGCACTGGATTCTCTGCTCGGGTCCACAAGCCTGAAATCAAAGCGTCTGCTGGATTGCACTTCCTTCTGGAGCGTGGGGTCCCCTTTCAGGCTGCGATGGCTGTTGTAGAATTCTTTTCCTTGTGATTGTAGGACTGAGGCCCCTGTTGTCTTGTTCACTGTGGGATGGGGGTTGTGCTCAGCAGTTAGAGACTGATGGTAGTCCCATGGGTCCCTCCATGTTCCCTGTCCAGCTTCTTTCAGGAAGGGCCAGCACCTTTCAAGGGATCCTCTTATTAGGTCAGATCCTCTATGATAATCTCTTTTGATTAATTTAAGGTCATTTGATCAGTAACCTAATCTTGGAGTTTTATCCCATCCTATTTGCAAGGTCTGCTTGTCCTTCAGGGGAGGGAATTATGCAAGGAGTGTATACAGGGGTGGGACGGGGGGCACCTTGGGGACTGTGCTACAGTTCTGCCTACCCCAGCAGGCAAATGCTTTAACTTCAGCTTTCATAAGTGTGGGAAGTAATTCTCAAGATGAAAGAGAATCGTGGCAAATCTTAGAGTCTAAGATATACTTCGCCAGCCAGCAGCGCAATTCCCTTCGTTTTCTTTGTCCACCTAATGGGATTCTCTGGGGCAGCCGAGCACATTCTCAGGCTCTGTTATTAGGAGTGAGAGGCTGCCAGTGAGACCCGTAAGTCATTTGTCATGGACCTCGAGTCACTGAGCCGGAGGCAAGACCAACTATATAAGAAATAAACAGTGTGTTCTTCTTGACCTTGCTGCACTACATGAAAATCTGTTGAACTCCAGTTTCTTTTAATATGACAGCGGCTGTGGATCTCAGACTAGCTCAGTGACAGCCTCCCTGTTTTTGAAAATTTATTTAAAAAGTGGAGGCCTGTACCTTTTAACTCTTTGTTGTGTTTTCAGTTTAATAAAGATGACATCTAAGGCTTTTGTGGCTGCACAATACATGTTAACTTCACTACCCAGGGGTAGTCCCATGAGATAAAGAGACTTGTGGCCTGGGATAGATAAATCTAACTTTACAACTGGCTGAGCGCCCAGGGAGTGAACGCTCAGAGAGCCTTAGTGGGATCTTCTGGAGCTTTGGCTTCCACCCCTCTGCTTCCAGGTGTGGGCAGTGCTGCAATTTGTCTTCCTTGATTACTGATAGAGGAAAATCGCTTTTTTTTTTTCCTCAGTAGAGCCTCAATATACTCCTTGTTGCATCTCTTGTCACTGGGCTTCCCTCCCACTCGCCATCCATCCTTACCACCTTCCCTCTGGTCTCAGGAGGTGGTGGGTTCTGTTTTCTGTCACAGCCAACCCTCCCACCTGTGCCTTTGTCTCTCCCTCGTCCTTTCTTGTTTTCTCTAAGGCTTTCATGTATCGTCTCCTCCCTCCTCCTGTGTTGCTTCAGCCATTGCCTGTCCACGTGGTCTGGATGGACACCGTCCTCGCTGGCTTCGGCTGTTCTAGGATTCCCTCTCTTGCCCTGTCAGGAAGCCACTCTCAAATTTTCTCTGCTTTTTTTGAGATAAAGTGCATACCAATAGCCTTTCTTCTATGCTTTGTTTTCCATCTAAGGGTTCAGAACCTTTTTATTTTTTTATGGCTTGGCTTCACACAGACACAGATACACCTGTGGCATGTTCTTGACCTGCTCACCTCAGTTGAAGTCGAGCTTTTCCGTTTCTGTCCTTGTATAGAGGAGCATGTGGTCTTGGTTCCTTCATGGTGGCCTGTAGCCAGCAGGCCTGAGAACCAGGAGAGAGCTCAGCTGGCTCCCTTCTGAGGGCCGCAGAATGCCAGACTGACTCCAGCTTACCCTGCTCTGTGCCTCCACGCTCTTCAGGGCTTCACCGAACACACTTCTTTCTTCTTTATTTTCCATATTTCTTCCTGTTCTGTCCCTGCTGCCAAGATATTTCTAATTACCCTTTATAGGAATAACCCCATAGCTTCACGTATTTGAAATTCTTCAAGTTGAAAAAAAGGCCACTTTGAAATAAATGTACCCCTCCCGGAATTCTCTGTGAGATGAGGGATCCCTGCTTATCCCCTGTGGGTGTGGTTTTGTGAGTATAGGAGCAACTTTTGCAAAGTGTAAGGAGAAGGAGATGTGTTTTTCTTGGGAACGTTCATGATTCTGAAGTAAAGCTGACCTTTCACAGAAGCTTCATATTTCCATAACTTACCAGTGACCTGAATCTTTTGATTCTGTTGTTCCAAAGGAAACAGGAAGAGCGAGTACAACAAGTGCGAAAGAAGTTGGAAGAAGCCCTGATGGCAGATATCTTGTCACGAGCTGCTGATACAGAAGAGATGGACATTGAAATGGACAGTGGAGATGAAGCTTAAAACATGACCAGGTGAACTAACCTCAGAGAGAGAGAGAGGGGCTTGGGACTTAGGACGTTCTCTCTTCTTGCTCTTGCCTTTTGCCTCCTGCCTGAGCAGGGAATGAAAAGGCTTCCCCCTCGCAGAGGTCCTGCAGGAGTCTTGTTTGCCCCTCCCTAGAGTTAAGGACCACATCAGTGATTGTGTGAAGGCAGAGGTCCTGCAGCGGGGAAACCTCCAGGTGTCCCTAGAGAGGCAGGGGAAGAACGCAGGGAGGTGTGGCCACAGGGGGCGGAGGTGGCCGTCATCTCCACACCCTAGCTTTCTGGGGTCTATTGTCTCCCCTTTGAAATTATGGCCTCAAAGTGGGCAAAAATCCCTCCCTCTTTTCTTGATTCTCTCCAGCATAGATTTGATGCTGGGAGAAAGAGGATTTTCAAATTCTAATAAATACCTTCCCTTAAGACAGATCTTGATCCTGTGCTCATCTCACACAATAGTTTCATGGACTTTGTCCCACTGGGTACATGTTCTCTTTAAATGATTACACTGAAATCTCAGAGTGTTTATGGGGCATCCGTGTCCCAACTGTTATCCCACTTTGTTCCTTTAGGCTTTGTCCTACTTGCTGCACTCATAGCTGATCCTTTGTTTGTGTCCTTGGAAGCCAGAACAGGAGGGGGGAGGAAGGATTGGGGGCGGGAGGGAGGGAATGAGCAGAGTGAGTTCAGAGTGGTAGCCCTGAAATTGGCTTAGCGCCCTTCAGTCTGGGGACGTGTACCTCGCTGACAGTCACCCTTGCATTCAATGCCAGGTCCTGGGGACACAGTGAGGGACACAGTCACACACTTCCTGTGCTCATAAAACCGTACAATGTAGCCATCTTAAATAAATGCTCACAGAGCTATGTAGTTACCAACTGTGTTATGTGCTATATATAAAAGGAAAAACAAAGGCCCTGTAAGAGCTGATGGCAGGGGAGCCAAGGTGATGGGAAGGGTCAGCAAACCTCCCTGAGGCAGTGACATTTCTTTGAGCCTGAAAGATGAGGGGATGTGTTGAGCACTTTTTATGTTCAACATGCTATAACGAAATGCTAGTCAAGGCTTTAAAAATGTAGTGCTAAGTGGAATTTAGCCTCTAATGACTCTTTCAAGTTTTGCTGACCTCACCTACAAAATTATTGAATTAATTATGTTTGTTTGTTTTTTCTTACAGGCAACTTTCAGCCGACGTCCCCCAAGAAGAAATTCCTAGAATTGAACCAAAACGTTTCCACTGGGTTTTGCCTGTAAGAGAAAAAAAATGTATCTGAGCACTTAGAAGCTTTTTAATAGCACTAACCAATGCCTTTTTAGATGTATTTTTGATGTATATATCTATTATTCAAAAAAAATGATGTTTATTTTGAGTCTTAGGACTTAAAATTAGTCTTTTGTAATATCAAGCAGGACCTTAAAGTGAAGCTGAGCTTTGGATGCCAGGTGCAATCTACTGGAAATGTAGCACTTATCATACATATTTGTTTCCCCCCAGTTTTAATATGAATGGATCAGGAGTACCAAATAAATTTCCCAATTAAAGATTATTGTGACTTCACTGTATATAAACAGATTTTTATACTTTATTGAAAGAGGACATCTGTACATTCTTCCATCATCACTGTAAAGACAAATAAATGATTATATTCACAGACCGATTGGGGTTCTTTCTGTTAAAGAACACACACAATGAACAGCCTGTCCTTAGCATTCCCGGGTTCCATTCAGCTGTGCTTCCTGGGCCTTAGGTTCGACGTGGAGGTGATAGGAAGTAGTTTATACATTGGCAGTAGGCTTCTAGATAGGGTGAGAATCGTGTGTTCACCAGAATTTTTTTTTTTTAATATATCTTTAGTGATTTCAGAGAGAGGAAGGGAGAGGTAGAGAGAGACGGAAACATCAATGATGAGTCATTGATCAGCTGGGCTGCCTCCTGCACGGCCCCTGCTAGGGATCGAGCCCACAACCCGGGCATGCTCCCTGACCAGGAATCGAACTGCTCTCTCCTGGATCCTAGATTGATGCTCAGCTGCTGAGCCACGCCCAGCCGGGCCACCAGAATTCTTAAATTGTCATCCAGCACGTGTACTTTTTCCCCCTTGCCTGTGACTCGTGCTTTTGTTAGTTCTTTAAAAATAAGTCATTTTCTTCCCTCGGGCAGGAAATTGGTACACAAGTACCTGTTGATGTTACTGGAAGCCCATGTCTTGTTTTTTCTAGATCATTTTGCATTTTTGAATGTCTACTAGCTTACTAAGTGAACAGGAGTAGGTCAGACTCTGCCGCAGGGAGAGGCAGCTTTCTAGGCAGAGTTGCTTAATGAACCAGATTGGAATACTCTGCTAGTCAATACCTGGCCTCCAAAGTATTAACGTTTTTTTTCCCTGTTAAAACTTGTAAGTGTAACTTCATTACCACTTAAATTCTTTGATATCTAATTACTAAAACTAGCATAGTGTTATTAATGAATTTTACAAAGCAAAACATAATTAAGTTAGTTTGATGCCAAGGAAAGGAGGCAGCGGTTATAAGCAAATTTAAGCACATTTGGAGAAATAGAGCAAAAATAATATCTTTTTATAGGATGGGTTTATGTACTCCTTAACTCTGGATTCTTTTAAAACTAGCCCCAGAAATGATGTGGTCAAGGATGTGACCGATTCCATGTGACTGTTACTTGTACATTTGATTACCAGCACCCTCAGTTCCCGAGGAAGGGAAAGGAGAAGCTAGTCAGAGTAATAAGTAACTGGCTAGGTTTGGGCTGCTGTCTCTTTGGACCTTACGCCAAATTACATAATAAGCTTTTCTTGGAATTCCTGATTTACGTTAAACTTTGATCTCTGGGCCGCAGGCCATGAAGGTCCTTGGAGCAGTCCTGCTGGTGGGTGAACAGGGACACTTGCAGACTCTGGGAAGACTGCTGGCAGAGAGGGCTGCTCTGGGCCCACGCTGTCCCCATTGGGGTGGCCGTGTGAAGTTCATGCTGATTTCTTTTTAAGAGCTGGTATGACTAATTAGAATGATGTCTGGAGGCTTTTCCTAGCCTCTCCTAAGTCCATGATTCTTTATTTGCAGTCGGGCTTGGGGTGCCTTCATCTTGGTGATAATATGTTTTTCTTACAAAGCAGTCCTACCAAGATACATGTGCTTTTATGGACAGCCTTTTGTTAAAGCAAAACCATACTGTACACACATATAAACCTTTTATTTCATTCTTGTATACTTTGCTCAGGTAGAGAACAGGTATGAAAGCCATTGCATGGTGTCCAACCGGGGGGCATCTCACAAGTCCAGGTGTTCCCAGTAAGCCCACAGGATGACACGTCCCACATTAAATTCATTGTCTTATCCTCACAAACCTATCACCACCTTGCATCCCTAACTCGTGTAAAAGCAAGTCACCGGGCCCAGCTGCCAAGGCAGAGCCCAGGAGGGACCCCAGATGCCACTCCTCCCCTTGCCTCCAGCATCCCATCCGCCCCGTCAGAACTGGTAGCCGCACTTCCCAGGTTGGCACCTCTTCCCCATGCCCAGAGCCACTGCCTTCACACTACCTGTCCCTCTGCACTTGCAGTGCATTCCTTAAAAACAATGTACATGTTTCTTACCTGTCCCCCTCCTTGCCCCTTCCCTCTCTGTCCCTCCTCCATAGTCATCAGAATGGTCCTCAGAGCAAATGTGACTATCATTTCCCTGCTCACAGTTCCTCGCTTGTCTGTATATATAGTTTAGAATGATTTTGCAGAGTGAGCTCTTTGAAATGAAGAGAACCTGTGTTTGAGCCCTGGTTTGCCACGCGTGTGACTTGTCAGGTTACTTAATCTTGAGCATGTTCCGCGTCGGTGACATGGGAATAATAATCCTACCTCGTAGAGTCGTGAGGACTAAAGGAGATGCTGTTCATAGGTGTTTGGCACACTGCCTGGTGCATAGCGAGTGCTCCTGTTGGAGCACATCAGTGTGATCCCTGCAGGTGTCATTTTTATTACTTCTAAGAGGCATTTGCTGATAACCCTAAATCCTTTCAACCCTCCCAACCCCAAAATACTTATTTTCTGCCTCAGCACTCTGTTTATTTCCTTTGATGAAACCTTCTAAATCTGTATTTTATTTAATTGTTGACTTTCTGTCTCTCTCTCTGCTAGAATGTAAGCTCCATGAGAGCAAGGGTTTGTCTGTCTTGGTCCCTGTTATGACCCCAGCGTGTAGCCTGGTGCCTGGCACCCAGTAAGCACTCAGTGAATGTTTGTTGAATAAATGGAAAAATGATCAGCAGGCTCTTCATGATCTAACCTCTGCCTACTTGCCTAGCTCCTTCTGCACTCTCCTCATTGCACCTTCGGCTCAAGAAAACTGCATAACCTGCTCCTTCCAAGTGCCCCTTGGGCCTCTGTGTCTTTGCACCTGTCATTCCCTTTGCCTGCCGTCTACGTGGCAAATTCCTGATCATTGGTCAAGTCTCAGCTCAGTGGCTACCTCCTCTGTGAAGCTCTCCCTGATTTCTCCAGGCAGATGATCTTTTCCCCTCTTCTGAGTTCCCGCTGCACTTTGTAAATACCTCCATGGAAGCACTTTACTGTATTGTACTGTACGGTTTTTTTGCATGTCTGTTTCTACTTTGAGACTGTAAGCACCGTGAAAGCAGAGATTGCATCCTTTCATCCTAATGTCCCCAGAGCCTAGCATAGTGCCTGGCACATTTGTCAATATTTGTTGATTGGATTTGTGAATGAACAAAGAGTCTTGCAGTTGGAAAAGTGTTGCAAGATGTGTGTACTATCAGGGAAAGGAACGTCCCTGGTGGCTTCCAGGGTAACTTTGTTCTGGAGAGGAGACCTAAAAAGCGTTATGTAATCTCTTTGGATATAACATTACTTGTTTGAATTTTAAAAGTAAGTTGAGTAATCTAGATCTTCATAATTGATTGCAAAAGATCAAAAAGCTTTGTGATCTCTCACATGCTACAAAGTCCAAAATAAATATTTGCACTATTAGTATTTCCATAGTGAATGCTATGCGAAAATGTACAGCAATAAATTTTGAAGCTTTAAAAGTGTTTGTGTAAGTCATCTTCAGTGACTTAATTCGGGGAAGACATCTCTGGCCTGGGTTTCCCAGACACAAGGGGATTCAGACTTGGGTGTAGGGCCCCAAAGCTTTTGGAGTTTATCCAATGACACTGCTTTGATCCACTACTGAGGCGACTGCTCAGTCGTTCTGTGGGCATTTCTAGTGATAAAAGGCCTGAGGGGTTCTCCACGGAGTCAGGTGCAGGCCACGCCAGACCTTGGGAGGCCATAGCCTCCAGCCCCCCACCAGTGTGGCCTAGTTCGCTCTCCCTTCATCCCTCACTTCTGGGATGCATATGTGTCTCTGAGACAACATACACTTGAATGGCCTCTGCCAAGTCCACAGGTGGGGCATGTACATGGGTCACTTACAACAGGATGAGCTGGGGATGGCCGAGGAATTGGGAACCGGAGCAGCGGGCTGTCAGTCTGGACCTCTCCAAGGGTCTGGGGTGGACTTCAATACTTCGAGTGACACACCAGTTTCTCTAGAAGGGCACATGTAAGTCACTTTGTGAATTATTTGACTTTTGTTTTTATGGCAGGAGGGCAGAAGTGTTTATTTCCTCTCATTTACGCAGCATTTTATAATTTACAGAACACCTTCACCTCCAATGTGGTGTTTGAGTTTTCATCTGTTCTAAGCCATGTAATAGGCTCATGGTATTACCCCCATTTAAGAGCTATCTCAGAACCAGACAGGCCAAATGACTTACTCAAGCTATGGCAAAGAGAGAATTTGAATGGAGAGGTCTCTGCTTCTAGGACACCATGGAACCTTCCAAAGCTCTTCCCCCTGAGGCCTCACGCTGCCCCTCTGTGACAGAGAACAGCAGTTTGGTTTATCAAGGGCCGTGTGACCATGGCTCATAGAGGGCAGAGCAATTCTTGGTAGGAAACCTGGTTCTTTTATGTGAAAATAGTCAAAGCTTTTCCAGGGGCCTCTTGTGCTGAGAAATCTTCACTAGGGTTATTTATCTTTTCTTAGAGGTGGGAATGGGTGCAGTTTCCCACTCACAAAACGTTGGGAGTTATTTTTATCTAGGGGGTTAGCATTTTTCTTTCTGTTGTAGTACTTGGAGCTTTCCCATTTCTCTCCATTTTCCTCTTTCCTGTTCCTTTGTTAACCATTCATGAGCGTGACGCTGTGAGAAGGCTGGCAGCAAGACAGCTGGCCCACAGACCCCGGGGAAGGGGCCTCATTCAAAGCGGGGTGCATGCACCTAGGGCATGTATAAAAGCATTCCTTGGGGGGGACATACCTGACCTTTTAATATTTGTTTTCATCTTATCCTCAGATTTTAATTTTTGAGTGTTATATTAAGCACGTAATACATTAGTAAGAGTAGTCTGTGCATATAATTTGTAAGTAAATATCCATAAATTTGGAACATGTGCTTCTGTTTTTGAAAGGGTTACTTAAGTAGTGTTGAGACCACTACTCCAGGGCAGGACTCCTCGTCGGAGGTTCACAGACCCCTGGAGTCAAGGAGTCTGCCAACTTGTCACCATGGGCAAAGCTTTGTGAGACGTGCCCTGCTCTTGGGGTGGCATCCGTGGCTTCCATAAAATTCTTAATAGGGAAAATATTTCACAATGTCTGGTGTATGGTAACATATTTCATAAATAGTAGCAACCTCCTCCCCTCAAAAGATAAAAGAACCCAAAAAACAACAACAAACTTGGTGATTTCTTTTGGGATTGGAATCTGACTGGGCAGACGCTGCTCGGACAGAGGGGGAACCAAAGCAGGAGTTGAGTGTGTGCGGGGAGGCTGATGGGCAGCTGTCCGAGGGCCTCCTTGATCACAGCATGATTTATACTAAAGGGCCTCGTACCCAACCGTAGCCAGTTGTATAACAAGAGAAACATCTGGAAACTTAAGGGAAAGAATACAATCAGCCAGTGGTAGGACGTGCTATTTACCACAGGAGCGAATGCCTCCTTTTAAAGCCTTCCTCTTTCCCTCTTCTGTCTCCCACAAAATACAGAGTCACTTAGTATAATGTTATAAACGGGAAAAGCCCAGCCTTACGGCTATGACTAATTCTACTTTTAAAAACTGTGATTGTGGTTTATCAGAGGCTGCTGTGAGGAAGATGAATTTGCCACCTAACACTGAAAACACAAATGCAGTATTTCTCAGTGAGTCAAAAATACACTCAGCTTTCCTGGAACTTGAAATTCATTCGGGCATAGTCACAATCTTTGTTCTGATTTTTTTTTTTTTTTTTTTTAGTGACATCCTCTAGGCACTCTTGCCATATTTTTAAGGACCAGTAGAGAGGCAAGAGGAAGTATGGGTGAGAGTTAAAGAATGGAGATAATTCAGACCACTCGAGGTTGTTTGGAGATAGGCATCTCAGAGGACATTAGGGAAAGAAAGAAATGTGACAGTGAAGAAACGGACTCTTACAAACAGGTCCTCTCAGTACCCTCTTCAGCAGCCATCATGGGAGCAAGCGAGGATGACAAGCCAACACCCAGGAACAGCGGCTTGGAAAGCCCTCGAGAGCCCAGGTTCTCAATGACACTGTTAAATTCTTGGACCAGCCTTGATGATACCTCCCCTGCTCTGTTTGTTAAATCAGCGATACCACGTGCAATGTATGGATGTTCTTATTTTTTTAAGCTGTTGATAACTAGCACATAGCCAACCTTTAGACTCAGCTTTGAACACTAATATCAGTTAGTCACCGCAAGTCCCTGTCATGCTCTCTCTGATTACGGTGACTTCTTTTTTTTTAATCTTCACCCAAGGAGATGCTTATGGATTTGAGAGACAGAGAGAGATGGACATTGATGTGAGAGAGAAACATCGACTGGTTGCCTCCCACACTCACCCTAACCAGGGACCAAACCCGAAACCCCAGGGTATGTGCCCTGACCAGGAATCGAATACACCACCTTTTGGTGCACGGGATGGTGCTCCAACCCACTGAGCCAGACTGTCCGATGTCATTGTCCCCACCCTTAAATCCAGTGTGACCAGGCTCCGCCCTTACAGATACTCCTCTTAAGTATGACATACATTACCTCCCAGAAGCAAAGGACAACAGCCAAATTCTTTCCTATGTACTTTGTGATAAGTATTTTGGTAGCAGATACTAACTTGGTTCTTACCAGGGACTTCAGCAAAGTTCTATTGATCAAATTAATATTTAGATATTTTAGAATGATAATAAATAGCAATGAGCATTTAGTGCCATTCATTAAACCCTTACTTTTCAACCCTGCTCCCACTGCTCTTACTTGCAGTCATTATATAAAATAAGCAGGAGAATCTCCCTATTTCTCTTTCTTCACAAAGTATAAAAGATAATTAAGACATAATTGCTTTCCTTTTTTCTTAATCTGGAGCAAATAAGTGGTGTAAGAATTAACAACAAGGCCACAGACTGAGTAATCTTGCAAACACTTTACCTCCTGGAAGGAAAAAGCAATGATCCCCATTAAACTTTGGCAACGATACTTAATTATTGCAGCAATTACAAAGTCATAGGTCTTCCCTACCTTTAATAATATTTTCAGACTTTTTTAACCCATTCTTTTATCCATGTCATAGTAGAACTTTCTTGGTTCTAATCTAATGACTAGGAAAAGGGATAGACCTACTCAGTGAAGCTGTAGGACAGAGAAAAAGTCTTGACACATATTATTTGCACAATAGAGTCATCATATCTGGGCAGGGGGGTCCTGAGGTTCTGGCACATGAGGCAAAAATATATATATATAGTCAAAACCTGGAGATATCTGAGCATGTATGTTGCCTTTCAAGTACATGTCACTCTTCAGAGATGAATGGGGTGGGTGGGAGGGTGAGTAGAGAAGTCTAAAGTGCTCCCGCATGCCCGAAGGGTTAGATACCATTCAAAGTTTTTAGAAAAATATTTATTTTAAAAATCATATTATATCCAGTCTTTTGCTATGGAGGCCTGAGTGTTGACAAATGGATGGAGGCCTACGTGCACCACCATAATTGATACAGAAAACTTCTTTCACTGCCACCCTCCCAAATTCCCTTGGGCTATCCTTTTGCAGTCAGCCCCTTCCTTACACTACCCCTTGTCAACCGATGACACTCCCCATCCCCGTGTTCTCTCGCCTTGTCCAGAATGTCACGAGTGGGATCATGCAGTATATAAGCCGATAAGCCTGGCTGCTTTTGCTTAGCACAGTGCATTTGGGAATAACTCACGTATCTAAAGTTCATTCTTTTATTGCTGTGGATGTTTGTTCAGCCATTGTTATTAACTTATCTGTTGAAGGACATTATTTCACTCTCTCTAAGTATCAGAACTTAATAATCTTAACACATCTTAAAAGTCGTATTTATTGTTAAGAGAATCAAACAAAAGAGTAATCTTACATTCTATGCACAGTGAAGTTCCAAATTCAGTGTAAGTCTGACACGCATCTGAGTCAATTGCTCTGTTTTTAATCAGTCTGTTTTTTGCTTCAAAGAGTGGCATTCATTCACCTTAATATAGATGCTCAAGGTTGTGCTGGATACAATAATGAAAACAGAAAATACTCTCCAAATCCAACACACGAATGAGACATCATCTTTGTCCTCTGTGCTAACCCAGCATAATATGGGTATGCTGTTCGCTTGATAACCACAATCTTTTTATCTTTTTTGTTAATTCTCATGGGAGGATCCTTTTTCCATTGATTTTTAGAGAGCGTGGAAGGGACGGAGGGAAGGGGAGAAAGAGACAGAGAGAAACATTGATGTGAGAGAGACACACCGATGGGTTGCCTCCTGCACGTGGCTCGGGCCCTGGAATCGAGCCTCAGACCCGTCGGCCTGCTGGCTGACCCTCTAACCACTGAGACACACCGGTCAGGGTGATAACCAGCATCTTTGTGGGACTAAAGGAAAAAACATTTTAATGATGTTCTTGTGAAATCATAACACGATCCTGTCCTTTATTTTACCATTTCCCTATCAAGTATTTTGAGTGCTCTTTTCTTAGGTACTTCCATCCCGAGTGATCAGGATTTCTTTGCCTACCCCAGGATCAAACGTGGGCAGGAGGCCTTTCTGGCTGCAACACCCACCGCACGGCTCTGACCGGGCCGGGAAGGGCCGATGGCCCGGGACCCTGTGGAGAGGCGACTTGCCAGGCAGGTCTCGATCAGCGGCGTCAGTCCGCACTCCATATAACTGATCTTCTAGTGGCACCTTCCTCGTTGTAGGTTTCAGTTTGAGTGCCTTCCTTCCTTGGCGGCAGACTAGTTTCTTTGTTTTGTGGGATCGTTTTGGTGACAGGTTTCGGTTAGTCCTAAAGAAGAATGCTGACATGCCTGCTTCTTCCACGGTGATGGAAATGGGCAGGCGGGACTAGTGGACACAGGAGAGAACTATCCGTTTGCCCAGTGATGTGCTTTCAGAAGATGCAACTGCTTTTAAAGCTACGCGTGGACAGACAGGTGGGAAGCGGAGAGGATACGTGGGGCGTAAGCCCAGGGTCGCCCTGTGATCGCTTGAAGGTGCCGCTTTAGAGAAGGGAGAAGGTCTCCGCCGGGACGGGGCCTTCCTGGCACATCTTCCTGTGAGCACAGAGGGCAGTGAGGAGAATCAGACACTTCTGGGATAAACTTGACTTTGTTTCACGTTACAGTCCATTTCCATGGAATATGAAAATGAGCTGGAGAACTCGCAGAGGACAGCTCATGACATAGTAAATAATAATGCCAGACACAGGCACGATCTCATTTTAGACTCACTCTAACCCCACAAGAGAGAGAGTACTGTCCCCATTTGGCAGATGAGGAGACTGAGTCCTAGAGGACCTTCACCAAGAGCACTCGCCGGGTGGGCATCAGGGCCAGGGCTCGAACTTGGGCAGCCTGGTGCCAGAGTCCACGCACCTTCCCCCCTCCATTCCGCCTGTGCGGACTGGGTTAGTATATTCCCAGAGAGAGCAGCGTGGCGGCCACTCCGGTTCTAGAGAAGAATGGATTGGGCTAACATTCCAGTAAAAAAAGCCAGAGCTGAGAGGAATAACGTGACCTCTCAAGTGGAAAGTGGGGAGCTTGAGGCGAGTTAGGGGACCTGGGAATTAGAAAAGAATGAGACAGTTGAAAAAATATGGCTTGGGACAGAAATATAGTGTGGGGCAAAAGTAAGTTTACAGTTGCGAGTACATGAAACACAGTTTATTCGTGTATTATTTATTAGTTATCATATTATGTTCCATATGAACAACTGTGAACCTCCTTTTGCCCCACCCTGAATAGAGTATACACAGGCATTCAGGAATGATAAAGAAACATGTAAAGGGAAATATTGTGTCGCTCTAGCCGGCTTGGCTCAGTGGTTAAAGCGTCGGCCCATGGACTGAAGGGTCCCGGGTTCGATTCTGGCCAAGGCATGTACTTGGGTTGCAGGCTCGATCCCCGGCCCTGGTCGGGGTGGGTGCGGGAGGCAGCCAATCGATGTGTCTCTCTCACATCCATGTTTCTCTCTCTCTCTCTCCCCTCCACTGTCTCTGAAAAGCAATGGAAAAAATATCCTCGGGTGAGGCTTAGAAAGAAAAGAAAAAGCTTGTGTCAAAGTTTATAAAAATAGGGGCAATAGTCCCGTGTTGAAAGCAAGCACATTAAGATATTTTAGAAAACACTGCTTCTTCAGCATTTTGCATCCCCGCTTAAACGGCATGCTTTATTTCTTTAATGCTTCCCTCTCCCTAGCCTTTGGTTGGGGAGGCAGCCTCATTACCTTCATTTTTTACTGGCTGTCGAGAGAGCTCAGGTTCAAGCGGACCAAACCGAGGTAATGACCCAGGCAGGGTAAATGGGAAACTTTCTGTACTCTTGGGAATAAATCATCAATTTAATATATTTCCTGAATGCTACATTCTTTCTAAAAATAATATAAAAAAGTACGCAAGCTGGTTTCGGAATTGTTTTTATTCAAGAAAATTTAGGATGAGCATTGCTCGCTCATTCATCAATGTCCATGCAACACTGAAAAGGAAACATGCTCAGGGAAACAGGCCTTGAAGCGCTGAGTTTCTAAAATAACTGTCTGAAGTTTTATTTACCGTGCTCCTCGGAGCTTCGTCTCGCTTCTTGTCCAGAGCTGTAGTAACTCTTGCGCAGACTCCGTCCGCGGGAGCCTGGCACCCGGTGGGCTGTCCTTCCCTCTCCTTCCTCTCCTGCCCTCTCCTGTCCCCTTCTGTCCCTTCCCCTCTCTCCTCTCCTCCCAGCTCGGTCGAATACCTGTGACTTTCGACTCTGCAGTCTGGCCCTTTGCGTCCACAGATCCACCTGACCGTGGATCCCAGAGAGTATGTATTTTCCACCCGAGCTGGGGGATCTGCAGTTGGGAATGTGAAAATACTTGGGTTTTGATCCGTGGCTGACTGACTCTTCGGATCCGAATCCCCAGACATGAAGGGCTGATGGTATTTGTTGAAAAAGGCCCGTGTATCAGTGGACCCGTGCAGTTCAAGCGTGTGTTGTTCAGGGGGTCAGCTGTATAAATCGCCTGTTTTGGAATTTGGGAGGGTTTATGTTCTCCCAGCTTTTCAGAAATTGTAGATGTGACTACAAAGCCTTCCAATTGGGCCGCAGGGGCTACTTATTTGTAATTGAAAATATGTGTGGGAAAGAGATATATCTGGAGACAGGCCTGGGGACTGAGCGACTGCGTCAGGACTCCTGGAAGTGGGGCCTCCGCAGGCTGAAGGTCGCCGACAGGAAGGTGGGTACATTTGCTAAGCGCTTATATATTTATGTATTTCTTTTTGCTCAGCTTCTTGGCATACTTTGTGAGTGACAACTGCAGTGGGAAACTGGAAAGTTTTGTGAATAATTACGATGCTCTGTGGGTCCAGGAAGGAGACGCATGAGATCCTAATGGGCAAAGGGTGGGGTGTAAGCTCCTCATCTGTGAAAACTGTCAATCCAATTATTTTGGCCAAGTCACCCATCAAATCAGATCACTTACTGCCCAGTCAATTACCGGATTATCAGGAGGAAAAACAGCCTGAAATGCCGAATGATAGTGTCTGGGACGGGGTTGAAGGCACAACGGTAATTTTCATGAAACGGGCAACTGGGTTAGTCACAGACATGAGTTGTTGAATTACACTTTGTTTTTATGTTCCTACCCCCTTGTAGGTGTTCAGTTTTAAAAAGAAAAAAAATTTCACCCATGTATATACAAGCTTAGAAACCCTTATTCCAAGCTCACAGGGATAAACAGATTTACCTGAGAGCACATTTCCAGGCTCACCAGTTTTCAATAAATTCAGGCTCCTCACAGGTGCGCTCTGGAGGGGGAAAGAGCTTTAGGGCAGCTGTCTTGTAGGTGAGGCCATCACAGCCCAGGGGGAAGGTAATTAGGAGCCTCCTTCCAGCTCCTGCCTGCTCAGACCCAGACAATCAGGAGATGGGGGGCTGGATACCACACAGCTCCGCCCAGTGACCCCCCTCATGACCTCTCAGGGCAGTTGGTATCCCCTCTGGGGACCATGGTTCAGTTCCTGAGCCCGAATGTATGGCCGGGTACAAACAGAGCCACTTTAAAACCAGAGATGCCCCAGAAGGGCAGGGCCTCTTTAGGGAGGCCTGGGCTGCTTCAAGGATGTAAATGACAGCACAGGGCATAGAGTCAAGAATACTGTAATGAATATGGATGGCGTCCGGTGGGTACTAGGCTTACCAGGAGATCACTCCGTAAGTTATATAAATGTCTTGTCACTGTGCTGTGCATCTGAAACTAATATAATACTGAATGCAAACTATGAGTGAAAACTTTAAAAAACATACCAAAGAATAAAAAACCCCACACCTTTTAAATGGCAAAAAAAGCATCCAAACAACAAAAACAAAACCCCCCCACTATAATAAAATCAAAAGACACAGGGCAAACTGGAAAAAAAGAAGCCTTTCCACGATGATTAGAGAGCGATGGAACTATTTAGAGCGATTGCTTCCAAAGGCCCTTATATTTTTTCCCTTCATCCTTATTTGTGTCACTGTGTGGATTCCCTGACCCTAACTGCAGGTCATTTAAATTCTAGAGCACAGCCCGGTCGGCGTGGCTCAGCCCAGGATCCAGGAGATCGCAGTTCGAGTCCCAGTCAGGGCACATGCCCGGGTTGGGTGCTCAATCCGCAGCAGGGGGCGTGCAGGAGGAGGCCGATCAATGACTCTCATCATAGATGTTTCTCTCACTCTCCCTCTCCCTTCCTCTCTCTGAAGTCAATAAAGATATATTTCAAAATAAATTATTTTAGAGCACATATCCCAGTCCCTTTAGACTGATCAACTTGGACTCTCTGCCCTTCGTGGGATTAATTTCTTACTGCCACCTTGGAAGTCACCCTCAAAACACTCTGTGCCCCAGCTATCAGACTGGCAGACAGGCCATCTGAGCTCCTACAGTGTTTCATGTGCTTATTTTCCTCCCTCCCCCCTCTGTATGGGAACAGATCCCTAGGTGGCCTGTGAGTTAAAAATCAAGATTTCTGTTACCGGAAGTGTGTCATTAAGATTTTGGGGATGCCCGGCCAGGCGTGGCTCAGCGGTTGAGCATCGACCTAGGATCCAGGCGATCGAGGTTCGATTCCCGGTCAGGGCACATGCCCGGGTGGTAGGCTTGATCAATGACTCTCTCATTGATGTTTCTATCTCTCTCTGTCCCTCTCCTTTCCTCTCTCTGAAATCAATAAAGATATATTAAAAAAAAAAAAAAAAAAAAGAAGATTTTGGGGAGAGCTTGACATGGGCACAGTTTTCCCCTCACCCTGCAGCCACGATGCAGCTTGCTGACCCTGGCAGTGTTGGTGTGCCAGCTCAGCGTGACTCCACCTTCTCTCCTAGCTGAGAAATGAGGCAAGGTGAGGAGTGATTGGAAGGATGTGGTAATCCAGGCGGCCAGGGTGCTGCCAGGCAGGGACACAACTCCCCACATCTTCCCTGCTGCACTGGGAGGGGCTGGATTGGCTGGTGGCCGGCCCAGGGTCTCAGCTGCCACATGGGGCAGGAAATCAAAGATGCACATTTAAAATGCAAGCAGTTGTTCCCAATTTTCCCAACTAATATTGTAGCAAGTGGAACTGCTGGAGCTGGAGCTGGAGCTGGAGCTGGAGCTGGAGCTGGAGCTGGAGCTGGAGCTGGAGCTGGAGGGAGACAGCACTTGGCAGTGAGATCCACTGCTTTGCTCCTTTCCCCTACTCTTCACACCCCCTTGGATTTTAAGAAAGCAAAGCAACCTTATTGCTTATTTCATTTATGTCTTTTCCCCTGGGCCAAATGTCTAGCGGGTTCTGAATGAACGGGAGAACCTCTAGGGGTCAGTGCGGTGTAAAGAATGGCCAGCTCCAGGCTTCTGAGCTGCGACCCGAGGTTTCAATTACAGCTCTCTCCCTATTTCATTCTAATGGGGAACCGGTCAGGTTCTTTGGCGCTGAGACGGGCTCCAGAAGCAATCCCGTTGGTGGCCGTTCCCCTTTAATACAACTTTAAACATTTACGATCAAAGGCGGCTCTAATTTGACATTTAGGACTGGTAGTGTTTTCCAATACGTGGCTTCTTACCTTTTCTGTCTGAACCTGGAAGGCTGCCCCTCCACTGTCCTTTCAGGGCTTCCCTCTGCACTGGGCAGGGGCCTGCTGCCCTGCACCTCATTTAAACTCCCTTTTGTTATTACTGTTTTTCTGTCAGTGTAAGGACCTCTGTGTGTGTGTCCTTTTATACACACATGCCTTCTTGGCCTTTGTCTTTCCCATTTGAAAAGCCCCAAATCCTTTCATTATGTTATCAAAGGAGGGTTAAGTTGTAGGGCAAGGTGGGGAACTGGGGGGGTGGGGGAGAGTGATAAAAAGGCACAGCTCACGCTGCACTGGTGGCTCCGGGTGGAGACCTTGGGGTTCCTGGGCAGGCGTTAGGGTGCGAAGGGCGGCCCTGGGGGTTTCTTCAGGACACAGTCTCTCCTCGTTGATGTAATTTCAACTCCTCCCATTTACCCCTCAGTCCTCATTTCTGTCCCCACTGTATGGCTGAGACAGAGCAACGTCCAAATTCCAGCATCCCTCTCTCGGCTCCTAACACTCCGTGCTTTCCCTGAGGCTCTTGCCCCTGTTGAATATTTCTTTCTGAAGTGCTTCCTTGCCATTCTTTTTTCTGTTTTAATGGCTGAAGCCACCAACTTTTTTTTTTTTTAGTTTTAATTGATTTTGGAGAGAAGAAGGGAGAGGGAGAGACAGAAACATCAACGACGAGTCATTAACCGGCTGCCTCTCTCACGCCCCCTGCTGGGGACCCAGCCCACAACCTGGGCCTGGGCCCCCACCGGGAATCGAACTGTGACCTCCAGGTGCATGGGCTGATGCTCAGCCACTGAGCCGCACCAGCCGGGCCTGTGCTGTCCTTTTGCACTGTTCGGTCCCCGGAACGCTGCCCCCACGTCTAGCCTCCTCCTCTCCCGATAACCACTTCGTGAGCCCATCCTGGCACCTGGGATCTTCCCTGGGGGCTCCAAGAAGACACTGACCGTGGATCGGGGTTGGTGCGATGGATGGCACCGCCTCCCCACCTGCCTTATCGTGCCTCTTCCATAAACCCGGTTCCGCCTGACACCCACCCTTCCTCGGATGCTGCCATCCCTTCCCACAGCCCTAGTACTCACAGCTGGAAACACCCCACTCTCCATCTCCAGAACGGATCCCCCCCGGTCACTAACACTGCCAGTCCCATAACCTCTTGGATTTTTCCCATCTGCGCCTCCTACGAACGCTTCTATATAACGTGTCCAAGGACAAGCTCCTCATCATATCTTTCCTAATCTGGGTCTCCTATGTGCTCCAGCTTCGTTGATGGCATCATAAGCCATCCAGTGCCCAAGCTAGAAGTGTCTCTTCCCTTATTTCAATCCTCACTCCCATTTCTACCCCCCACATCACAACTGCTTTCCCTCAGAATCCAACCCGTAACGAAGAGCGGGCATTGCAGGAGCCAGCTGAGGAGAATGGATACTTCTTTGCTGGGAAGGGCTTTAGCTTCTTCACAGTCTCCGGTAAACTGCCGCTTACATCTAGCCAGCCCATGTAAACATACTCTAAGAACAAATGTCCTCCCTCTGCAGACACCGCTTCCCACCCAGCCTCTCCTCGCAGGAAAGCAGCTCTCAACCCCCTACGGGAGCTTCGGAGCTCTCCAGTAGCCGGTTATTTCTAGGGGTCTTCCCAGATCACCTCATGTTGCTCATGGATATAATCCTTGTAGCCACTGCAAGGCATTCTCATTGCCCTTCTTTTTGACAACACACCCTGACATTTCTTCCAAGGCTTTTGGTGATGCTGGTGAAGCTGCTCTTAGCACTGACACCTGCTGATCCCCTTGACGTTTCACTGTGTCAACCCCAAAGGGCCCTTCTGCTGTTGCCTGGTGCTAATAAAACACTGATACTGCTGAAGCCAGTGGACGTCTGCCCCCCTCGATGTGACAGTGCCGTGCTGTGTTCACAGATGAAGTGAGGGGACAGGCTTTCCCCAGCTTTGTGTCACCCCCCACCCCCTTTGATTCCAAGGCAGCGGTTCCAAGGCTCCCAAATTAACACTGAAAATAGATCTTGTAGTTTTTATAAGCAGCTCTCAGCTTTCTAAGACCCTCACATAAGACAGCAGCTCCTTGAGTCAGAGGACAGTCTGAGTGAAGGATGCCTGCGGGACTCAACATTCTTTCTTCCCTCGGATTCTCAGACCCAGCCATGGGACCAAGCGCCCGGGTCTGTGGTCTTCCTTAGGATCAGCTCCCACCGAGGGCTTCCCCATTTCTCGTGTAACCATATCTCTGCAGAGCCTATTCGACTGTTCTGAAAGACACCCCAGATGTGTCTTTTTAACATCAAGTCAGGATGGCAGCATACTCTTCCAGCAGCTAATAAAGATAAACCCTCTAGCTGCAAGCAAATTTCTGCTGCAGGCGCCGGAACAGCAAGGCCTGAAATGCTAACCCAGTGTCTTCCACCAGAGGGCAGATATGTCACGTCTACTGAACCACAGGTTATGTTTTACAATAAAGGCCACATTAATTAAAAAAAAGGTAACATATAAATTAGGTTCCTGCATCTTTCTCTGTATATCTTTAATATTTACAGGCATCTGCAGGGTATGTTAGTATATGTAATATTGATCTCTAACCTCAGTGACTATGTAATTCTTAGAGTGGTTTTACCGCTATGTTTACTTCCAGTGGTTTTATGCACCTGGAAAGGGGATTTAGCTATAGAAAGAGTTTTGTGTTACCCTAGATTTCCTTTGAAGCCTAAAGCATACATCACACGGGACATTTTAAAGACTTAAATAAACGTAGACTTAATTGGTACGTCATGACATTCTGTAAGAATTTTTGCTGTCACCTCCTACTTTTGCCTAATATGCCTTTGACACAACAATTCTGATACATTGAAGATTTTCTTTTCAGTTTGCAGAAGAGCTGTCTGCAATTTCCAAAGGATAACATATTTTGTTTTAAGTGTCCTTTTTGCTAATTTACTTCTACTGCACAGGAAGTTAAATCCTGGCGAAGGTCGTGGCTGATTTGTGGTACGAGGGAGTTCTCTAAACCATGAAGAAACAGGAGCCTTATAATGTGAATGCGAGACACATCTTCTTATGGACTGAATTCTTTTTGGCTGCTGAGAAAACCAAGTTGTAGAAATTATCCTGTGGTCCAGTTGAAGGGAAGTTCTTTATCTGCCTTCATTTGGGCCATGGCTTTTAAAACAATCTCTACAATGGCATAGCCACAATTTTTCAGTAAATATGTTTCTAAAAATATAGTCTCATGGTTAGTTTTAAAGTTGATACAGTGTTTAGCGCCCGAAGGTGTCCTGAGGCTAATGTGCTCCCTTTGCCTTAGTTCAAAGGAAAAACCTTGTATTCGGCACTATTGTTCTAAAGATGTCTCAGGACAGGGTGTGGTCCAGAGAAAAGAGCACATCACTTTTGTTGGAAGAGTGAGCACAGGGTGGCTCAGTGGACTCATACTGCCTGAGGCCAAAGCTGAGGCCTCTGGTCGTTTCCAGTGTGTCTTCCCTTCTCATTGCCCTTATGAAATGTGAAGACCCTGCTGAAAATGTTATGGCAGCTGACCCTAAGATGCAACGGCTGATACCTTCAGGAAGGAGCAAGAATTGGACGTCTGAGCAAAGCCCCTACAGAAAGGGGGTGAAGCACGGATCTGTTCTCTTTTTTCACAGAGGCAGCAGTGAAATGGTTCATTTAAAATATCAGGTCGTATTTGGCTTAGAAATTGTGGCTATATTTGAATATTAAAAACTGTGAAGCATTGGAAGCGCTAGAAATGAGGAGAAAGGGTGGGGGCGTCAGAGCTGAAGACGGATTCCCTGCTGGGTGGAAATATGGGCACCCAGGTGCTTCTCATGTGACATTAAATACGTCCCACTCCGAACTGTGGACGCTAAGTGGTGATTCTCTTTAAAAAATACCATGCCCAATATACCATAGGATTTCAAAAATAGTTGGTGTCAAGAATTTGGAAGGACAGCCCAGGCTGGCTCGGCTCAGTGGTTAGAGCTTCAGCTGGCAGACTGAAGGGTCCCAGGTTCAATTCCGGCCAAGGGCACGCACCTCGGCTGCAGGCTCGGTCCCCGGCCCTGGTTGGGGTGCACGCAGGAGGTGACCAATCAATGTTTCTCTCTCTCCCTTCCACTCTCTCTGATAAGCAATGGAAAAAATATCCTGGGATGAGGGGAAAAAAAGAGAATTTGGAAGGACAGAATACAGAAGGAGATAAGATACAATGGAAGTAAATCGTTTAAGATCTTTGAGCAGGTCAAGAAACGCCAGATTTCTCACGACGGGGACAGAGTAGGAGGCAAAGGGTTCATCACTAGTGATTCTTGGAATTACAGGAATTCCTCCCCCTCGAGAAATAGCTGGCACTTGGAGATGTAAATCTGGTGGGAACATTCACTGTACTCAACTCTGTTTTTTTAAATTTATTTTCTTCTTTTAAAAAGTTACAGCCATTTAACTGAGCATTCCTAAACGAAACTAAGTATACCCCCGATCGATTCCCCGCAATGTCAGCCTCCTTTTCCCTCGGGGGCTGCGCGGCCAGCTTAGGAGAGCGGGGCCTGGGCCTGGGCCCGAGACGTGGAGGGAAGGGGAGCTTTGGAGGCAGGTGGCTGGGTCCTCTGCATTGTCTCACTCTGGGGCTTTACGAGCTGTTTGGTCCCTTGGAATTCTGCAAGATGTGGTGCATCTAGGGACCATTTTTTTTCCCATGTGGCTGTCGGAAGTGTGACCAAAATTGTTACGGAACATAGCACGAGCAGCTGACAAGTGATAAAACGGCTGATCTCTCAACTTTTACGGGCTGTTTTCATGCTCTAAGCACTCTCCTGGAGGAGATGGGCAGCAAAGCGATTGATTTCTGCTCCATTTGGGGTAGGTTAGGCTCTAGTTGTATTGACAGACGCTTGTCCCCAGGGAACCTGATGGGAGGGATAAATACAGCTCTGGGTCAGACGGGCCCTTTCTCCAGAAGGTTCTAACTAGGAGTGGACAGGGAGAGTTTTCTCAGACTTACGCTTTACACTACAGAGGATTACTGCCCGTTAGTGGAGAATGTTGGTGGTTATTATTATTTTTTTGCATGAAATGATTTATTATCTTTGGGATTAGTCGGTAGCTCAGGGGCATCAATCCCGGTTATGCAGAGACCAGAACCTCTTGCTACTGGCTAAAGGAATTGGAAAAAAGGGTCTGACGATGCGTCCAGGTGCCTCGACATCTGCCAGCCAACCCAGAATTATTGCATTAGTCTGTAATCGTTAGTGTCAGTGTTCAGACTGCTTCCAGCCAGGAAGCTGTTTGGAGTGCATGGTGTGCTTCTTGGAAATACTTATAAAAGAAAATGAAACTTTAGCATATTGGAGAAAGTCTATAGCCAGGACTCACCCATGAAAAAAAGAAAAGAGTACTGTAAAGTTTAATGTTAGCACCTGGGGTATTCCCTTTGGAGGTTAATTTTCTTTTTCTGTATTCTCTTCTCTATTTGGCCTGGGAATGCCTACTTTATTTTATTTATTTATTTTTTTACTTTAATGAAAAATTACCAACACCTTTCTCATAAAAAAAATATACACATTAAGCCCTGGCCAGGTGGCTCAGTTTCTCTCCCACATCAATGTTTCTCTCTCTCTCTATATATTTCCCCCTTCCTCTCTCTAAAATCAATAAACATGTTCTCAGGTAAGGATAGAAAACAAAAATTAAAAAAATAAAATATACATATTCATCAACCATTTTAATGGCTGCATATTATTCCATTATGTTTATATTTTTAACCAAACCCTAACTGATGGGCATTTGTGTTACTTCCAATTTTCTGCTCTTCTTTACAATGCTTAGCTGGGCATCTTCAGACATACAACTTTGCATCTTTATCAAATGTTTTAAAGTATAATTTCCTGTGAGTGGAGTTACTGAGTCAAAGTATAAGTCCATTGGTTGAAGTTACCAAACTCTTTCCAGAAGGTGCCATCATGTAACTGTGGAAAGTGCATCAGAGTTCCTTTTCTTCCGAACCTGGCCTGCACTGGCCTTTAGAATTTCTTTCATCAACAAGAGATGAAAAATAGTTTCTAATTATTTCCTTTTTTTAAAAAAATTATTTGTGGTTTTAAATCTTTTTATGATTTCTAATCGTGCTGTAGTTTTATCTCTTACGTTTAAGTCTTTCATCTATTTTGAGTTAATTGTCATATGTGGCATGAGGGAGGGACCTGGTTTCATTCTAGGGGCTGTGAATATCCCGGTGTCCCAGCATTATTTGTTGAAAGGTCTGTTCTTTCCCCACTGCGCTATCTTAGCACCCTTGTTGAAAAGCAATTGACTACAAATGTATGAGTTTATTTCTGGACCCTCCATCTTATTCCGTTGATATATGCATCTATTTTATTCCACTGTCTGGGTTACCGTAGTTTTGTAGTAACTTTGAAATCAGAAAATATGAGTACTCCAACTTTGTTCTGTTTCAAGGCTGTTTGGGCTGTACTTTTTATGATTTGATGGACTATTTTTTTGACTTGCCTATTGATGCCTGCATCTTATTATTTATTTATTTGGTTTGTGAAAGGAGAAGTTTCTTAATCTCTCCTGGCTTTGGGGAGTGGCATGGAATGAGCTTGCAATGGGAGACCCAGCACAGCATTTTGGGCATTGTCTTTTATTTACTTTCATGTAAAAATAATCTAGATAATGCAAAATGTGAAGAGATTAAGCTATTTAAACTTTGGTTACTATTGTGAGCAAAACCAGCTTAAGACAAAGATGGCTTGAATTAGAAAGAGGCAGGCACAGTAGTTAAATACATGGACTGCCTCAGTCAACTCATCAGTAGTTTTCAAGCAGGAGAGTGAATGTATTCCAGGATGTGCAATAATCCATTGGTGTGTGGGAAAAGAATATTAACCTTTATTTTAAAATTAATCTCATCTCATTAAAAAACATCTATTTTGTGCAAATGGTTCATAACATATTAGTACAATGACCCATGTATATATGTTAAAATATTATATTAGAAACATATGCTTAAAATACTTTTCTGATAGTGGTAAAAAATAAAAGAAAATTGGAGGTCACTGGTGTGATTTCGTCTCAGGGCGTCTGCTCTTGAACATTCCCATGCGTTTCCTTTATTTCTGTGCATATCTCCATTCTGACTCAGTTTCCCTGCAACTTGAATCCAGTTCATTGGTCATCCAGTTTCACTTTTTCTTGGTAGGCAGGTTATTGACAGTTGACCTTTTTGGGACGGTGCTAACGTCTGCCCCTGAAAGCTGCCCTAGGCTCCTTACTCGTTGGCTGGGTGTCTCCAGGTCCCTTCTTAGGGCAGCCAGTGCTTAGACACAGAGCAGCATAGCTCTCCGGCTCCTTCCTGCTCTCCCCGTTACCCTAGCCTTGCCCAGGCCTCCGCCACGTGTTCGGTCACTCAGAAACCTCAAAGCTCTAGATCTTTCTTTTGACTTCTTCGATACCCATCAGTATCTGAGCCCCATTGCTAAGTGCCCTAACCTGTGTACCAGTGAATCCTGTACTAGCAGAGCCACACGGCGGCGAGAACGCTGGGTCTGCAGTCAGGACGGTGCGCTCCAGGGTCGGCTGATAGGACAGGGTGTCTCTCTGTTATATCTGATCTTGTCAGTCCTTCTTTAAGGCAAGAGGTTTGAAAGGGTTTCCACATTATTTACATTTGTTAATGTTTTCCCATTATAAGTGATCTTTAAGAATGGCTTCTATGTCCGGCCGGGCGTGGCTCAGCGGTTGAGCATCAGCCTATGGTCCAGGAGACTGAGGTTCGATTCCCAGTCGGGGCACCTGCCTGGGCTGCGGGCTCGATCTCCAGTGAGGGGTGTGCAGGAGGCAACTGATCAATGACACTCTCTCTCATCATTGATGTTTCTCTCTCTCTCCCTCTCCCTTCCTCTCTCTGAAATCAATAAAGATATATTTTAAAAAAAAGTGGCTTCTATGCATAAATGGTATTGGGAGACTGAGTTTTGACTGCAGGGGAAGATAGCTTTGCTTGTGTGAGATAGAACATGTTTAACATTATATTGTCATATAATTTAAATATCTGTTTTATAACATTGTATCTAATGTGCATTTAGCAAATTATTGGCAACTACATACCTCCATCATGGCTGGGCAGACTATCCCTCCATTTTTATGTAGGCAGAATGTTCTGTCATATGAATTCCAAATGCTGAATGCCTATTTTTGAGATCATATCTTTTAATTTGATGATTACATTCATAAAAATTTATCAGAGATTTTTTTAAACACTCCAAAATGTTAACTGTGGTTATCTCTCAATTAGTGGTATGAAATTTTTTATTTTCTATGATATGTTTTCAGAATTTAAAAAAATTTTCTATAAAAATAACTTTCAAATTAGGAAAACCTAAACATTATTAAAAATGGATGTTCTGAAAAGCACAGCACATAGAAATAGCTGGCAGCCAGTTACCATCGAATAACACTATGAACCATTAATATATATTGTAGACTCATTTTATAACATCTTGTCTTTACCATTTCTTACCTGTTTTACCTTGGGCAAGAGACCCTTTCTATGCACTGCTTTTCTCAGCTGTATAATGAGGCTTTCCAACAGCAGACATTTATTGAGCATCTACTATACAATGTCAGAAAGGATTTTAAGTGGTGAAGATAAAGCAGTGATAGATAAAACAGAGAAAACTCTTTGTCTTCTTAGAACTTAACTTTTTTAACATGTGAAAATTAGATGAATTAAAAGATATAAAGCAATTACACAAAGTAATAAATATTAATTGTAAAAATTAGAATTACTATTATAAGCATTGCACTGTTTTCAATGGGAAAATGAGATCCTGGTGGCAAAGGACTGAATTAACATGTGAAAGGTAAATGTTGGTAAGTCAGGGCTTGCTTTACTGGAGCTGTGTCAGGGCCTAAGGAATGATTTGAAGAAAGTCATTCTGTCACATTAATTAACCCAATTGCTTTGTGAACCCACAAACCAGGTGTAGGATGGACACCGAGGTGGATAGCTCTTCCCCTGGACATAACATGAACTCAGAGGCCTGGGGCATTTCAGTGGAAGTCTTCCCATCACTCAAGCCAGGACCATGCGATGTATACAATCTATTCTGTCTGCCGCCTCCCCTACACCCATTTGAAATTGCATCTGCTTCATTGTATTCTTATAGCATATACTATGTGCAGCACCTCAGGGGAAAGAAAGCTTTCAAGAAAAATGATGGCCTGGAAAATCGCCTGAGGGGGGGAAAAACAAAACAAAAATAAAAGCTGTCTTTGAAACACCTGTCAGCATGTATTTTCCTATGTGCCAGTTATTGTTTTAGAGAATTGCCTTCAGAAAATGAGCATAAATGTTTTTTGCAGGCTCACAGTTCAGTGTAAGTAGCTTGAAGTTCCTCCCATAATTATTTGCAAGAGGTTTAAAGCAGAAGAAAAACAGAAACAAAGAAATCACGTGTCCCTTCTCTACTAACTTTTGCCTGTACACAGCTTAATTGAAAATGCTACATTTTTGTTTTTTATGACTCAAATCCCTTGAGATAATTTTGTGCAACTTAAAGGCTGTTAGGGCCGCATTGTTATTATTTATAACAAGCTCTCATTGGTTGGTTGGTAAGATCATTACTGCAAGCCAAGCAATCTTTCTCTTCTTCGGAAAAAAATCTCAGCTCTGCAGACAAGAAAATGAGATCATGGAAGAGAAAATGGAACAGTGTGGCTGATTTTGTAAGCAGCACCTACTTAAGAGAGGCATTTTTTAATAGGAATTTTACAGCGCTTCCGGCTATATTCTCTCCTGTCACGTTTATTGAAGAAGATTACAGACGACAAAAATGAACCGCCTTCGGGTTTTGCCTCAGGCTCCGTGTCTGTCTGGCATGGATCTCGGCAAAGGTCAATATTACTGTTTTATCTGGAGTTTTGTGTAAGGCAATGAATGGCGAGTTATTGAAAATACATCTTTAAACAATCCTCATAGGCAGGCATATGCTATTTTAAAGGGTGAAAATGAGGCGCAATTTTGTTTTTGAACAAAATGAGTTGGTGTAGTGCCAGGAACACTGAACCAGGAGTCAGAGTTGCTTCATTCTAAGTATGACTCTGTCAGGAACATGCTGTGTGTCTTCGGGTAAATTGTTTTACGTCTCCGGGCTTCAATATACTCATATATGAAATGAGAGCATTAGGCTGTACCACTGGCTTTTAAATATTTCTGGTTAAAACTCACAGTAGGCAATACACTTTACATTATAACCCCGTAGGCACATATACGTGTATGAATAGGTAGATAAACATAAATAGAAATTTTCTGAAAACATAAATACTCTTGCTGTATCTCATGCTCTGATGTTTTCTAACCCATTGCATCTCATTTAGAGAAAAACACAGGTCGAGACACACCAAACTGATTTCACTCAGGGGATTGCAATCAACAGTTTCATAAACACTAAGTTAAAGGTAGTGTTTAAGGTCTTTTGCAGGTAGAAAAACTCAAGTAGAAAATGAGAGATCGTGGAATTGCTCTTAAGGAAGGAAATAGCACTTTCCAGTGAATGAGGAGCTCTTTTCTTTTATGAAACTTCTCAGCATATTTGAAATAATCGACTAGAGTTTTCCAGGTGAGAACATGATTTTTCTGCATTTTAGATGTGTTAACCCCTGGAGTCCTGCGTGTCAGTGACTGCCTCATGGGCCACCAGGCCGGCTTTGGTTAAACCATGAAATGAGTGACATTTGTTTGCAGAATCTCCCCTCTTCCTTTGCAAACCTCCTGCTCCAGGTTCCTGCTTTATTCTGAAAGGTCCAGGAGGTAGACACGGTCACTCTACAGGTGTCCTTGGGGAGCCGGCTAAGTTCCCAGCTTGCTTACATCAGAGGGTCTAGTAGAACAGAGACCAAAATCCATTTTTAATGACTGAGGTCAAACTCGTCTGAAAACAAGAACCAAGTTCTCCAGGCAAGTCGCATTTCCTCCAGGGCAGCCTTTCTGATGATTGCTCCTTGCCGCTCTCCTGGTTTCCTGAATTCTTGGAGCTGCTGGAATCTGGATCACTTTCCCAGGCTCCGGGAGAGATAATGGGTGTCCCATGGTAACAGCGTCCAAGGAGACAGACATGGTGGTAAAAGAGAGTTGACGTGTTTGTTTACTCCTAATGAAATTGGGGCCTCTGTAAGGGGACCTGGCATGCGATATTTACTGTGCTTACCCAGCCCCGAAGCCTTCCACGGGCTCTTCTGGACTGTAAGCCGGGGGAGGGCAGGGAGAGCATTGGTTTCCTTCAACAAAGCCCTCAGCTCCTGACACATATTCATAATTGTCTGTGGAGTGACCACCGCCGATGGTAAACTCTTTGGCTATATTAACAGGTCATTAAAAAAAATTAGTCCATCTGAAGGCAGTTGTCTGTGCAAACGCGGGACAAGCGGCGTCTTTAGCAGCAGGCACTGGCAATGTCTAGCCGCCAGGCGTTTTAGCCTTTGGGTATTTCCAGTCCCGAGGAGAGGGCCACCTTCCTGTGGACTTGAGGGGAGAGGACTCTGGATTCTGAGTGTTGATGCTTCCACCGTAAGGGATGGATGTGCTAAGCCGGGCTGGTACATTAAATATTGTGATCATATAATGCTAATTTTTTCTGCCCAGATTTGGTACTCACTGAACCTCTTTTCGTTCCCGCATAGGCCTACATAAAGAGTTGGTGGGATAATCGTGGGGTGCAAGTATTTACTGTCCATTTGATGGTGATTTCTTTTTGCAAATGAATTCTTCATCGTTTTAGTGGCTACCTCAGGCAGTGTTTGTTTTTAGCTATTTTGAGTCTCCCAGGGCCGGGGGAATGTCCCTGGACACTAATGGAAACTACGTACTGTTTCCTCAGAAAGGAAGCTCCGATCCCCACAATGTCTCCAAAGTTACATTCTTGCCAAACCAATTCCAGATCTTCCAGAATCATTCATACCAGACACATTCATATACCTTTAAGGAAGACCAGTGTTGCCCAAAGTGTGCCCAGCCCCTGCCACATTGACATCACCTGGAAACACTTTGGAAGATAACTAACTTATGTCACATAAAATATGTGTTTTTTTCCTGATGAAAAAACGTACCCTAGGAGTTTTCAGTGTTCTCCGTGGCGACTCCCTGCAGACTGGTGACCTAGGTACTGAAAGGACAAGTATCTGTCCCTGTGCACTCAATATACAGTGCGGAGCATCTGATCTAGAGACAGAAACCTGCCCTTCCTGTGCCCCTTACGCTGGTGCTGCTGCTCTGGCGAGTGGCTGGAAAGGGTAGTAATTTAAGGAAAGGTGTGAATGACTGAGATTGGTTTGCTGGATTCTCTCTTCCAAATAATTATGCCGTGAACGGTCGTCTTCTTTATTGTCAATCAAAGGAATAACTTATGTTAGGTCAGGGCTGGGGGAAAGGTCTGGGAGTCCTGTGCAAGGAGCTGCTAGCTCATCCCGTTAAGAGGCTGGCCCTGTCTGGGAATTTCATGGGCAATGGCATTTCAAGATTCATAGATAGCAGTGAAATTGGGGTATCTAATTAGTTTAACTCTCTTACTGCTACACGGATGACCCAAATAGGAATTAAAAAAAGAAACCCACTATTGCCTTCTCTGTGTAGGCTCTGACAGGAAGAGTGGAGTGCATCGCTGTTGGAAGTAAGGATTGTGTAATAATTATAATAATAGTAACAAAGCTTGGTTTGGATAGCAAATTACAAGCTGACAGATTATGTATATATATATAGTATATTTACATTGTTTATATATGTGAACATATGTAAGTTGTTTATGTATATAGTCACATTTAATTCTTCTATGGAATCAGTATTATTTTTATTTTACGAGTGAGCAAATCAAGGCTCATTGAATGTAACTTTCCCATTCACATGCATCTGGGAGGTGGAAGAGTTGGGTGAATAATTTTTTTTTTAAATGTATCTTTATTGATTTCAGAGAGAGGAAAGGAGAGGGAGAGAGAGAGATAGAAACATCAATGATGAGAGAGTCATTGATCTGCTGCAGCCCGCAACCTGGGCATGTGCCCTGACCGGGAATCAAACCCTAATCGCCTGGATCCTAGGTCGACGCTCAACCGCTGAGCAGCGCCCGGCCAGGCTGGGTGAATCATTTTTAATTAAACCTCTGGCTGATGCTACTGTCCAAGTAGAAACTACTACTTTTTAAAAAAAATCTTTTCCCAATGACATTTTTCCCATTGCTTTTCAGAGAGAGTAGAAGGGAGAGAGAAAGAGAGAGAGAGAAACATCGATGTGAGAGAGACGCTGATTGGTTGCCCCCTGCATGCACCCTGACCAGGGCCAGGGATTGAGCCCGTGACTGAAGTATGTGCCCTCAGCAGGAATCGAACCCGGGACCCTTCAGTCTGTGGGCCAACGCTCTAACCACTGAGCCAAACCTGCCAGAGCCATTGTCCTATATCTTTTGACACAACATATTACATTTGTGTGTTCAACCATTAGATAATTAAAACCATGAAGTGTGCACTTCTTTAATATGTATTTTAAAAGGAACTATTTGGAGCTTATAACCATTTTGTGGAACGTATATATTATTTTAGATGGTTTTAATCAATTCTCTTTGATGAGCCCTTTTTTCCTTCCCCGCTGAGTCGAGAAGGGTGGCTTTGAGATGAGCGCACTTCTGTCAAAGGGAAGCTATGCTTGATTTGGAGCTCTGTTCAAGCAGGTCAATTAATCAGATCGTAGCGGTAAAATATTGCCACTTTCAGGAAACGTTGCAGGTGGTATTAAATTATAGAGTCTAGTCGTGATGTTTATGAATAACTCATAATAAATAAATAGACTTAGCGTTTCTACAGAGTGACTAATAGAGTTTTATTTGTTCCCATGGGCTGATTTAATGTGTTCAATCAACTACCAGGAATGGGTGCCAGGGAAGCACTGCCAGCGACAAAGTCAAGAGGAGGCGTTGCTGTTAAGGGAGGGCAGGGTATCGCTCTTAATAGATAAAACCCTCAGACCTTTTACATAAACCGTGTGGGTCTCATCAGCTTGGAGAATCGCATCTGCTGGACAGTTCACTGGAACAACTGGGCAAGTTTTTGGTCTCCTAAGACGTCGAGAGAGCTCCCATCGTGGTTAAGGAGGAAGACACAATAGGCTGTATCTCAGTGCCTCGGTTTCCATGTCAGGGAAATGGGATGATGATCGTACCTGCCTCACGGGTGTAAGGATTGTAAGGATTAAACGAGGGAATACATGTAAAGCATTTAGAATTGTACCGGTTGCACAGTAAGCGCTCAATTAGCATCAGCTACTGGAGACAGGCTCATGTGTAAGTCGAGTAAATGGCTGCCCATGTGGTGGTTGGGGGCTTCAAGAAGAGCTCCATCTACACAGGATTTCTGACAACCCTCCATCCGTAAGAGATTTCCCACTGGGTTTGTCAAATGTCAGGGCGTACCTCAGAGGGCAAAGAGGTCAGACTGACACAGTGCCGGTGGCTCAGTCTCTTCTCTCACGTTTGCTCCTTCCGAGGCCTTCTCAATATTCTGTAACTTTGCAAGGCTGCTAACGCGGCCGTCTGTTTGCAGCCCTGCGCGTGGCCTTCGGCTCCGTACACCTGGATCCAACGCTCCACGAGGCAGCCTCAGTTGCATATGCTACAGGCACCTCTATTTGGACAAACCTGACTTCACCGCTTCTCCCCCTTCATCTGGGTCAATTAATTAATTAAATTACTCAGGGTGAATGTGTTAATTGCTGGTGCTATGCGGGGTGCTGGGAATGCAGCGAGGCACGCCTCTGTGCCTCTCTCTTCTTACAGGGACAGCTGCTCCAGTATGACTTCCTCTTAACTAATTACATCTGCAATTAAACTGTTTCCCAATAAGGTCACATTCTGAGGCACTGAGGGTTAGGGCTTGGGCATATCTTTTTGGGTGGCATAGTGATTCAACCTATAACAACTACATTCCTACTGCTCAGAGATAACCACTGGTAACACTTGATCATATATTTTCCCCCCCAATTTTTTTCCCTTTGAAAAAAAAATGCATTTTTTCCTTTTGAAAAAAACTGCAGCTGTGTACACATAGTCAGCTTTTAACCAAACCGAGATGATATTGTCCATGCTGTTTTGTAAGCCTGCTTTTTATTTTATTTTTTTAGTTAATGATCTAAGGTGATTAACTTTATTATCTGATTTATTTTTTCTCACTTTGCAACTCTTGCTTGCTGGCTTATTTACTGTGGCTTTTAGCCCTTATAACTGAAATGTGATCCTAGAATGCTTTTTTGAATTGCTAAGCATATTTTCTGATTATTAAGGAAACTTGCTGGGTTCCCTGTGGGGACAAAAAAGAAAAAAAGAAACCGATTTAAAGGCCCCATTACATTATGCATAATACATGCAAGCATGTCTTCTGGATGTTTCTGCTCTAATTGACGTTCGGAAATTAAAGGCCAGGCTAAGCTCCCACTGTCCATCCCCGTGGAGGAGGGCTGAGGCCAAGTGAGAGACCCTCCTTTGAATGTCTCTGATTAGGCTCAGCGAGCTGTGTGCCTGATGAAAATTTTCATCTAAAGGCTCGTTTGTTCAAAGGAACTGTTTCTTAGCCTTTCCTTCCTCTACCTAATGCAAAATGTTGCAAGGAAAATGCAAAGGCAGGATGCTCTGCTTAAGCATAACCTAATAATTGTGCAAGTGAATGAAAATAAAAGGAGACATATTAGAAAAGAGAGGATGCTATTTAACCTTTCTTTTCCATCTCTTTCCTTTCCTTTCCTTTCCCCTTTTGAAGCTGACCCTGATGCTTTACAGAAACAGGACCATGTTCACTGCCTGAAAAAAAAAAAAAAAAAAAAATATATATATATATATATATAAAAAGAATACGTAATATTTGTGATGGCAGCAGGGACTGAATAGGAGCTGTCCATCTGGGCTAATGGAAAATTGATCCCCTCATGATCAGCTGTGTAATCCCTCTGAGACGGGGCTTTGGCTCTGAATGTTTTACAGAGAGAAGGTGGCAATCATCAGTGTGGGGGAATTTATGAGATATTAGGAATAAACTTCCTGCCCAAATGTATTTTTTCCTACTGACTCACCAAGATGCCTGAAATTATGACACTGTGCACTTCTTGGGTTGACGGCACCGAAGGACCAGTTTAGAGCACACTGAGCTTGGTCTTCGGTCATGTGATAACTGTGTGAGCCTGGGACCATCAGAGTCACTGATACAGAACAGGACACAGGAGCGTTAAGTGTTGCCGGAGGTTGGAGACCAAGAGTACGCAGGTGTTTGCCTGCGAAGTGCTGCAGATGAATGGGCTTCGAAGGGAGGCTGGAGGAGAGGGCTTGGGTGGAGGTGGGAGGGAGGTGCGGCTAAAGAAAGCGGGTGTAATGCTACTGGAGAGACCCTCAGGCTTCTTGGGTTCAGCTCTGAGCACTGCCACTTACAGCGTGAAACTTGGATCAAGTTAGAGTCTCAGTTTCTTCATCTGTGAAGTGGGGGTAATAGCAGAGCCTATCTAAAGGGGTTGATGTGAGAATTAAAATAAAATAAAGAATGTAACATGCTTAACACAGAGCTTGGGACATAGTAAATATCCAATAAATAATTAGCTACTATTACCACTAATGCTAACGTATGAGAGGAAATGAGTTCAACACTAGCCTAGGAATGTTTTAAGCGAAAGGGGCGACTTTTATTAGCATCATAACTTTTAATTCTCACAGTACTAGACTCCCCTTTAGAGATGAGGAAATTGAAGCTTCAAAAGATTAAGTAATGTGGCCAATTTTAGGTAGCGAGTAAAAGCCAGACTTCTGGATTTGAAACTAGATCCTTCCCAGGCTCACTAGTGAGGTGGGGACGATGACAGAGTAACCTGAAGGCCAGGCGCCTCAGGGCGAGCTCCCTAGGTGCAGAGTCAAGATGGGATTTGGATGCAAGTAGCTGAATGAGTGAGAACCTTTGAGGGGAGAGCTTGTAAGAGGGAGGAGGGCGGGATAGGAAGGGGACTGGGCCCCGTGAGCTTGTGGTCTCAGGGGAGGTCTAGCCTTGGCTTGGTCCATGGGGGAGAGAGGGTCAAGAAAGCCAAACCACACACCACAGTTGTCCCTCTTTGAGGTAATGGGCTGGCCTTACGTGCTCACCGAATCCATCAGGTACTGGCTTTGCACAGGCCCCTCCCGTCCCCCCTTCACCTCCTGGGTGAGTAATTATCCAGAGAAGGGGGCAACTGTGAGCCCTTAGCTCACAACACTCCCAGCAGTTGGAATTGGGTATATCAGCCCCATACAGAGGAACTGGGTGTAAAAAAACACACAAAAACACCACCAGGAAAATCAGGTAGATGAACAGAAAACAGGGTGAGCCTGGAAGGAGTGTTACCTGGGGTAACATGCAGAAAACTTCTCTTATGTGGAATCAGAGCCTAATTAGAAGTATTCGTATTCGTTGACTCCAGCAGTCAAAACAAGGTGTAATGAAAGTCTAAGTCACAAAGTTGTGAAAAATCGGGTGGGGCCAGATGAGGGAGCTCTAGGATGACCCTTCACCTCTGAGCTTCCAGGCACGGATCTGTAGTCATAAGGAAACCTGACTGTGGGAAACAGAGGGAGGCCAGTAATGTGATTCCCAGCATAGCCTGCAGGGCCGGGCGGAGTTGCTTACCAGACAGGCCAGCATCTCAACTAACAAGCGTAGCTCTAACCTGAGAATGGGTAGAGTCCAGCTGAAATGGTGGCAGGGATTTAGGGGTGATTGGTGCGTAAGCCAAAGCTCCAGTTATATTTTTGCAATATACTCCTTGGCTGAGTCTTTACCCTGGTGGAATAAGGGTTTTCCATCAGTAAAAGGAGGGTGTCCCCTCCAACCCTAAAACTTAATTGAATTTCGTTGGCACTCAAGCCAGACCCCACTGGTGTGGCTTTCATCCAGACTAGATGGGACACTCCCTACATCCACCAGGGATGCAAGATGGGCTTACGGCTTATCCTTGGTGTTTCACTTTGAAAAAAATCAATGGAAAGCTTTGAAACATTGGTTATAAATAGCACTTGCAGATCACGTGTTCTGCTAGAGATGGATGGTCATGGCAAGGACGTGTTCTGGGTTAGGAACCGAGAGAGCCTATGAGGCTAACGGGTCCATTGCCCAGGGGACAGGCCCAACCATGACCATTCCAGACAGGCAAGAATCACATCACCCAAAAGTGCCTGCAGAGAGCCTCTTGATGGGGGCTCTTGCTGATTCAAAGCAAAAGGGCGTCCCCAAGTGGTAAAAGCTGGTCTAGCAGCACAGTCCCAGAAGCAGTGATGTGGTACATCTGTGGACATCCAGTAGCTACATTGATTTTTAGGATCTCTGGTGCTGCTTTGCTCATTTTAAATTTTACTTTTAAGGGGGAAAAATATCCTCGGTTCTCTCTATAGTCACACTATCTTTTTTTTTCTCCTGCTTCTCTGTCCACCTGCCTCCAATCTGCCTATGGGAATTGAAAAGTAGCACCCTGTCTAAATGATGTGCTAAAACTCTCCGGGTATCTATTGAGTGTGGCCCAGGGAAACTCAAAAGGAGACATTCAGAGGACAGCCTTGAGCTGAGGTCCTCTGGTGTCCTTGGATAAAAAGATATCCTTCGAGCTTAGAGCAGTCAACACAAGTGGGATCGGTTAGAGAGTTTTGTTAATCCACTACCACACCTGAATTCTTCAGGAATGGGCAGAGTGCCTTGCTTCTGTCATTTTGTTTTTGTACTTATTTATCATAGCTATATATTTGGAACGTGTTTGGAGATCACTGAGCCATATGGATTTCTTGATTGAGTTGAGCTTTAGTGGTTAAGAGAATTCTTCCCTGAGAGTGCTGGGTAAGCACATGAGCGCCGAGCTCTGAGCAGCTCTGGGAGGTGGGAAGCAGGTCTCTTTCCCAGTTACTACTGCAAACATTTCTGGGTCCAAGGCTGGGTAACCTGTTCATTCACTATAAATGTACCAAAAGTCTATTAAAACTTGCTTAAATGGTAGGAAGTAATTTAGATTGGAATTTTAAAGACAAAAAACTTAGATCACTCTACAAACTGGATTGTTTTACACTATATAACACATGACCTGCTTATATCTGAATAAAAACAATGGCCCATTTCTGATACCTACCCTGGTTGTGAGGCTGATTTATGGTGTGACTTACGCCTATCTCATTAAGGCCACCATCTTCAATTCCATTTTGCTCAATGATTGACCTGCTTAAAAAAACACCTGTCTTACAAATTACCATGAACTTCATGTCAGCTCTTAGGCTTTATGTTGGGAAATACAATTCAGGCTCATCCTCCCAGTGTGTTCTGTTTCATTCACCGTGGAGCCTGGGGGGCCCCCTGCTTGCAGAAAAACCTTCTCTGCAGTTGAGATGCTGATGTTTCTTAGCTCAACCAATAACAGCATTAAAAATATCAGCTGAGCCTTATTATTATTATTATTATTGCCACCCTAATGTATGGGAAATATGATTTATAGGAAAGAAAATAAGCTAGAGATGGTTTCCTTTATAAAATAATTTCACATGAGGTTCCTTTGAATCGCAACCATGAATGTTTGTACTTGATTCATTGTTAAACTAGCTAGACTCTTACAAAGAAAGCTGTACACTCTCACCAGAGAAAGGATCCCTTTAGGACTCAGAACAGTTTCTGCTGATGCAGTTGGGTAAAGACAGAAACAGTCATAAGCAAAATCATCAAATGACTTGTTAATTATTAGTGGGCGACCAGTGGCCCATTATCATCTCCCATGAAAAGCTAAAAACACTCCCCAAAGAAAAACTGAACACTGGAAGTGTTATTAGCTACGTAAACAAAATATTGTAAAATGTCACTGTGTCTGTTCAACAAGTGTCAGAAGCTTGACTGCATATGTTGAGTTGAAGAGATAGATAAACTAAGGGGCTTAACTGAATTAAAAAGCAGGACCAAAGTCAGTCATGTTTGGACACCCAGATGAGCACCTCCCACTCCGGGGGGGGGGTGAGGTACATGCCGATGATGTAAGCATTGCTGGTGTTGAAGGTTAATTTTGGTGGTTTTATTTATTACCGCAGAGCCTGACATGGAAGATGGGGCGTGGCTCTCTTATCTGCATTGTCTGCAGCATTAGAGTATCCCGTTTTCATGTGAAAATCTGGTCACACGGAGAGCCTGGCTCTTAGAAAATGTTACAACTGGAAAAGGTCCAACTTACAGAGGAGAAAATTGGGACCCAGATAAGAGCAGCCAGTTTATTGAAAAGTCTGATTTTAAGAAGGGAACAGGGTTACAGTGGTTTTATTTCTCTATAATCATTGCCTTCAACCATGCTCAGCCGAACTTCCCTTTTCCAGTCCTCTGTGACATCTCAGGTTTATCATAGAGCTTTCCAGCCACTTTCAATAATTAACAGCTCCAGTCAAGTGTAGGCCAATTTAAAACAATCTTTTAAAAAAATTTCTCCTCTTTTTTCTAAATTTATTTTATTGTTGAGAGTATTACAGATGTTCCCCATTTCCCTCCCTTGTCCCTCTCCATCCAGCTCCCCAAGCCTTTCCCTATTATTGTCTGTGTCCATGGGCCATGCATATGTGCATGTAAGTTCTTTGATTAATCTCTTTCCACCCTCCTCCCACCTTCCTTCTAAGATCTGTCAGTCTGATCTATGCTTCCATGTCTGTGGTCCTATTTTGTTTGTCAATTTATTTTGTTCATTAGATTCCATGTATAAGCGAGATCATGTGATGTTTGTCTTTCTCTGCCTGGCTTATTTCCCTTAGCATAATATTCTCCAGGTCCATCCACACTGTCCCAAAGGGTACGAGATCCTTCCTCTTTACAGCTGCGTAGTATTCCATGGTATAAATGTCCCACAGCTTTTATCCACTCATCTACTGATGGGCACTTGGCCTGTTTCTAGATCTTAGCTATTGTAAACTGTGCTGCTATGAACACTGGGGTGCATATTTCCTTTCTGATTGGTGATTAAGGATTCTTAGGGTATATCCCTAGGAGTGGGATCACTGGGTCAAAAGGCAGTTCCATATTTAATTTTTTGAGGAACCTCCATACTGTTTTCCACAGTGGCTGCCCCAGTCTGCATTCCCACCAGCAGTGCACCAGGGCCTCTTTTCTCCACACCCTCACCAGCACTTGTAGTTCGTTGACTTGTTGATGGAGCCATTCTGACAGGTGTGAGGTGACACCTCATTGTGGTTTTAATTCGCATCTCTCTGATGATTAGTGACGTTGAGCATTTTCTCATGCGTCTCTTGGCCATTCATATGCCCTCTTTTAAATACAGTTTAACCTTTAAAAGACAGCATTTAAAAGACAGCATCATACAAACTCCATATATTTTCCAGGACCAACTGTACAAATAATGGTCTCTTTCCTTTTGCCTGTAAAAAAGAACGTATATGCTTAGGTTTCTGAGTATTTAATTGTCCATCTTCTCTGCTCCTCACATGGGCCAGGCCTGGTTCGGAAGGACTTAGAAAGGGAGCGGGAGCACGGTCACGTTACACACGCTTCCTTCTGCTCCTCAGGGGTTGGAGATGGCAGGAGGAAATAGGATTTTTTTTTTTTTTTAATTTAACTGGGCAGGGGATTGCAGTCTTGTGTGGGTGTTGATTCTCAATACTCTCTCCCTGGCAGATGTTCAAGTGCTGGCTCCCTCGGGGCAAATGTGTGAGTTCTTAGGAGAGTTGAGTGCGATTGTGTTGAGAGCAGGGTTATGGATTGTCCTTTGCTATGCACGGTCAGCACCTTCAGCGCCTCAGGCTGGTGGTCTTCTCCATAGACTCTTTCTGTGGGGTCTCTGCCTGACGACCAGTCCTCTTGGGCGAAGTATTGAGAGGTTTGGCCACGCTGATTACCTTCTGAGGTGTCCAGTTTGCCATCCTTGGGAGTGATGGTGGCTTCGTAGCTGCCTTGTCTCTATCCTGACACCTAAAATGCACAGCATATCAACCAGTCTGTTTTCTAAGTAAACGTCCAACCAGGGAACCAAGGCCAGAGTTCCTTTATTTTCTTTCTTTCTTTTTTTTTTTTTTAAATTGATTTTAGAGAGGGAGGAAGAGAGAGACAGAGACAGAAACATCGATGTGAGACACATTGATTGGTTGCTTCCCACATGTGTCCCTACCAGGGACTGAACCTAGGTATGTGCCCTGACCTCTGGAATCAAACCCATGACCTTCTGTGCTTGGGACTACACTCCAGGCCACCCCAGCCAGGGCCAGAGCCCCTTCCTTGAAAGCCCTGTGAGCCCCTTCCTTGGCTCGGGCACTTTTCACAAAGCCAGTGATTCACGACTCAGGAGTTTAGGTAAACTGGGGGAGAGTGACACAAACTTAAGTGATACAATCACAGTCGGGAGCTGTAAGGAACGAAACGATGGGAAGGCAATCGAAGTGTACCGTTGCCAAGGTGAGTTACAATATCTTAGCCGTGCGGGGGTTGTCTTGCTCAAGGCTGGTGCTGAATCCCGCCGCCGCATCTGTTTCAGAGGCCAGATTTCCCTGCACTTCTCAGTGATTTATTGCTGTTGGTAATCAATGCACTGCAGTAATGAACAAAATGTAATGGGCTGTGTTGGCAAAAGGCATGGCTTGTGACTGTCCCACTTAAGGTTTTCTAAATTCAATGCAATGGTGTTCTGACCTCTTGAGAAGCTTTAATCTTGCTTAGAAAGGTACATTGTAATATCTTCTTGACTTTGTACATGTGAAACCATACCAGATAGCCCATTTTCTCAGGCACTTTCTAATCACTTGCCAAGCATGTAAAACTCACAGTGCTCCTTAGCTTCCAGCCCTGCCCCCTGTCCAAACTGATGTGTTAGTTTACCATTGTTTTCATGAATCCTTATGACGAGTTTCACGAATGAGATGGTGTAGTTCCATCCACATTAATGTCCAATGGCTTGTTCTATAGATTAAAGAAGAGCTATGAGACACCTTTTTAAAAAGATGTAGAGCTTATGATTAGAATTTTTACGAAGTGTCACCATTTCTCACACTTAATTTTAATTTTGACTCAGCCTTTACCTTTTCTTTTAAATAATTTTCTTTAAAGTCCAAATTGAAAATCAACAACAACAAAAAACCACCAGATGCCGGCGTTTCAATTGAGCTTTGCTATTTACCGCTACATAATTAATTTGACTACAAAATCAATGCAGGCCATATGTAATTAGCCTTGCCAAGCCTCAGTTTGCCCATCTAATAAATGGGGTAGTAATGGCTACCTAGAGTAGCCCTGAGAAGGTTAGAGAGACCACACGCCGTGCTTAGAATCATGCTCGGCCCCCGCAAGTGCTCAGTCTACTGCAGTCATCATTGGCTCTGGTGGCCAATGGACTGGATTACTCGTCTCCATTCTTCACCCTCCTGACATCTGTGCCTTTTGCCACATGGCTTTGCAGGTCACTCACCACAGAGCTGGTGTCCCTTCCCTCACCTTCCAGCTGAGCTCAGCCATGTGACTGGCTTTGGCAAAGGGGATGTTCACAGAGGCTTGAAGGAGCTTTCATTGCCTGTCTTGATTCCCTGCCCACCCTCCCCCTGACCCACCCCCATGAGAACTGCTGGAGGGTGGGACAGGAGGAGGGGCCAGGTCACCAGCCATCCAATTGGAGGCCACCCTCAAATAGCTGAACTGCAGCCCACTGCCCGAGGTGGGCAACTGGAACCAGTTCAAGTCACTGACCAGCACACAGCCCTAAGGGTGAAGCCCTTGTGAATGGGGTTCGTGCCCTTACAAAGGAGCCCAGAGAGAGCCCTCGCCCTCTTCCTGCCATGTGGAGATGAAACAAGAAGACAGCAGTCTGCAGCCCTGAAGAGGGCCCTTGCCAGATTCCAACCACGTCGGCACCCTGACCTCAGACTCCCAGCCTCTGCAACGATGAGAAATAAACTTGTGCTTTTCATAAGCCACCTGGTGGGTGGTGCTTTGAGGTAGCAGATTGCACTAAGACAAAGGGCAGAGGCACCGCTGCGGAGAGAGCAGGCGTGCTCAGGAAAAGGCGAGGTGTCCATCAGGGCTGAAGTCCGGGGTTTGGGGCCTGAAGGTTTAACGGACAGCAAGACTGTGTCACGAACCAGGACTGGAGAGGGAAATGGAAGTCAGATTAGATCAGGAAAGGAGCGTGTAGTTTGTAGAGAAATGGAGTCTTTAAAAGGTTTAAGGAAGGGACCGAGTGATCCCTGGAATTCTGCAAACCTGACACCAGTGTGGGCCGGCTCCTGGGCGGGGGGTGACGGGGGACTTTGCAGGAGATTGATGAGTGTCTCGGCCAGGACCGGGCAACGGGAACGAAGAAGAGGGGCTGAGAGCGAGAGCTGCTGTGCAGGCAGAAGCAACAGGGATTAGCTTTTGATGCCGTGATGAAAGTATTAAATGTCACTAGCTTAATAATAATAATAATAATAGTAATAATAATAAAGCAATAACAGAAAGGAATATTCCCAGCTGAGGTGCCAGTCCAGTGAATCACACTTATATCTGTGTATTTCATTCCTTAATATCTGCTGTGATGTGATATTTATAGAAATGTGATCTTCAGACATATGGGCACAAGAAAGAAGGCAGGATCTAAAGGGTGGATCAAAGAAATACTTAAGTCAGCTGCGCCTGTGACCGGTGTGTTAACACCTCTGTTTATACAGCGCCGTCCCAGGCAGCGATGTGTGTTGCTGCTTGGTGCATAAAGATGTATGGTTGGGTAAGGCTATAAAATTTTTTTTTTGAGGAAAGTTCCTACATTACAAGTCATAATAAACCTATATTTTGGCAAGCAGAACGAACAAATTTGTCTACATGATTAGGAGAAAACTCTAGCAAATCATCAAGATAACACAGGAGTTGGCAGCATGGGCTTTTTTGGTTGTTTTTTAGAAACATATTTGTTTTTCCTCAAAGGGAAAGAAAAATCTAAATGAATGCATTGCCAGAAAAGGAGCAGAGGTCAGGTGCTTTCTCTGCCTACAGTGAAAAGACTTCATCTGTATGCAGCGTGTCTCATGTTCTGCTGCAAAACTAAACTGCTAATTAGGGGGAAATGTGTGAAAGAAAAATGTCTCCCAAATTATGATTCACGGTTGGGAAGGATAAGCATTGAAATGATAATGACAATACTATCATTACTGTTCCACCTGGAAATAAATCCAGGTATGAAGAGATCCGTTCATGATTAAAAAAAGTCAAATTTGCAACAGGATCCTTCCTAAGACTCACACCAGTCAAATGTCAAGGTCACACCCCGACCCTGTTCTGTCACTTAAAGTGGCTTCAACACAGTCTGGTTAAGAACAAGATCATCTAGCATGGAGTGAACTGGAGGATGACATTTCTATTCATATCGATTTTGGGGCTCTTTCATTGTTTTTTTAATTAGTTTAAACTTAGAGAAAATTTGCAAAGAACTGTGTCATGACCCTCACTAAGATTCTCAATGTTGCTGTTTTGACTACATTTGCTATTTCATTCTGGCCCTTTCTCTATAGATACGTATACATATTGTTACTTTCTTTTTCCTTGAAGGATTTGAGAGCCCACGGCCTGTTACCTCTAAATACTTTAAGGTGTGCTTCCTACAAACAAAGACTGTCCCCTACAACCACAGCACAGCCATCAAAATCAGACATTACACCGATGCTTGCTATTATTTGACCCACTAGCCCCCTTCCAAGTTTTCCAGTTGTACTGGTTTCCAAGATCCAATCTAGGTTTACACAGTGCATTGAACTCTACTGTCTCTTATGCCTTCTTCTGTGTGGAACAGCTCATCGGTCTTTTATCTGTTACGGTTTTGACTTTTTGGAAAAGTATAGGTCAGTTGCATCGGACGGTGTTCCTCTTTGGGTTTATTTGCTATTTCCTCATGAGTGAGATTATGCATTTTTGTCAGGAACACTTTAGATATGACATTGTGTTGTGCCTCACTTGGGAAGAGGCACAGTCTCACATTTCTGGCGATGTTCACTTGAACATTTGGTTAGGATGGTGTCTCCCAGGTTTCTTCACGGCAAACTTAAGTGTTTTGTACTTGCTAATTAAAAAGTAAGTGGTAATAGTTTTGATTCCACTATGAGGTAGAACTATATCATAGATCCCTATTTTATTCAATGGGTTATAATCAGTTACTATCATCATCATTATTATTATTGTTATTTTTTTAATCCTCACTTGAGGATATTTTTTCCATTGCTTTTCAGAGAGAGTGGAAGGGGGGGGAAGAGAGAGAGAGAGAGAGAGAAACATCGATGTGACAGAGACAAATTGATTGGTTTCCTCCTGCACGTGCCCTGACCGGGGCCAAGGATAGGGCCTGCAACCAAGGTATGTGCCTTTGGCTGGAATTGAACCCTGGACCCTTCAGTCTGCAGGCTGGCACTCTAACCACTGAGCAGCCAACTAGAGAACTATCATTATTTGTTTTGATGCTTAAATTTCCCCAGATTTGGCTAGTGGAAGTTCCTTCAAGCAGGCTTCTGCGAACTTTTGACATATCTCCATATTTCTTAGAGCACTCCCTTACTTTCTTCCATAAAAAGATGCTCCAGGTGCATCTTATACTTTCCCTCTGAGTGCTGGAACAGTCACTGTTGCTCCTTTTTGTCCTCTTAGTGGAGAGAGCTTGGAAATATCTGTATGTATATGCACATGTTTACATACACGTGTGTGTGTGCTCATTTGGTGGTTTTCGTGTGTGTGTGTGTGTGTGTGTGTGCTCATTCGGTGGTTTTCAAAGTGTAGACCCTAGAGCAGCAGCACCAGCAGCATCTTGGAGGCTGTTGGAAGTGTAAATTATCAGGCCCCAGCCCAGACCTACTGAATCAGCCCTTCTGTGGGTAGGGCCCAGCAATTTGTGTTTTAACAAGCCCCCCCCCCCCTCACATGATACTGTCTAGTTGGCTGTTGGGCAAAAGGTATATGACTCAGGAGAGACTTTTTTTGGGGGGGTGGAGAAATAAATCATCTGCATGCATATAGGTGGTAATGAAGGCCATGCACTTGAATGAGATCACCTAAGAGAAAACCTAGAATGAGAAGAGAGGGCCCGGGACAGATCCTTAAGGAAACCTGATATTTCATGGTCAGGGAGAGGACCGTGAATCTGAAAAGAAGATGGAAAACAATGGTCAGAGTGTGAGGAAGAAAACTAGTAAAGTGTGTGTCATATTAGTCCAAGGAAGAGTGCTTGAGGCAGGAGAAAGTTCCAGGATGCCTGCAGGCCAAGGAAACAAGGGCAGGTGGTTATTTGGTCTTTGAACAAGATGTTTCTGCCGAGCGATGGGACTAGAAGGAGCCGATTGGGGTAGGACGGGGGGGAGTGGGACGTGAGGAAATAGAGGCGGCAAATAGTAATTATTTTGAGGGTTTGGCTTTGAAGGGGAATGAAAATATATGAACTGGGGGTGGGGCACAGAGGCAGGAATGATGGTCCAAGTGAGTTGCTCTTCTTTAATGGGCGATAACTGAACATGCCTCACAGTCACTGGGGAAAACTCTGGCTGGGGAGGAAGAGGTTGACTGTGCAGAGGAGGGGCTGGGTTATTATTTGGAGTTGCTGAGAAAGTGGGAGGGGGTGGGATCCAGGCCGAGTTAGGAGTGGAATTAAACTGGGGCAGGGATGAGACTGGGAAAGACGGGAAATGGAGGCAGACGTGGCGGCTTCTACACCTGCTTCGGGGCTGAGCGAGGGCTCGCCTGGGGGCTTCCAGGTTCTCTGTGAAGTAGGAGGAGAGGCAGGTGCTGAAAATAAAGGGAAGCTTGAGGGGAGAGAGTTCAGAGATTGGAGGTGAGCAAAGAAATTTAAAAGGAGGTACATGAAGTGCAGCACCGTAGGACCGACCGGCAGAGGTGCGGTCGCTCTGAGTTGGGTGACTGTGAATCGATTCCCCAAGTTCCCTTGTTGTGGAACTTTTCCAGCAGCACTCAGGTGCTTGGGCCTAGGTTTGGGTAAAGGGGGTGCTGAGTTCATCCAGGGTCGGAGTTGAGCCAGATGAAGGCAATAAAATCACAGAGGACCAGAGCCATTAGGGTCATCTCAAGGGTATAATCAAAGTGATGTACTGTGTGATCTAAGCTAAGTAAGTGGAAAAAAATAAAAATAGAGGGCTTACGGGTGGGGGAAGGCAGGGGGATCAGTGCTCGGGAGGTTGGAGTAGGAGTGGATATGTGGAGGAGAGCTGAGGTCAGAGGATGGTACATCTCAGTTAGTGATCTTGGAGGTGGGCCTGTTTTAGACATAACTGTGCAAATGGGTGGCTGAAGACCAGTGGTGGAGGGGGTCACTGGGGACCGGGAGGCTGAGTAACAAGTAAGCCAAGGGGCCTTCTGTATGGACAATGAAAGCCCCCGGGATGATGGCTGGGCATGAGTTAAATACTTTAGCAAGGTATCAAAGCCTTCAATGAAAGAGGAAGAATGGCCATAGTTCTCCATTTTAAGGTGCACAGATGTTATTTCACATTTAAAATGTTAGGTATGGATGCAGCTTTTAGTTCTTGATGGTTTTATTTATTTATTGTGGTCATTTTTGTAGCCCTCTCCCTCCCAAGCATTTACTTAAAAGACTCATGAATCTTATAACTATTGGCTTCTCTAAATCGAGGTGTGAGATATATATTCTATAATATGACATATGATATATATATATATGCTATACATATATCATATGTGCCATAAATAAAATAGTTAAATCGTATCAAACTCTTAGTACTTCATTTGGCAAATAATCTGTACTTGGTAAATGGTGCCTATTTTGATTTTTGTATCAAAATTTCCATGCTGTCCATGACAAAGGAAACATCAGTAGATATTATTTTGTGCAGCTTAACAACTAATGAAACAGATTCTTCTTTTGCATGTTATGTTTCTAGAGACATCTGTTTTAAGACACATTCATCTTCAGTAGGAAAAAAAAAATCACACAAGAGCCTTGAATTGGCTGTTTGGTACTCTTATTGTCTCTTTGATTTTGTTTAAGTCAGTTGCCAGACTAGAGAGTTACCGTGTTATTGTAATATTTTATAGTATTTAATTAATAAGGAAACTTAAAAAAAATTCCTTCCTTTAAATATTCTCTATGAAACACAATGGCTGAGAATTCAACCTTAGGTGTCAGGAAGTTCAGATTTACAATCCTTGCTTCCCACCAGCCTACGCTTGCCCTGAATTTATGTTTTACTTTGGCAATCGTTCACAATTACCTGCAGAGGATGTATGGTATCTCTCTGTGTACAATGCACATGTATTTCTAAAGCCACCTACAGAAGAGACAAAATATTTGAGTTCCTGGTGTTAGGGCTACTGTCTAATGCTGAATTTCTTAACTCATTTGCACTTTGCTTTTTCATCAATAATTTTACATTAATACAAGGTTTTGTGCAGAATGCTTCTCAGGTCATTTTTACTCGTTGCAGAACATGAGTACTGTAAATAGTGCGGTGTTTGGAGGACAATAACTTAGGCAGATTCAGCCTCCTCATAAACAAATCTTACTTGCAAACTGTCTTGGCCACAACTTTGGTCCCTATGTTTATCCATATTTTTCTTCATAAATAAGAAGCCTTGTTAGGTCTCTAGAATGTATAGGGTGCGAAACTCTAATGTAAGGAACCAAACTGTGATAAATTTGGGGGTTCTATTTCTGAACTTTATATTTTATACCAGATTGTTTAATATCTAAGATGCCCCAGTTCTCGAATTTCAAATGAAGGGTGTGGTGAGAGGCTATCAGCACGTTAAAGGTCAGCCTCTTGGAATCTTGACCTGGTCTCCATTTGTAGGGGTAGCCAGCAGTAGGCAAGCTTCCAAAGTGGGTAAAATTTGTCTTATTTGTTATTTCAGGCTCTGAATTCTGAATTGTTTTCCAGTCTGATGGCTCCATTTCTCTCTTCTTGGTAGGAATGCAGAGGTTCCATGCTAACTCTACTTTTTCCCCCCATCAAAATGATCATAAATGGATCCATATTTCAATTCCACTATGGCTTGTTTCTGAACATGCAGTGTGCAACAATCTACATTAGAGTTATTTGAGAGGCTTGTTAAAAATATAGGTTCCCAGTATTATTACTCCATCAGGGTATTTGGAGACAGAGCTGGGAATTAAAAAAAAAAAATCTTTATTGATTTCAGAGAGAGGAATGGAGAGGGAGAGAGAGAGAGAGAAACATCAATGATGAGAGAGTCATTGATCGGCTGCCTCCTGCACCCCCCCCCACTGGGGATGGAGCCCCCAACCTGGGCATGTGCCCTGACCGGGAATCGAACCGCCATCTCCTGGATCCTAAGTTGATGCTCAACCCCTGAGCCACGTCCGGCTGGGCGAGCTGGGAAACTTTTATGTTATCAAATTTGCCAGGTTAAATATTCACCTGACAATACATTTTGAAATCACTGATTCAAACACTTATCTCCCCAAAGACATTTTTGCCTTTTAACAGGAATTTCTTAAGTTGAAAAATACAACTGTAATCATGCAATTTTAGGTACTTTTGTGTTGCTGGTTTTGTTCTAGTACCCTAGAAATCAGACCATGGTAGATGGCATGGCCATTTCTGGATAAAGAATCCTGGGGGAATTTCAGTCAGCCTAAATGGAATACTTAAGCTGTATAAATAGCAGGAAAATGAATTAACTGGCTATTTCTTTAGAAATCTGATATCCTACACAAAGTGATTCTCCAAGTTAAATGTTAGAAAATAGCATTTTCTTATTTTCCTAAAGAGAGGAGAAAACACCACAATAGGATGAATTCACCTGGGTGCTAGGATGAACTTTGGTACCTTTTAAAAACCAAAATGTATCTTTAAAGTAATTCTCAGAAAAATTTGAGCTTACAAATCATTTACTTGAAATATCCAGAGAGTCACGTTAATGGTAACTTTTAGGCAACTTGCATTATTCTGATAAATCCCTAAATGAACTCAAATCACTTTATGACTTTATGGAGGATTGATGTTGACTTAGAGACACACACTTTCTGAGGAGTTTATAGAATTTCTATTTCCTGGAAACTTCAGAGAAGGAAATAGAAATCCTATAAATTCCTGAGAAAACATATTCCATGTTCTGTGCCTATAAGTCAGCACCCATCAAACATTGCTGAATTGGATCAGATATTACTGTTTTATGATGATCCTAGTACAAGGGCACAGGAATTCACTTCTCTGTGAACGTGTTTAGAATGAGCTAGGCACAAAACCTTTAGAAAGGTGCATTTTTGAGCAATGAGCGTAGCCACTCCCTAGATCCCTGAATGAAAAGCTGCTGACTCTGTGCTGCTATGACTCAGTCTACAGAATATTGCTTTCCTCTTAGGCTGACGTGTGGTATCACTGAACAAAAATGTGTGTGGAAGGATTTGGAGGGGAAGGAGAATTACAAGAGGAGGAGTGACAAAAATGGGGGAAAGAGGTTAGAAAGATGAGCTTGCACGTAGTTTTGCCGGGGGCTGGCCCGGCTGCCATCTGTCACAACGCTGTCTGCATAATGGCCCTTTCCGCTTTGGAGAGACTAAGAAATATTTAATGATACTGAAAAGTAGAACATATGAATCAATTTCATAACTTCATTCTTTACTTATTTTTAATCATCTTCATTCACACGTCTAAAAGTAATTATACATGAAGAAATAGAATTGGTGAATTTAAATAATAACTAACTTGGGGGGCCTGGGTACATTAATTTTATGGTAAGCCATTTGCTTCTGATAATTAGTTTGATGATACTGATGTTCTTAACAAATCATATAAAATAAATGAGGTTGAAAGATACATTATTCCAAATTAAAAATAAGATATAATATGCTAGTATCAAACAGTGGTGATTGTGTGTTAGATTCTGGAGAGGAGAAAAAGGAAGCTGGTTTAAAAGATGTTTTATGTAGAGATTTAGATTCAAATAGTGTTGATACTTTATATTTAGGGATTGATGAAAAATTACATAGGTTTTGTTCTAAGAAATAGCAATGGGGTAGTTTATGAAACTCATGTTTTTCATGATAAAGTTCTCAGAGACTATAACTGTATGAGACCAATAGAGATGTTTGACAGAAAGGCATCACCTCTGCCCAAGCAAAAGGTAGACTATCTTTTTCTATTTTCATATTTTCCCTCCAGTTTTTTGTTTTTTTTTAATCCTCACTTGAGGCCATCTAAAATCTAAATTGATTTTAGAGCGAGGGGAAGGGAGAAAGAGAGAGAGAGAGAAATATCGATAGGTTGCCTTCCAGTACCCACCTGACTGGGAATTGAACCTGCAACTTTTTTGGTTTATTGCATGATGCTCCAACCAACTGAGCCACACTGGCCAGGGCTCTCCCTCTAGTTTAAATGTTATAGTATTTTACTTGTATAATAGGGGGCTATGGAAACTTAGATATCAGAACCTTGTAGAAGCTGGCAGACCTTATCAGGAAGTATAAGCATAGTTAGACTGTTAGTAGGCTAATTAAGTAATCAACTGTTTAAAATGCATTTGTATATTTCTTTCCTATTTTTTTTTTAAATTTATTTTTACTGTTGAAAGTATTACAGGTGTCCCATTTTCCCCCCCAATTGACCCCCTCCACCCTGCTCCCACCCCCTCCCCAGGCCTTCACCCGTCATTGTCTGTGCACATGGGTTATATATATATGCATATCACTTCCTTGGTTAATCTCTTCCCACCCTCCATCCCCTTCCTTCTTCCTTCTGAAATATGATCGTCTGTTGCATGTGTCAATGTCTCTGGGTCTATTTAGTTCATCAGATTCTTTTGTTCATTAGCTTCTTGTGAAAGAAGACCCTTCAACATTTTATGTAGTACTGGTCTGGTGGTGATGAACTCCTTTAGCTTTTCCTTGTCTGAGAAGCTCTTTATCTGACCTTCAGTTCTAAATGATAGCTTTGCTGGGTAGAGCAATCTTGGTTGTAGTTCCATGTTTTTAATCACTTTGAATATTTCTTGCCACTCCCTTCTGGCCTGCAGGGTTTCTGTTGAGAAATCAGCTGACAGTCGTATGGGTGCTCCCTTGTAGGTAACTAACTGCTTTTCTCTTGCTGCTTTTAAGATTCTCTCTTTGTCTTTAACCTTTGGCATTTTAATGATGATGTGTCTTGGTGTGGGCCTCGTTGGGTTCCTCCTGTTTGGGACCCTCTGTGCTTCTGGACTTGTAAGTCGATTTCTTTCCCCAGGTAGGGGAAGTTTTCTGTAATTATTTTTTTTCAAATAGGTTTTCAATTCCTTGGTCTCTTTCTTCCCCTTCTGGCACCCCAATAATACAAATGTTGGGTCTCTTGACATTGTCCCAGAGGCTCCTTATACTATTGTCATATTTCTGGATTCTTTTTTCTTTTTGCTCTTCTGGTTGGGTTTTTGTTTCCTCATGTTCCAAATTGCTGATTTGATTCTCAGCCTCCTCTACTCTACTGTTGATTCCATGTAAATTATTCTTCATTTCAGTTCGTGTAGCCTTCATTTCAAATTGGTAGTTTATTATGTTATCAATTTTGTCAGTTATTTCCCTAACAGTCTGCTTAAACATCCTTATAAACAAAATTCTCAACTCTGTATCTGTTAGCTTGCTTGGTTCTATTTCATTTAGTTTCTCTTCTAGAGATTTCTTCTGTTCTTTCCTTTGTGACATGTTTCTTTGCCTCCACATTTTGGCTGCTTCCAGGTGTTTGTTTCTATGTATTAGGTAGAGCTGCTAGGTCTCCTGGAATTGGTAGAGTGGCTTTGTGTAGTAGGTGTCCTGTAGGGTCCAGTGGCTCAGCCTCCCCAGTCACCTGAGCTGGGCCTTCTAGGTGCTCCCCTGTGTGGGCTGTGTGCACTGTCCTGTTGTAGTTGAGCCTTGGTTGCTGTTGGTGTCACTGGGAGGAACTGACCCCCAGGCCAATCGACTGTGAGGACCAGATGCAGCTACAGCCAAAGAGCTGCTGTGCTGGAGACACCCCTATGGAGCAGGATTTACTTCAGTGGGGCTTTGATGTTCACCAAGTGCGCCCCTTGAGTGTGTCACTCGTGGATGTGGTAGGGTTGTAATCCAGTGTGGTTGAGTCTGACCACCAGGTGCACTGTCTCTGGGGCCTCCTTGGAGGTGTAAAGTCAGCCTGTGCCAATGCCTTGCCCAGGGCCACCCAGCATGAGCTACACGGCAAACAGTAGCTGGCTGCTACTTGTGCTGGGCTTGGAGGTGCCCAGGAGAGGCCAAGCTATGAGCCAATGCAGGCTGCTGCTAGTGCCAGGCCTGGGGCCACCTATCAAACTGTATGGGCCCCTGCTGCTTGTTTGAGAGATTTTAGGAAAGTCCTAAGCATAAGGCTCGAGAGGCCACTTGCATAGAAAAGCACCTGGAAATGGCCTGGATGAGCTGCAGGTGGGGAGGGGCGGGGCCTCTGGGAATCACGGGGCGGGGCCAAAGGTGTGAGTCAGGTGCTGGCGACTCAAATATGGCGCCTGCCTGCCAGCTGTATGGGGGGCGGGTTTGCCAAAGGAGCCATGGCCTCTGCCAGCCCTTCTGCCTGGGAGGAAGCCGCCCCTCCGCCTCTCGCCCGGATCCCAGGCAGGTTAGTTCCTCCCCGAGTGTCCCAGGTCCTTTCAGGCCGCTGCCCGGCGCTGGGCTCAGAGGGAGCGTCCGAGTGAGTCCGTGCCGGGCCCTTTAGAGGAGCTGCTGGGGCTCCCGCAGCCTCCGCGACCCTCAGGGACAGTCTCGGTGGTTTCACAGCCCAAGGTTGTGGGGGTGTCTCCTCCCGGCCCTGGAGCCCTGGGCTGGGGGCCTGCTGTGGGGCTGGGACCCCTCGCTTCTCTGGGAAACCTCTGCCGCCGAGATTCCTTCCCGGGTTTAAACTGCGGCACCGGGTGTGGGCCCGAGGCCGTTTCTCCACAATCCAGCCCCCATCCGCCCGCGTCTCCGCCCCTCCCTCGATGCTCCTTTAGTTCCCTGGTTGTGGGGCTTCTTTTCAGCCAGATCTCAGGAGGCTCTGAGTGACGGTGGTTCTGTATTTTAGTTGTAATTTTGATGTGGTTGCTGGAGGCGGCGGGTGCAGCGGTTACCTACGCCGCCATCTTGTTCTTCCTCCGCATTTGTATATTTCTTGCTTTAGTTTTATTAAATTTTACTTGGTGTCTTTTGAAATTGCTGTTTGATGCATATGCATTTAAGAAGGATGTCTTTCTTGATGAGCTGACTTTTATGGTTATGAAATGCCCCTGTTTGTCTCTGTTAGTACTCCTTGCCTTGAAGTCTGCTTTGTTTGATCTTAATGGAACCACAGTAGATTTCTTATGCTTACTGTTTACATAATGTGTTTTCCATTATTTTACTTTCAACCTGGTTTATATCTTTACATTTAAAATTCATATTTTGTAAATAGCATATAGCTGTGTTTCTTAAAAACATCCAATCTCCTATTACCTGCTTTTAATTGGAGTGTTTAGTGCATTTATTTTTAATATACAGGCATACCTCGTTTTATCATGCTTTTCTTTATTGCACTTTGCAGATATCGTGTTTTCTACAAATGGAAAGTTTTTGACAACCTTGTGTTGAGCAAGTCTATTGGCACTATTTTTCCAACAGACTCAGATGGTGGTTAGCGTTTTTAGTAATAAAGCATTTTTTTTTTGGCTATGCCTCACCTGAGGATATTTTTTCCATTGATTTTTAGAGATAGTGGAAGGGAGGGAGGCGGAGAGTAGGAGAAAGAGAGAGAGGGAGAGAGAGAGAGAGGAAGAGAGACAGAGAAACATTGATGTGAGAGAGACACTTTGATTGTTGCCTCCACACAGGCCCTGACCAGAGCCAGGGATCGAACCTGCAACCCAGGTATGTGCTCTTGACCAGGAATTGAACTCTCTACTTTTCGGTGCATGAGCCTATGCTCCAACCACTGAGCACACGGGCTAGGGCAGCAATAAAGCATTTTAAAATTAAAGTATGTACTTTAAAAAAAGGCAGTGCTATTGCATACTAATAAACCACAGTATAGTGTAAACATATACTTTCATCTGCACTGTGAAACCAAAATATTCATGGGACTTGCTTTAGTGCTGTATTTGCTTTATTGCCATTGCCTGAAACTGAACCCAAAATACAGTTAAGGTCTTCCTGTAGTTACTGACATCTTCGAATTTGTTTTACTTTCTATTTGGCCCATATAGTCTTTGTTTCTTGTTTCAAGTTGAATAATGTTTAGTCTTTGATTCTAATCACTCGGTTGGCTTTTTCGCTAAGCCCGTTTGGGTTACGTTTTAGTGATTACCCTAGGGATTACAATAGGTGTCCTTAACTTATCCTGGTTTAGCTTGAATGGACAGTAGACCACTTATGCAAGAAGTTTATGATAGTGTAATTCAATTTATCCTTTCCAAAACATTGTGATATTGTTCTCATGTATTTTATGTGTCTATATGTTATAAAACTCACCTTATAATGTCATTATTTTTGCTTTAAAAGCCCTTTGTCATTCAGAAAGTGAAGATAATATGTTTAGCCAAAATTATTAAAATTTTCAGTCCTAATTAATTTTTCTATTCTGTATGTTAGAATTTCCATATGGTGTTGTTTTGCTTTGGCCTCAAGAACTTTGTTTAGCATTCCTTATAAAGTACATCTGCTAGTCAAGAATTCTCTTTGCTATCAATTGATGTGAAAATACCTTTATTTAACTTTTTGTTTTGAAGGATATTTTCCTTGGATTTAGAGTTTTGGTTGACAGTTTTTTTTTTTTTTTTCTTTCAACACTTTAAAAATATCATCATTGCCTTCTGCCTCCCACTATTTCTGATGAGAAGTTATTTGCGATTCATGTGTTATTATTTCTCTCTAGGTATGCAATGTTCTTTTTTCTTTTAATTCTTTTAGAATTTTTTTTTTCATTTTTAGTTTTCAACAGTTTTACTATGATTGTCTAGTGTGAATTTTGTGTGAGTGCATTTACCATGCTTTAAGTTTACTGAGTTTATTGTTTATCATGCGTTGGTATTGTTAATACAATTTGGAAAATTTTAAATCCATATTTTTTCAAGTATTTATTTTTTGTTACATTGTCTCTCTCTCTCTTTTTCTTGGGACTCCAATTATACATATATTAGTCTGCTTTATTTTGTTCCACAGACCGTTGATGCTCTCTTCATTCATTTTCAATCCTTTATTTCTCTGTGTTTCACTTTTGGTAATTTTTGTTTTCCTTCCATAAAGATCATTGACTCTGTCATAGTGAGCAATCTTCTCTTAATTCCATCCAATGAATTTTTGATTTCAGATATTATTTTTTTTAGTTTTAGGATTTTATTTGGCTCATATTTAGTGTTTCTTTATGTATTCTGAAAGGTCCAAGCTGTAGTCATAGTGGTGTGCGGCAGAGGAGGAGTGAAGATAAAAGTGGGAAGTTCAAGAAATTGTGAGGTCCCAGAAAGTCATCTATATACATGTGTTATGTCCCAAAGAGGGTGGAGGAGTTAGGGTGGAAAGACAGATAGATGATGAAAGGGCTGGGTACTCATTCAGCAATCAATCTGAAAGGATATTGGATGATAGTAGATACTGAGATGAAACAAAATCTCAAGTGGCATGTATATCAAATGAAAAGGGGGTTTTTAGAACCTGATGGGTAATGGCCTTGAATTGGGAATAGAATCCTGATTCTGTCATGTAGACATGGGATAAACAATCGACTTCCCTTCAGAGATCTTCAAGAGAGGTGGACATCTTGCGGAATATGTCAGAATTCAGTTAAAGCAAAGAGTATCTTGTGTGTCTTTCATAGAGGGCATGAAGGAATTTATTGACAATAAAATAGGGACTCAATAGGATACAGTGAAGGGTAGGAAGGGAGGATGGCAGTGGGAGGCCTGAACCACTATGAGTGATGAGACTCTGGAAGATGCATCACACTAGTTGCAGCTTCACTGGGGTAAGAGCCAATGTCAGAGAAGGAAGGGTGGAATTTAGTGGTCAATAATATCTGATAGAGCTTCATCAGAATAAAAGTTGGTTGCTTACTAAAATGGATATAGCATTTCAGGGCTTGGGAGGCTCTAAGTACCACCTACAGTTGCCTCCAGATGGTGCTGAGAGAATAGAAGGTGAGGCAGGACTTTATGCTTTATTCACAGTGATAGTGGGAGGCGTTAGCACACATCTGAGCTTGGATTCTTATACGTGAAGAATATATTGACCTGACAGATTCTGTCTAAGAATGGGTTTTTAAAAAAGGTTGGAGGAGATATTCAGTTTATTGTCTTAAATACCCAAGGAGATCTAGGTGCCACATAAGAAGGAAGGAGATATAGAGGATTAGAAACATGAAATCATATTTTGAAATCAGAGAATTCCTTACTCATCTAGCTTTCCTGTTCTGAACCAACCCTCCACTGAATGGCATGTACTTCCTTCCTCTCTCTCTGCTCCTGTCCTGTAAGTTTGAGGACTTGGATAGATAGTTGCATGTTGAAGCTGTGCCTTCTGCTAATCATGTGTCCCAGACTCAGGACTTAGGGAATTCAAGTCTTGCTGTCACTGACTGAACAGCTCATGAATTAAGCTACAATTTCTTTTTTTGAAAATAGAGCTCTCTTTTACAAACATTTTAGTTTCTAAAGGCAAAGTATTAAGGGACTGCTTCATAGACTCATTGAATTTTAGAGCCAGTAGGAAACTTAGAGACCATTCAGTTCTTACCTTTAATAATCTTTGTAATTTTGTTTACTTTCAACTTCTAATTATTGTTCCTTTTATGCAAACAGAGCTGAGTATTGCTGAAAAGTATCTTCTATTTTTAGTAATGGATATTTTGCTGATTTTTATAGGAGTTTGTTGGGAAGGGGAAGTTGAATTGGGGCCTGAATAAGGTTTTTGGCTCTATTGATATTTTTAGTTACAGAATATTGATAGCATAACTGTCTTGAGAAGTTATTAAGAACCAATTGCAAAGATTTCTCCTTGATAATATAATACTAGAAAGAGAAAAAAAAGTCCTAAAGTACCTAAGATATTCTACCATAGAACATAGTAAAACCTTTAACATATTAGGTATTTATATATTTATTCAGCTGGTTCTATTTAGCTCCTCCCACATTCAGGTGGAAGAAGGACTTTCCCTTCCACACCTCCATCAGGTTTCCAAGGCTCTCCTCACTTCTAGGAATTACAAGTGTACTTGATTTGTGCAAGAGGTTGTCCACCCAGGGTAGGTCAGATGGGCACCAAACAGAATCTTAGCGTGCAGACAGGTGGTGTTCCTTTGGCTGCAGGTGTAGGAAGCTCTGGCTGGATGCCCACTGGAAGGATACTGTGCAGAGCAATAGTGGAGATGGGGGCCTGGTGATGGATGGTGCTTGTTCCATTGAAGCCCTATGGATACTGATTCTGCTCCAGTTTTCTAGTCTCATCTTTGTGGGCTCCACCTACCTCTCTCAACTGCTTCCAATCTGGGATCTGTGTTGGGATTGTAGTGGAAGGAGTGAGGGACTGGTTGAGGAGATTTATTTGTGTTTTTTACAAAATGTTTTTCTGCCATGGGGTGTTTTGTTGTTATTGTTGTTGTTTTCCTAACCCACAGACTTCAAAATTCAAAAACCAATAAAGAGCTCCTTTCTTCCTATGGCTCTTGCGTTTAAATTCCTTCCCAGAGACAATGAGCTGTTTAAATGGGGAGCTAAGGCAAGGAGAAAAAGAGACACTGGGCAAAATCACATTCTAACACTGTCAGCAAATCAGTTAAAAATATTCTAAAAGCTATAAAAATAAGCTAAAAAGTAATGCACCTTACAAAAAGCTAAAAGTTCTCTGCCTCTTTATAAATATTGTTCAGTATCTATTGGTGTTTTATTGACCTTAAATTGTGTCTAAAATACAATCTATGTAAAAAACACACAAACAGTTGAATGGTTGAATAAATTGAAAACAACCATTGAGCAATTGTTTGATATAATTCACTTTTCCTTCAAACTGCTTTTGAGATACGTTTGTAGGCAAATTTTATAGCCATTGCTAGAAATTTATAGCTTTGTAGTTTCTATTTATAAATTTCTTAAATTATATTTCTGGAGTAAACTTAATGGGCTAAAAGTTTTTTTATGGCTTTTAGCTCTGTGTGTATGTGTGTGTGTGTAGACTTTTGGTGTCTGTACAATGATCTCTCACTCATAAAATTCATGAATAAAAATGAGAATGTGAAGGTATTTTTTAGGATACAATTAGAGCATGACACATTGCATTTTACTACATGTATGTTTAGATGCTGTTACTGTGCTTGCAAGATTTAAGACAATGTGTGGTTCTTAAAACACTGGAAACAAGCTTCCTTAGGCATATTCCGTGGTGGGCCCTGTGAGACCTGGTGTGATCACGATATGTGCTAACTCTTTCCTTAGGTGTAAGGATTTTTCTTGGACTCTAGGTGTCTTAGCATCATTTCAAAGTCATATACTCAATTTGCTTGGGGGATTTGATGCTGGGAATATGGAACTAAGGAGAACCGAGAGATACGGTATCTTTGGACCATGTACTTTGAGCAAGTCAATTCACTGGCTTGGGCCCCAGTCTCCTTAGCATACAATGGGAGGGTTGGAATAATAATCTCTAAAGTCCTCTCCAGCTATAAAAGTCAACAGTTTGGTCTCATTTTGTATAAATATAATAGAAGGAATTAGAGAGAAGGATGCCATCCTGATATACCCTGCATTTCACTTGGGCAGATGCTCTAAGTTTTTCTTGACCATTCATGATAATTCCTCCTGCCATCTAACTCTATTGAGAATTTTATAGTGTCTATATCTATAGGCTGATGATAGGAATAATATTCTACCTTTGGTCCCCTATGCTACAGTCAAACTCCAGAAAAAGAAAATATCAGAAACATAACATAATTATATCTTCTACTATTATTATTACTTTATATTTCTGATATTTTATTGACATATTGAGGTTATTAAAGCAAAGAGTTTAAATTTAGCAAACAATAGACTGTAAGTAGTATAGAAGCATGAGTTCTTACTGTATTCTTATCTCACAAATATTTTTGGTTTAGTGACTAAACATACTTGAGACGTAGCCAAGAATATTTTTCAATCAAGGCCATGAATATTTTTCAATCAAGACATCTGTTTCCAGTGGGAATGAGGCACTTGAGGGAATTCATTAGCTTAGAGTGGCTTCTCTTTTCAGGCCAGCTTGAACCACTTGCCCAGGATGAGTTATAATTTTACCCAGGCAAATGGTAAAAAATTATTTTTAAAATTATCATCTTTTAAGTGTTTACTGAGCAGGACTGTTACCTGTCAAATAGTATATATCTGATATCACTAAATATGTAGCCATGCCTCTGTGGATGCTCAATAATATATTTGCAAATGATGAAGATGAATTTGCTTTTCTGAGTGTTTACTCCTGTAAGATGACAATGATATAAAATTGTTTATTTTTCTCAGAGCTAGATTATGAAATTAAGATCAATGTGTTGAATACCGAATTGTGGTATGAAGAAAGGCAGTATCTTGTCCCAAAGTCTATCTATACACACTTATTATTTTTTTATTGTTTCGAGAAACACACAGCATAAAATCTACCATCTTAACCATCTTTAAGTGTACTGTACAGCACTGTCAACTATATAAACACTGTTGTTCAACAGATCTCTAGAAATTTTCCATTTTGCAAAACTAAAATTCCATACCCATCCAGCTGCAGTTTCTCTTTTTCTTTCTCCCCAACCTCTGGCAACCAGCCTTTTACTTTTGTTTTTAAACAAGCTTATTCTGTTTATACCCAAGCCTTCACCCTCTGCTCACCTCCTTGTGTCTATAAATGATGCCTCTATCCACCTAATTTCCTCCACTCACGTCTCTGTAGTTTATCTTTAGCTCCTACGATGACTTTATCACCGATGTCAGGTAACTGTCCAGCTGCGTGTTTTGAATAGTCTCATCCTTTGGCTTTCCAGAACAGTATATTTTCCGCTCTGTCAACAGCCTCACTCTCAGTGGTAACCTGCCTCAGAGTCTCAGAATATTTTCCCATGCTACCTCTGAAAGCTTTCAGTTTGGAGCCCTGGGCTACCAGCCACCTTCATGTGTGGCCTGAGGCCCTTTTTCCCCAGCCACACATTGACAGGTAGATTGGTCTCTTTGGCAGGTAGAAGTAGTTCAGCCTAGTGGAAGGTTAAGCCTGTGAAATCCTGACTGTATGCTTGATGGCAAATAAGAAGGTCTGAGCACCGCTTCAAGGTTTTCAATCATTTAAAATAGATGCTTTGTTTGATGTGGTAGTCGGTCTCCATCAGGCCGTATCCAGAAAACCTTGAATCAATCAATTCAGGAAGCCTCTGCTTATGATCATTCAATTCAACAAATCACTGCTCATGTGGCACTCATGATAGCAATTTGAGTGGTGAGCAAGCTTTAGAATGGCTTTGTTCCTATTGAGAACACTTCCCTCGAACGTTTGAAGGTTGATGAACTTGGCCCGAATCATGCAGAGGCATGTCTGGTGCCTGTGGTGATGCTGCTGATCGTTTATGTTGCATGTTTATTTTATAGGGTTTATACTTGGTTTTCTTTTTTATGATTCTTCATAACCTCTTCATGAAGTAAAGGATATATATAGGAGATTCTTTCTATAAAGGGATTTGTTTTTGTTTGTTTTTTAAAAAGGACTTCTATAGCTTTAATATTTTTTGATAGTAGAGATAGATGTTTTGGACCTTAGCCTCCTGAGACATTTGACCTTGTGAGTCAGCATCATGTATAATCTAAATGTAGATTGAAGTCCCCCTTAAGGAGTCACACGAGAAAACCATTTGTATTTATTGGCTATCTAATGAAACAGTTTCCAAACCGGGTTGCATAAGAAGTACCTGGGGAAGAAATATGAAAATGCAAATTCCGAGGCACCATTCCCTCAGGTTCTTATTCATTCATCCATTGGGTTTAATAACCTACCTCTCAAGTTTTTATTGTGGTAAAATAAAATAACATAAAATCAACCATTTAAATCATTTTTAGGTGTACAGTTCAGTGAAGTACATTCACATGGTTGTTCAACCATCACTAGTATCCATCTCTGGAATTGAGTAATCTGCTTTTTCAACAACACTCTTGGTGATTTTGAGGTAAAGAAATCCCACCATATTTTGTGACACATTGATATAGAGCATACAAAAAAATAATAGTGCACAAAAGATTTTTTACACCATCAGGTTCAACATTTAGAAAACAAGTCAGTTCTAAGCCTCTAGATCAGTTATCTCCAGCAAAATTATGTCCCTACAACGCAGATTGTATTGTTGCCAAAAATTATACCAGTAACCCAGGGAAATCTTAGTTTTAGCTTCACCAGGATGCTGATCAATGGGTGCCAATGTTTAAAATACTCTATTGGGATAAATCTAGTAATTCTTGCCCTACCATATTATGGGAAAAGCCCATTTAGACTTTTGGCCTATCCCAGGCATGGTGTTTGAGGCATTGCTGCCTTCTTGCAAAATAAAGAAATTTTCCCTGGTGACTGTCACAATCACCTGATATTATTTGAGAGACCACTTTTTTTTTTTTAAAATTCAGCAAATTCAAATTTTCATTTCCCATGTCCACCACTCCAGTGCTAAACTGTGTGTGGATTCTCTTGAGTAGGCATCGTTAGCCTTACACTAAGGAGTTTCTCAGGCCTAAATAAACCTGTCTCCTAAGAAAAGTTTCCTTTTATAAGCAATGAAGTCAGTCAGGCCAAACTAGGGAGCATGTGGTGGCAAAATGACTGGACTTCGTGGGCGAACATGGACCTATAGTTTATCCCACAGAGTAAAGCTTGTGTAGATGAACTAGTGCTGCTTCCTCGGGGCTGGCACTAGTAATCACAATTAGGACGACCTCAGTTCTCTGCAGTGCAGGCTTTCTCACCCTGGGGCCATTGACATTTCCAACTGGGTGATTCTTTGTTGAGGGGAGCTGTCCTGTGAATTGTAGCATATTCAGCAGCACTCCTGACCTCTGCTTTCTAGATGCCAAAGCATTCTCCTAGTCTGGTTGTGACAACCAAAAATGTCTCCAGACATTGCCAGATGTCCCTAGGGGGCAAAATCATCCCCAGCTGAGGACCCGCTGCAGTAGTACATGCAGATCTCTGCTGACTTCCAGTTTTAAAAACACAAAAGTTGTTCTGCTCATCTAAATCCAGAAAGATCTAATCCCAATGCAGCCAATGGCCCTCAATGCCCTGGCTATCGTCACTTCATTCTCTGTGAAGCCACAGTGGCCTTCAGCTGTGACCAGTCTCGACACCATGTCTTTCCAAGTAGCCTTCTCTGCACAGTCACCTGCAAAATTAAAAGCATCTCAGTGTCTCACACTTGAAGCTTCTTTCTTGTCCCAGCCGCTGGCCACAGCAGTTCAAGGCTGCTTATGATTGAGTTTTCTTACAGACAGATTTGTGCACGACTCTCCCCAGGGATACGTGAAGTCTGGTACAAGCATCCCCTGCTTTTTGAAAGTTCTCATTATGCCGCTTTGTTTTTACAAAAGACTTGCATTAGCAATTGTTTTCACTAACTGAAATCCAAAGAGGATTTTCACTTTCATGGAAAAAAGAGAAAAGGGAAAATAGCGTTCAGCGTTTTGTAGCAGCCACTAGGGGGCAGCACGCACCCTGGGCAGCAAGGGTGGCCCCGCCAGGCTCCTTCCCGGGAACCACACTCCGCGCCTCAGCTCGGAGCCGCTATTGCTTTGAACTGTGTCTGTGCACATCTTTGCTCTCTCTCCATTGTGTGCACCCGTTAGCAAGATGCCTCTTAAGCTATCAGAAAAGCCTAAGAGAGCTTATAAGGGTGATACACTTAGCGTAAAATTGGGTGTAATTAAGCATATTTGGTAGGTCATTTTTTGGGGCTGGGAATGCTCATAAATTTTCCCATAAAGATGAATGGTAATTGCTTCTTCGCATTATGCCACTTGAGTGTACTAAAGTGTCAAAGGAATGCTCTTTTTTTGGATAGTGGTAGAAACCTGTACTGACTCTTGGCCACGGTAAGGACAGGTGGGCCAGCTAGTAAGTAGTAATGCACCGGTATTAACTTGTTTACATTGTTTAGAGATATGTATAGATTGGGAGCTTGCCCCTGGTTTAATTGGTTCAACAGCCTGACTAGTGGGGCACGAAGGACTCCACTGGAAACTGGACGGAGCTCTTCCAAATCTAAACCCAAGAGCCCTCCCTGGTCACCTGGAGGTTCCCAATCTGGAGATGAGAGTAAATAAGGATCTGGGAGCCGTGCTGGGAAACCTCAGCCCTCAGCGCTCGCCTGCTCTCTCTCTCTTCATGTTCTTTGCCTCAGTAAAGCCTGTGTGAGTCTGCTCTGCAGTCTTGTGAGCCCCTTTAATTGCCCAACGTGTGTAATCTTTGCACCTGCCGCCTGCACAACTGTTAATGCCCACGTGGCCTAATGTAGGTGTCCTCCAAGCTGAAGTCGATGAGCTGCTCGAAGCCTCCCTAAGTGTTCATCTCATTCCCTCAGATTCTTTAAAACACATTTCCCTTTTTATAATAGCTTTATGGAGATGTAATTTACATATCATAAAATTCTCCCTTTAAAGTGTACAATTCAGTGGTTTATAGTATATCCATAAAGTCGCACAACGGTAACCACTATTTTGAGAACATTTTCCCATGCCCCCAATTCTCTATACCTGCTAGCAGCCATTCCCCATTCGCCTCTTCCTAGTCCCTGGAAACAATGGGCTGTCTCTATGGATATGTCTATTTTAGACATTTCGTATAAATGGAATCTTACAATTTGGGAGCTTTTGTAACTGGCTTCTTTCACTTAGCAAAATTTAAAAAAAAAAAAATCTTTATTGATTTCAGAGAGAGGAAGGGAGAGGAAGAGAGAGAGACAGAAATATCGATGAGAGAGCCATTGATCAGCTGCCTCCTGCACGCCCCCTACTGGGGATCGAGCGCACAACCCGGGCATGTGCCCTGACCTGGAATCAAACCTCCATCTCCTGGATCACAGGTCGATGCTCAACCGCTGGGGCACCCTCGGCCAGGCCAGCATAATGTTTTCAAGGATCATGTGTTTGTAGTATAAGCCTACCTCGTTCCTTTGGACACCTGACACGGAGAACACCCCCAGAGAAGGAGGGACAGAGGGAGGCCACACAACACTGCAGGGTCATCAAGGGAGACCTCTTCCTCTTTTCCTCCCCCCACCACAACCCACAGGGCAAAGCACAGGAGAGAGTGAGGAGCAAGTGTGTGGGAGCGACCGGAGCCGTCCACCCTCAGCTGCTGGGCCCTCAGATCCAGCCTGCAGGGCCGAGAGCTTTGGTTTTAAAGTGAGTCTACAGTTTTCAAATGAAAAGGATTCGGATGGCTGTTAAGACAGTTAAGGGGTAAGTCTGAGATCGTGGTGAGATTCTTTGCCACCCCATGGGTACGGAAGAATCCATAGAACATAATGGTGAGAGTTGTAGCAGAAAAGTCCAATAAGTTCCCCTCGCCCCCAATGGAACAGAACAAAACAAAAACAAACATAGATCCTTCAGCATCTCGTTTTTATATAGAGCATCTAGCCTGGAACCTGGTGCGTGTTGAGAATGCAACAGATGCTAGCTTTCATTACTATTAATGTTATGTATTCATCGAGTTTGGGTTTATTATCATTTTGTATATGATTAGCAACACCAGAATTCTTTCTTCCAGCTTGCCTTTCAGTTATATATTGTCTGCAAAGGAAAACAATGTAATGGCTTTTTTTTTTCTTTAATGCAGGGAAGGGACTGGTGTGTTTGTGGGGAGGGTGAATCCCACCCAGATGGTGTGTGTTCTGGGAGACTTCCCAGTGGGGCCGCTCCCTCTAGTGTAGGGTTCTGGGCGATTTCCCTGGAGAGAGATGAGCTCCTCACTCCAGCGGCAAACTTACTGCCTCATATTACACCAAGCCTGAAGGGTGGTGAAGCTCGAAATCGGCTTCCCATTTTAAGTAGAATGCTCTAATGCAAGTAAAAAATAAAGTGGCCGAAAGAAACTACAAAAGTTCAACACATGCTTTCAGTTAACATAATAAGCTGAGGTTCAGTTCAATAGGCCATTGCTCCTTAGTGATACAGAGAAGGAATATTATCACTCGACAGCCAAACAGAGTAGAAACAAAGAATGTTAGAACCTGTTTACTCTTGTCCAGGAGGAGACCATGATAGGGCTTTATTCTCCCAGGACAGTTTTTGGTCTCACTGCATTTTCCCAGTTTCTTAAAATGTTAATAGTTTCTGGGAAACCTGACAAGAAGTAAAACACAAAACAAAACAAATTCTCGGAAAGAATAAGCTAGAATGTAAATCTAAATTGCCCGAGACAATGCCGAATTTAACTCCAGGGACTGACAACGTGGGAATTGGTGTTATATCCAATGTTGTAAGTATAGATTCTGCACTCCTCAGAAAAACATTTCTCCTTCATGAATTATCCCCATTAGCACATATGTATGAGTATCTGTGGACCGCGGGGCCTGCACTGGGCTGGATACTGTGGGGAGTACCTAAGAAAAACACTTCATATGGTCCCTACCCTCACAAGCCTGCTTGGGAAGGAAAGAAGCTAAAGATTAAGTTAGAGCTGGATTTTGGATATTAGCTATAAGAACCTATAGTGCTTCAGAGACAGAAGGTATCAGCATAACCGGTTATTCAAAGCAAAGTGAAAAAATACATGTATTGAATGGACAGCTAACAAGTGATTTGTCTGGATGTAAAGGAACAAGATATATTAGTTAACTGGATATTTTGTACAATGGAGGTATCAGAAAAATTTGGGCTTGGAACAATAAGAAGAGAATGCTGTAGGAGATTCCTGAGCAATTGTTGCAGCTCCTGGGAATGGAGAGGAACTGCCTTCCCCGAACCAGAATGTATCTATCTCTTCTGGGGCCTCTCCTTTAAATGCACATTCCCTTATGCGGTTTTCAGTCATTAACATTTTAGCTGAAATTACTCTCAGTTGTGTAATGTGGTCCTCTGGGGGCCCACTTCAAGCTCCCCTCTAACTCTGAATCAGGAAAACCTGCTCTCATGGCTAAGCTTTCAGGCTGTGTGTTTGCATTAGCTTTTTAACAGTGGTCTCATCTGAACTGCAGCCATCACTTCTCATGGCTTCCCAATCCCCTGGATCCCTGTTATTTCCAACAAGGATCTAAGAATTTTGCTATAAACCATCTAAATGAGAGCACAGATAAAGGCCTAATGCAGAGACATGCTTAACAAATCTTACTTTCATGACTTCTTTTGATTTTCTAGAACTTCTGCTGTTTTAGTTCTTTCTTTAGCTGGCTAGTACAGGTCTGTTCTGAGTTGTGGGTTTTGTTAGTGGTTCCTGGCGGCGTGTCATGAAGAGGTTGCATTCATTCTAGGCGGCTGAGATCTACCTGTCTTGCAGCTGCCCAAGACAAGCCTAGTAAATTCCCTTGCTTATGAAAACTACCACCTCCCATCTGAGCGGTCTGCTGCTTTCTTCAGTCTCCTTACCCTCTGTGTATGAGGGTCTACTGGGTAACTCATTACAAGTCCCTAGACACTGTAGACCCTGGAGGTGGAAGAAGGTACCAGAGACCCAGGCAGGTGGAAGTTAGATAGGGGCCCCCCTCCCTTGCTTCCCAGGCAAGTGAGGGCTCTAAATCTCAGAGGGAGCCCACACTACAGGCATAGGATTTAGTGGGGCCATTTCTAATGCACCATGGGGTCAGTCTTCCCTGGGCTCAGGACCGAGATATGGTGGATTCTGAAGGTGGCTGATTGTTTTTGGGTAGCTCAGTTTGGGCTATATAACATATTATCAACTAGCCATCAGAACAGAGTGACAGCCAGTCTTTAGAATGAGACACCCAGGGTTAGTTTTTGGGGCCAGCGGAGTGTTAGGAGTGAAACTTATAAAGGAAGATGGTGGTAAGGGTGGGGGTAGGAGTGGGTAGACCAGTGGTTCTCCAGGTGCAGCTCCCAGACCAGCAGCAGCAGGATCACCTGGGAACTTGTAAGAAATGCAAATCCTCCCTGGCCTGGTGGCTCAGTTGGTTGGAGCATCGTCTCATGTACCAAAAGGTTATGGGTTCAATTCCTGGTCAGGGCACATCCCCAGGTTTCAGGTTCCATCCCCAGTCAGGGTGTGTTTGGGGAGCAACCGATAGATGATCCTCTTTCACATCCGTGTTTTTTCTCTCTGCCCCCCCTTCTATTCCCTCTTAAAAAAAGTAAATGTAAATATATCCTCAAGTGAGGATTAAATTAAAAAATGAAAAAAGAAATGCAAATCCTCAGGCAGACCTGCCAAATCAGAACTCTGGGAACAGGGCCCAGCAATCTGTTTTATGACATTCTCCAGGTGATCTGACGAACACTGAAGTTTGAGAATCACTGCTGCAGATTAACTAGCTACCTGTTAGTTAATGTGAGATGACGCTGGTGGCCTTTATGTAAACAAGAACAAGTGAAATCAGAGTCAAAAAACCTAGACAAATCATTTCTGAATTTCTCCCAAACTTCTGCTACTGAAGAAAAATTTATATTTTACTGTATTACATAAAAAAATAACATTAACAAGAAGTTCCTATATGCTTGGCAATGCGCTCAGTATTTCAGCTACATTATTTCCTTGAATTTTCCCATCTTTTCTATTAAGTAGGTGGTATTTTTATTTCCATTTTACAGATGAATAGATGAAAGGATTAAGAATCTCATTAAAGGTTTGGCGTTAATAAGGGGCAGAGTTGAAATCTGAACCCAGGGAATTTCACAAAAATGAGCTTGGCCTTTTTAACTGCTAAGCTGGCCGGGCTACAGATTCTTAATTTCCCATCACACTCTCCCTGTGTGAAGGACTGCGGACCACGCACAGTTTCTTAATGTGTATTGATCAATGTTTTCTTGCTATCGGTAGATGTAAAACTGGCGTTTTGCCTGTCATTGCTAACTCATTGCTCTTGAACCTCTATAGAGTCAACAATTTCAACGTATTTGTGTGTAGTTGAGCTCAGAGTTTAATGCTAAGTGGACTTCATACATACTCTGTTTTAATCTTGCACTTGCTAAATTTATGTTTTTCCATTATACCTATAAATTTTCCCTTGTCCTAATATGAATGATTTACCATTTTCCTCTCAAGGACTTTCTTGTGGTGTATTGGCACCTCCTATTATATTTTAGGACAAGGGTAAAAATAATGAGACTTGGTGATTTTAAATCTGCCCCCAATATTGTTTTGGGGTAAGCATCCAATTATTCTTTTTTTCTTGTGGTAAGTTTTCTGTAATTGGAAATGTTGAGATAATGCTATTTTAAACTCCAAGTGTGAAAATATTTCTATACCCTGGAAGTCCTCTCTATTGTGTGTATGAGTGATGGGGTGTGGGTCGAAGGGACTTGGCACATTAATTTTAATTCAGAAGGGGTTCCAGAGAGACAAGTTAATTTTCTAAATCAGCCTGGAGAGTTGGAGCTGGGAAAATGCATTCAAGGAAACATGCTGTACTCGGCTGGAACAGTTATGAGGCAAGGGGCTCAGGAGTAAACTGGCCATCAAAGTGTAGTAATGGTGCCAGAAAATTACTGATGTGCCTGAAAATTCCAAATGCTGCATCTTGCTGATTCTAAGACAAATTGCTTTTCCACTTTTTAATGTTTATGCACTCAGAATACACCTTGTAGTGGATGACTATGTGGTAGGATGTTAACATGGAGGTTTTGGCTGGGGCTAAAATAGAAATTATGTATTTATAGTAGGTGGTAGTAGAAGGAATCATTATCGTTCTTGTTTTTTAGTTGTAATTGTGGCAAAATACACATATAAAATTGGCCATCTTAACCATTTTAAAGTGTGCAGTTCAGTGGTATTAAGTACATTACATTGCTGTGCAACCATCACCACCGCCCGTCTCCAGAACGTTTTCATCTTCTGTGCCAGACTGAAACCCTGTGCCCACTAAAGACGAACTCCCCATGATTTCTTCCCTCTACCCCCGGCAACAACAATTCTACTCTCTGTCTCTATGAATTTGTTTCTTCTAGGTAACTCACATAAGTGGAATCATACAGTATTTGGGTTTTTTTGCGTGTGTGCCTGACTTAATTAATTTTAATCATGTCCTTAAGGTTCATCTGTGTTGCAGCATGTGTCAGAATTTCCTTCCTTTTTCAGGCTGAGCAATATTTCATTGTGTGTGCATACCACATTTTGTTTATCCATTCATCTGTTGATGAACACTTGTTGCTTCTACCTTTTGGCTGCTGTGAATAATGCTGCTGTGAACATGGGGGTATAAATATGTTTAGAAACTTGCTTTTGATTCTTTGGGTTTATATACCTAGAAGTGGAATTGCCAGGACCCACAACCTAGGTACGTGCCCTGACCTGGAATCCAACCCACAACCTTTCTGGGGTACAGGACGACACTCCAACCAACCGAGTGACCGGCCGGGGCCGTCTTTAATTTTTTGGTGAAGTACCACACTGTTTTCCATAGTGGCTTCAGCATTTTGCTCTACCACTAACCATGCACAGGGTTTCAATCCCTCCACATCCTCACCAGCACTGGTTGTTTTCTTGGTGTGTTGATAGTAGCCATCCTAGAGGGTGTGAGGTGAAGGAATCATGACTCACACAGAAGGCATAATAAATAGGCAGGGATTGGATATTTGGAGATGGCTTTGGGAGGAGGGATATCGGTAGAGTGCTGCTGATTTGATTCCAGGGGCAGAACAAGTTAAAGTAAAACCTCTGGAGAGGTGTAAGCTGTGCTTCCTCTTTTTTCTCAAGTCAAAGGAGACTTTTCCCCCCTTTATGTCTAAGGAGGCCTCTTGGAGATCTACCACGGGTTTGTGCCAGCTGGCCTCGGATGGCGTTGAGACCAGCTCATGATATCATTAGTCGCGTCGGAACTTTCCAGGTCCTTCTTCTTCTCCTCTCCCTCTCCCCACTTTCACTCTGGAGGAAGTTGTGGGCAGGAGTGGAAGCCTGGGCCAGAAAAGAAAGCAGCAGCTGACCACACCCCATAGCCTGCTTACTTTTGAGGGCAGCAGACACAGATTAAGGATGTAGGAAGCTTTAACTTTATAACAGGACCAAGCTTTGATTATGCCATGGCACAGAGTATTCTAGTTACCAAGTTGAAACTGCCTTTTTCACTTGAAGTGAGTTGAACTTTTTTAATGACCTAAGAGGAACCAGAGAATTCATGGAGTCAACTTCCATTTTCATCCAGGGCAATAAGTCATCCCATGGAGCATGTTCTAAGGGACAGAGGAAGATAAAAATAAAATTGCTTTATGATTATATCCCATGGACTGGGCTTATTCAGTGGAATGGTTATGTGCACATGAAATGTGGAAATGTCTTTCCCAGCTGAGCCTCTGCCCAGCTGTAATGAAAATGATGGTGATTTGTTCTTGGAAAATTGAGAGGGTGGGGGAAGACTTTATCTGAGACTTGTTAGGACATTTAGAAAGAGAGAACAGTCCAAAGTTATGGTGTTCAGCTGTGGTGTGTTTAGCCTTGGGGAGAAGTGAGCTCCTTTAATGGGAGACATCTACATAGGAGAAATGGGACAATCCATTATACTAAAGAAGGGATTGGACAGAGATCTGCTCATGATCTCTCCGAGATGGTGGGATTCTTTGGTTCTGAGATGTTTAGCTTTTGAGTTTGACCTCATGGACTCTACTATTTCTTAGTTTCTTAGCCACATATTAACAGCCCTCTCTCTCTCTCTTTCTCTCTCTCTCTCGTTTGGTCTAGTTTTGGATTAAGGGTGTTTTTGTTGTTTTTTGTATTGAGGATTTAAATGTAAGAAAACGTAGTTTTGCCATTTATTCAAGACTTAGAGAATATTACATTACATATGCTTGCCATGTTAAAATAGCTACTGGCAAGAAGAGTTCCTTTGTTTCTAAAAATATTTTTGTTCTGTTGTATTACAAGGATATTCTCAAATTATTTTTGAGTGAAAATTTCAACTTAGTCAGCACCCACTAGATAGCAGTAGCCATGTTGTAATGGGAAACAAGTTTATTTTAGGAAGACAGAGCTTGTCTGTTGGGTTATTTTTAGTTTTGAAAGTAATTTCTCCATAATCTCAGTTATCCTTAACCCACCAGACCCACATTTAGCTCAGCTCCATATTCCACCAGAGTATTAGTTGGATTTTTGCAGTAGTTAATGAGAATAAATAAAATTGGCCTAAACAGTAAGAACAATTTATTTCTTTTTAATAAAAAAATCCAGAGAGAGGGTTGGCTTCAGAGGTACTTCGGAGCCAGTATGCCTCTCTGCCCTTCTCCTGGGTTGGTATCATCCTCAGGCTATTGATAAGATGGCAGTGGGAGTTCAAACAATGTGTTCAATCATGACAATTTGCTAGGAAAAGAAGAGAGATTCTTGTTTTTTCTTTTAAATTAGAAAAACTTTTCTTGAAGTCCTTCCTTCCTTCCTTCCTTCCTTCCTTCCTTCCTTCCTTCCTTCCTTCCTTCCTTCCTTCCTTCCTTCCTTCCTTCCTTCCCTTTACCACAGCTGACTTCCTCATACATCTCATTGGATGGAATGCGTGATTCACCCTAAATTGGTAATTGGTAATGGGCCAGGTATTGCCATGATTGACTCAGAAAATCAGGGTCCTCTCTCTGGGGTGCTGATGGGTCTGTTTTTCTTGAAGCACAGGGTCAATGGAAGGAAAGGCCAATACCAGCCAGGACTCTATTAGGAAGGGGGGTGAGTGGGAAGGATATTGTGTGAGCAGCTAATTTAATGTCTATTCCAAAAAAGTGGGCTTTCGGTAAAGCCCTGTGACCATCAGTGGTGAAAATACATTTTATTCAAATGAAAAATTCCCTTTGTTGGATCATAAAAAGTTAATTATATTAAAGCTAGAGAAGGAACCTTGGAAAGTGTCTAGCCTGAACTCTTTATTTGGGAACGGAGGCTCTGATAATGCAGGTGACTTTTCCCAAATCCCAGTTAGTAGACACTACCTCACAAAGTTACGTACAATTCTAGTACAACAATAAAGCAATTACTCTTATTTCTTATGTCATTACTCTTATTTCTTTCTTTAGCTGGCTAGTACAGATCTGTTCCGAGTTGTGAGTTTTGTTAGTGGTTCCTGGTGGTGTGTCATGAAGAGGTTGCATTCATTCTAGGTGGCTGGGTCAGACATTGTGAACTGAAGTTGAAGGACAGAGCAGGAGAGTTTCAGAGCAACTATTTCTCAGCTGGGCTGCTGACAACTATTTCTGTGAAGGGTCAGACAGTAAATATTTTAGTCTTTGCTGGCCAGATGGTTTCTGTTGCAACGGTTTAACTCTGGCATTGCAGTGTGAAAGTAGCTGTAAACAATATGTAATCAATGGGCATGACCCTCTCAATTAAATTTTATTTACAAAAACAGTAAGTGGGTGGAATTTAACCTTCTGTTAGATTAGTTTGCCCACCCCTGGTTACATGCTTCCAAAAGATTGACCTTCTGGTTGCAGTTCCAGTAGAAAAAATGGTTTTGAGGTGGACCAAACAAATTTTAGAGCAGGCTCAAGGATTTGTATTTCCCAAACCCAAAGTCCAAGGCATAGCCTTCCATTTTGTTATTTGATGTGGTAACTACTCTTTTATTCCAGTCAATTTAGCACAACAACTGGTACAATCAGTATATTAAGCAGATTCACAGTTTATTTCACTGATCTGATAGGTCGAGCAGTCAAAGTAGTGTGCTTTTGCCAAGGCATAACCTTGATATAATTTAGACAGATAATCGTCCAGGAACCAATCTACCTGAAAGTTAGTTTATCTGAAATCTTCACTTCTCATTCAGTCTAGTATGAGAACAGCTAATTAAATCACACCCTGAATGAGGGCACAGCTAGCCTTGGAATTAATTTAACCAAATAATTAGGAAACTTCTAAAGTTATTGCAAAAATTGGTAATAGGAAGTCATTTGCAAATTGCCTAAGCATTCATATTCTAGAAAAACACAGGTCAACTATTTTTGACTGGGAAGTCACATGATGGGTGCATGACTTGAAGTCTCAAGGAGAGGAACAGTGATTTGTATTCAGGGAAACTGCTTTTTAAAACTCTTAAAAGTGAGGGCAAGATCTCTGTTCCATTTCTTGGAGCAATCACTGAGGTTGTACTTAATCATTTTGATTGATCAGCTTTGACTTGTCAGATGCAATGACTTTATCTTTCCAATATCGGATTGTGTCAATTGAGCTTTTTTCTGCTGGGAAGCTGATATCCTTAATGGCAGTTTGGGCTGATTCCCTAATTTTTCAATCACTTTTGGAAATTAAAATAGTCTCATTCCAGTTCTTAAAACTTTTCCTGTTCTTTTAAAAACCTCAATCACATATTCATTTCAGGGCTTTCCCACTTTCTCCTACTTCCCTCCAAATCTAGCAAAGACTGGATTTCTGTCTGGAAACTAGGAGCATTTGTGGGAGATGTGGTCTGCTCTCTCACCACCCCCTCCCCCATTCTTTTCCCTCTGGTGTCTGGGTGCTGAGGTGTTGGAAGGAAAATCACTAACTTCTCGTATAACTGCTGGTGGAGGATTGGATGTCCTCAACATGGCGCTTGTAATTACTGTTCCATTATGTGAACAATTTCATATTGAAGGTGGCAAGTTACTTCCCCCATCTGGTGCTTGTAGCTCCATCTCAGTTATCTGCTTACTACTAGTTCCCTGGGTGAGTATCCACATGCTGGCTCTTCCAGTGGGACATCTCTCGTTCTTGAGGGTCCTCAAGGCAACCTTCCCTTGTGAAGCCACCTGGTGTGAGAGGTCCCGCTGAAGTGGACCCTCTTTCTTCCTTCCTCCCAGTCTCCATGCCTGCTGTGCACCCACCTCGCCACCTGTTGTTGCTGGATTCCTCTTGCTCAGCAGCAGGGGCTGCTTCATGGACATGTGACCAGTTTAGTTGTATAGGGCCTGTGCTCAGAAGTGTCCCACAAGTGGAGTTTGATGCTCTGAGGGTGCCATCTTGACATTCTTAGTAATTTTATCTTTGAATCTGTGTTTTGGAAGTAGAGTCAGATGAATGGAGCATGTGCTTGGAGCCCTGGCCCCTTCATGGAATTATGTCTTGCTCCTTCCTCACCTTCTCATGATGACCTTTCATAACTCACACCCTGGGCCCTGCCTGGCCTCCCTTTCTCCATCCTTGCCCTGCAAATGCTGTTTCTCCCTGCCTCTGACTGTGTGTGTGTGGTGGGGAGGTGCCTGAGTGGAACCCAGGCATGGGCGGCTTGGGTTGGTGCATGTCTTAGGACAGAACAAGGAGGCATCTCTCTTCCCAGAGCTGGTAGGGCCACAATATATTCAGTGGGCAACTCAGTGGGGCCTCTTGACCACCTCCAATCCAAGTACCAAGCTCATCCTCGCAGGAGGGTTGCAATGCCTTGGGACTCACCCCTTCACCAAGAGTTGGGGTGGTGGGCCTATGGAAAGGAGAGATTTTCTATTTCTGGCAAGGGCCCCACATTTTTATTTTGCTATTGGACCCACCAATTATTTAGCTAGAGCTTCCAGCAGGTGGTTCTCTTGGGGGGTGATGGCTAACCAGCTTAAGCCATTCAGTAGTGACCACTTCACCCACAGCCAGGCACATACCTTGTTATGAATAAAGGTGAGACTGACGGTGTCCCCTGACCCTCCCTTTCCCTGCTATATCTTTCCTGAACCTTCCTCCCCACTTTAGCTGCTCAGTGACTCACCAACTTCCAAATAACCACCAGCCCTACCTCAAGGGTGAGGTGTTTAGAAGACCCCCACCCCCATAATCTTATAAGGGAAGTTGGGAGGCATTCAGGCCACTCACCTCCTTTGGTGGGAGGTTGTTCCACAATGCTGAGGTGCCCCCAAGGCCCGCTCCGCCCTCCTACTCCTCTTTCCTTTCTCAGTGACAAAGGGTGGGAAACTGTTTTGGCTTTTTTGGATCCCAAGGGCAGCTGTGACTCTTCTTACCCTTGGGCCTTCTTTTAACTCTTCCCTGGAGAATTTTGAGATTTTGTTTTCATCAGTGCACTGACTCTGCTTTAATTCCTGTTCTTTTCTGTCACCTCCTGGAGCAGAAAAGCTTCTTTGTCAGGGCCTCTCCCCATTCTGTTAACAAGTGTTCACTTGGACCCTCAGCGTTAAAGGAATTTGTGGTGAGCCCGAGTCGACAGGCTATTTGCTGAAGTGAGAGCCTCACCAACGACTCCATTTCAATGCTGTTCACATTCTTGTATTCAATTTCACCCTCCTTGAACAGCTGGGGAACTTCCTCCCCCTCCATTGTGTTTGGCTTAAATTTTATACACATTTTCTCTTTATATTTTGTGTGCTGAAAACAACCATAATGATTTTTCCATGAGTTTCTAAGGCTTTCACTAATGCTTAAGCTAAGCCTTAGTTTTCATGTGGGTAAGATGGAAAAAATAAAAATCAGTCCCATTTATTTTACATAGTATTTGTGAGAAATCAATAGGAATTATAGGAGTTCTGTAAGTTTGAGATATCCACCACCTAAATCTATGTAAAGACAGGCCCTAGACATCTACGGCTTCTCTCCAGGCAACAGATATTTGATGATGGGGGCAAACAGAACAAATAAAACCCACAAAACCCATATAGGGTCAAGATTATAAAGTGAAGTTTAATTAAAATGATCATTTCTTGGTGACATGGTAGTTGTCTGGGTGGGGAGAGCTGGGCTGTGGCTCTAAATGCTTTGTGACTGTACATGAGGTAGGGATAACATCTCTTGAGGAGATAAGGCGGATTTGTGTATCTGTGGTAAATACACGTGTTTGAGAAAATGAATTGGGTGCTTTTATTTTATTTTATTTTATTTTAAAAAATATATCTTTATTGATTTCAGAGAGAGGAAGGGAGAGGGAGAGAGAGGAAGAGAAACATCAATGATGAGAGAGTCATTGATCGGCTGCCTCCTGTACGCCCCCAACTGGGGATTGAGCTCGCAACCTGGGCATGTGCCCTGACCGTGAATCGAACCCCGATTGCCTGGATCCTAGGTCAACGCTCAACCGCTGAGCCACACTCAGCCGAGCAGAATTAGGTGCTTTTATGTTCTGATTAGATTTGGTACTTTTGAAGTCCACTTTGAGTTTCTGCTGCTTTGATCTTCTCTCGTTTGTCTCTAAGGAGTTCATTCATACTCTTTTTTCTCTAATTATTCTTCTGTTTTATCTCTCCTACTTAAAAAAAAAAAAGAGAAAAAAAAGTCCCCCTCTGGACCCAGACAATCTTCCCCCTCCTTCACGTGTGCTTACATCCTTGGATTCAGGATGCCCTGTGGGTTGGACGACTGCCCAGCCTTCAGTTGTCCCGTCTGTGGATGGCATCTAATGACAACACCGGGCTGACATCTAGGGACCCTGCTCCTCTGCTGTTGTTTACCAGCTCCCAAGTCCATCTGGTCTTTCTGATGGGAACCTTGACACCATCTGCAAAATTGGAATGAAGCAATTTTGGTCTGAAGAAAAGAAAAATAGCCAGTTGAAGCCTATTTGGGAAATGCTATGTTCCCTGCTTCCAAAGGAAAAATGGAAGGAGACGTGCATTAGTAAGTTCACGTATTTGGTGAACTTCCTGAGGGGACCAGTCTATAGAAATAACCTTTGAGGGCACTGACTCTTTTCTCTTCAATTGCGTAAACAGACAGACGGAAATCCACCAGGTGTGGCCCGTGTGGCTGTGCTCCAGGATGGGTTTCAATGATGAACTGACTCTAAGGTTGTGGTTGAGGCCACGGCCCACCGCCCACCATAGTACAGTGCGGGTCACTGTGTTTGCTTGTGTATGGGGCATGTAAACATTATAGTCATGTGCTTGTCTTCTTACCCAGAGGACTCACTTATGTGTGATGTGAACCTCCACAAATACTGATAGTCCTACCCTAGGACAAGGGGTAATGATATAATAACAGCAGCTTAAATTCATACAGTGCTGAGTGCCCTGCACTGCTCCCAATACTTTAAATATTCACTCACTTAATTACCACAGCAGCCCCGGAGGGTAGGTATTATTTTATCCCTGACAAGGGGACTGTAGCACAGAGAAGGTAAGGAATGTCTACCAGGTAGTAAGTGGCAGGGCCAGGATTTGAATGTAGGCTGTCTTGCTTCAGTCAGTAGGTTAGGACTAGTCACTATGCTACAGGGGGTCACTATAGACTTTACTAAATATATTTTATGTTTATGCCTCACTTTGGACCATGGGCTGGCCATTCTCCATTATACCAGGTCTATTCTTCTGTCTCAGTCCTGCGCTGGCTCGAGGGGCTTACCCTCTCCACGCTGCTTCTCTGGGCTTCCTTGCCTCCAATTTCCATTTGGGTTTGGCCAACGGGAGGCACCAGAAAGAGATGAGAGGCTGTCATTTATTGGCTGTGGGCCCACTTTATCCCCAGTGGCTCTTCCCCTGTTGGGTGGCCCCAGTTTTCTCAGGTGTGGTAACTCTCCTGTCTGCACCTTTATTTAGACTAAGGGGGATAAAGCCACCAGCCTGTGCAAGTCCTGGCACTGCCAACACTGGGGGCCCTCTGAGCCCTGCCTACCCCTTCATAAGAAGCTCTCCATTAAAACTTAACATTTTGAGTATATCGTCTATTTCTGCAGGAATTCTGACAGTTAACAGCTTCTGAGAGTTCACCTTCTTGAGTCTAATGTACTTAGAAGCACATGATATTTTTAGAATGAGTTAGTAAAAGATAAATGAATGAAAAAGTTAAAATTTAGGGTAAGATCAGGCAGGACCTATCATCTTGGCTTAGAATAGACAATAATGATAATCTCATACTTCCAAAAAGTCTTATTCTCTTCCAGGTGCTTCCAGATGCATTTGTTAATAACTATAGCCAACACTTATAAGTACTCTGTTCCACGCACCCTACTGAGGACTTTATATCGATTATCTTATTTAATCCTCAGAATAATTCTAGGAGGTAGAAGCCTTATTATCCTCATTCTGTAGATGAAGAAAGGGAAGTTTAGAGATTAGACCAACAGTCCAAGGCCGGGCAGATGAGAAGTCGTGCAGGCAGCTGACACCAGAGGCCATGCTCTGAAGTCTCCGGTATCTGATCTTGCTCTTAAAGCGACTTGGGAAGTAGGCCAGACAAGTATACTTTTCTCCCCTTTTCTTACAGTGGAATAAACAGAAGCACAGAGGGTGGAATGGACTTCTTTAAGACAGAGCTAATCAGTCTGCACTTACAAGTGGCAGAACTGCTGATTATTGGGACATCTTCCTGTGGAAGCCAAACAGCCTTCAAGGCAGCTTTGGTTTGTGCAAAGAGCAAAGGTCTCAGGGTTAAGAGAGATGGATTTAAATCCTGACTGAGACTCCCTAGCTTCTTGACCTTAAGTAATTCAGCCCCTGAGCCTTGGTATATTCCTTTGTAAAATGGGAGAAATCCTCCTGCACAGGGTATGTGAGGATGATACAAACTAATTACATAGAAGTTCTTATCACAGTAGTGGTGATATGTTATACATGTGTATGTATGTTATAGGTGTATATTATGTATATGTATACATGCACACATATAGATGTATGCATATGTGATATGTGTATATGTTATGTGCTACATGCATATGTTATATGTGAAATTATTTGGTATATGTTACATATGTGTACATGTATGCTATATGTTGTGTGTATCTTACATATGTAATGTTATATATGTGTATGTTATATATCTGTATATATGACAAATATGTCAAATGTAGATACAAATTATCAAAAAGTAGAGCCATAAAGGAGGTATACACATGGAAACAAAGGATTTTGGCTCCTGACAACCTACCTGGTACAAGGAGCTGAACCCCATGGAAGTGTAAGAACTTCCAGGGATGTCTGCAGTGGGCAGGCCACGCTTCATCCACCCCCGAGCGTGGACTGAATGCCTGCTTTATGTTATTGAAGAATTTGGATTTAATCAATGTGAGGACTTTATTTTTGTGAGGTGCTTTATAGTAAAACTAACTATATTTTAACAATACACAGCCAAGGTACACCTGGAGGCAAAGCGTTCTTTGGTGCTACATAAGGTACATTTACGTGAGGAGTGATTTTATAAACCAAATAACTACCTGTTACAGTGATGCCTTGGTCTGAGTGGTTTTAGGGTCTATCCTTAAGTAAAGTTGAAATGTGAGGCCTTTCTTAATCATCCCAGCAGAAGGTAATTTCTCCCCCCCCCTCCCGAACAGTGGCAGAATTTATCATCTGTAACATTTCTCTGAATGCAAATTTCCAAATTGAGAGCTTATGTATTTTTAAAAGTACTATATCCTTTACTACTGGATATGAATGTGTTATGAATGAGTTAAGTGACTTTTCAATCCATCTTATACTGTGGAGCTTCTGCCATTCTTTCAAAACATTGCCCATCTTCTGTGTGCCAGGAAGTCGGCTGGGCTCCAGTACCTGACACAGGTGCATGTAATTAGAATATGATATACTAAGTCCTATGAGAGGCTGTGTACAAGGTACAATCAGTTCTTTGGCAGTGACATTAAAAACAAATGTGCTGTTTACACAACATATTGGTAAATGATCCACGTAGGTTATTTTCCTAGCTAAAAGCCAGAATGAATGAATATAGTAAAGACTCCCATAGCCAGAATTCTTGGGGAATGGAGTATTTTGATTTCTGGAACTTTGCAGTCAACTGAGAGTTAACCCACGTGGTATTTGTGGTTGTAAAAATGCAGCATAAATATTGTCATCTCTGAAAATATTCCAAAGCTCCACTAGATGGTGATATGTCTCTAGGAAAGCAGAGCTTTCAAATCCAATCCAATTTAAATCTAAGGCATTCTTGCAATCATGACATTTCCCTCACTTTTCAGGGAAGAAAATGTCTGGAACATATTAGTCACTCAATTCACAGTCATTGAATAAATGTCAAATGAAAAGTTTCATTTTTAAGGGTTCAGTTGAGAATGAGAGATCACCAGAAGTTCAGCCAGAATACATAAACTGAAATTTCCTAGGCAGAATTTAGCAGTTTTGCGATGTTTAACTTGTTTTCAGAAAAACAAAAAAAGAAAGAAAAACAAACAAAAAATAATAGGAGGATCAGCAGCTAAGTGCAGTTTTGTCAAATGAATTCTGTGAACATCAGGGGACACAATGTGATATGCAGATATTGCCTTTGCTTGATTGTACTGTTTGATTTAATTTTTCTGAATGAAAAGTAATACAAGCTTATTGTAGTAATACAGAATCTGTTTGTGGAGTAAAAGTTGGTTCCTCTTCACCTCTTATGTCCAGGGACAGCCCATTCATCCAGTTTTCTGCTAGGCAATTTACAAGCATATTTGCCTTTATAGTGAGAATGAACATACAAATGGACAGTGGGCAGTCAGCTTCCAGCAGCCAGGACGTGATTAATAACTGAGTTTCCCTACTTTCTACCCCAGCTTCCAATCTAGGACTAACCAGAGAAAGCCAAATATGCAGCCCTCCCCGGTCACACAGGGTGCCCGCTTCTCCATGCTGACATTCTCGAGTCAGGGCACCTGAAGCTCTCCTGGTTTCTACTGTAAACCTTTCCCACTCCTCTGCCCGCCTTTGAGTCTTTGCCGCACCCGTGATGGTGCCTGACTCTTTTGCAAGCTCTGAAAAAATCACGCGCACAAAGAAAACCACACACACGAAATAGCCTTCGCTTGTTCTCATTCGTATGGTCTTCATTTGTTTTCGCACTAGATATAGATTCGTTCGTTTAATAACACATATTTGAGTGCCTGCTGTTCCAGAGGCTGGAGAGACACCGTCCCCGCCCACATGATTCTTACATTTTATTGGAAGAGAAAATAAATAAATAAATATGTATACAAAATATTGCAGTTAATCTTCAGCAATAATGCCAAAGCAGCCCGGTCGGCGTGGCACAGTGGTTGAATGTCAACCCATGAACCAGGAGGTCACGGTTCGATTCCCAGTGGGGCACATGCCCGGGTTGCGGGCTTGATCCCCAGTAGGGGACATGCAGGAGGCAGCCGATCAATGACTCTCTCTCATCATCGACATTCCTATCTCTCTCTTCCTCTTCCTTCCTCTCTCTGAAATCAATAAAAACATATTTAAAAAAAATGTCAAAGCAATTCAGTGGAGAAAAGGTCTTTTCAGTAATTGGATATTCATATGTAAAAATTAGACTCATACCATATTCAAACATTAACCCTCAATGCATCATAGACTAAAAGTAAAACCTAAAATTACAAAATGTTTAGAAGTGATAGGAGAAAAATCTTCATGACCTCAAGGTTAGGAAAAGATTTCATAAAGATGACACCAGAAGTACAATCCAAAAAAGGAAAGAGTTGGTAAATCACAAACTTTTACTGTTTGAAAGACATCTTAAAGAGAGTGAAAAACCAGTTCATAAACTGGAAGAAAGCATTTACAAATTACATATCTGATAAAGGAATTGTATCCTGAATAGATAAGGAACTCCCAAAGAAAAATTTCCTGATTTGAATAATGGATACAAGATTAGAACAGACACTTTACTACCAAAGAAGTCACTTGATAGCAACAAAGCACAAGAAAAGATATTCATTATTGTATGTCATTAGGGAAGTGAAAGAGAAAACCACATTGAGTTACCACCAAACAACTATTAAAATGCTTAAAATTTAAGAGACTGACGATACCACATGTTTTTAAGGAGGTAGAGCAACAGAAACTCTTATACTTGCTGACAGAGATGTGAGGAATCTCGGAGGGAAGGCGGGGTGGGTGAGTGGGTGGGGAGAGATTAACCAAAGCATTTATATGCATATGTGCATAAACACAGACAATAGTGTGGTGAAGGCCTGGGGTGGGGGGTGGGGGGTGCAGGGTAGAAAAGGTCAATGGGGAAAAAAAGGGGACCTCTGTAATACTTTCAACAATAAAGATAAATAAATAAAAAAAGACGTAAAGTGATACTACCACTTTGGACAAAGAGTTCTGGGAGTTTTTGAAAAGTTAAGCATATGCCTACTATATGACCCAGACATTTTGTTTCATTCCTAGATATTTTCCTAAGAGTTGTGAAAGCGTGGTCTCTACAAAGACTTGTAGATGAATGTTTAGAACAGCTTTATTTGTACTATCCCCCAAACTGGAAACAACCCAAGTGTCCATCAATAGGTGAGTAGAAAGAAAGGAGTACATATCCTAGGACTCCATTGATACAAAACTCTAAAAATGCACATTAATCTAAAGTGATAGAAAATAGGTCAGTGGTAGCCTGGTTGAGAGGAAGAAATTTCCATCACACAGAAAAATAGTTTTGTGGGTACTGGATGTGTTCATTATCTTGATTGTGGTGATAGTTTCAGGGGTAAAACTTACCAGATGGTACATTTTAAACATATGCAATTGATTGTATGCCAATTATGTTTTAATAACTTGTTAAAATAATGTGTCAAAAATGATATGATGTCTGAGATCTAAAGCATTTCTTGGTGGAGAAAGTTAACATTGGCCATTAGTTGATAATAGCTGAGGGATGGGTACATGGGGATTCATTATCCTATTTTGTCCACTTAAATATTTGAAATTCCTCATAGTATGCAAAATATTGTAACTAATGCATTGTATGTAATATATTTGTGCCTCTTTGCAGGTTTTTCACCTACAATAGGGACTGAAAGAAAATATTGGGTGTAAGATTTTGCACACTTTGTTTTCATGAGAACTATCAACTTGTGTTCTTAAAAGTTTCTTTGTTTTTCTTTTGAGAAGGGAACATTATCTCTTGGGATTTGTTGTTTTCCAATTTTTTAGTTGGAATTGAGATAAAATTCAAGGGAATTTGAGGCAGAAAAGCTCTGGGTTTTTAAGGTAATGACCTTAAATATGTGATTAACTAAAATGAATTAAAGAGCATTCTGAAACTTTCTCTTCTTTTTGTCAGAAGTCTTTATGCAGGCAGCTTTGGGAGGCAGAATTTATGTCTTTTGCTCACTGTGCCTTCCATTTGTGCTCTTAAAAATGCCACCTATTCGAAAAATGTGATTATTCAAGTTTTGATAGTGTTGAATTTTGCATCTAAATGATATCTAACATTTATTGAACACTCAGTGTTCTAAACTCTTGACATGGATATATTTAATCTCTCTGAATATTTATGGTTTATATTATTATTATTCAGTTTACAATCGATTAAACAGAGACACCTAGACTTGAAATAATTTGTCCAAAGTTATGCATCTAGGAAAAGTGAGAGGTGGAATGCAAACCCAGGGAATCTGGCACCGGAGTCCATGTCTTCAATCACTGTCTTTTACTTCCTCAGTACTTAATTCTCAATGAGCAAAACTGAAGACATAAAACTTTTGAGTTACCTCTTAATGCTTTGTTACTGTGTATATATAGAGAATATATTTTTCCTAGTTAAACATTTTTTTCCCCCACAAAGTTTTAGACACAACAAATATTATTAAGGAAAAGTTTACTTTTCTGTTGTTTTATGATAACCCTTACCAGTGAAATGAAATGGGTTCACTTCGGATCCACAGTATTGTGGATCAATAATAGACAGTGGGTTTATCAGGACATGCTTTTTTATAAATGAGGAAAATATGAATTGGGGTAGATGAATTAGGAAAAGGCACCATCTTTGGATGGATACAACCCGATGAGCACAATGACTTGCAGTCATTTTGGGGTCATTGTCCTGGCAGGGAGGCAGGGAAGCAACCTTTTGCTGGGACTCAGCTCTTGGACAGGACAACATATTGGCCAGCAAATTGCTGGCTGGATTTCAATCTCTATTTTTCCTCTTGGCAGGGGGCTTCAATCTATATTATTCTAAAAAAAAAAAAAAAAAAATCCCCATCGAGTTAGCATAGGGTTAGGACCGCGGTTAGGTGGTTGTAACTACCAGTTCATATTTCTAATTGATTCAAAATATAAATTTACAATTTCCCTATTATTTATTCTCTTTTATAGCCTTACTTTTCTAGTTAGAAAATTCAGACATCAGGTAGTGTAGTGTTTTCTCCATTTCCCCCTGCTGTTCCCCCAAGGGGAATTCTCCGCGTCTCAAAGAGCTCGTTCACAGTTGATCTTTTAGGATCAGTGTGCTTCTCTAGAGGTTGGGATCTGTCTGTGTGCCTAATGTCCTTGGCCGTATTGCAGAATCTTTGAAGGCATACTTATGATGAAAACTTCTTTATCCATCCTCGTGGCACCTAGCGGAGCACCTTGCACATAACCTTCAGATATGTGTCAAGTTGCATTAAACTCTCCTATGTCTCAGAATTTGAAAGGTCATTGTTAAGTGGGAGAGTCAAAGATTCTTTTTTCTTTCTGCCCTTCTCTAGAAAAATGACTTATTCAGTTAAAAGTTCTAATTGTTTGCTTTTTTTGCCCTATTCATGATTTCTTCCCTCTCTAGTATTTATTTATAGGTATTGAGCCCTGTTTACATTTTCTACATGCCTCTCATACATATATATATATGAGAGGCATGTAGAAAATACCTCTCACACACACACCCACACACCATTTGTGGTATATATATATATGCCATATATATATATCTCTATCTCTATCTCATTTGTCCTCTAGTTTCTATTTATAAGTTTCCCCCACTGAAATCTCCAGTTTTAATATTGGAACTGGTCAGTCACTGATGCTGCCATTTTATCAGAATATCTGCCCGGGGGAAGGCCACAGGGCTAGATGACAGTTCCCTTCAGCCACTTCACTCTCTCAGATTAATTTGGTATTACACAGGGTGATTTAGATAACCCAGGATGACTTAGGAAAAGTCTCCAAAGGTGAATCAAGTTCCTTCTCTTCTTGCTTTCAGTTCTGTCACCTTGCTGTTACTTTTCTCCCCCACTGGGAGGTTTAGTTTAAACGTTTAGCTAGGTTGCCATTAACTCCTCAAGTGTGAGGTTTCCTAAATATTAAGTAGATAAGGATTTTCCGATTGATTCCGGAGCTTGTTCTGCTGCTGTGCCTCCTGGGCCATAGTTTTCCCTTTCTGCATGTGGCCGTTGCTCCTTTTGGTAGAGGGCTTCTGTTGGCCAACGCAGCTCTTACTGGGGTCACTTTTAGAGTTTGGCTTTCCTACATTATTTTACTCTTCGTCCAGCTTTTCACCCTCTCCCAAATGTGTGAGTGTGTTGGTTGGCATGCACCCAGACACGCACACAACCAGGCACACCTACCCATCCACCCATTCTCCCTGATGATTTTATGCCTTTGGGGAAATGCATTCTTCTTGTTTCCTGTGACTCTATGTGGCAGGCAGTTAACTTGAGGCTGTACTAAAGAATGTGTGCAGATGAAGGAAAGGGAACAGAGGACTTAGCAACGATTTATTACACATGGAGGAAATGGGGAGACAGACAGCTACTGACAGAACTGGTGATTCTTCCCATCCTCACATGTGCTTAATTTATGTGTAATTCCCTTTGGAACTCCCCACCACTTATCTATGAGTTACAAATACCTAACTCTCCTTTGAGAGTTTAGTCTGTGAAGTGTAAGGCTAGTGTTCAAGCAGGACTTACAATGTGGCTCTAATGAATTTAACTTCTTGAGTTGGTGCATACTTAAAACATTTTATCTTGGTTCATTCAGTAAGGTTAACCGCAACTCCCCAGAAGCCATTGCCTCAGAGACTGTTTTCTGTGTTTTCATTTTAGAATGATTTGTTGCATTCAGGTTTCACTACCTGGGCTTTTCACCCAATTTAAAGGTATCCATTGTGAATAATTTTATCCCTGTGCCTGAAATTATAAATTAATGCCAGCTAATAGACTGTGATTTATTGGATGTAGCTCAGCAACATCAGTCTTTTTATTTTACCGAAGTCAATTTTGTTAAGCTCCACTAAGGCTCATAGAGTCCCTCTGGGGCATAATAGCATTAGCCTAATTTAAATTCAGAAGTATACCCACTGAGCCACAGTGCGTTGGTTTATCATTCAGGTGTAAGAGCAATGGTAAGAATGCGTGTTTCTTCAGCCATCTGACATTTAACAGAGATTTTTACTGAGCTGAGGAGCAAAATACCATGGTTAAGTCTTGAGTAAACCCTGTGTTTGCTTGAGCTTCTATACATTCATGCTATATAATGTTCTCACATAGAGTTACGTGAATGGGTATTTGCTTATCACTCACTATGTATCCGTCAGAGCTAAGCGCTGGCCTGTGCGTGTTCTTGTCCTAAGCCAGTTGATGCCTACTAAGAAGTGTGTGACTAAGCTCCATCAAGATGGGGAATATTGTCTTTTTTCTTAGTGTCCAGAGCATGCTGAATACATCACTGCTCTCAATACTAAAGAGCGTTGAAGAAATGGATAAAGGATATTATTTTGGTTCAGCCGTGGTCATGCAGTGCTCCAGCCCTGCAAGTGTGAAGGTACTTTACCACTCTTCTGCAGGATCTGAGATTAGAGCACGCAGCAGGGTCGGACTGGAGAAAGCTGGCTGGGCGCTGTTTCTGTTAATCACGGGTGCAGGACTTGTAGGCCTGGGTGCTTGTGAGCCCTGGGCATGGAAGTAGATTGGGAGTGAGGTTGCGAGTTTGGATGATGTCTAGGATGGAGCTTTATCCCTGCAGGTCGAAGTGAGCGTCAGAATGCAGGGGCATGGACACTCGGAACTGGAGAGAACAGCTCTAGGTGCTGAGCGCCCTCTGCATCCTTACAGGCGGCCGTCCCACTTCTCTCCGAACCTTGCGCAGTGGGGAGTTACCACCACCTGGGCAGATCATTCCACCTTTGTTTCAGCAATAGAAAATTCTTTTTTATAGTGAGGTAAAAATTTCTATTTCATAGTCCTAATTGTACTCTCTAAGAAGGACTCACGATTGTTTCTCTTTCTCTATTGTGGAATGATACTATTTTTAACATAAGTATGTTTCATTCTATCTCCCTTTACCTGAACTTCTTGCTACTAAAATAAGTGTTTACAAAAAATATTTCCTGGATTATATCTTTTAAATAGGCCATGATTTCCCCACCCTTCACTATTTGCTTAATCAGTCTTCAGTTGTACACAGTTTTTTCTTTTAAATGAAGTATTATTTCCATATAATAATATGCCCCGATCTTTTAAAAAATGCACTGATCTTAAGCACACAGTTTGATGAGTTTTGACAACAGTATGCACATCTCTGTAATCACCATTCCAATCAGGATATAAAGTATGTTCATCATCCCAGAAAATTCCCTTGTGCCCCTTTCCAGGCAGCCCTCCCTGAGAACTGCTTTTCTGATTCCTAGCACCATAGCCCTTTTCTTGAACTTCATATCAGTATGCACTCTTTTCCTGTACTAAAGTTTGGCTTCCTTTCCTCAACATGATGTCTTTTGTGATCCACCCATGTTGCTGCCTGTGGCAATAGCTCCTTATCAATGCTGAGTAGCAGTTCATTGCGTGAATATACCCCTTTTGTTTTAATCTTTTGATGAATGTTGGGTGCATGCGTTACTCTTTACCTGAGACGTCCATCAATGACCTGACCAGTGCATCTTGGAAGAATACCACTACCTCCTTTGCTTTGACATTGTACCCGTCCTAATCTAACGTAAGATTGCGTTAGTCATCACAGTGCACCGTTTCCAAGGTGATGGATTGAAAAGGGCAGGGCTTTGCTGCAAGACTGCTAGAGGCTCAAACCCCAGACCTGCTTCTTGTAATGCATAGGACATAGGGGAAATTATTTTATGTCCCTGCACCTCTGTAAAATGTGAATCATAATAATGCCTATGTCTCCTTGATGCCTACGGTTAGGGCCGTAAGGCACTCAATAAACATCAGTTCCTATCCATTCTGCCCACCTGCTTTCATATTGAAATTACAGTCTATGAGAGCGTATATAGTTTTGTCACACCATCTCTCTTCTATGCTCATGAATTTTCATAAACTCATATGTCAGACTTTCACATTTATCCTATTTATTTTTGTGTAAATCCAATCTATCATTCTAGCCCATTGAGACCAACTGGCTCTTTACATGATCAACCAGCAGAGTTGCTATTTGCCTCAACTCTGTCATCTATGGATTTGATAAACAGATCAGCCATGTCTTCATCCAAGTCCCTCTTAATATTTGAACACAACAGAAACAAACATTTTATGTTCACATAAAATTAACAATCACTCTTTAGTATGAAATTGATCTACTAATCAATACCTGGTTACTGTTGTGCAGGCAGTTTCAAATCCATTGAACTCTATTACTTTTCAGTTACCTTTTTACAATATGTCAAGAAATATAATTCTACAAATTGAAAGAATTCAAAGGCCTTGGAAATTCTACAAATAGAGTAAGCTATAATAACCATCTTTGAATATGTCTTTAATTAAAATTTCCTGGAATAATTTCTGAAGAGTTGACTTCATAATTTCAAAAATTTAAAAGGTTATCTCTGATCTACTGTACAAAGAATGTTACATATATTTTCCAAAATGATCCTTTAGGAAAAAAATAGAAATATGATATTTACTGTTCTTTATGTTAACCATATTTGTTATTTTTGTGTACTTTTTAAAATGTCTTTTATTTGCAAAATTAATAGCTTTCCTAAGATTTTATTAATGAATGAAATTGCACAGGATTCTTTCCTTGCATTATCACCTCTAGAATTATTTAAAAATATTCTTCAGATCCAACCAAGAGTAAATAATAAGCCAAATCATAACTTTTCAAAGTATATAGGACTCTGTCTTGATTTTTAAAAGTATCACTTCAGTTGCTCTAGACTCACATGCAGGTGTAAATTCACCTAAGAATATGTGTTTGTTTTTAGTGGTTCACATGTTCTCATTCTTAAACATGGGAACTGACTATGTTTAAGAACTGAACAGGGCCTTGATATACAAAGCATTGTTCTTTCTACTTTGAGAATTCAAGACCATTTAGTTTATGTAAAAGAAAAAAAGCTAAGTTGATTTGAATGACTCTTGAGCATGGGGGTCACATGCCATATTTTTTTTACCTCTTCATTATGTGGCATTGTGCTTTGTACAATATGGACACACACAAAAGCTTTATTAAACTGTAGTTAAGGAGAATTAAGTTATTCTTATTGGCTTTCCATACATATGAGTTTCACATCTAGAAATATATTTTTAGTAGTTATAATCATTTTTATTTTTGGCTGTTTTGCAAGTAAATGTTTATTGGAAAACAGTCACATCCATTTGTTTCCATATTGCCAGTGGCTGCTTCCATACCCCATTGTTGAACATTTGCAATGGAGGCCATGAAGCCCAAAATATTTACTTTCTAGACATTTATAGAAAAAGGTTGCTGACCACTGTGCTAGATAATATGTAAAGAAAGGGACCATCACGGGTGGCTTTTCTTATGAATTTGTCTGTTGGATTTCTTTCATAATCAGTTCAATGACTACAGACTTTATGATCTCATGGGTATACGATGCCATCAAATTGCAGATACTTGTGTGGAACTCTGTCCACAATCTTAAAAATAATGCCATTTTTCCAACAGAAAAGTGTTCATTGAACCAAAACAATGAATATGTTCCAAATCTTCCTCCTATGCTAGGGATTGTTATTTCACTTACATTCTCCAAATATCTGTTTTCTAATAGTCCACCATGTCATCCTGATTCTCACATGTTCTACTCCCAGGGCAGCTCTAGTCTTTCTTAAAACCTGTAGGCATTGCTGAGTGGTACCAATGATCTTTGCTTTATAATAACTTCCTTATCTTGATACATTGTAAAAGCTACCATTTATTAGTAAGCCTATTTTTCTTGCAGTAAATAGGCCTCAATTCTTATCAGCAACTTAATCATGCTGGCCACTTCTTTAAAAATTAAATTTATTGGGGTGACATTGGTTAATAAAATTATATAGGTTTTAAGTGTACAATTCTATGATACATCATCTGTATATTGCATTGTGTGCCCACCACCCAAAGTCAGGTCTTCTTCCATCACTATATACTTGATATCATCTGCTGAGGTATTTTAGTATTTTGAAAATGTTGGAGGATGCAGGTGTTTCTTGTCATTGTAATTGGCAATATTTTGGTATGTAAAATCATTAAAAGGAGAACAGCTGGGAGGCCAACACCTTCAAAGAAGTTTGGAATAACACTCATGTTATCAGATTCTCTCAAAGATAACCGAACAATTAAAATTGAGGAAGACAAATTCCCACCAGAACAATTTTATGTAGCAATTAGGAAACAATCATAAGAAACTCATGGAATTTTTTTTATATTTGTACTTCTTGGAAAGGTGAGAACTTAAAAGAGGGAATGTCTTTGGGATGAGTCTTTGATCTGCATGCATTAGATGAGCATTATTTATTGCCTTGTTTATTGGATTTCATAGTCATTTCCTGATGATTGATGCATTCTTTCATTTAAATATTACTGTATTCAAAAGAAAATCCACACTTGTCTTTGAAAGGCTTCCAAAATTGCACTTTTATGATCTCTACCTTTGTTTTAGTTTTGTGAAATGGAAAGTCAACAAAAGGAGGAAAGAACTAACTAAAAAACATTTTCTCCCTTCATCATCATCATCATCATTTTTACCATTGTCAATAATATAATTGCAATGAACTTGAAGGCTGGAGCTTTAGCATGAATTATTATTATTATCATTATTATTATTTAGCTTTTAAATTTGAAGTAGATAGTTTTAAGAGAGATGTCTGTTTACATGTGAGTTAGCTTGGCAGATAAATCAGAAATCCTAACACCAAATTTAATATCTAGGTGTATTATAAGGATTTGTGATGCTTCCTAGAGGACCGAAGGTCTATAAACCAATGAATAGTTTACAGTGAGACATAAATATAGCATATAAAGCATGCAGCCTTTCCATAGTGAAAAATCTTGATGTGTTTGAGGTTTGGTAGTGATGAAAGAAAAAATACTGGTCTTACAAATTATATGTGAAGATAGTTTTATTTTTGCCCTGGCTGGTGTGGTTCAGTGGTTAGAGTGTCAGCCTGTGCACCGAAGGGTCGCAGGTTTGATTCCCAGTCAAGGGCACGTACCTGGGTTGCAGGTTCCATCACCAGCTCTGTTCGGGGCTCATGCCAGAGGCAACCGATCCATGTGTCTCTCTCACATTGATGTTTCTCTCTCTCTCTCTCTCTCTCTCTCTCTCTCTCTCTTTCTCTCTCTTTCTCTCCCTCTCCCCCTTGCTTCCACTGTCTCTAAAAATCAATGGAAAAAATACCCTTGCGTGAGGATTAACAACAACAAAAAAGATGACTTTAATTTTCAAATGTGTATCAGTGCAAGCTTTACAGCCTTAATTGAGCTGTAGGTATTACTGACCTAGAAAGGGGGCAGCAAATGAGGCTGACCGAGACTCCTCTTAAGGTAAACCTTATGGATCCCTGCTTAAGATCTGCTTCCTTCCCTGTAAATTGTCTGCATTTGGAAATAATGGGACCAGGGAGAAATTCACTTAAGAAATGGCCAGAAAAATGTTCTGAAATAAAATGAAAAAAGCCCCCAAATGAATAATTTATGACAGAACCTCACCCTAAATTCTCATTTTCTTAAGGAACACATGAGTGATCTGTCAGGGATGAGCCACTCTTCTGGAGGTGCCAATCTCAGCTTGTGTTGACATGACAGAAGCATTTGCAAGCCCAGTACATTTTTTCAAGCTCAACTTTACTCATTCATTTTCCTGAAGATCTGCATTGCAAGTCCTGGCTGATTTGCTCAGCAACAGAAATGCTTTACACATGCCTTTTTCTCCCAAGAGCCTTGACTTGAGCAGAGCTGCCTCAATAATAGCTTCTTAACATGGCCTCAGAATCTCAGTATGTGCCTATAATTGCCACAGGTTGCAGCCCACTTCCTGCGAGCTCTCCCAAAGTTCACCACTGGCGTTTGTATTGGTTGAAATGCCGGGCTGTGCCCATCCTTTTATGAGGTTCTAAAGCTTCATCTAGTTAACTGCAAGTGGGTGCAGGGCAACAGAGGCTTGGCCATGCTTTTTGCTAGAATCAGGAAATTACTCTCTAGTTGAGAGAATCACCAGCTAGCAGGTGTCAGCCTAACTTTGTTTTTTTGTGCTGACATTTCTGGGTTTCCTTAAAAATGCAGAAAGAAGTGATGGAACGATCCCAGGGAATACCACTGGTTTTTATGGGACACAGTCAATTGAAAATGGGAAAAGGACATATGGAGGGTGTCTACATCTGTGTGGTTGAGAACAGAGTGGTTATGATTTATATTTTCCCTGATTTACCAGAAGGCAACAAAGACTTCCATCTTAGGCTCTAGTCAGATGCTTTGTGACCATAGTTGCTCTCCAAATGGCTTTTTGTTCCTTTCACTGAGATGTATATGCAGTGATTAGCTGAGAATTTTGTGAGAAGTTGGGTGAAAAACAAGAAAGAACACACATACTCTTTGAGAAATTTAAACTTAAGAAATTGGTGTTTTAAAATTGAAAACACGTAAGTAGATATGCCCAAGGATGTTTACTGCAGCACTGTTTGTAGTGATATATAACCTGAAATAACCTAATTGTTAACCAATAGGAGACTGATACATACATAAGATTGACTTCTACACAGGCATTAAAAGAATGAGTGAGAGCTCAGCTGGCGTGGCTCAGCAGTTGAGCACTGACCTGTGATCCAGGAGATCGAGGTTCAATTCCTGGTTGGGGCTCGTGCCCAGGTTTTGGGCTCAGTCCCCAGTAGGGGGCGTGCAGGAGGCAGCCGATCAGTGACTCATCATTGATGTTTCTCTCTCTCTCCCCCTTCCTCTCTCTGAAATCAAGAAAAACATTTAAAAAAAAAAGAATGAGTGAAAGCTATTCATAGTGATCTGGAAGGACACCCATGATATATTGCTAGTTGAAATAAAAAAGGTATGCTGTAGAGTGCTGACTCATATAATTCCATTAAAAATAAGTAAATAGAAACCTGGTGTGTGTGAATGCACGCAGATGAGAAAGGGTAGGAAAAGGGACCCCAGGATGCTAACATCCTTACCTGAAAGGCATGAGGTGGCAGAGACCAGAGGGAAAGGGCTCCGTCTATATAAATATCTGCATGGTTCGCAGGTGTGTGTTTGCTGGGGCTGCTGTAACAAAGTACCACACCTGGGTGCTTTCAACAATTGAAATTTATTCTCTCACGGTTCTGGAGGCCAGAAATCCAAAACCAAGGTTTTGGCAGGGTTGATTCCTTCTGAGGGCAGCAGGGGGAGGATTGTTCCAGGTCTCTTTCCTTAGCTTCTAGATGGCTAACTTCCTATAGGTCTTCCCATTGTCTTCTCTCTATGCATGTCTGTCTCTCTGTGCCCAAGTTTCCCTGTTTATAAGGACGCCTGTCATATTGGATAAGGGGCTGCCCTACTCTTGTATGACTCCATCTCAACTACTTGCACCTGCAGCAAATTTGTTTCCCAAGAAGGTCACACGCTGAGGTAGTGGGTGTTAGGACTTCACCGTATGAATTCAGGAGAGGGGGTACAGTTCAACCTATAACAGCATGTATTACTTTTGTAATTTTTTTTTAAAAGGGGAAAAATGAGGCCACTATAAAGAAAAGAATTTGGGGGCTATCAATGGGGAGGCAGGAATATTCTAGCCTTGGTTCTGCCACTCTCGCTGCCCAGGTAAATTTTCATCTGTAGGGTGGAGGTTCGACTGAGCTGCTCTCCAAAGCCAACCACACCTGTAAGCAATCTGCATCCCTGTTTAAACTGACCAATTTTTCTGGGCCTAGGGGACCCTCATGTTATGCTGCTGGCAAGCCCCAGGGGTCCTAAGGTGATATATCTTCTCCCCATCATTGTGTTCTGTGCTTAGGATAGCTCAGGTCTTAGATTTTATTTATTTTTTACAGTGAGACAAACCACTTTTCTCTATCCCGTGAAATGGCCTGTTCCCTAGGTGGTTCAATTGCAACCAGCCTGGGATAAAATTTGCTGAAATTCCACGTATTTGTTCGTCCCTCATTTCCATAACTCCATCAAATATTCTGCTTTTTGTGTTCTCAGACCTTGGGGTGTCTTCTTAGCACCTGGGATTCTCTAGCAAAGAATTTTCTGTCCCCAGCCCAGGATCTCATGGTCATCTTTGTCCTACGTGTACTTGGCCCAATTTGTAATGTAGTTTTTCTAGAAAAGCTGTTCCCCTTATATCCAAGTGACTTTGGAGGAGAGTGAATACCTCTCCAAAGAATAACTACTGGACCAGATTAATTGTAGAAGAGCAAAGTCAAACTTGGCCTTTCTCCTGTTCACCTGGCTTTGCTGCTCCTTTCCTGTGAAATGCCACATGTCACATTTGACTACTCTCTTAGCTCTGGCCCTGAATAGTGGCTCGGAGGGCATTTAAACTGATGGGCCAATGTCTCCCTTTTGGGCTGTGAAAGTCACTCCTGATGATTCCTGGTAACATCAGCGTCTAAGAGGTGACAGTGATGTTTCTCTCCCCAACAACTCAAGCCCTTGCAGGTCTTTGGATGAAGAGAGGCATTTTCAACAAGACAAAGGAACAGTCTTCAAGTGAAACACAGGCTTTTCCCAACTGTTCATTCTAATAGTGCTTCTCACAACAGGTCTGACATGCAGGTGATCCAAGGTCTAATTTACGGCAGAGGCACAGGCTTACAAATAGTTTTAATGGACTGCTACTGAAATAGCAGCAAGTACAGGCGTAACTTGTTTATGGCCCTTCACTTTATTGCACTTCACAGGTGTTGAGTCTTTTACAAATAGAAGGCAAGGCCCTCCTCCAGCATAAAGATCGCCGCTCTCGTTATTGCAAAACATGCTTCACTATGGCGGTGTGGGACGGGTTCGCAGTATCTCCGAGGTATGTCTGTACGTTTGTGTGGCTTTGCTTTTAATATCATATTTTATTTTAAAAAAAATTTAAATTTATCTTTATTGTTGAAAGCATTACAGATATCCCCCTTTTTCCCCCTCATTGACCCCCTCCACCCTGCTCCTATCCCAATCCCAGGCCTTCACCTCACTATTGTCTGTGTCCATGGGTTATGCTTATAAGCATATAAATTCTTTGGTTAATCTCTTCCCACCCACCTACCCCGCCTTCCCTCTGAGATTCATCAGTCTGTTGCATGCTTCCATGTCTCTGGGCCTATTTTGTTTGTCAGTTTATTTTGTTCATTAGATTCCACATATAAGTGAGATCATGTGATACTTGTCTTTCTTTGACTGGCTTAATATCATGCTTTAAACTGGGGAATTGTGGATGGATGTTACACTTTGAAAGGCATGTTAAAAATGCATAGGCAGGTATATTGTCAAAAAGAGTATAACTATAATATATTTTGCACATCTAACAATGTTACATGTTTATGGTATGTTTTTAGAAGACGATTTTTATTTGGTTTTATTATTTTTACTCCTAGGCATTTCTGAACTATCTGAATTGAGTGGGAATTCAAAATACCGAGTTAAATTTTCTCTTAATTCCTGGAGTTAGGGCATTTTTGATTCCCAGTGATCAATTTGCAACTTGTATTTTCTGGGTGATTAACTGCAAATGGGTGAAGTATTAGAGCCAAGATGGACACCTGGGGTGGATTTGGGTAACTGTTAAAGATCCTCACTGCAGGAGGGTAAGATAAAGTCTGCCTATTTAGTATTATGGTTGATTTATCTAGTGGAACAGCAAAACTGAAGTTAAGATCGCTGTCTTGCTTGTTAGCTCCTTACCTTATTACTGTGAGGAGTCAGGCCCTAATGTTGGGTTTGATAATTTGGTTATAGTGCTCTTGTGTCTCACATGAGAGGTTTAGCTGGATAAACAATCTCTTTATGGTTGCAATGTGGAATGAGAAAAAGTTTAAGTGTTTCTTCTGTTTATGCTCTCTCTGCACAAAGTGATAATATCTGGAAAGTCTTCGGCTGGTATTTGAATGGTAATGGGGCGTGCATTCCTATTGCTCTTATTGAGGACATGCATAAAATAGCAAACTACATGTAAATATATGCCGTGAAGAAGCTGCTGCTTTAGAGCTATGCGGAAAGTTCATTGTGGCTTAATATTTGTCATTTCTGACTTTTATAGTTTTTGATCTTTCATATTTTCCTCTGGCTTTATGTCCCTGGATGCCATGATTGGTACTGTTTAGGAAAAGTAATCAGACTTTGTATGGGAGGACAAGTCCATTTGGTTCCTTATGAGCCATCTTTTCTATACACATGTATACTTTGCCCCAAATTATTTGTTTAAGAGTAGGAGCTCTTAGAGGAAAGAGTTATTGACAGTCATCTTTGCATTATTTGTAGTGCTTACAGTAGGCGTTTGATGAGTAGTTGTGGGATGAGTGAATTCAGTCAAATAAGCGGTTATTTTCAAGACAAAGTCGATTATTTTAGAAATAAGAGTTAAACTTTTTCTTCAAAAGGTTTTTGTGTTTTGATACAAACTTGATCCTGATGACACACAAAGCGATTCTCTAAAAAGTGTGAAGTCATCAGTCTCAGGAAGAAGAGATCCAGATTTTACTTTCTGTTTCTCCCCATTGAATGATGTCCCATACATTAGCATAGATATTAACAAACAAGCAGTCTGAGTACCGATCCTACTTAACATTTCAACTTAGGGACGTTTTCCAGTAAAATCTCAACTGCCTCTCAAGTGTCACATTCTTTTAGTTTCCTACCTTAAGCTTTTTATCAGAGAGGTTTTTAGTTCTATTAAAGATGAATATTACAGAGAAAAAAGTACTTTAGTTTAACAAAACAGTATTCAAGGGACACAAGGCTCTTTCAGCATGAGTGATTTTTAAGTGACAAAGACCTGAGAGAAACAGTTACTTTGATTGCATAGTGGAAAAGAACTTTGTTGACTAGTATGAATGAAAGCTAGAGGACTTCTCACAAAAGGTAAGCTACAGAGAGTAGGCATTCTGTCTGTTTCACTCATTATTTTTATAACTTAGAACAGGAAATATAGCTTTTTAATAAATGTTTGCTGAATGATTGAGTGACTGAGTGAATAATAATGTGATAGAATTTTAATATCCAAATTATATGTCAGTTGAAGAAAGATACTTTGGACTAACCTTTAGAAAATTGCCATAAGTGTCCCCACTGTCCTGTCCTTGGAAGTAAGCCTCTGCTTTTATACTGGAATGCAAAAGACAGTTATAATATTTAATCTATTATAAGGCATATCCCTTTAAAAAGATGTCTTTTCATTAAATCTCTCCTTTTTAAATTAAACTTTTTATTTTGAGATAATTGTAGATTCATGTGCAGCTGTAAGAAATAATAGAGAGGTACCATCTACCCTTTACTCAGTTTTCTCTAATGGTAACTTCTTGCAAAATAGCACAGCATCACAACCAAGATATTGATACTGATACAGTCAAGATACAGAGCATTTCCATCACCACAAAGATCCCTCCTGTTGCTCTTCTATGGCCCCAGCTGCCTTCCACTTCCCCAGACCTCCCCCCCTCCCTCCCCTCCCAAATCCCTGACCTTTGGCTGATCTGTTCTCCATTTGTATAATTCTGTCATTTTAATTATGTTACATAAGTGGAATCCCACAGGTGGTAACTTTTTGGGGTGGGCTTTTTCCTGACAACTCATTGAGGTTGTGCTGCCTGGCAGAGGTAGAGGCTCAGCTCCGGTGGGGGTATCAGAGCCCCACTGTCTCCCTCGGGCAGGGAATGGAAGATCAGCTCCCCGCTCAGCCCCATGGACATCACCCTTGCAGGGGAGTCAAAACACCGCCCAGTTTTGCCAGATAGGGAATAAATTGAATACTAGCTTTCTGCTTGGTCATGACAAGACCGTCCAGTGGGGGAGCAGGAGATTGGATTGCCTCTGCCTGCATCCCTGGGGGAGGCTGGAATGTGTGTGTGTGTTTTGAAAGTCAGTTGCTTGGTTCTGTTTAAACTGCCGCCTCCTGCCCAGGATATATGGGGCACCATAAGGAAACCCAGGGAACTCACTGCCCCAAATAATAGGCTGTCCACCTGCTTTCTACCTTTCAGGGTCTTCCAATGCTTGTTGGTATTTCCAGGGTTTTTTAGTTACAAGAGGGAGCACCTGGGAGGAATGGAGGCCCTGCAGCATGGTAGAACCAGGAAGTCTCTGAATCTTCTTTTTTCAAGAGAATTCTATACAATTTTTTTTTCTAGTACACTTACAAATCGTTAGCTTTGACACAGGATATTAATGTTTTTACTTAGAGTGTATAATTTCTTTTGCCATTCAGTATATGCTGTATTCAAGACAAGTATCTGCATTATAATCTTTAAAGTAAGACTTTCATCAGGGTAAGTATTTAAGGGTGATTTGATAGGTCAACTTAGGGGGAAAGGACAAGTATGTAGTTCTTTCTGAAATTGTCTCATAATTTACAAGTATTCCTTTACGTATTTTTCAAAATATCACTCTAAGACCATTAGGCTGGTAGAAACTATGCATCATTTTGACACTTTGGAAGACTTGAAAGATAATTACTTTGAATCTCAGAACAATTTTCTTATAATTCTAAGTAGAAGGTGCTATTAAAACCATTCACCTAGGCGTGTTTCCAATATTTAGGCTGTATATTATTGACCATATAGGTTGTATATTATTCCCTGTTCTTATTCACTGACTCTCTTCTTTCTCCTGATCCCATCGTCTTTCCACTAGGCACAGTAACTGTCCCCCTCCTTTGTAGAATTTGAGTAATTTCCAGCGTGTTTGCCTATTAGAGACAGAGATTAGGTAAGAAGCCAATAAAATTATACTAAGGAAATTAATTAGCTTCAGCCATAAAACTTTTCCAGTGGCACTGTAGACCAAATGACCTCTCCCAAGACAAATCTTTCTAAAGACAATATCTAAAGGTCCAAATCCTTAGAGACAACTAGACTATGTCCTTATTAATTCAAAGCAAAGAATTCTAAGGCAGCACCTATTTAGGTAAAAGGACTGTACAAAAAATTAAATTATCCAGTGGGCTTTGGCATATTTTAGACAGTTTATAGTTTTAGTCCCTGACAGTCACATGGTATCAGCAATTATTTGCACACATGAACAATCATTACAAATATTAGACCTAGAGTTGGGCAATTATTACCATAATTGATTTTAGAACATTGTCATCATCTCAGAAAGAAACCCCATATCCATTAGTTATTGCTCCCCACCCCCCACCAACTTTCCAAACTCTGTTTCTATAGATTTGCCTTTTGGGGAAAGTTCATATAAATAGAATCATATAATATATGAGCTTTTGTGACTGACTTCTCTTACTTAGCATATTGTTTTTGTGGTTTATCCATGTTATAGCATGGATTAATTAATGCTTTGTGTTTTTTATGGACAAATAATATTCCATTGTATGGATATACCACATTTATTCATTCATCAGTTAATGGATCTTTGGGTTTTCCCTACATTTTGGCTATTATAAAAAATGCTGCTAGAAATGTTCATGTTCAAGTTTTTTGGGGAAATATGTCTTCATATCTCTTGTGTATAAACCGATGTGAAATTGCTGGTCATATGGCAACTCTGTTTAACTTTTTAAGGAACTGCACCATTTTACATTCCTGCCAGCAGTGTATCAAGTTTCCAAATTTCCAGATCCTCACTAACACTTATTATTGTCTGTCCTTTCCCTTTTTTTTAAGAAGTGAAGTTTTACTGAAAGTGATTGAAAGAAAGGAATGAAAGGATGTTTATTTGTTTATTTTTATTTATTTATTTTGACCCTCACTCGAGGGTATTTTTTCCATTGCTTTTCAGAGAGTGGAAGGAGGAGAGAGAGAGAGAGAGAAACATCAATGTGAGAGAAACACATCGATTGGTTGCCTCCCGCACATGCCCCTACTGGGGCCTGGGATCGAGGTACTTGCCCTTGGTGGAAATCGAACCCAGGATCCTTCCGTCCACAGGCTGATGCTCTAACCACTGAGCCAAAGTGGCTAGGGCTGTCCGTCCTTCTCAATTTTAGTCACCCTAGTAGATGTGAAGTGGTCTCTCACTGTGGTTTTGATTCGCGTTTCCCCGATGGCCAATGATGTTGAGCAGTTTTTTCATGTGCTTATTAGCCATTTGTATATCTTTGGAGAAATGTCTGTTTGGATCCTTTGTCCATATTTTAATTTGGCTTTTGCCCTACGAGGAATTGGGAGCCACCAAAGGTTTGAGCACATGAATGGAATAATCTGATTTTCAGTTTTTAAGGAGATCATGGTGCAGTGTTGAGAATGAACTGCAGGGAGGTAAGTATGTAACCAGTTAAGAACATACAGCAGTAATTCGGTACAGAAATTGTTATGACTGGGACTGGGGTGGTAACGGCAGTGTTTGGATTCTTCAAATATTTTGAAGGTAGAGGTAGCAGGATTTGACAGATTGGATGTAGAAGAAAGAAAAAGAAATAGGTCTAGCCAGGCTGGGCATAGCTCAGCAGTTGAGCATTGACCTAGGATCTGGCAGATCACGGTTTGATTCCTTGTCAGGGCACATGCCCAGGTTGCAGGCTCGGTCCCCAGTTGGGGGCCTACAGGAGGCAGCTGATTAGTGATGACTCTCTCATCATTGATATTTCTATCTCTCCCTTTCCCTTCCTCTCTCTGATATCAATATTTAAAAAAAGAAAAAAAAAAAAAGAAATGGGTCTAAGAGGACTATACAACCGTGACCAGAGAATCTGGAACTAGAGAGTTGCAAAATGAAAAAGTTTATGTGGAACAGATTTGAAGAGAAAGCTGCTTCCTAATTTTTTAAACTTTAATATTATTTTTTTATTGCCAGTATTTCCTACTACACTTCAAGATCCTTGAGGTCAGGGGCCATAGCAGTCTCATTCATCATGGCATCCCCAGCTTGGAGCATGCTCTTGACATAAGTAAATAAATGAATGAGTGACTATATAAAAACAAGCACCATGCAGCCTTTAAAATTTTAATTTAACAGAAATTTTAACAATCTGATGCATTAATTACATTTCTCTAATTTTCTTCTAGATTCTGGTTTAAATTATTTTATTCATTATAGTATGTTGAAGAGCATGAATTTTTTAGGTAGATAGTCCTGGGTTTTTCATTCTATATTACCACCGTGACACTGAGCACACACCTAGCTGCCTTCAGCCTCAGTTTTGTTTCCTTGTGCATTAGAAGTATTGACTCATCTCAAGAGTTCTCTGAGCATTAAATTAGCACATGGAAAGAACTCTCCAAATGATTTATACATCTATATCTATCTGTCTGTCTGTCTGTCTGTCTATCATCTATCTGTCTATCATCTATCTGTCTATCATCTATCTGTCTATCATCTATCTATCTATCTATATCTATCTATCTATCTATCTATCTATCTATCTATCTATCTATCTATCTATCTATCTATCTATCATCTATCTATCATCTATCTATCATCTATCTATCATCTATCTATCATCTATCTATCATCTATCTATCATCTATCATCTATCTATCATCTATCTATCATCTATCTATCATCTATCTATCATCTATCTATCTATCTATCTATCATCTATCTATCTATCTATCATCTATCTATCTATCTATCATCTATCTATCTATCTATCATCTATCTATCTATCATCTATGTATCTTCTATCATCTATGTATACATGTATATACATCCACACACATATTTAAAATGAATATTAAATGCAATGTATACTTAACATTTTGAGATGTCAAAGCTGCACGTTTCACATAATGCTGAACTCTTTGTTGCACCAAACACAATTTTATTGTATTCTTAGATCAAATGCAGAAGGAAAACTATGAGATTCAGAGCCAAAAGCCTGGAGTTTAAACCCCAGATCTATCGTTTTATTACCTGTGAGGCTACTATTCTTTCTGAGATTCCATTTTCTCATCTGAAAAATGATGATGATGATAAGTACACTCACCTTATATGCCCATCAGGGTTAGGGAAGGGTGAAGATGGGGCATGCATAATAGTGCTGTTAATGCTATATGGGTCTTTATCTACTTAATATTATATGTTCAAATATGTAAGTGGTTCTTACTACTCTTCCAAAACTATTGTTTTCCTGGGAGATGGTATCATTAAAGAAGATATTTCATCAGTGAATCCAGACAAAAATAGGAAAAGCACAAAGAAAACTTTTACTGGAAACACAGTGTCCAATAATCTGTTAAAATGTCTATAGCAACAAAATAGTAATAAAAATCCAAGACATGACTTTAACAGAGGCAACAGCGTGGAGCCCACAGCATTTTTCCTGGGTTTTATTCAATGACACGTCAGACTCATTATGTTTGATTCATTGGGTTTCAGCATCTGAAGCTGAGGACTGCACTTTCTACAACCAATTGTGAGAGGACAAATGATGCTGCAAACAGATAGCTCAGCATCTTCACTGCTTAGAAGTGCAGGTCACTGAGGACCCTTTAGTGTTGGGAAATGTTGGAGTCCAGGTGGTCTGGCCTTCATTTGTCTGTATGTGAGGTATATAGCACATAGCAGGTATTCAACAATAGACATTTGTGGATAAACTTCACTCATTACTTCCTTGACATTTGATCTGGGGCCATTGTTTATCACATGGGAAGTGTGAAAATTGGGGAAAGTAATAAAGCAGACAGAATACACTAATATCTGCAACTTACTTTGAAATGTATCAAAAAGTAAAAGACAAATTGATGGAGGGAGAGAGGGATGGATAGATGAGAAGATATGTAATAGAGCAACGACTGCAAAATGTTAACTATAGAATCTAGGTGGTGGTTAATCAAAATGTTAACATATAGAATCTAAAATGTTAACTATAGAATCACAGTGTGTGTTAACTGTACAATTTTGTAAACTCCTTGTTTGACTCCCTTTATAATAAACATGTTTATAAAAGTGAAACAAAGCTTTAATTATACTGTAGAGAGACAAATTAGCTAGGTTCTCTGTTGCTTTAAAATTACGGTACAGCCCGGCTGGGTGTGGCTCTACGGTTGAGCGCCAACCTAGGATCCAGGAGATTGTGATTCGATTCCTGGTCAGGGCACATGCCCGGGTTGTGGGCTCGATCCCCAGTCAGGGGTGTGCAGGAGGCAGCCGATCAATGACACTCTCATTGAATGTTTTTTTTTTTTTTATCTCTCTCTCCCCCTCTGCTTTCCTCTCTGAAATCAATAAAGATATATTAAAAATAAAATTATGATACAACAAAGCAGTAACAATAAAATAATACATGTTTTGATGGTATTATTTGCTTAGTTTACCACCTGGGAGACAATTGTTGCTATAACAAATTAATACCTAAATATTAGCCACTCAATGCTACCCAGTTATTTTTTACTCTCATGTCCATGGCAAGTTGGCTTGGGGCTCTGATCTTGGACCCAGGGTGACAGGTTTCACCATTTGTAATGTCACCAGTCCTAGCAGAAAGGGAAGAAAGCATGGAGAGTCACAAAATGACTTTCAAGTACAGGGAAGTCTTGTGTTTCCCAGACTTAAGGAGTAGAGGAGAATTTGGTATTGGTTAACACTAATTAAATCTTTTATAGTGAGACTGAGCATGAAGTAGTGTGTTCAATGACCCTTACTTCTTTACTTACTTTCCAGTAACAGGTACAAATTTTCATGCCTGCAAATCCAAAATCTTTATAAAACTCCAAAACAGAACCTTGAGAAACAAATGATACACACTGAGGCATTGTAGGGGTATTGAGCTCCTTATTTGCATGCCTGGGTTATGGGCTGCCATTCCAGGGTTCTCAGAATTCATCATTAGGTCAAAAAGTGTCAGCACTTACTTTGTGCCTGAAATTCTCAACCACTGTAAGGAAAATAAGACATGGATTCTGTCTTCAAGTCATCTTAATCCAGAAGCTAATAGGCATACAATATCTAATAATTTTTATAGATGCAGTTGAAGGCTTAATTGTAATAGATACTATTAATGAGAGAGGGTTGAAAAAGATGAATCATAGCAATACAAATAGTTGGAGTAGCAGTAATACTTGTAAGAGCAGCTCATGCTAACACTATGCTTACTATGTGTCAGGCAATGGTTTGAGCCCTTAAGAAATATTACCTCATTGAATGTCTTCATTACACTTGTGAGATTGGAGCCACTACTTATAGACACATCATGGAGAAGCAGTGACTTGAATTCTGTCGCTGAAGTCATTTGATATTGAATAGGAAGAGGGGATGGAAGGAGGTCCTCAGGGAAAGAGAGTTGAGCACCTAAAGTTATAGACACCTGAACAAGTGAATGATGTGGAAGGTCAGGAAAAGACAGCTAAATACAGCTTGAGGTTGTGAGGGAAAGGAGTTGGATAAGTCAGATATGACTGGATAGTGGAGACCTTGAAAAACATAGAAAGGCTCAGTTTTCCTTCTCTGTGTGTGTGTGTGTGTGTGTGTGGTTTAATTTTTTTAAACTTTCATGTTTGTCCATGGAAATGATAGGGGCCCAAATTGAAATACAACATAAAATTTAATGATAATGTAAATCAGGTCTGCAACAAGAGGAAAGATGGGAGGGCAGCATGGGAGGTGCCACAGTAGCAAACACAGTAAAAATGTACCCTTTTATGAGGAATTCAGGCCAACTGTACAGTTGATAGGGCACAGTCCCCATTTCTGATGCCAAGCATAAGTTTGAGGGGTTCACAAATCACCCGTCAGTTCAATTACTTGGTAGAAAGACGCACAGAACTCACTGAGAGCTGTTACAGTCGCGATTATGGCTTATCACAGGGGAAGGGTAGAGATTATGATCAACCAAAGGAAGGGCAGAGGGCAGAGTCCAGGAGAGTTCCAGATCTGGGACTTCTGCTGTCTTCTACACATGGAGTCAAGGCTCATTACGCTCCCAGAATTAATGCGACAGTACGTATGGAGTTTACCAACTGAAAAGCTCACCCGAGCCTCAGTGTTCAGACTTTGTACTGAACTCCATTATATAGGCATTATTGATTCATTGCCCTAATGATTGATCTCAGCCTCTAGGCTGGTTGCTACCGTGTGATCCAAAGCCCCCACCTGCAGTTACATTTTTGGTCTTTCTGGCATAGCCAGAGTATGGCCAGTCTCCTGTGTCCCCCCCTCCCACCAGCATCGTGATATTTCTGTGGCTGCAGTGGGTCTGGGCAGTGGGCGATGGAGAATGGCATTGGCAGGGTTTTTGAGGTGCGGATGTGGCCAAAGTGACACCTTTAAGGCAGGACATAAACAGGGACAGGGCTGCAACTGAGACTTTGATTACAGCTGGGGATCAGTACAAGGTTGCTTGAAACAGGGGTCTCCAGTGGTGGTTGTAGTTCAGATTCAGGTCTGGAACAGTATAGAACTGCTTGGAACCTGGTGAATTAACAGTGGCCAGGGTCAGAGCAGTGTAGGAGGTAAATCCCACACTGAGTTGCAGGGAGCATTGGTGGCTTCAGTAGTGTACAGTGGCGTGTTGCTGCTTTACTGCCTGGCTGAGAACCTGCCAGTCTACTTAGATAGCCACTAAAAGTAAGGATTTTGGTATCAGACTGTCTGGGCTCTGCCCATTGTTAATTATGTGATTTAAGCACACACGTTACTTAACCTCGCTGTGTCTCAGTTTCTACATCTGTTAAAGATAATACTCATTCTCTTTATATTAATTTCTGTTCCTATTTTTATTGTTTTCTTCTTTATTGGGTTTAATTCACTTTTCTTCTTCTGACTTCATAAGATGGAAGCTTAGGTTTTAATTTTCAATCTCTTCTATTTTAATATTTAACTTTATACATTTAAAGCTATAAATTTCTTTATAATCATAAGTTTAGTTATAGCCCACACATTATATGGCCTGTTATATCTTCATTAAGGTTCAGTTCAATATATAAAATTTCCATTGTGATTTCCTCTTAGAGGCACAGATTATTTAGAAGTGTGTGGTTTTATTTCTAGTTAGCTTTCTGTTATGTATCACTAGTGATCCAAGAACAGACCTGTACAATTTCAATGCTTTGAAATTTGTTGAGACTTGCTTTATGGCCTGGCATATTGATTATTTTTGTAACTCTTCTGTAGGAATTCTAAGAAAATGTTATTCTGTAGCCATTGGATATAGTCTTGCATAACTGTCAATGAGGTCAAGTTGATTTATAGGTTGTTCAAGTTTTCAGTAGCCTTACTGAGCTGTTGGTCTGCTTCTTCTGGTTACTGAGCAAGGTGTGTTAAATTCTCCAACTATGACTGAAGATTTATTTACTTTTTCTTTAAGTTCTTTTAGAACTTTAGAGTTTTTTTAAAGAGCTTTAGAGACATTTTTGCTTTATATATTTTGTGGCTATATTACTAAATGACTTAGAATGGTTATATTTTCCTGTTAAAATGACTTTATAGTAATATCCTTGCCTTGAAGTCTGTCGTGTTTGATACTAATATCAGCATACTAGCTTTCTTTATTTTTGGTTTCTGCCTGCACAGTAAATCTTTATCCTTTCAAAGTATGTTTTCTTATATTCAAGTATGTCTTCTGTCCTGTTTTTAAAAATTCAACCTGAAAATTTTTGTCTTTTAATTGAAGTATTTGCCTATTATTGTTTAAGTTAGGTGTAAGTGTATAATTTTATTTGTTATTTATTTATTGTTAATCCTCCCCTGAGAATATTTTTTCATTGTTTTTTTTTTTTTTAGAGAGAGTGGAAGGGGGAGGGAGGGGGTGAGTAGGGCAGAGAGAGAGAGAGAGAGAAACATCAATGTGAGAGGGACACGTTGATTAGTTGCCTCCCGAATGTGCCCCTATCATTTGTTTTATTTTTAATTCCATCTTTGCTTGTTTGTTCTTCCTTTCCTGCCTTAAAAAATGTTAATCTCATAGTTCTGTTTGATTTTATCTTCTCTATTAGCTTGTGACTTGTTCATTCTTTTTTTTAAAAAAATTATTACTTTATGTAGGGGTATACAAAGTTTTTCTGGAAAGGGCCACATAGTAAATATTTTTGGTTTCGAGGGCCATATGGTCTCTGTGGAAACCTCTCAGCCCGGCAGCTGGAATGTGAAAGCTGCCATAGATAAAACAAATAAATGGGCATGGCCTTGTGCCAAGAAAACTATTTACGAAAATAAGTTACTAGGCAGGTTTGGCCCATGGGCCATGATTGGCAGACTCCTGCTTTAGAGATTAAAGTATGTTTGACTAACAATAGTTTACCTTATTAGTATTTTATCGCTTTGCCCTCAAATTCGAGGAGGACCTTATAACAGTTTATTTAATAAGAGTTCCCCTTTTCTAGTCTTTGTGCTATTATTGTCCTGCATTTTGCTTACCTTTGTTAAAAGCACCATAAGACATCATTCATGTTGCTGATTTGAAGAGCAGTACTCTATATTTACTCATGTTTTTATTCTTTCCAGGGCTCTTAATGCCTTTCTGTGTTGTTTTACTTCTAGCTGGGTTCATTTTATTTCAGCTTAAAGAATTTCTTTGTATATTTATTATAGACTGTCTGCTGAGTATGACTTCTCTTACTTTTTAATTTGTCTGGAAATGTCTTTATTTCATCTCCATTTTTGAAGGATATCTTCACTGGAGATAGAATTCTAAGTTGGCGAGGTTTTTCCTCCTAGCATCGTATAGGTATTACTTCATTGCCTTGTTTCCATGTTTCTGTTGAAAAATCAGTTGCAAAATTATTATTTGAATACATTAGTTTTTTCTGACTTAAATTTTACCTTTGATTGTCTTTAATTATACTATAATGTGTCTCTGTGTAGTTTTCTTTATATTTATCCCATTTAGGGTCCCAGGCACATATAAAATCTGTTGGTTTATGTTTTTTACCAGTTTTGGAAAATTTTCAGCCATCATCTTTTTAAAATATTACTTCAGACACATTTACTTCTCTCCTTCCCTTCGATTACATATATGCCAGATCATCTGACTATACATCTTTTACTCTGTTCTATTTTTTTCCTGTGTGCATTTCAATTTGAATATTGCTTGTTGAGTTCACTAATCTTGTTTTCTGCTTTGTCAAATCTGTGAACGTTTTAAATTTATATATATTGTATTTCTCAGTTCTAAAATGTATATTGGATTCTTTTTTATAGATTCCAATTATCTGTTGAAATTAGCTTTTTCATTAATTTTGTTCATCTTTTCTGTTTTCTTTAACATATTTATAACACTTATTTAAAAATTTTTTTCTTTTATTAAACATTTTTTAATGTTGACATTTTTTATAACTGATATATGTATCACTGGGGTGTGTGTGTTTGTTTCTCATGTTTATTTTTTCTCTTGACTATCAATTCTATTCCTTATCTTTTCACATGTCTCATGAGTTTATTATGTGTAGGACATTGTATATAAAAGAAGAATAAATGCTACAGTTGATTATATTTTTCCCAGAGAAAGTAATGGGTGAATAAATTCAATCCAGGTAGCTCTCTGTTAAGGCTGTTTGGAAGTTTTAGTTATACTCTATTTCTTTTGGTTCCAAATGTATCAAGGACAAAACCTGTTGAATGTTTGTTGTAGGTTCCTCCTTCTAGTAAATTTTTGTCTCTTCAGCACCAGATATTGTAGATGATTTTACTTTACCCTTCCATCCAGCCCTCCTGCTTCCCACGACACCCCACAACTCAGCAAATTTCTCACTGGGAAAAAAAGGAAAAATGGTCTCAGGGATCCTCTGGATTCTACTTGAAATGCCACTCCATGAGATATCATAAAAAATTCCACTTCTTTCTTTCTTCCCAAAAGACTCTATCTCTCTTAGCAAGCCCAATTTGCAATCAATACTTAATCTCAGCAAATATCCCCAAGGTAGAAAATAGCCATCAGTATCAACTCATCTAAGAAAGACTCTATCCTTTGTCATATTAAATTCATTTAGTCTTTTTTGCTTCAATGGGTATCTAATATCTTTAACAACAGGATTTTTTTGCAGTGGGAAGGATAATCTGTTTTTATCTATTTTTTGCTTAGTTTTTGCACTGGGCCTGCTTCTTACCTGCTACATCCTACTCAGATTGAAAAGTTGGAAAAAATGTAAAGATAAAACAGGGGACTTAAAGGGTAATTTTTACCTTGCTAGAGTGCTTTGCATTTATTTCCAGACTCTTATGGTTCATCTTCCTCTCATATTTAGGGATGTTTTAGTCATAAAATTTTGAGAAGAACATCCTCACTTAATCACCCAGCCTCAGTTTTTTATATATGTTTTGTGGATAATCAGATCTGTCATGGTGTATGTTGTTGTACAAAACTAGGAAATAACATAATGAAAGATGGAAAATTATAATAGAAAACAATTTATAAATTATAAAGCATTATAATGATGATAAGTGTCATAATTATGTTTGAACATGTGAATCAGCTACTACAATTTCTTTATATATATACATATATATAATTTAAAACTACTACACAAATATAGTTCATTGGCTGAGAACTGAGACTAAATATATTTTGATTGAGACTTGTGAAGTTTAGAAAAACTACCAGAGTCCTCCTAAGTATGTGTTAAATATTCTCATAGCCTCTCTCATGCCTATCATATGTTTTATAAGTAATCAAAGCAGAATTTATCTTAACATTACATCTTTGGCAACAAGTTAACTTTATATTACTGAGAATGACAAAACTCTCCTAACTTTGCTAGAACATTGATTGCCTGGGGAGAGCAAATTCACTCTGACAAAATTTTGATTACAATTCAAATACACAAGTATTTCTTGAGGATTTGTTATGATTCCACCACTGTTCTGGGCCTCTTAGGTGTCCAGGCACTCAAAATAAACCCTAGGCCATCATTTTAGTCTATTTCTGTTTCTTTAACTGCTACCCTTCCAGTTATTCTTTTTCAGTACAGCCTTTATCTGTACCTTCATCAAATTTGGCTGTTCCATTTAGTCAAATAATTTTTGTATTTTTATTTTCTTATGTCAAATAGTATGAGTCATTTCTGTAACTTTTCTGCAGTGTCCACTTCTAGGGCTTCTTGATGTCATATCCCCTTAGCTCTACTCAGTCATTTCTGTACATTCTCTACTGTGTGAATCTCTCTACAAGGCATTTGTGTGTGTGTGTGTGTGTGTGTGTGTGTGTGTTTAATAGAGAGCTGGTAAAATAGATTTTCAATAACTCTTCGTTGAATAAATAGCAACAATCCCTTGCATTTTGAGTAGAGTATCCTAGGGCTCCCAGGTGTCTTTTATTATTATCTCATTCCATCCTTACAAAAGTTTCCTGTACAAAATTGGTTATAAATACAGATACAGTCTTTGATAGTAATTATTTGCTTATTAAAGATTAAAATGAAAAAAATCTCAAAGAAATTTTCATTGTCCAAGTGAACTGGCTTACACCCTGACAATATTGTATTTTACAGATGTTAAAATGCAAGAATCCGTGGTGTAAAGGCTATTTGATTTTTTGTGCTCAATTCAACAAGTGATAGTAGCTAAATAGATGTGAACTACTGAAAATGAAAATGATAGTTAATCTCAAGTATTTCCTGATTTTTTTTTTTCCATGAATGCAAATGGAGGTACAGAAAACAGCATTTGTAAAATGGCCCAATATTTTCATCGATGGTTTCATTCCCTAAACACTCCCAAGAAACTTACACTGTAAGTTAAACAGTGTGGTGCTATGCAAATATCAGCACTGAAACAAATTCCCTAGTGCACTCTGTCAACCATCTGCAGCCACTAAGCTATTCCTACTGAGATATTTTTGATCCTTTATTGCATTGGTAACTAACATCTGTATGGCACCTTTCATTTTTACATTGTAATTTAGTTTATATTTCTCATTTAACTTTCTTATCAATTCTGTATAACAAGTACCATTCTTTCCATATCTTAATAGAGAAAATCAAAGCTTATGAAAGCAAAGTGACTTTCTTAAGATTACATGTTAGGATGGGATTTAGCATTCAAACTTGGGTAAGTGTTCCATAGGAACACAAAAGAAATGTGTCTTCTGCTACTGTTGAATGTTGTCTTCCATAATTGTCAGTTAGGTCTAGTTGTTTTATAGGTCGTCGAAGTCTTTAATATCCTTGGTAGTTTGTTGTCTGCTTAGTCTCTCAGTTACTGAGCAAAGTGTGTTAAATTCTCGAGCTATGACTAAAGATTTGTCTGTTTCTACTTTCAGTTTTGAGAACATTTTTGCTTTACACATTTTTGGGTCATACTATTAGATGTAAATTTAGGAATGTTGTGTTTTCCTGTTGAAATGACTATCTCTAGTAATACTATTTGGCTTTCAAAACAATCAAGTTGAGAATAGAAACTCATTTTGAAAAGCCAAGTCATAATTAGAAAGTTAATTTGCTCACTCTCAAAATCACATCATAAATATCAAAGCCAAATACAAATTACCTTTGTATTATCCTTTATTTAGCCAATTTATCCCCTTGATTCCTTTATTAATGTGGAAAGTAAGCATATATATGAATGGTAAAGTATTCTTAAGTTTTACTTTGTCTAAATAGAGCCATTTATTGGCACACATCTTTGAGACAGCATCTATAATGTATTTGAAATAGACATCTCTGTGGTGAATGTACTAAGCATTTGCAATAGGTAGAATTAGACCACCTTTGGGGTCAAAGTCATCTCTAAAGATGGGAAAAGTGTTTGAAAAGAGTACTCTCTGGGTGCTAAGAGTTTGCATCATACTTTCTGTTCACTGCTAATTCTCATCAAAGAATGGATGGGCATTCCCAGCCTGGCTGAAAGCCAAGCTACTGCCCAAACAGATAACAAAGTTAGCTCAGGAAATCTTCAACTAGTAAGTCAATGGACATCAAAGTTTTATTTAGTACTATTTCAAGCCAAATGTTTTAGCCAGTCCATCAGTGGTCAGTAGAGGATGGCAGAAAAATCCACAGTGTCTTTCCTTTCCCTGATTTGTTCGAAGACTAATGCCTTGCATTCATATTTATTCAGAGGCTTTAATTCCCATATTTCTTCTCCAGCTACATAGTTACCAAGTCATGATCACTTCATAATAATAAGACTGGGGAAATTAAAAACGGCGCCTATTCACAGAAATGGTAGGGAAACCTAGCATAGACGATGGTGAGGGAAAAACTGCTTGCACTGTATTTCTCAGCCTAATATGAGATTCTACCTCTCTGTTAAAATGTTCAGTGAATGCTGAATCCTCAATTCCACTGTTATGTTTTCACTTATGAAAAATTCAGAGGCATTTTAGTACCTCTAGGTTTATGGATGGGACTGGCTTTAAACCTGTAATGTTCATTAAATAGCAGCTTCAGAGTGAAAGCTCTACTGGGAGAATGAAGCCTACATATAATCCATCCACATCTAAAAATTTGAAATGTGGGTTTCAAAATATACCGCGAATGTGGCCGTTAATTTAACTTTCATCTAAGAGCAAAAGTCAAAGGTAATAAAGATCCAACTTGTTCAGTGCATACAGAATCTAGAAGAGAGAACAAATCTCCCTTATGAATGCATTCATTGACATTCTTATTAACTGAAAGGGGTCTTAGGGGAATTTTTATATATGGTCAGATTGGGAAATAGAAATAGATCTTGTCCTGTTTCATCAGATGCATGCTATTCTCATGCAGTGGAATCACGGTGAATGATTTGGGCCTATAAAGGGCCAATTTCCACAGTAAGAATCACCCAGGTTGGACTCCTGTGGCTGTGGCCATCAGAGACATCACATTCCAGAGTCTTTATTCCTATACAGCAACCTGCTTTTCTAATGTTTGAAAGGGAAGAACTTATCAAATGGAGTGATTTGGGGACTCTCATGAGATGCACAGCTTATTAAAGTTGTGTTTATATTCTAGCAAATTTCCCTCCCAAATCATTATCATTTTGCCACACCCGAAGGAAATTACACATTCATAGAATGTTGACATTAGGAAAAAGTGAATCTCTCTCCCTGTTCTCCTATCAGCCTTCCGCTCCCAGTAATTGACTTGTTTTCACTTTATAGAACATGTACAAGTTAGTCCAGACCCTTAGTACCACATGGGCCACATCTTCTGTATCCGCTTGTCTCCTGATGGACATTTGGGCAGCTTCCATAGCTTGGCTATTGTAAATAACGCTGCAGTGAACATAGGGAAACATATATTTTTTTGAATTAGTGTTTGGATTTCTTTGGATAAATGCCCAGAAGTGGAATTGCTTGGTCATGTAGTAGTTCTGTTTTTAATATTTTGAGGAACCTCTACACTATTTTCCACAGTGGCCACACCAATCTGCATCCCCACCAACAGTGCACAAGGGTTCTCTTTTCTCTACATCCTGGCCAACATTTGTTGTTTGTTGATTTATTGATGGTAGCCATTCTGATAGGTTTGAGGTGATATCTCATTGTGGTTGTAATTTGCATTTCTCTGATGTATACTGTTCTACCTTTTTTTTTTAAAAAAATATATCTTTATTGATTTCAGAGAGAGGAAGGGAAAGGGAGGGAGAGAGAGAGATAGAAACATCAATGATAGAGTCATTGATCGGCTGCCTCCTGCACGCCCCCCACTGGGGATCGAGCCCACAACCCGGGCATGTGCCCTGACTGGGAATCAAATTGCGATCTCCTGGATCCTAGGTCGATGCTCAACCACTGAGCCACACCCGGCTGGGCACTGTTCTACTTTTGTATATGTTTAAAATTCTTTATAATAAGAGTTAGAAAATAATAAAACTGCAGAAAAGAAGTGAGAGCTTGAGTTGACCCTCAAAAATACAATGGACAGCCCGGCCAGTGTTGCTCAGTGGTTGAGCGTCGACCCATGCACCAAGAGGTCGCTGGTTCAATTCCCGGTCAGGATACGTCCTCGGATTGCAGGCTGGATTCCCAGTGTAGAGGTACAGGGGCCAGCTGGTCGATGTTTCTCTCTCATTGATGTTCCTGTCTCTCTCTCCTTTTCCCTTCCTCCTCCTCTAAAAATCCATAAAAACACATTAAGAAAGGGAATACGATGTACAAGGCCTTAGTTTTTATTCTTCTGGGTAAAAAGAAATCATATGTTGTTAAGTTCTCTCATTGTGCTTTTCCCAATTTCCCTGATTTTTGTGAGGTTTCCCTTTTTTAATTTCAGTGAACCAAGTTGCTTTTTCATGAAAGAAAACCAGTAGCAATTTGACAGACTCATTCCAGTCTTTTTCCAGCTTATCTGCAGCCTCAGCACCAGGAAATTTGAGTCATATCCCCACCTCCCTTGAACTGGTTCTTTTAGCTCAAGACACACATTCATAATTGGTTCATGCATGGCCCACTTTCTTCAGTTATTTTTAATAATATAATAGGCACCTAAAACCCATCACTCAAAACAAAACCCATCACCCAGGACCTTGATGCTAATCAACAACTAGTTATGTCTCTCATCTCAAATTTGTCTCTCCCAGCACCTCCCCAAAATAACTATTTTCCTAAATTCCATGCCCATAATTCCCTTGTGTTTTTTTATACAGTTCACTTGCATTCATTTTAGTTGTTTTTAAGTTTATAAAACAAATATTGTGTGACAATATATTGGATCTTTTTTCCCTTAATCATACATTCCTAAGATCCACCCATATTCTTGGGTCACCCTGTAATTTATTTATTTGGACCATCAGGTAATATGACATTATATGAATAGTCTCCACATATTCATCCAGTCTCTACCTGATGGGCATTTGGGTGGTTTCTGGGGTTTCACGGTGATCAAAGCTACAATGAACCATCTTGTACAAAGCTCCAGCTGTCTAAGCTTGAGAGCTACTCTTGGGTATATTTTGAAGAATAAAACCAGTGAGTTTTAGGGGATGAGAATACTTCTCCCTCACTTTCCATCTGAAAAATGTTTCCTGCAGGAACACAGCTTCATGCTCGAATCAGGAAGGTGACAATACTATGCTTTGTCATGGTTTGTCACTGGCTCTTTCTCCAGCTCTTGTTTTTCCAGCCCTGTGGTAATTGAAGAGATTTGTTTTCACATTTAGTGCTCTGGAATAATTGAAGGAAAAATACTAGCAGAATTATTCTGAGTTTGGAGAGCTGCAGGCATCTTTAATTGGTACAACTTTTGCAGTCAAAGTGATGGAAATTTGACTACTAACTGTCTGCATTTCTTTTGGGTGTTGTAATCAAGAAAAAAATATACGACCTTCCTTTCCCTATACACAGACATCAAATCTATTCCAACTTTCATTTTAAAACATAATATGGAAACAAATTCATCTTGATCTTTTTTAATGTCTGTTTACTGTTCCTCCCTGTTTTGTCTTTTGAGAGGCACAAGATTTTAAAATCAGTAACACTTGGGCAGCTACTGACATTTGTGAATCTCTTTATATATTTTTAAAAATATATTTTAATTTTTTTAGAGAGAGAGGAAGGGAGAGGGATAGACAGAAACATTGAGAGAGAAACATCAATAGGCTGCTTCCTGTGTGCCCCCTGTTGAGGATCAAGCCCACAACCTGGGCATGTACCCTGACCAGGAATCGAACCAGTGACCTTTTGGTTCATGGGTCAACACTCAACCACTGAGCCACTCCAACTGGGAGTCATTTGTGAATCTCTTAAAGGTAAACTCTTCTCATATTTTATGACATAAGCAAAACTACTTGAAGAAATTAGTAATTTGCCCTGACTTGAATGAGAAATTGAGAAAAGGGTATAGTATAGTGCCCCCATTTGCAAAATGTCTATACCATATGCTCACCTTACGTTAACTGTCACCTCCAGGCTCAGGTGCTGGCTGGATGATGTGGGGGGATTTTTTTCTCTCTTTATTTTAATCAGGGAAAGAGAACATGAGCACTTGAAAATTTGTAATATTAACAGTCTAATTAGAGTTTCTTAAATGCTGTTTTAAATTAGGATAATTTTAAATTATTGGATGTGACAACTCTATAAACATAAAATGCTTTAATTAGAGACTTGTTTCTGTGAGAAAAAATAATCCACTCGAAGCATCAATCTGTCACCTTGTATTAACATTCAACAGTCATGAATTTGCACTGGACAACAGGATCTTAGCAATGTCTAAATCCATCATCCTCTTTCAGCAATTTAACCCTCACCTGTTTGTGGCAAAGTCCCTGCCCTTTAAAGAAAAAAAGTCAGGGCAACAAATTTAAGTTGAATTCTCATTCAAATTCATGGCAACTCGCAGCGTTTCTGAATTTGCTTAATGTTATCACTAAGCACAGTCCTTCGGGGCCTTCATAAATATCATGCCATGTTACTGATGAAGTAAAGGTTGTGTCAGTAGCTCAGTCTTAAAGCGATAAAATAAACACAAATAAAATCTCGGAGTCTCCCTCAAGTGTCTATTAACCTTTTAATGTCACTTTCTCCTTTTAGAATCTGATGAAAGCCTGGTTCTTTCCCATAATCAAGCTCACAAAAAATCTGCAATCACAGAAACATTTGCATACAAATTCAGAAGACTCGTATAGCTGCTGATGTTCACAACTATCTGTCCTCTTTGAATCCACATGTTCAATATTAGGACCCTCCTGAAGGTTCAGATTCCATCTCTTGTGAGATAAAATATTCATCAATCAATAAATATAAATATGTTTGGTACCTACTATGTGCCAGGCACTGTGCTAGACACTGGGAGTACAGCAGAGAACACAGTTAGGTCTGGTCCGTGCTCATGAGGCTAATGTCATGGAGGAGGCAGATATTAACTCACCATGATAATGTAGGATAGGAATTTTGGGAGAAGTACAAAGGGAGAAAGACTGAGTGCTGTGAGGCCAACAAATGGGGATTTGTCCTGATCAGGGAGGTTTTAGAAGACTTACCTAAGGTGGTGACAATGGAGCCAAGGTCTGGGAACCACACTATCAGTAGAGCAGCTGCCAGCTGTGTCATGTCACATCTACTTTTGTTTTTCTTTCCTATTATTCATTTCCTCAGCAGTATTGATCTCTATGGGTTCTCCTAGTGAACCATTGAACCTGAGGGCAGGCTGCATTGGGCCCCCCTGACACATCTGTCTTCTATGAAATCTGAGTCCAGTTGAGAAGGTAAACCAGTAGAGTAGCATGGACAGTGCTGACTCAATTACTCTCAAGAGACAAGAACACAGTTCTTTGGGAAACCTGGACTGTGACCCTAACTTCTTCCAAAGGCCAAGGGAGGCTCCTAGAGAAAAGTAATACGTAAGTCAGGACCCAAAGGGTAAGAATTAATGGGTTAAATGGAGTTTCAGGTAAAGAAAATGGCACTTATTAAGACCCAGAGAAAATATAGAATAGCTCACTTAGGAGACTGCAATTTAAGTTTCTTCTCTCTTTGACTCTTGTTTTTAATTAGAAATTGCTAATAACTATCTATTGTGTTTAAGACAGTACATTCCAACTAATTGGAGCTTCATTTACCTTAGGTATGAATTAGAAGTTGGAAAATTTGATTTCTATGACAATGTTAGCACTTGATTATATGTATCTTATGGTAGATGATGTGTCTGATATTTTTGGTATTCCTTATACTAATACTTGTGGGTATTCATATGGCAATTATGAACACCTAATAGGAGTGGAATAAATTAATTTATTGACTAAAATATATTTTGTGGAATGATTTCTAACAAAAATTAGAAACATATCAATTAGATATAGCTTGTTTATTTTTTAAATAACAGCTTTAATGATATATAACTTATAGACCATAAAATTCACTATTTTATAGAGTACAATTCAGTGGTTTTTAGTGCATTCACAAAGTTGTGTTACCTTAACGTGTCTAATATTAGAACATTTTTATCACCTCAGAGAGAAACCTCACCCCCATTTACAGTTCCTCCCTGGTAACCACTAATAGAATCTACTTCCCATCTCTATAAATTTGCCTATTCCAGACATTAATTTTAAATAAATAATGCTGATATGAGCATTTGTATAAAAGTTTTTTTTGCGGATATATGGTTTTAATTTTCTTGGGTATATATTTAGGAATAGATCCTTTACTTTTTATCTCCATCATTTATTTCCAAATGTAACAGTTGTTCATTATTTAAAAAAAACAAACAGTATAGAATTATACACAGTGAAGAGGGAAAGTGTCTTTTCACCCAACCCCTGAACTCACTGCATTTAGGCAACCATTAACAGTTTATTCTCTACCTGTCCAAAACATCTTATTTTTTTTTTTTAAGAGACACATTATTTATTTACTTTATTATTTTTTTATTTTAAATATATCTTTATTGATTTCAGAGAGAGGGAGGGAGGGAGATAGAAACATCAATGATGAGAGAGTCATTGATTGAGCCCACAATCCAGGCATGTGTCCTACTCGAAATTGAACCCCGATCGCCTGGATCGTAGGTCGATGCTCAACCACTGAGCCACGCCTGGCCGGGCCAAAACATTTTAATTTTTAATACATCAAGTCATACTAAAGATCTCAGTTTATAATCCTCTTTCTCTTATTCTTGTTCACATACTGAGACACCTTCCAATGTTGGTGCAAGGAACTACCTCCTCCTTTATGATGGCTGTCTAGCTTTCCATAGTCTAGGTTAGGAGTCATCAAAGTACTGTCTGAGGGCTGAGTTCTACCTTCCACCTGTTTTTGTAGATAGTCTTACTGGAACACAGCCATGCACACTCGTTTACTTATTGTCTATAGCTGTTTTTATGATACAACAGCAGCATTGAGTAGTTACAAGAACATATGACTCACAAAACCTAAAATAGTGACCATCAGGCCTTTTATATAAAAAGTTTGCTGACTCTTGAAGAAGCATAATTAATTTAAACATTCTACTTTAGTATTTCTAATTTTCTAGTGTGAACAACACTTCAGTGAACACATCTGCACGCATACGATTGCATCAGTGGTCAAGTAAGTATTTCTGTCATATTCCTAGAAATAGAATTGCTGTGTCAAAAAATATGCACTTTTAACATTTTAATAAACACAAGGATTTTTCTCTTCAAAAGGTTCACTGATTTAATTTCCTACAACAGTGTATAAAAATGTGTCTTTACATTATCCTCAACAATAGCTATTACAGTGCTCCAGTCAATTTCTAAGCTGAAGAGTGATTTAGTTTTTCACTCTAGATACAGGAAGGCCTGCCTTCCTGTATCTATCTATCACCCATTTGGATCTATTGAATTGCTAAGGCCTTTAACTCTGGTTACTGATATCACGAATATTTTCTTCTATTTTTTTATGCGGTTTTAAATTATTTTTAAAAACTTTTGCTATATAGAAGTTAAAAATTAAAAAATATATATATCTATTGATTTCAGAGAGAGGAAGGGAGAGGAGAGAGATAGAAACATCAATGATGAGAGAGCTGTCACTGATCAGCTGCCTCCTGCATGCCCCCAACTGGGGATCCAGCCCGCAACATGGACATGTGCCCTGATTGGGAATCGAACTGCGATCTCCTGGATCCTAGGTTGATGCTCAGCTGCTGAGCCATCCATGGCCAGGATAAAATTTAAAAATCTAAGTGGTCAATTTGTCAATACTTCCCTTTATAAACTTTGAATTTTCTAAATGGGTTAGATTATAAAATTATAATTTTGTTTTTCTTATTTTGTAATCTAGTCTGAGATCATAAAATTATTATATTTTTATATTTTAGATATTTAATTATATATAATCCATTTTTATGGTAGGTGTGAGAAAGAGGCCCAAAATAGATTTTCTAAATAGAAAATTATGTCATCTGCAAAGAAAATCTTATCTCTTTAAAAAAAAATTCACCTCTATTCCCTTTACATGTCTTATAGCATTGGCCATATCTTTCAGAACAGTGTTAAATAGTTCTGGTGATTCTGATCATCCTGTTTTGTTTCAACTTTAATGGAAATGCTTCTAATATTTCCATATGTAAAATTTACTGTAGGTTGATAGCATTTATTAAGATAGTTGTCTTCTCTTTTTACCTCATTAAAGGTTTTTTTAGTAAGAAAGAAATATTGAATTTTATCAAGTATTTTTCTAACACCTGTTGAGAAAATGATATAGTTTTTCTTAATTATGTTAGAAATAACACTAATTAATTCCCTAATGTTGAACTATTCTTGCATTCCTGGAATAAAATCTACTTGCTTGAGTTTTATTATTCTTTTAACATAGTCAATTTATTATCTGATTTAGGATTGCTCATCTATATTATGTAAGGTGGCTCTGTACTATTCACTTTTCATTCTGCTATTCTTTTATGCTTTCAGGAAAATTTTAGTCTTGAGAATTCCTTGGAAAGATTTTTTTTTTTTTTTTTCATGCTCTAAAAAATTTAAGTAGCATATATCTCATCCTTAAAATCATCCTGTCCTGATGTCATTTTGGAAGTCAAGGCATGTCTCAGATATGTGAATTAACTTACTATTCAAACACACTGCTATTTATTCTACTTGTAATTTTTCCAACGACAATGACACTAAAAATCAAGTTCACATTTAGCAAATCATTCAGGTATCAGGACCCGCCTTCCTTAGAAAGCAGTGGGGAGTTATTAGTAACAAATACTGCCTTTTTTTGGTAACATGCTGAAATTTAAACCAGTGCATTTGTTTATGTATTGAACAAGTGTGAGCATGTGTTTGAGTGCAATTTACCTTTAGCATAAACAGTCACATCTGGAATCTGGAGTTAAATAGCACAATGTTTCTAGCTCATTTCAGTGAGGTGTGAGCCTCCCTTTAGGGATTAATACTTTAGCCAGCTCCCCAGCTAACACACTCATTAATGTGTTTCTGTTGAGAGTAGATCTTTGTCTCTATTTATCTAGTTTCTTACCTCTTCTAAGAGACAAAATAAGTCATGTCTTTTTTTTCCTTTCCTTTATTTTTCAGTTTGGTTGGAGAATGTTGCTCTATTTTTTTTTTTTTTTTTTCATTTTGGATTAACCTGTATACTAATTTTATTATTCCATGGGTGTTTGAAAATGAGAAAGGCTTATTTATACTAGCCAGCTATATCTGTATGACCTACCATCATGTTTTCAGCAAATTTAAGGGAAACTCTGATGACCAAAGAAGCAAAATATTTTTCCAAAACTGCATTTGCTTAGGGAGCCATAGGCCTCAGGTTAGGATTGTCCTAATTTTTCCTACTGAACCTATTATCCAGCTGCCCACTGGACCATGCTTCCCTTCAGAACTCCCACGTCCACTAGCCTGTCGTTGGCACCACATTAATCTGCATTCTTCAGAATTCTATTCACCAATTGAACTGTCAAATTTATCTTTTGTGCACCTGTTAATTATCTGTCTCTCCACTGAAATGTAAGTACCACGAGAGCAGGGACTTTGTCAATCTTATATTCCATTGTATGACCAAAGCCCAGATCAGTGGAGCACTCAATAAATGAATGTAGGGCTAATGGAAAGATCTGGAGGCCCAGCATCAGCTGTCGCCCAGAGGGGCTCTCATATGGCAATAGGGTCCCTGAGATCTCTCCCAGGGCAAGGCAGGTTATACCTTCCCCAAGACTTGCAGGTGAGGGTGGTATGGGATTTCCCAGGCAGGCTCTGGGAGCTGTTACCTGTTGAAGTTCTAGAGGGTGAGTGGGAGTTTCCCAAGGAGTCTACTTTAAAGAGCAAGAATGACATCTGCCGCCAGCCCATGAGTCCTTGAAAAGTGGCCTGCCTGTCATTTTTACCTACCTCTTCATCCACTGTGCTCAGCTTTTCATGTATTAAAGTGCAGCTTATGAGTGCGGGAATGGTTGTTGGTATATAATCAGAGGCATGATTATGACAGGGAACATTCCATCCCTGTCTTTGATTACTTGGGTTAGCTTAACCTCAATTAAGGAAATGGAGCATTCACCCGATGAATTCAAGGTGGGCAGATGGAGCTGCCACAGCTGTCTGGAATGCCAGGTGGAGGGAGGAAATTTAGACCCAAGTGAGAACAACTTCTCAGTGAGCAAATGCGCCATCTGCTCCTCTATGGCTGTGTTTAAAAGGAGGCACTTTAACTCTTTCAGGGCACAGCTTTCCAGGACAGCCATTGGCAGTCAAGTTACTTGGAGGAGTGTGAAGGAGGGGGTGTTGACTCGCTTTCCACTGACGAGCAGGAAATGAACATGGTGCTGTGTGTGCGTACGGAACCTTATCAAGGCTCTAGATGCCCGTGAAGGGGCCAGCAAGAGTTGCCTCATTTCCAGATGGGAAGCTCAGGCAGCTAAGCCAAAGACATGGTCTGTGGGATATAAAACAGAACGTTGGGGAGGGAGCAAAAAATAACCAGGTGGTTCCAGTTAACCCTGGAGAGTGTTTGTGAACAAATGGTAGTACAGTGTCCATTTTGCTCCGTTGCTAAGTGTTGCCGCTCAGCCATTTGGAGTGGAATTCACCACCTGCACCGATAGATTAACACGTTTGCACAGCTAATCCATTTTGGTCTTTTGTGCCACCTACTATTTCATTTAGCAAACTGTTTAAGTATATAAATAAAGCTTCATGCTAGGTCCTGTTAAGGATACAGACAAATAAGATAAAATTCCCCTTATCGCATGTTTAGCCTAGTGGAGGAATCATACGCCTGCATAAATAATTCTAATTCACAGTCAGATTTGGGTAAATCCTGTTAGAGGCCCTTCTCTTTGTGCCGTGTACTGGGTTGTCTGAATCTGGGCTAAAGAGTGGGGTGCAAGCACCACCCTTTTGTGACTTGACTGGTTCATGCCATTCCATATTAAATTCTATAGCAAACGTCAGCTTATCTAACTCCCAAGTTCTCTGTTTCAACAGCTATAATAGAAAATAGGGAAGTTCTGGGGGAAAGGAAGATGGCTGGCTTTGTTGGCAGAGTGGGGGAGGGCAAATTCCGAAAAGGGACATAGAGGGCTGCTTATATAGAGACTAGCTAATCTAAATCAAGAAAAGGGAGCTTAAAGTCCCAGTCCTCAGGTGGATTCTGGAGAAACAAAGGTGGCTGTGATGTGAAGGAGACATATGGGGTGAGCCAGGAGGCCTGTGGCCCAGGGAGGTGGTGAGTTATTGGGAGAGGAGTGGGATTCTGACAGTTCTCTTGGGATGGGGCCTGGCTCATATTAATCTTTCTCTACTGGCTCACAAATAAGTGTGGAACTGACCAATTGTAGGCACTCAAGTCTGATGAGCTCTGTTTTGAAATTTTAGAATCTCGTGGCAAGCTAGTGACAGGGGGTGGGCATGGTGAGTCCTGTTCCTTGGGGAGCACTGCCTGTGGGAAAAACAGTAATACAATAGACCATAAAGAGATCTGTCTCCAGCCTTCCTTCCCGGGGAAGGATTTTCTGTTCTATTTGTATAATCCTCACACTCTGTCTTCGTTTGCTTTCTGCTCCCATGTGTGGTATTTCCTCTGCTTTGGTCAGGGAGGTAGTTTTGAAAACTTGTTTCTGTTGTCAGACAAAATGAGCTGAAAATGAATCTCCCTTTGGACTGAAGTATGGATGCTGTGTTAGCTTCTCTGCACTTTCACGTCATTCTCTTGTCAACAACAGGCCCCGAGTTGACTATTTATCCTGTTTTCTTGCCACTTTCATCTGAGCCACATTTGAAAAGTCAGAATGTTTATAGATAGGGAAGAAAGGTGACAGTAGCAGAGGCCTACGCTCTCGCACCCAATTGATATCCTATGCTCTGTACTCAGTTCTCTGATGTGGGAAGTGCTAGAGAACAGTGACAGCGCAGATATGACCCAGGTGCCTGGCTAAGCTGTAGTGTACTAGGTGTGTTAGCATCTATAGTTCAAGCCAGTGGTTCTCAACCTTTAGTGTGCATCAGAATCGCCTACAGGGCTTATTAAAACAGAAATTGCTGGGTCCCGCCCCAGAGATTCATCTGTTTGGAATGAAGTGGGGTCTGAGAATTTGCATTTCTAATAAATTTCCAAGTGATGCTGCTGCTACTGCAGCTCTGGGCTGCCCCCTTTGAGAACTACGGTGTATACCAAGCATTTTAGCATGAAATTTTGCATCATCTTGAATTATTTGATTCTTTTGTTTTAACATTCAAATCAATATACTTTGTGTACCTGCTGTCTACAGGACTTGATGCAACCTGGTGTTAGAGGCCATCAGTTATGTTTGAAAAACACAGATTTTGTTTATTTTTTGTATGTTTTGTCATGTGAGTAGGTAATCAGTTCAGTTATTCATTGGTGTGAACAAATACAATTGACTTCCATGGTCTCATCTCTACTTAAAACCATAAATGATTGTCAGAATGAGCATAGACTGTGTACAAACATGGTATCAGGATTAATTATGAAAACTTGTGATGTAGTCTTTTGACCTCTTGGATTGTCTTATGGGAATAGACAGTCTTACTCTGTTATGTTAACATCATTCTCAAGCAATTTAATAAACATGGCATATGAATTGTTCAACTTCATGTCCTTGGACATCCTCAGTCAAAGGTATTGCACAAGCATTATAGGCAATTAGAGCTGGTTCTTAATTTAAAAGACATTTTGACTTTACATAGATATTAATGGAAGTGAACTGCAAATCCTCCAGACTACATTTAATTAACTAGAGAAGGATACTCTGATACTTAAATTCTGCCCTAATACTTCTTGCCCAAAGGTGAATTTTACTCAGGGGTATTGATCCTGTTTTATTTTATTGTTCACTATGTTTGCCATGGGATATTTTGGCTCCACAAAGCACTCAGGAGTTGGAAGTCCTGTAATGTCCTATAACAATGTCGGCTACCTAGAAACATTTATTGTTCTGCCAACATTTAAGGTTTGGGTTCAGTTTCTTACAATATTCTACAACTTGTGTTTTCTCTTATAAAATTTTGGGATAATCTCATAACTATTAAAAATCTTATTTACAATATGGATGGAAGTTGTATATAATATGACTTTTCTGATCTAAAAATTCCTTTGAAAACACTTTTGAAGATGAGGCATGAATTTTTTCATATTTACCTAATAAAATCACTCTGCTCTCACCCCAGAGTAAGTACCACTCTATTTTTTTTCCCCCTCCCACCAATTTTTCTTTCTTTCTTGTTTAATATGTTCAAACACATTTCTGGTTCAAGTTGCAAAAGAGTATTCAGAGTTGTTGGGATCATGCCATGGGAAGGGACTTTCTATTTAATTTTATTCCACCTTCATTTTCAGTGCTGTGGAGGAACTGCCTAGGGCTCTTTCTTCAGCACTGAAATTATTTCCCCTCTCAAACTGGGACTGTTTTTTGATCTTCCAGAGTTCTACAAGGGAATAAATATGCATGCAGATAAAAGAGAACACACTGATAAAATACATTTAGACTTTCTAAAACCTTTCACAATATTTTCATAAAAAACTTATTAAACGTAGAGTCACTGTGGCCTTGCCTGTATTATTTTGTCAGTGGTGTTCATCAGTTTAAAGTTTAAAAGGTAGAGTAATCGGAGTATTTCTATGAGAAGAAGAATGAATTCATAGGAATAGATTTTAGGATAAATTAGAGATAATGATCTCTAAAGTCAATGTATAAGTTTTGAAGGTAACACTTTGCTCTTCCAGATTCCAAGTTGGTTTGGGTATTTTGAAGCTACATGAATGCTAAGAAAATTGACAGATGAGCATGTGTGGGCACTGATGGTCATTTGTTTCTAATTAGTGGGATAGCAAGTGCTCTGATTGGTGGAGCCTGGTTTATATGGCCATGCCCTAGCTGCAAAGGACTCTGGGAGAGCGATATCTTGCTGCTTCAGCTGCTGCAGGGGGAGGAGGCTTTTGCCCTCCACCCTGGCTCAATAGGTAGAGAATTTTCCAAACATAGGAAGTGATTAAGATGCTGGAAAGCCCGGCTGGACGTGGCTCAGCGGTTGAGCGTTGACCTGGGATCCAGGCGATCGGGGTTCGATTCCCGGTCAGGGCACATGCCCGGGTTGCGGGCTCAATCAATGACTCTCTCATCATTGATGTTTCTATCTCTCCCTCTCCTTTCCTCTCTCTGAAATCAAAGATATATTTAATTAAAAAAAAAGATGCTGGAAAAATGACAGAATGTTCAGGAACACGTTCAGAAAGAATGACACATATTCACCTCAATCGCTGTGGAGAGCACCTCCCATTCCATATCATGAAAAGAGCCATTTGCAATGAAGCAAAAGTCTTTCCTTCTACCATCAAATTTTATTCTTTTTGCATCCAACCATCAGAATGTCAGAAATATGAGTTCTGAGTAGAAAATTATTGTCTATTTCATGATGTCTACTTTTTACTTGTTTTAAAAATGTTAGGTTAATCAAAATAAGCACCATTCTTTTTCTTATAAAACTGGAATCCAATATGAAGTAAGATGTACTTTGCACTATGACCACAAAGATTGTATTCATTAATGGGACATTGTGAATGATTAAGGAATTAAATAACTTGAAACCTGACAAGGAAGATCATTTTGTACTTATGGGACTCGCTGCCCCCCCCCCCCAAAAAAAAGTGGTCACCAAGACCACCTTTTGGCAATTGTGAAGAAAGGAAGGTTTTAGGGCCTTCATTTTCCATTTCCTTCACCTCTCTGATAATCATTCTCAGGAAATGATTTCATGAAACCCAATTTATACTAAGCAGTCATTTATATAAATGACTGTTAAAACCTAATGAGTACCTCTTAGTCTTTTATCTCTGATTCTGTCCTTAAAGGACCATATAATGTTGTGAGGGCCGTCATTAGTTCTTTGCAGTGTGTCTTTGGGAAGTAGATCACATCTGAGTGGGGAGAGGACAGGCAATTTTACCTGTAGGTGCTGAAGGAAGTGAGCTCAGTGTGTCAGACAAATAGCTAAATAGCTATGATTTTTAAAAATGTTTACACTATGTCTACTATCTCTCCTAGTAATGTATTATAATCCCTGTTTTATAGAGGAAGAAACCAAGTCTCAGTGAGATTAGGAAACTTGCTGCAGGCCACTGTGTTAGACAAAATAATAGCCTCTTAAAGATGTCCACATCCTAATCCCTTAAACCTGTGAACATGTTGTATGACACGGCAAAGGAGAATTCAGGTTGCAGATGGAATTAAGGCTGCCAATCAATGGACCTTAAGATAAGGAGATTATATTGGGTTATCTGGGTGGACACAGTGTAGTATAAGGATCCTTTGAAGAGGAAGGTAAAAGGGGGGGTCAGAGTAGCAGAGAGATTTGAAGATGCTTTGCTGCTGGACCTTCACAGAGGGGGTCAGCCCTGCTCACACCTTGATTTTTAGCTCAGTGGGAGCAGATTGGACTTCTAGCTCCAGAACTTAAAGTTAGTAAAACTGTGTTTTCAGCCACTACCATGTGGTTATTTGTTATAGCAGCAATAGCAATCTAATAAAGCCACACAATTAAATGGTGGAGCCAGGATTCGAAGTCCATATCCTAACTTCTTCCAGTGTAGTTCACAGACAAATAACTAAAAGTTGAAAGAAGCTCCAGTTTAAATAAGAAGTCAGTATAAGAGGACAAGAACAAGGTGGAAGGAATCTAAAGAGGTGGAAAATAAAAATCATAATGATATTATTGGGGTATTTTTAGAAGATGGTATTAAAATATATTTGGCCCAGAAGTGCGGGCTAATGGAGCCCTGCTTTTGACTTCTCTTCCCAGGGAGTGAACGAAGGCACAGCCAGCAGACATGCACTGTTCTGTGCAGGAATGTCAGTTCCATGGGGGCAGGGCCTCTGCCTTGTTCATTACGACACCCTAAGAACAAACAATGGGGCCTGGGACATAGTACACACATAACTAATATGTACTGTTAATGTATAAGCAAATGGTGCTTTGGCTTAAAGCCCTCCTATGCAGTGAATTAATCTGGATAATGTGAACATATCCCTTGTTTTTCCAATGCCCAGAAAACCCTAAGGAGCTGGGAATCCTATTAGGCCAGAAGGCCTGCTCTATTTTCATCCAAAAGACCAGCCTGAATTTTACATCTTATAATAATATTTATAGCTAACGCTTAAATAGCATTTGATGCATCTTGGCACAGTTTTACGTGATTTACTTTTATTAACTCATATATTATGTATTCATATTTTGATTCACAGTGATCATATAGTTAAGTACTACATTATCCTGGTTATACAGATGAGGAAAATGTAGGCACAAAACACTTCGGAGAGTCACCCACGGTTACACAGCTTGTTAATGGCGGAGCTGGCTTTGAATCCAGGCAGTCTGGCTCCAGTTCCCTGCTCTTTACTACTTTGTAATGAAATAGGAGAGAGCTGGCCGGCCACCGGACTCAGGCAGGTGAGGGCTGAGCTCTCACATGCCTCCTGGCTGTTTCACCAGGCTATGGGTAGGACAGAAAGCAAAAGCTTGGGGTGGGGGTGACACCCCCTAGAACTGTGCAAGGACTATCCTCCTAACATTTGACCACTGGTTGTGCTAAAGAGCAGAAGGACGGTGCTAGAGTAGAGGGAGGGTGCAGGTCACACCCAGCCTGGGTGTGTGTGCGTGTGTGTGTGTGTGTGAGCATGAGCAATAAGAGTACAAACAAGGGGGCCCAGATAAAGGAGAGAAAGCCAGCTGTGCAGAGATGGGCTGGAGAGAGAGCTTCCCATGACTGAAGCAGTGTCTGCCTGCTTCTTAAATACTCCTGGCCTTGGGCAACGGCAGAGAAGCGAACTACTGAAACCTTAGGATACTAACCTTTTAACATACAGTGAAAGCTCCAAAACCATCCTCAAACTTGGCACTCACTGGGGAGTCAGATGAAAGGTGTGAGAAAGGAGAGGAAACCGCCAATACCCTCCTCCTGGTGGACAAGCTACAGAAACAAGGCAGGCCTTCGCTGGTAGCCCTGGGAGAGGTACAACTGGAAGCTTTTTCTCCTCTCTGGCTCCTTCAGCCCCATCCTGCACCACAGCCAACTCCTGCCTCTGCACGTGGACAGTGCAGCTCCCAAGTCCTTGTTTCGCTCTCACCTTCTCAAAGAGCTGCCCCTCCATCATCCTTCTATTGGCCTTGACAGCCTCAGACCTATGGACTCAAGAGTAAGTCCAAGCAGGCCCTGGAAGTAGACCCCTTTGGGAAGTTGCCATTGCACCTGGCTGTGGGGAGGGCAGAGAGCATGACTTGGGCATGAATTTCCTCTATCCTAGGAGTGGGAGTAGGTACTGGGAGCTTCACCTCAAAGGGGGACACAGGCTCTAGGTGGGCACTTCCCCCGTGGACTTGGCATTTTATGGTGAGGAGCATAGTGGAGCAGACCAGTTGCCCCCTAAAGCGATGCTTTTCAAACTTGAATGTGTGTGCACGTTACCTGGTGTTGAAACAAGATTCCTGGGCTTACCCGTGGATGTAGACATTCTGATTCAGGATGCATTTATAACAGGCACCCAGGTGCTGCTGGTGCTGCAGGGTGGAGCACACTTACAGTTTAAAGAGGAAAGCCAAGGGCAGGAGCCCTGGATGCCCAGGTCTGAGGACTGTAGTGCACAGAAATGTACTGCACAGAAATCACACTAAAACTTCGTCCTTCATCTGATGTCAGGATTTTGGCCATAATTTTAGCAAAGAATCTGGAGTAGTTGATGGACTATTAAATAAAAACCTTGAGGTGGACACCCAGCTATATGTACTGGGCAAATGTCACATTGGGATGCAGAACAGGTGACTTGATGCTGCAACTCACAGCAAAGGGCCCAAGGTGAGCAAATGAAACCTGCCTCTTGAGGGTCACTGTTGGCATTGGGAACAGAAAGGGAGCAAGGTGGAGACCAGAATCGGCCCCTTTTGTGTAAAAGAAATGATAGAGAGGAATAGAGCAAGGCTGGGTCTGGTATTTACAACTACATCTAGACGTCAATAAAAAAGACTGATGTTGAACTAAAGTGAACGGAATGAAGCATTTAATGTTAACTCTGCAGGTTCATCAAGAGGGGGGAGAAACATTTGGGAAAACCTGAGGGGAGGTCAGCACAGCCCTAGATGGCTGTCATCTGCTTCCATATGGTTGAGTCTAGTTCTGAACACTGTAAGAAGTTGCTAAAATGATTTGTTTGTTTGCCAAACAAGTGGAATGTAACTAAAGCTGCCACATGGAAGAAATCATATAGGTAGTTATAAGTTTTAGTTTCTTTAGAAAAATATTACGAACCATCAACCTTTTCTTCCCAGAGGAATCTCCACTTGAACTCTGGGTAAAACGGGTTTCCTGGGAAACAGATTGCATGGATAATGCTAGGGCTCAGTCACTTATGTCCTGAAAATGAGTCAGTGAAGCTTTTGTCAACTCCTCCATCCATTCCATTCTCAATTGAGCATGTGCAAAGAATTTGAAAGTAACATTTACTAGTTTATTACAACTTAGAAAGCCTTTGCTTATTAGGAATCTGACCATCATTATGAGGCTTGAATTTTTCCCCCCAAGCTCCTTCAATCATACTAGATAGGAATTTTTAAAACATATTGCTTCTCTTCTGAGATAAATTAATTCTATTGATCATGATTTCCCCAGATCTTTTACACTTTAAAAATTATATTATGATATAATATACATGCATTAAAAAGATACACTAAAATTAATTTTGCTGTGAGGATATTTGGAGGGTTATAACCATCTCTTAAGTGAAAAGCCAGATTTTCTTTGCAGTGCCTCTTTTTCTTTTTTAATTTTTAAAATGAAACCCTAAATGTACATGTTAATAAATTATTCTAAAATAAACATAAAAGTCAACAACATAATCAGAACCTTAGAGGCCTCTGTTTATCACCAGTTATAACCATTATGCTAACTCTTATAGCCTCATTTCATTTTTGTGTGTGTGGTTTTTTTTTTGGTTTGGGTCAGCATTAATATATAATTTACATAAAATAAAATTGGCTTACTTTAGGTATATCATTCGATGAGTTTTGATAAGTGTACCCAGTTGTAGGTAACCATACCACAATCATGATATAAAGCATATCTATCATTGCAAAATGTTCCCTTTAATTCCTGAAGCATATTTTCACTAGATGTAGAATTCTGGGTTGACAGGTAGGGGTCTGAGTTCCATTTAAAGCATATCCTAATTTTACAGATGGGGAAATTGAGATCCCAAAAAAGGCCTCAGAATGGGCACCAAAGCAGGACTAAAAGCATTACAGTGGAGTTAGGCTGAGCTGGCTTTAAATGACCTACCTTATATAATACTTAGTTTTAAAAAAATCTTCTGGATTTTTTTGAGGTGTGTGTTTACCAAGTAACTCTTGAACTTCTTAGTATATTCATCCTCTGGGTAACAAGATCAACAACATTTAGAAATTGCTTCTCCCTTTCCACTTTTCCCCCTGAATGAAATGCTTCCTTTTTCAAAACTATACTAACAGTTAAGCAACATGACAATATTGATCACATTCTTGGGCTATTTACAAGTAGAAAAGATTCTATTATCTGGTGTAGTTGCTCATAAACTAGAAAACTATCTTAATAAACATAATTTATAAGACTCAAAAATGTATATGCATACATTTTGGTGATGAAAATAGTTCCAAGTTTGAGAAAAGCTTAAAATTTGTTTCCTTCAAAGAGATATGTGGAATAAATTACTCAAATAATTTGACCCTGGTAAAGCTCCCCTATCTGTTTATAAAATGTAATAGGAAAGAAAAGTGCTAAGCAACATGAAGGGAGCATAGTACATGTAGGCCTCTTGTAGGTGGTGCCATGGTTATTCTGAGCGCAGAGTATGGGCAATTCCTACCCAGTCAGGCCACCTAGCCAGGCCCTGCAACTTCACACAGGCCTCAGGAAGTCAACTTTAAACTCAAGACATCTGAAGTGTGAATCACCTGGTTCTTGAAGGGGTCGGTGTATATACTGTCCAATTGACTTACAGCAGCACTTACCAGGTACATGCCATTTGAGGAGGCAGACAGAAGAATTTTCTGGAATAAATATAAATGCTCTAGAGTCTGACTAAAATGACACATGATTAATTTCAGTGCCATTCCCCCACAAAAAAACCAAACCCTAAGGAAGGAACATAAATAGTTCAGTGTAAAATTACTCAGCTTTTGAAAGCCATGGTTGGGTAATCAGCACAGAGGCTCTCTATAATGGCGTGTTAGAATGAAAAAGTCAGAGGCGATTTCCCCAGATATTTTCTTTACAGTAAAATGAAATAGAATAGAAAAGATATTATGGTCTATAATAATGTACAGTATCCTAATGGGAAACAGAAAAATGTAGTGCTTCCCAAACCCCTTTCACATCTTGACACACATAGAAATTTCAAATTATTTTAATGGCATACCTGGTTCCTTTTGGCCAGAGGTGATTTTTCTGGGTCCCTGATCACCACCCCAAAGGCTGAGGGATCAATATCTCAGGCATTACCACACCTCCTTCCTAGTCCACCAGAATCCCATGCCTCTGGTATGGTTTATTAGAAATATCTCATCAGAGTTAACACTATATAATACTTACTATAAAACTTACTTTGTGCCAGGCATTGTTCTGGAGCTTCATATGTCTTAACTCATTTAATTTCACAAACCCATGATATATATAATATTATTATCATTCCTATTTAGCTGAGGCAAAAAGAGATAAAGAACTTGCCCAAATTACTGGTAAGTGGTAGAACTGGGATTTGAATTGGCTCCAGAGTTCTTGTTCTTAAACACCATTCTAGATCTAGAAGACGTCAGAAAAGACCTTATTGAATCTATAAATGGGATGTGACCAGTCACAAAGAGACCAATGCTTGTAGAGCCCAATGGTATTTTGGTATAAATAGTAAATCATACATCAGTTCTGCCAGCCTTGTCCAGTGTGGGTGTCAGAACTATGAGGAAAAAGGTACTTCAGGGAAAAGTATTGCAAAGAGGAGAAGGAGCTACAAACTTAAAGTTTACTGTAAAATTTGTTATTAAAATACATTTAGAATTTAAGACAGTTTCTGGAAGTTGGCTAGTTTCTGCCAGGTATAATGTTTGTGTTTATGGTAGCTTCTCATATGAATCTGCTCAGAGCACAGCATTGCCTCTTTAGTTCCCAAATCCTTGCTTAGATCACTAAGCATTGAGGTTTAAAATAACAGACATGCAGTTTCTGATCTGGCATAGAAAACCCGAGAAGCTGACACTCTGTCCTAACAATACAGTAACTTGAACAAACTAAAAAATCAACAACTCTTAGATCTGTCTGAGAACTGAGATCATGGAATACTCCCAAAATTGGAGACACTAGTAGGTGAATACAAAGAATTACAACTCACCAGAGTAGAAACCTTTGCAGGAAACAGTGCCTGGTAGGAAAACCTGAAATGTAATTGGAATTCCTTGGGGCTCAGAGTGGACAACTTTGAAGGCCTGGCGCGAGGAGTGGGTGCAGGGTGGAAGGGGTCAATGGGGGAAAAAGGGGACATCTGTAATACTTTCAACAACAAAGATACATTTTTAAAAAACAAACCTCCAGGGGGACCCAACAATAGGCGTGGGCACACTTCTGTGAGTTTTATCTACAGGAGCTCTATAAATAACAATGAACAATTAACATGTAAACAACCAAAATGTCTTTCAGTAGGTAAATAGGTAAACTGTGGTAGATCCAGATAATGGAATATTATTCAGCACTAAAGAGAAATGAGCTATCAAACTATGAATAGACATGGAAGATACTTCAATGAATATAACTAACTGAAGAAGCCAACCTAAAAAGGCTACATACTGTATGATTCCATGTATATGACATTCTGGCAAAGACAAAACTATGGAGACAGTATAAAAATTAGTATTAGTGGTTGACGGAAGTTGGGGGGAAGGAGGAATGCACAGGTTGAGCCCAGAGATTTTTAGGGTAGTGGAAATTTTCTGGACGATACTGTTATGGTGGATACATCTTTGTCAAAACCCATAGAAAGTACAACAGCAAGAGGTAACTCTGATGTAAACTATGGACTTTGAGTGATAATGATGCATCAGTGTATATTCATTGTTTTTAGCAAATGTATCACTGTGGTTTAGGATGTCCATAGTGGGGGAGGTTGTATGTGTGGGAGGTGAGGGAACTCTTGTTCTTTATGCTCAGTTTTGCTGGGAACCAAAAACTGTTCTTCAAAAAAGTTTATTTAAAAAAATAACAAAAAACCTGATCTAATTTTTATATTGCTTTTCCAGAAAAGTAGAACTCCTACTAAAAGAGTAAATATAAGTAGTCCTCATAATCTATATTGATGTATTTTCATCAATAGCTCCAAAAGTTATTCTCTTTGAAGCAAGATTAAAGCAATACAGCAACCAGGCATCAGTTAAAATCTCTTTAAATTTTAGAGCAGAGGTGGCCAGTTTCATCTTTAGTACTAACTTTGCTGGGCTCAGAGTTGTAGCAGGAACTTCTCAGCCTATGTCCAGGCTTACCAGAAAAAAAAGCAGGAACTAGTTATATCTATTATGGAATGGAGGAATGGTGGGATTAATACCTTTTATGATGAATGTACTCTCTAAGTAAACTTTCTTTTTTTTGTCAGAGGCCTCTGGTAGCCAATACACTACCCATAACCATTCTCCATCCGGGATGTCTTTAAGTTCCTAGACTCCTTTGCTCTGGGTCATTTGCTCCAGAATTTAAGATATCAAGTGAGACATTTTTTTCCTCTTATTAGTCTTCTTGTAGAAAAGACATTTGTATTTCCTCAATTTCAATGATCTCTTTGCAATTTCAATTATTTTTCTAAAACAATCTCAGCTTTCAACTTGATTTCTATATAGCTGCTTTTATTGTGGGCTTATCCTTTTATTAAAGTCAGAATAAACTTAGGGGAAAATCCACGTTGGATATATTCCTACAGGGGACAAGATAATTATAGACAGTGCGGAAGCTACCCCAGTGGTTGACTCTGTTGTTCGTCCCTGACTCTGCTCTCTCCCTTTTGTGCTCATAATATGTAGGAAAAATATTTAGAACACAGTGGAGAAATTTACTAATTTAGTTTTAATAAATTGTTTCATTTACTATGTTCTAAAATTTTTAGGTTTCCTCAAACCCAGATTTGTGGATAAACTTTGTTCCTCTCCTCTTTCAAGGCGCTTTCTAACTGTATGTGTATTTCATATGTGTGTGTGTGTGTATATATATGTGTATTTACTACTCTTATCCTTTCATTGCCTCACCAGTACTTGCTTGACAACAGCTCAGAGGGGGAGGAGACAGGAAATGCTGCTGTGCCTTTGATGCAGTAAAGTGTACAAGTGTGGGACAGTCTTCTTAGGGACAGCATGAAACATTCTATCTTGTTTCTAGGGGGCTTAATTTTGGTTTCATTAAATTTCTTTTCTGTACTTGTACCATCTTCAGTAACTCAAAAATGCTTTATGGAAAGACTTAATCACTATAAGCATATTGGACGAAACCCATTTTCAGCCATATTCTCAGCTAGTGGCTTTCCTTTAAATGCTCATTTTTTAAAAAAAGATTTATTGTTTAGCTACAGATGGTTAGAACAAGATTTTGAATGTAGGTACTTTACCCAAACCACCTGCACCTCACAAAGGCCTCAGGATGAAAGGAGGAGAATTCCAAGTTACATTAAACCTGCAGCAGCCCTTTGTTAAGGAGCCAGCCTGTTACGAGCACGTCAGCTATGACTTTGCAAGGTGTCTAGGAAACTTTTAAGTGGGGAGATATGGTCTCCAGGGGTGTTTGTATAGTCTTACTTAGGACTACATGTTTTCTACCTGTGTGTCGTCTTCACCTTTCTTTCAATATCTTTGAAAAAGTTATCCTGAAATCGCTCTTAGCCTAATTAACAGCGTGCCTGCTGGTGTGTGCACAATTGCTCTCGGGTGTTTTCTTTGAAAAGGAACAACTTTCATTGTTATGCAGGATTAAAAAAACACTTTAAGGTATAAAACACCTTGGTTATATCATTTAGATGCAAAATGTACATATATACCCTATATATTTCACATTTCTATATGTTTATATATGTGTGTATATATGGTATAATATATGTATATACTGTTTTATATATGTTTTATTATATAAGGTGTGTATGTATATATATATTGTATTTTAAGTATCTCAGCTGATACTCTCCCACCTCAAATAGACATGTAGAATGCAATATGTAGTTCACAGGTGATTTGTTCCAACTCTTTCCTTTCAATTTAGACTAGGACTCGTTTATTGTTTTATTCCACACTTCTAGCAGTGCTTGGCGTATATTCAGTGTGTAATATATATTTGTTAAATAAACGAATGAAGAATCTGGTTTCTTTATGGCCCGACCTATTTTTTTCACCCTATCATCGTTTTCAATACAGATGGCGCCACATGCTTTAGGAATGCAAGCCAGCTGACTTATAATTTTGATTTTAGCCAAGTAGGTTTTGAGATGATTGAAAATGTTATCTGTTATTTTTGCCCATTGACATTTGTGTGTCACTTTCCCAAAACCCTGAAAGAAACTGTACTAATATTTGGAATGCCTACTCCTGTCTGTTCTCGAAACCATATGCCTTCATATCAGTTCCTATCTCTCCCATCTGTTCAGCAGACAAGGCTTTTCTGGTGAACTTTCTGATGGAGAACAAAATAGTTTCCAAGAGCAGAGTCTGCACTGAACCAAACACAGACAGACCAGAATGCCCCCTTCAGGGACAAACACCTTTCAGTATTGCTGATGGAATTGTAGCAGCAGTGAGAATCGCCTAGCACCTCCAACCCCTGCTGTATTTGCACCTATAATCTAGCTTCTTTCTCAAAGACTAGATTCATGTTTACTTTAAAAGAAAAAGTACTTTATTCATTTAACTGCAACTAATTGTTTATTAGAAGAAAAAAGTGTTTGGTGGAACTGTTACTGTAATTAAACAAGGAGCCATTAGACTGAGGTGGCGCTATGCCTTGGCAGCCTGCGAAAGCAAAGCAAAACCTGAGTCAGAGTCGACGCACTCGTGGCTGAGAAAATGAAACTTGCCAACTAGTCACAAATAGCCAACTAGACCATTTCAAATAAGGCAACAGCTTAAGTCATGCCAATTAAATAATTTCCTTGCTCTACTTCTGCGCCTTCGCTATAAAACCCTCTTCCCTAGCTCCTGAGGGGGGAGACCTAACCACATTCCGTTTGGCTCTGCCTGATTCGACTCAATGTATATAAACTCTAAAAACTCTTGAAATTTTCAATGTGCTGCAGTTTAGCTTTTAACAAAACTAAATCGAGTTTTCTTTAAAATTAACAAATGGACAAAATGTGCACAGACACCATGCCATGGGTGTGACCCCCAGGATGGGAGGAACACATGGCCATGAGTGTGAACAGAGGTAATAGTTAGGAACAGTGACTTGCTTAAAGGTAACAGTGAATCCCCTGCCCCAAAGTTTCAAAGATATGAAAGGCTTGAAGGAGTTATGAGAATTAAAAAGCTACCGTGACAAAGAGTATTTAGTGAGAGTAAAACAAAATGTGATTTGTCATTCAACTCCGCTGAGTTTAACTTAATAGAATAGCTAGGGAGTCTTGTAACAGTGCCTTCCTGCAACTAAACAATGAGGGTGCAGGTTTGGATTGGGTTGGGAAGGTATATAGTGAGGTTCATGGGTTCCCGAGACCTGGGTACTTAGAAGGGGTGAAGGGTGGGCTGTCATTAAAAGGGCAGGTGTGGGTACCAGGATGGAAAATTGAGGATAAAGAGGGGCTCTTGTTGATGGCATTGTGCCTTGGGATTGAATAGGTCAGCCTGTGTGCTTAAATGATATGTTACAGCGTAATAGAATAAAGTTCTCGTCTCTTGGCAACAAGTACAAAGATCTCCATAAGCATTTCTGTTATTTTAAAACAGCTCTGGACATCGTTATTAAAATGGGGAAAAAACACAGGAAACACTGACCTCCTGCATTGCACCCTATACAGGTGTGAAGCAGAGACAATGCTTTGATTTTTCTTTTTCTGATTAGATTTCAGTTTTGTGAATATCGTTTCCAGTTATTTGAAAAGAGTTGCCTTTTATGAAGCACCAGGCTGAGATAAAAGCTAGCCATATCTCATAGCCACACTTCTCTCCAAAGTGTGAGCCCACAGACAAGAGACGTCAAATCTGTCTTGTCAACATCCCAACCTCTCCCAAGGCTCCTGCCAAGAAAACGCATCTAAGCAGGCAGGGTGGACCCACATGCCAGTGAAACGCTGTCACCGGTCCAGTTTAATCAGACATCTTGCTGCTAATCTACAGAGATTTTTTATTTTAGCTCATTAAATAAATTGGAATAAAAAGCTGGCCTGTCAATTCTTCCGTTCAGTGTTTCTGCTAACCACTTGAAGTGAAACGCAGCTTTGCAAACAAGAATTATTTAAGTGTTGATTATTCACAAGTGTGTATGTATGTGCTTTTAATGGACTAGCTTATCAATTCTATTATTCTGACAGGGCTGAAGATTTATCGTGTGTGTGTGTGTGTGTGTGCGCATGTATTGGGTGTGCTATTCATGTGTGTGTTCTAGTGACTGTCTCAGAATATGAGGTAGAAAGAAAAGCCAGGAAAATGGGCTTCGCAGGAGACCACTTGGAGAACCTTATATGTGCCCCGTTGGCCTTAGGCCAAAGGGTGGGCTGCTATGGTAGCCAAAGAAGGAGCACTTGTTGTCCAAAACAAGGGCTTTGCTGGGCCAGATAAGGCCCCAAGTGTAGAGAGCCAGCATAGATTCCACCCAAGAGGGCCTCCCCTTGGGGTGAGCTGACCACAGCAGAACGGATTGGGAAGGTCTTTTGAAAGAGTAAGAGACTAGCTGGAACAGAGATGCAATCGCTCTCACGAAGGGCATGCAGGGTGAGAGAATCCTGGCAGCAGCGCATGAGCAGTGTCTGGGAGGAGTCTCTAGAAGGGTCCTATCACTGTGGTGCCACTGGATTTAGCAAATAAAAAACCAAAACAACCCACAGCCCCACAATGCCCACTTAAATTTGATTTTAGATAAACAATGAATGTGTTTCTGAAGTCCGAATTCAGCCGGGTGTCCCACTCTTTTCTCTGACGACACTGCCTATGGGAAAAAGTCTGAGTTCAACATCTGCCAGGTGTAGAGAGCACCTCGCTGGCTCAAGACAGTATTTTTCAAGCAAGAAATTTACTGACATGTTTCTGTCCTTGATGACCTGGAGGGGCCAGAAGCTGAGATAGAAAGAAAAGCAAGGTAAAAACACGAGGAAAAAAGGAAATCACAATGGCCACCTCCCTCTCCCTGCAATGAAGCACATCTGAGTTGGGAGAGGGAGAAACTAGGAAGAGTTTTGATTACTTCTTTATGATGGAGCCATTAATTGCAGACTTGAGGATCTTTTATTTCTAAAGAAGAAAAAAAAAAGTCATGGGACTGCTTGAATTTTTATACAGGGCTAGGGGAAGACTAGGACCCAGTGAAACACTTTTAAAGGGGCATGGGACAGAAAAAAAAAGTTGTATTGTTATAATTAGTTATACTCTGTTGTACATTTGAAAGCTGTTAAGAGAGTAGACCTTAACTATGTGAGGTGGTGGTAGCTAAACCTATGTGGCAACCACTTTTCAACATACACATATATCAATTATGTTGAATTATGTTGCACACCTTAAATTAATGCATGGTTCTAGGTCAGTTCTCTCTCAAATGGGAGGGGGCAAGTTGCCTTGTCATTATTTCTCCTTTGTGCTTATTGAGATTGAAATTGTTGATGCCCATGGAACAAGATGATAAATGAACTATTTTCTATAGTTCTAGGGCTCTGAGGACTGGGGCCCCCAAACTAAGAACTATAGGTAATAGATTTCCCACCTTCTAAAAAAGGGGCTGTCATAAGAGGTGAACCCAAATCTTCACCCATCTCTGGAACAGGCAGGAAAATACCAAGAATTCCCTGAGAGACAAAGTGAAGATTTCCTTGAAAAGAATTGGGAGAATGCTGTGTTTCTCCTTCCTCTGCCTCAAACTAAGAGGATCCTTTAAGAGAACCACCCACAAAGTGTGACGGGGAGGGTAAGGGTGCTTGTGGGTGTGAATGTGGGTGTGCAAGGGGGAAGAGTAGAACATCTTCACCAGCCCTGCTGCCTTCTGGGCAGAATGCTGCCGAGTTGCTGATAACTCGGGGGCCTAGTGCCACTGTGGCCCAGAGCAGGGTGTGAATGAGTTGGCAGGAGAATGTGAGAAGCATCTCCTGGAGCGTGGGGAGGGGTGGGCCATAAGGGTCAGTGTCCAACTTCCACATTCAAACACACGTAATGGCAGGGCAAGAGTACTGAGTTTCCCTCTGGGCTAGAGTGGACAATGGAACCATGTGCAAGGACATTCAGAAGTGACGTGCCCAAGAATTGTGCTTACCCAGGGCAGCTTGGCAAGCCCAGCAGAAAGAGGCCTTGTGTACTGTGCCAGCGGACATGTGGGCTGGGCTGGGTGTCACAGAGGATCCGCTGGAGAGAATATCATTTGCCTCAGGGAGAGGGACCATGGGGGGGTCCCTACTGGGAAGGGGTCAGGACCCATCAGCCAAAGAATTAGCTTCAGGACATGTGTCACAAAGAGGTCATTGAGGCTAGACTATAGTTTAGACTATTTTTGTCCCCTTACTTCTCTTGCCCTGACTCTAGAGGAGTGTGCCAGTTTTAAAACATGGCCCAACATGCTTTGATGCACCTCCTATGAAAAAGTGGGCTCTTATGTTCCTTTCCTTGAGTCTGAGCTCTGCAGCAGCTTGACATTACTAAGGTAGAAGTGATAATATTCCAGCTTCTGGGCCCAGGCCTTCAGAAACTGGCAGCTTCCACTTCCTTTCTTACAGATACTTGCTCTTGGAACCCAGCCCCATGCTGTGAGAAAGCCAAACAGTCACACAGGGAGGGCCTGTGTAGGTGTCCAAACTACAGGCCAGCTGTGGTCCCAGCCAACCATCAGTGTCAAACTCCAGCTGCCTGAGTGAGGCAGCCTCCAGATGATTCCAGGTCCCCATCTTTGAATTATCCCCAGCCTTTGAGTTGCCCTGGCTGGTGCCACATGGGGGAGAGATGGCATATTTGTAAACAAAATAAATGACTGTAGTGTTAAGCCTCTAACTTTAGGGAGATTTGTTGCAGGGCAATAGATAACAAGAATACAAACCCAGAATGAGCAGCTAATGAGACTGAACGGGGAGAGAGAAAAAACTTGCCCCTCCCTTCCTGCAGGTTTCTAAGGCCTGAGCTGTGAAAAAGGAAGACTCTTAAGATGTAATATTAGTATTTTGGCTTAGACCTGTTGAATTTTTTAAAACAACAACAAAAAGACTGAATGAAATTCTGAAAGTGACAGAAAAGCTAAGGAATTGGCTTGAGAGACTTTCTTCAGTGTCTGGGAAAGGATTTGGGAATTGGTTCTTTTGGGACTGTTTCTGTTCAGACTTGGGTTTTCAGATGTGATCTGCTTTGAAAATCATTTTGTTTAAAGAATGAACTATGCTCAGTTCACTTTTTAATATCACAGATATATTCCTATGAATTCTATATGATTATTTTTCTATAACGCAAAGGTCTTATACTATATAGTTTACTTTATTTGCTTTTGATACTTACAATTTTTCTGATGTTTAGGATGATTTTTTTTTCTAACTATAAGTAAGTGTTTATTCATAAACAGACCTTACTATAATGTTCTTAGTTCCTTCTTTCATTAAATAAATTCAGCTAGTTCCCTAAGAGCTATAATTTAACTGGCTTATATAATTTTTCTTTGGCCATATTACCCTTTCTATATCATCTAATTTTAGTCAATAGGATGGTCAAAATTGAGCACTTATTTTTGTATTTTGAAATATGCACATTCTTTCATTTTTATTTCTGACTTTTGACTGATACGTTTTGACTGCCATTACATAGAGATGAGACAAACGGTGAGCTGATCTTTACCTCCTCTCTCTCCCCTCCCTTTTATTTTCTTTTTCAGTCACATTATTCTACATTGTCAGATCATTTTGTGGCCCCTTTCCCCACCTTTGTTTTTGTCTTAGTTTTGCACTTAAATACGTTCAATTTCACTGCCAAGCGTTCTGCCCAAGTGTTGCCCACCGTGTTGGTTGGCTGGAGTTTTCCCTCTAGTGGTAGTCTTGTCAGCAAGGGCTCATTTAAACAGTAGCCCCTGATTTATTACAGCAGTTTTATGCTTCATGAACTAGAAGGTGAACATAACATCTGAGTCACATGCTTTCAAAGATAGAAAATCCTTTGTGGTGTATAAATTCCTTCACTCGCTCTTTGTCTCTCGAGCATCTTATATGCTTTCCTCTCTTGACTTGTATTGAATTTGTTGGGTAGAAGCCTGATGCCAGCTTAATTTTCTTGAACTTGTCGCCTGGCTGCCCAAAGAATTTTTCTTAAGAGTGAAAATCCTTTATTATAATTGTATCTTTACTAGCATAGAGTTTTGTATTGACTGACCTGAGTCATTTTTCACTGACACATGACATGCATTTCCATCTATAGATTTTAATTTTCTTTTATTCCAGGAAAATTTCTTATACTTTAAAATTTGTGTTCTGATGCATTCAAGTGGGCTTTCATCTTTTAGGAACTCCAAATATGCCCATGTGCCTATGTTAGAATTCTTTTTTTGTCTACTGTATATGTTTGTTTTTTATCATTTTAGTTAAATTTTTTTGTTTAATTCTGTTAATTTTCTAATTTCCATCTTGTGTCTCTTAATGTGCTTTCCACAGTGTCCCTTCTCCCTTGTTCACTTTCCAATTTTGTCTTTAAATTTGTAATGATTTTCCTTTTTCCTTCTATTTTTGCCCGTTTACTCCTATTTCATTTCTTCCTGTTACCACCTCCTATTGTGATCTTTTTTTATAGCTATAATTGTTTCATTAACTTAAAAAAAAATTATGGTAGAATATTTTATGACAATTTCCTTCCACTTTATGACCACACTCTTCCTGGTGAGTTCTCATCACCAATGGCAAAGTTTGATGCTTGTTGACACATATTTTCTTTCTATATGGATTCTACATGTATATGGTTTTTGTTACCCATATTCAAATGAATTAAAATTTCCCAGACAAGGAGTTTTAGGAGATTTCTATGGTCATAATAGAGGCAGGGACAGAGAAGGTAGCCCTTCTAGTATCTACATGACAGGCTCTATTTTCTGTTGCTACCATGATAGACTATTTCTTTCACATACGATGCTTCTATTAGTGATGTCTTCTTGGTCTCTCCAAACCTAGCTTTGTTCAGGAGGGTTTTTACCACCAGTTCATTCCATTGGCCTCTTTTGCTGGCCCCTGTTGCCCAGAGACACAGAGAAGGCATTCCAGGATGGCCCCCTTACTTTTAAAGGTGTGCTTATGCTGGTGCTATTTGGGATCTCCTGTCCTTCCCCTTCTGGGACCAAATATTTATTTTTGGTGATTTCTGTGGCTGAGCACAGCTAGATCCCCTGCAAGCCCTATTTTCCAGACCTTCTGTGTGTATGTTTCCTCAGAGGCTCTCTGCATGGCAAACTCTCAGCTGCTTTTGGTAGCACTTACTTTAATTTGAAGTCTGGGGTTTTCTCTCCCTACTGTTCCACTGGAAATGACGATTCTCTCCATTTCTCTTCTCCTTTGAATAGTTTTGGGAGCCAAATGGGAAAATTTAGAACCAAGTAGTCCCCACTGATGACTTTAACTCTTTTAAAACCATCCTAGCAGATTTGGTGTTTGAGCAGCTGGTATCAGCAATGCAGAAACACAAGCAGATGAATGGAACGATTATTATAAGTAACAGTGACAGTATCTACAGAAACTGTCAGAAACATAATTAAGCAACCAGTTATGTAGGTAAAATCTTATAATTCTGCTTTGAATGGATAGGGAGGGTGAATAGAAGCTGGTTTCCCCTGATTCCAGAGACTTATTGATGATTGCATGAGGAAACTTAATTATTGTATATCCAGGAGAACAGAGATTCTATCAGAGAAAGCTGTGGCTTATTGTTTACATTCAGTGTCAAAAGGAGTCACCCAAAAGATATTCCTTGTTGAAGTCAGGTTTGCACTGAAAGGAGCAGGATTTCTATCAAACCACTCCAGATGTCTGCCCACCTTCTCATAGAAATTCAACCCGATAAATTAGAGAGATCCATTTAAAGTTCACAAGCACATCTTCAAAAAAGAATGATCTTAAATGCCTGAGATGCATCCCTTTCAAATCCCTTAACCCATGCAACGTGCTGTTAGTTTATGGCTCTAGAAGCTCAGATATCTGGCATCACTGTCATTCTAGAAAGTTGCTCGTCTCTGAAGCAGATGTGCTTTACCACGAAGCCAGTGAGGCGTACGAATGTGTTAAGATTAAATTTCTTTCCTGTCAACATCCTCTTTATTATACTTCTCCTCCTGTCAGGTGGCTTTGGGTGGCCACAGGTGTGTGAGACCAGGCTAGGAGGGAGTTGTGCTTACGTGCCGATTTTGGATGCTTCTCACTCACACTGGACACACGTGAGTTGAGGGCTCTGGGCTACCAATGGCCCGCCGACCACCCTTGGGCTTGAGCTCCGTGCATGTTTGCACGTGCCCACGCATGGGCAGCTGTTGGTTCGTGGCACCTGGGAGTGGCAGCAGCCATCCTTTCTCCTGTGGGGAGCACTCCGGGCAGCTACCCCGCCCTCAGTGCCAGTTCCGTGCTCATGTCAGGCAGTCCTCTGGGAGTGGCTATCCCTGTCTTCACCAGGGTGTTTGGAGACCTTTGCTTCCCAATACCAGCAGGCCTTTTGGATAAATGTCCTCTCACAGTTGCCTCAATCCGTGTGGTGACAATGAGCTTGCCTGGCTTGATCTTACTCTGCGGTGGACAAGAAACAGACATGCCTGTGTGGGTGGGACCACCCTCCTCCCCATTCATGGGTCCAGGGGCGATATTCGGAAGACAGTGGTGCAGTTAACTTGAAGGAGAGCACATTCTAGGAATGCAGTGACTGTGGCATAAAGAGCCAGGAGGAGACATGGTTGTGTTGTTTCACATTCACACTATAATATTTTGAACTGAGTTCAATATAACTAGACCGTGAATTATTCATATTTCCTACATCTGTTGGATAGGACTTGAATTCGTGTCCATCATCACCTAGCACAGTAATAATGTGGAGAGAATGGCATGAAGCCAGTGTTCATAGATAATACAGCACCACAAGTAACGATATAACCAGCAATAAATAAAAGTTATTATGGAACTGCACAGGCAGGATCAATTTTGTTTCCATACAAATCGGTTTTAAAGAGTCACGGAATTTTGAGAAATAACAACATATTTACCTCTTTATTGAGGTGAGAGAGAGAAAGTTATCCAAGAATGACACACCTGCAAAAACCCCACAAAGGAATGATAGTTCCTGGATCTGAAGAAGAAATGGTGCCTAGACACTGTAAAGGATATTTCCATTCACTGATTGGGCATTAAAAAAATATGCATCAACCTCTTCTTCACCCACTATCCTAAATCTTAATCAGTATATCATCATATGTCAAAAGGCTTACACATTTTAATACTCTTCTAAATCAAATTGTTTATTTAGATAGGGACCCCCACAAAAATAATTGCCTACGGTCTCACACTCCTTTGGGGTGGCCCTGATGGGGTACTTATAAAATCTGGTTTCTGCTTATAGGTAGTTTTGTATCAAGCTATACATATGTAATCCAAACTTCTGTAATTATTTAATCTCCCTCAGGGAAGTCTCCCCGCTTTTTTGATGAGATATTAGCCTACTTAATCATTTTCTTTTTAATTTCATTCTGTCATAGAATTAGAAGTATATGAAATGTTATGAATTACTATCCTATTGTCTAATTGCTTCTAACTCAGTTTTACTATCTGTAAATTAATACTGTTTCATACACTACAGTACTTGCTTATTTATAAATCATTTTATATTTATTTGCTCTCTAAATAAATGATAAAGTCCTTAAGATCAGATATCATGTTCTAAATCTTTGTTTCTCAGTGTGAACCCAAAGCAGATGCTTAATAAATCTATAAGGAATTTATAATTGTCAGACTAAGAATATAAGGAATAAATTAATGTAAATAATAACACATGTGGATAGGTTTTGAGCTGCTACAATAATTTTAATTAAATACAAAGTCTGTTTTGCAAATACACTTTAGTTCAGCTAGAATGTGCTATTGGAAAACATCGGTGTAAAGTGGTGTATATGTTTACACTAGAGCAAAAAAAAAAATGACAAGTCTCCTTGCTTTAAAATATATTCGTTTTTATCTTGATTCTACTGACTTTGAAAGGTCTTGAGAATGTAGAAAGATCCCTACCCTTTCCAGTTCAGAGAAGCCATCATCACTTATCATGCAGCTGATTTCTATTCTGGTGCAATCAATCTAGTTAATGTCAAGTACCACTGACAAGAGCATTCGTGACTCAGTCGCCTGGAGGCATTCAAAGGGTTGGTGCAATGACTTGGATTGGAAAATAAACAAAAGTCCTCTGTCTGAACTTTCCTGCAAGTTGGATGGCCCCTCGAGGCTGTGAGTGAATGACACAGACAGGGAGGTACTTTTCATTTGAAGATGACATCACTGCCCGACCTATAGGGAATGGCTAAGAGTGGTCCATGCCTGGCTGGAGAACCTGTGCATTTGGTGTTAGCACCAGAATGGTAAACTTGGCCCTATGGGGCTGGTTATTTATTCATTTTCTACCTCCTCTGTCCCCTCTCCCCTTACCCCTGACTCACTGGGCTGAACTTCCCAAGAGGTGGCACTGTGTCTGTCTTCTTCATTGACATTTCCCTCTCACCTAGCACATGGCTGTCTTGTTAGTAGAGGACCTCACTGCATACTTGAAAGTTTGTCATCAGACTTGATGGCATTAAAAGCCTCTAAAGATATTGTGATCCCGGCGTCAAAATGTACTGTATCACTTTAAAGTCCATGATCCATTTATAACTGTTTCCTGGCTTCAGATAGTGACAGAAGTGTTTGCAAAAAACATGGGGGATAAAAGTACATAATTTCCCTCTTACTTTCTTCTCTGCTTTTGTTTTACAGTCCCCGAGTACTGCCCCTTGACCTTTTATCTCTCCTGTCATATTCTTCATGCTGGCTATGAAGTCCTTTCACGCAGGCCTTGCTCCCTTTCAAATCATGCATTGTCTGAGTTATCATTCCTTAGAAACACAAAGCATCCCCCAGAGTGAGAGGGGAAAGTCACAGTGGCATGTAGATAGCTCAGGATTTAGTTTAGCATCCTCTCTGTCCCCATCACTCTCTTATCTCTGTATATTTGTGTCTATGACAGGAGCACTCAACCCTCATCTTGGCATTGGTAACCTCATTCTAAATCTCATAAACGTTCGCTGAGTGAATGAAGGGATACATGCCTTGAGAGAGTGAATTATTTCCTTTGATACCCCTTGGCTTCCCATTTCCTTGGTATCCAACAAAGAATTTTTAGTAACAAATCCATTGTTGTGTGAAATGACATTTGCTGAGATCTTTCTACTTGAAAGGCTGTGTATCTGACACATTTTGACCAATTACGGATGCTTCTCTTCACTGGGCTGAGCTGAAGAAGCTGCCGGACAGAGCACATCCTGTAATTAGGTAAATTTTGAGTGGATTTATCCGAAAGTAGCCTAATGAATGACACTGCTTGTCATGGTGACACCGCCTTTAAGCACGAGGAGGCAGGCGCTTGTGTTTGCTTGTCCTGTTAACCAGCAGCAGTATGGATATGCTTAATTTGACCTTTAAGCAGACACAGCTCAGGCTCAACTGTTTTCCTTATATAACCATTTGGCAAACTTTGTCTATTTTAGCCAGTACTGATTCCTGATTCCCTAACAGCCTCAGTTGTTAAACAATGGGGACATTTTAGGGTGTCAAAGTGAAGTAACATGGCATGAGCACCAACCATGTGGAAGAAACGGGGGTCGACAGGAGCTGTAATTTTCCTAGAACTATTTCTAACTCCAGGCCAGCCCTTTTACAAGTGAATTTTGCCATTGTGTGCACAGTGTGATTTCATAATCTTGGGAGAGCTCTGATACAGCTCTCCTTCTGCAAGGCCCTTTCATCTGCTGGCTGCCAGATGAAATTTTATTTCAGCTATTGACATAAGTATCCCTGGGAAGGAACATGCCCATACATTCTTAAATTCTGCTCTCTCAGAATGCGAAAGGTCAGAGAGCAGATTTTAGGAGGTGTAGGAAGGAAAGAATTATGGGGGCAATTTCTACCAGAGCCAGCCCCGGCAAACACAATGTAAAAATCTCGATTTTCTGTATGCCTCCACGGGACAGTGACTAGGGCTATTTGTCACAGCAAGTCACACCAGATCAAGAGTGTCTTCTTCATTCAACCTTGTGCCATACCATGCAGGTGGAATGAATATGCATGAAACCTAGACAGGAGAGATCTCAGTTAACATGGTGTTCTGAGAGGCACTGATAGCATGCTTTTTGCTTCCTTTGGTTTCCAGAATAATAGATGCACTGCAGTATTTAGGGTAAGTAAATTTTGTGTAGAGACCTACTCATAGCCGTATCAGCAGGATTGACCTTTGCTATTGTTTCGGGTGCATTCTCCTTTCTGCCTAGTGTTCTTGGCAGTGTTTGTGTTGGAGCAGTTGCATCCTTCATGCTATTTGGAGAGAGAGGTGCCTCTTTAATTGAGGTATAATGATAGAATTGATACTACCCTGAGCAGAATGAATGAGACTGTGACACTTGTGCTATTAAACATTTTCCTGTAAGAACAGTTCAGGGCGTTACTCATTAATCACTTACTATCCAGAATCAGGCAGAGCTTTTTAAGTTCAGATTCTCTCTGTGATTGGGCAATAAAGAAGAATAGGAAACTTATATGCATTTCTCTCTAATGTTGGTGGAATATCTATGGATGTCAGAAGTGATCCCCAAAGGATTATCACAATTTACAAAAGAGTCTCTCCTGCTTCATTTTTTTTTTTTTAAATATGTTTTTAAAAAATTGACTTCAGAGAGAAGAAGGCAGAAGGAGAGAGAAACATGGATCAGCTGCCTCCTGCATGCCCCCTACTGGGGACTGAGCCTGCAACCTGGGCATGTTTCCTGACAGGGAATCAAACCAGCAGCCTCCTGGTACATGGGAAGATGCTCAGCCAGCTGGGCCACACCATTCTCCTGCTTCATAACACCTGCACTGATGAGTTAAAGTCTGCTTGCATGCACACACTTTTTGAATCTTACTTAAATAACCAAATTACTCCCATAATTTTTAGTTGTTTTATTATGCACAAATGAAATAGTAATTACAGGGCACAATCAACTATATTTGTTTGAACCTAGCAATATTTTATATCTGTCTTGGATCATGGAGGGGTGTTTCCTGAATTCTTTATTGGATTAGTCCTTCAAGGAGAAGCTGGAATTGATCAATTTTTCTAGGATCATCATTTAACTGCCTCACTGACATCAAGGGGGCTGGAAATAACTCTTGGAACAATGTCCAAGAGGTAGAAAAGGAAGAAAGGATATTTCTTTTTTGGAGTTACTCCAGGGAAGAACCAAGATATTTCTTGGTTAAGACAGTTTTGCAGAGATAAATGAGATTGGTCAGCACACCAAAGCATAAAGAGATCTTCAGAATCTTAAGAAGGGGACTCCAAAGTTACTGGTTTGAATTCTTTGGGAAAGTTGATAATGAAGGACTCACAATTTTATCTGAATCTCTTGCCACTTGCCTAGTCTATGCATCATTGTATCCTAGTGATGTCATCATCATCTTCATAATTTAGCATCTGAGTTTTGGGGAGACAAAGCAGTATGCAAGTCAGTGCTGCTGAAACTGCACTGTAAACTTCTTGAAGACTAGATTTTTTTTTCTTATTTACCTTTGTAACTTTACCATGTAGCTCAGTGTCTAGGACACAGTTATTTCTTAGTAAATGGTTGTCAAAGGAGTTAATATTAGAAAGGAGTCTATAATCTGTGGAGGAAGTTAATGTATATAAAATAATAAATTAACAATACAAAGAACATTGGCAAGTGTCTGGTGAGATTCATAGAATGAGAAGGTTAGAGGTTCAGAAAAGGAAAAGATCTGGGAGGCTTGAAAAGGAATTCATGGAGGAAGCATAACTTGAGCTAAGCCTTGGATATAGTTAGAATTAAAGTTGTAGTGGGTGGAACAGACTCTTTCTGTGTCCCTTTCCTTGGTGGGCAGTATTGGTCAGAAACAGAATCTAAGGGGAATGTATGGTTTAGGAAAAAAGCAATGGCATCAAAGTTGGTGACTAGGAATATGAAGGTCAACAAATTCAGGGGAATAAAAAATAATACAATTTTGGAGAGACAAGAGAGAGGTAAATCAGTATTCTTTTGACGTTTTAGTGATGGGAGCCAAGAACACAGTTGAATTTGAGCTAAGTTAGAATTTTAATAAAGGTTGCATTGCGCATATTCCTATCCAGGTTGTCTTGGCAACAGGGTTCCCAACCTTATAATAATGACAATTTAATGGGGAAAAATCCTACACACTAATTAAATGTAATTAGAGACAGGGCAACACGTGGTCTAATAAGCGCCACCTTTGGAAGTGGTCTAGGATTGAGTTTGGAGATGGGTGATGAGCGAAATAATTTGTCTATGCATAAAAGGATTAAGTTAAATCTGCCTACCTGAAATAGCCTTCGAGTTACTGTAGACCTGGTTTCTCTTGCTTTTTAAAATCACAATTAAATCATAAGCCATATAGTTGCATGACCACCAGAATTGCTATTGGAAGGAAATTTAAGACAGATGAAAGCTAATTTTCTGATGACCAGAATAAATTGGTTTGGAATCAGTGCACAAAAATGAGGATATCTCTGCAGGTTTTGGCCATTGAGAAGTATGCAGAATGCTAGAGAATCCCCATAAATCATTACAGAGTTGTCTCCCATACTTATGCTGAAGGTAGGATGGAAGTAGTATCAGCTGTCTCCTTTGAAATGGGAGAGGGGCATTAGCACAAACGAGACAGAAAAGGGAAAGGATTTCTGCTGCTTTTTCCATTCTCCAAAGGAGAAACAATTTTGAGAATATGGAGACTGTGAAAACCAGGAGATTGATCTCTCTGTCAGGAAGTCATGACCACCTTATACCTGCTCAGTCATCTACTTCAATATGATTGACGGTGCCACGAGAAAGGTGATACCCCCCTGTCCCGGGAGGTATTTTGCCAGTCCGAAGATCAGAAACTCTGGCAAATAACTCTGGTTGGCTTAAGTTTCTGTGCCCACCATCCTTGATTAGAGTGGTGGGGAATTAGGGGAAGTTAACTAGGATAAAGCCACAGTTAGGAAAATGGCTTGCATCTTTGCAATGTCCCCTGCCCTCAGGAAAAATGGGAGGGACCTCTGAAATGTTAGAGATTAATAATAAAAATAGTAATAACAATAATAAAAAATGATAAACTTGTATAATTGTCAAGGATTTTAGGCAAATAGGCATAATAGTTGAAATCATATATCATATAAGAAAATATTTTAAGGGTGGTATACATTAGGCTGGTTGCAAGTTAAGGGTTTTAATAATGAACATATTGGTTTCAGAGTAAATATGTAAAATCTCTTATAGGGTACAGAAATAAAGTGAAGTTCTAAAGTCAACAACTGCTATGCAGCAGTTTGGAAACATGCATTCTGGTTCCTAGGCCAAGCATCTTTACCTGGTCTAAGCCAACTGTCAAGTTGTGCCCCTTTCCTTTCCGGTACCTTGAGCATACCCAAATAGAGGTAGTGAGAGTAGAACAGGGGATCAAGTATCTTCCCTTCTATCCACACAAACACATCCATAAGAAAGGACCTGGCGTTGTCTTTATACCTCTATGTCATTTGAAGTGATTGTTTTCCGATAGTCCCCATTAATTGCCTAACACTCTGGAAAAGATTAAATGGGGTAATATTTTATTAAAGTCCTTAAAGAGTGCTCTATACTTACTTAACTCACAGCCACTTATTACAATCCAGTGTTGGCCTCTCCACTGCACTGAAATTGTTCCCCCTGTATCATCCATGGTTCAGTGGATACATCTTCTTTCTTGCACTTGCCAACCACTGTCTCCTTATGAATCTTTATTCTCCCTTGACTTTGTACTAAGTGGCTCTTCTTGTTCACTTATTATTTCTCTGGTTTTTCCGGTGGTTCCTGTTCCACTACTCATTCTTTAAATGTTGGTATTCTGCTGGGTTCTATCATCAACCTACCAATATATTCCCATCTACTTACTGTCTTTCAGTAACTGAAACATTCTTGTGGTTTTTGTGCCTATACCTTGAAATAAGTATCTCCAGCACAGACATCTACCAACTTGAGAATTGGACATCTAATAGTTCACTAGATATTTTTATCTGCACGATATATAGACACTTCAATTCAGTGTGAATTGAACTAAGTGTCAAGTGAACTATCTTACCTCTAAAACTTCTTTAAAATAAAAATGAGTTTTGTTGGTAGTACCACCATTCATTTAGTTATCCTAGATACAAACCTGTGAGTCATTGACAGCGTGTTTCCCATGGTTCTTGTTAGTGAGTACAAAGATGTCAAATGTATAGTAATTCTCCAGATACAGACATCCCCCACTTGCTTTAAGTGGGAAAGTCATTTATCCTGTTTCTCTCCCTTTGCAGTGATTCCCTCTAAGATACTCTGGGGTGGGTGTGGTGATTAGCCCCTACTTGACAGCTCTACAGACCCAATGGTCTGTTGACCATTACTTCAGCCCTTGTTTCCTCCATGGATTGCTCTCACTCTGCTGCTCACCCCTATAACCTTCTCTACCTCTTGACTGTCACCATTGGCTTCCTTCAGATCTCCAACATCCTGAATTGCTACATCCCCCTAACCCCACCTGACAACTCATGTCCTGTGTTCTTCTCCCTCTCTGGCCAGGATAACCACCTCATTGGTGTTTTGTTTTGTTTTGTTTTAATTGTTGTCTGGTGGTAAGAAGAGAGAATGTCTGGTTCAGGAGACAGCTAGGCAGAGTATCACTCTTTACCTGGAGACCTCTCTGGGTCAAGTTACCCGGTGTACAGTATGCTACCCAGTCTGACATATTTGGACATAATTTTACCATCTCATGGTTAATTTTCTCTCAGGGACTTCATTCATTCTCAGTCTAAAGTGGACTCTTTGGTGACACATCTAGATCATAAAGAATCCATAATGTCTAATAATATGGCTAGATGTCAAAAGGTTTCTCACAGAGCTCTTGAGCCCCATGGCAATCAGTGGATGTGACTGGGATTCCACATTCCCTCCTCAATTCATAGACAAGAAGGTACCCACCTTTGGAGATAGGGGGGAACAAAGAGAGGGTACTCCTGCCTAACTTACCCAGCACCCAAGACTCCCATCTCTGTTCCAGAAAAATATGGGCTTCAGAATTCTGAAATTAAAAGACCTCTGAAAACTGAGAGGTTAACACCATCTACTTGGCTATGAACCTGAACTTGTCTAGGTTCATTCGAGGTGACTGAACTGAAATGAAGTTATCTCAGTTCTTTGTTTATCCCACTTGTTATGCATATTCCTATACTTCACTGAAGAAATATTAACATGTTGGAGTGTGGTGCTGTTGTAGACCTTTCTGTGTGTGTTCTGGAGTAGATGGTATACACACCATATTATTTTTATTTTATTTTTAATATATCTTTATTGATTTCAGAGAGGAAGGGAGAAGGGGAGAGAGAGAGATAGAAACATCAGTGAGAGTCATTGATCAGCTGCCTCCTGCACCCCCCTACTGGGGATCAAGCCTGAAACCAGGGCCTGTGCCCTGACTGGGAATCCAACTGTGATCTACTGGATCCTAGGCTGATGCTCAACTGCTGAGCCACACCGGCCAGGCCACACCATAGTATTTTTATTAAATCTGAAACTTTCCACATCCTTAAGCACTTCAGGTCACATGATAAAGGGATTGTGTGACTGTGCACTCTTAACAACTGTTTCTGATTTCTGGCTTTTGGCACCTTCCACATTAGCCAGCCATCAAGTCCTGACAATTTTATCTTTATTTCTAAATCTATGTCTTTGCTTCTATTCGTGCTTTCACTAATCAAGCCATAGACCAAAACTCCAGGTGTCTGTAGGATCAACCTCTCCTCTATTGGCCAGAATAATCTAGCCCTTCCCCCAAATTTTATGTGACCACTTAGAAAAATAAAAGCCCTGCACTTGACTGAACCCAGACTCATTATATGAAGTATGACCCCTGGGGAGTTGGGAAGCCCTCCACTCCACTCCAATTCATCTTTGTCTCATCAAGAATTCCTGCTAAATGCATACACTTGTACTCCCAACAGATGTGTAAAGCGTATTTGTCAAACAGTTGAACAAAGGAACTAGTTGCTGCCTTGGTCCTGAGCTGGTTGTCATGGCTTAGGTAGTCCTGGGTCTGCTAGTCCCTAGATTTTTTTCACAAATAAAAGTGTGTAATGGTAGCTTTTAAAATGGCTGGTTCATATTAGCTTGGTCGTCTCATACAGGCCTGAGAGAGAACTGCTGCTTTCCCCCGAACTAGTCTTACACTTTAATTCATCTTTGTCCAGAATGACCAGAAGGGAAATGAGGAAGGCAGAGCACAATAAATAAGAAAATCAGTACATGTGCTATTTCTGACACTTTGAGAATGTTAATAACCCAAGAGATGTATTTACGATCTCACAAAAATAAAGGTTGAGCCGGCTTCCAAGTCCTTCCTCAATACCCCTAAAATCTGGATGTAAGTTTGTTTCTTAGAGTGTGTGTTTATCTGAGAAAGGACCAAGAAAGTGTGAAAGTCTGAAAAATTATCATTTCCCCAGGTCCCTCATGGACCACATTATAGATGTTTCCGAGATTTGAAAAATGCTGTGCATCTGCCATTTAAAAGTCATATCTAAATGTACTTGGTACCTTCTAAGTAATCTTTTCTTTTTAATTGTAATATTATTTATGAGTTTTCACTCACTAGGAATTCTGTGTCACTTTAAAAGCTATGGAATGAGACACAATACATCAGGAGAAAGACATGTGCTGATGAAATACGGTCCCGAATGTCACCGTCCCGGTGATGTATGTTAGAAAAGGGATGGAAGAGTGAAGTTGAGGGATGAGTCTGTGCGCTGTGCATTCTTGAATAATCCCCATGAAAACCGTGTTCAACATCATATAACCAGAAAGCATTTGCCTGCAGAGGGAACCATTTTGCAAGGTAACTAGGTGAACACCACTGACACACTGGTCATGTCCATTTAAAGGTCTAAAATCAAACAAAGCATAAGAAAAAAATCAGATAGATTGTATTTGAGTCAAAATAATCCAAGCTTTGATGGGCTGGTAGGAATAGGCTGTGCATATGGTGCGCATCGTTCAGGAAGTTCTGTAGACAAAGTTAAATTCTTTTAGCTCTGAGAATGCTTGCTATAGGTTTCTGTAATTATGTAGTAGCTTTTTCACACATCTTCATATTAATGATCACCTGTTATTTAACTTTCAGCTGACAGCCCTTCAACTAGTGACATTTAATTTACTGTTCAATTTTCCTTCTTGGGCCTTTAAATGGTTCTTAAGGACAAACAACTGAGGACACAGTGTCAGTCCCACAGAACATCAGGCATGATGGTTTTTCTCGATAAATATCTTCACAGTAAGTGTGCCAACCCAAGTTTCACTTACTGCGTTCTTAGGCGGCATACTGTTACTTTAAAATCGTGTCCTCCACACACAAAATAGCAGTGGGCAGATGCTGAATGTCCTTTTATGAGTTGCTTAAGACAGAGTGCTTTAGGATATGCTTGCTGTTAGTCGTGCCAAAGGCCATTATTTACACAGCAAATCTTGCTGTCTGCTTTTACCTGTTGGTAAACTCACAAAAGGTTACCCTTTTACAGGAAGGTGAGCCGGAGAACAAGTCTCATTTATTTACTTTCCAACAGATAAATCTTTTCTTCCAGTTCTTTCTCACACTTCAGAATTAAAAGTAGTACCCACACGTACTTTTCACTTCAGAATAAAAAAAATACTTAAACAATTATTTTTCAGTTAATGGAGAAAATATTTTCTAAAGAGATGTAATGGAACATAATTTATGGGACTTTGGGATTTTCAAATTGGGGAATTTTATTTGGGAAGTCACTAAATTCCAGTGAAATTGAAACTTGATATAAGCATATTCTCATGATTTTATAAAATGTTTATGACACTTGGTGGTCAACATTTTGAATGACTGCTCTTCTAATATCTTTTGCACAAACAATAGCCCTCCATGGTGCCCTGCAAAAATTGTTGTTTTTGCCACAATAGTTATAGATGTTCATGCAACTGGCACCGTTCCTTTAAGAAACATATTGTATTCGTCTTTATAAGCCATTTATCTGCTATATACAAAACTTATTCTATGGATGGAAGAAGGAAAATGTTACTTTGGGGACTCAATGCTAATAACATTGTATTTTTCTACTGGTTAATAAATTAGAATATTCTCTTTGAAAGGACAATTAGCATGTCCCTAATATGAAACATGATACAGGGATCCATTTTGCATTAACTCATGATTCAGTTGGCTTCTAGTATGCCACCCTCTCTTTGCTTTCCCCCCATCTTTCTGACCATTCCATCCTCTGATGGAGCCTGCTGCCCTCCCATACTCCATCAGTTCTGTAGGCTGTAGCTCACTTTCAACTGCCAACATTGGAGTTTTCTCTGGCTGCTGGAGTCGACTCAGCCCACAAGCATGGGAGGCTAAATGTAAAATTAAATGCTTCCTCAGAGCAGCTCCTAACTAAAGACCAATGGCAGTTGGTATCTGATTACCCTAGTCTCCTTTCTTTATGGAGGAATAACTTTAAGGCATGCATTTTACATTGGTTTGCAGAGTTCTCCAGGGGAGTTAAGCTCCAGCTGTGAACAATGATGAACTTGCTTGACAGCACACTCTTTATTGGCTGCCTTCCCTTCCCCATCTCTTGTTCCGATTCTGCTACCAGTGTTTCCAGGAGTTACCTCCCCAAAACTACTTATACTCAAACGCCTGCTTCGGTATCGACTTCTGGGGGAGCTCAAACTGAGACACTTGTCTATCACTTTTTCTTGATCCGTATCTTTTGGACATCTAAATGTTAGAATAGCCACGGGCTTAGTCCTTGGATGACTTCTCTTCACTAAATTTATTTCCTAGGTGAATTCACTCAAACCTAAGATTTCAAATGCCAGCCAACATTATGCCTCAAGTTATGTCTTCTTTTCAGAATCTCAATTATTTAATCAATATCTCCACTTGTATGTCTACTTAGGCATCCTGAAAATTAGATTTCTGTAATTTCTGCCCTAAGTGGGTAGGAACTAAATATCTCAAGTGGTATTTTGGTTTTTCTGTTGAATATACTGATCCTAGTTTTGTCAGATGTCATGCAAAATATGCCTTCTTCATATTCACAGAGGAGATCTTCAAATATTTAAGGAAAATAGACATGTCTCTTTGCCTCTAGGTTTCTCTAGGATCCAGGTTCAATAAACCTCCTTCACTCAAATGTCCTCATGTAACAACACTCATAGATATATCATATTCTTCCTATTAACAGTCCAGTTTTTATTGTTCCTCTCATAATAAGACAATTAGAATTAAATCTTATATTTCTGGTATGGTTTAACTGATGTGGGATCAGTCTCTCTCTCTCTCTCTCTCTCATACACACATATATTTTATCACAATATATGCATTGCTTGCAAGTACTTGCATTGAACTTCTTTGTACATGTAAGCAGTTACTGTTTTTTAAATAAAATTGGACAATCATAACTAGAGAAAAACCAATACATCTTGACAGATTTTTCACAGAAGGTCTTGTTTTTAAAATGTAATTTTAAGGTACTTTCTAAATTCAGGAAAGGGCATTGTGAGAGGGTCAGAAAGGTAATATAAATTTGTATAAAAGACAAAGAATGCTGTGGTGCTTATTTTGAGTACCTTATCTTTGTGACATTTATCTCAGTGGCCTATTGGCCAGTTCCTTCCATCTCTGGGGAAATCTGCAAGTCTGGGTGAGGTAAGAAATTTGAAAGAAAGCAGACTACTTTTGTTTGTTATAATGGAAAAGCATTTTATTCCCCTGTCAACTAGACCTGGGTACACAACAATTGTTCTTTTTGCTTAAGAAGATGGATTTGCTTTGGTTTAGGAATTGTCAGACCTTAACAGGGGACAGTTAATTCAGTCGTATTGAGAGAGTAAGAGACATGAGCATGAGGACATGCTCTAAGTACAACTGATCACATAATAAGATCAGCCACTTTCCTGTGTGCTAATGAAAGCAACAATAATGTTGGGCTCTTATATGTGTATGCATGGCATTTACAGTTTCCAAAGCACTGTCGCAAATGATCTCCAGCCTCCCTTCCTCCCTCCCTCCCTCCCTCCCTCCCACCTCCTTTCTTTTCTTTCTTCTTTCCTATCAAGTATGTGTTAGGAACTGTGCTAGATACAACATAAAATATTTCCTTGTCAGGAGGAGAAAATCAAAATTATAGAGCCTGCCTTTATTACTGCCCTGCTCACCTGATCATAAAGCCATTAGTTCACTTCTAAGGTAACTGCTGTAAACCCCATGAGAACTCACCCCATTTGCCCAACGAGGCTGGTTGTCTTGATGGCAGATAGACAAGTCAATGTGTATTTTAGATAAAGCCTATTATTCTTTCATTGTCTAACAGAAGATGACCTGAACAATGATTCTCACCAAAATGAAAATCAGAAATGCAATATAAAAACTAAACTCAGAACACACAATGCAGAAGCTTACCTCAGTGTTCCAGAGATTGACACTGATGCTTTAAAGAAAATTCAACTTCTCAGTGGGAATTCAGCTAGAAAAGGCTTTTATCTCAATACTTAACACAAAAATATTACCCAAGATGGTATCTGACAAGTGATGAGAATTTTTTTTAATGTAAAATTAGCTTTGTAATGCATAGTTTTAATATGATGATATTGACAGAAGATGAATGATGGTTATAAGTTCAAAGGGGGCTAAAATTCCTAATGATGCCTGAACTTCTTAAAATCTGTGCAATTCATTGACTTTAATTCTATGAGAATTGGACCTTCACCATTATTAATTTTTAAACACTGCAGAAGAATAAGATAATAACTTTTTCATGTATATTTGAGGACTTGAACATTGAGATGGCAAGAGCTAATGTAACTTAATTTCAAAATTAATGAATGAGGCCACATTTGAATGAGCCTTTCTGATTGCATTGTGAAGCCAGCTATTTCAGGGAACTGTTATTCTTATCTTAGCTTGACAAAAAAATGGTGGTGGGATAATATCAATAACCCATTACAGGGCTGGGAGCCTTCTAACACTAGTATATACTGGAATTTGCATTTATTTGGGCTTTATGGGTCACTTAATGAGAAAAGAGGTCATTATTGTCAAATTCTAAGGCCAATGGAACCTTTGAGTTTCTAAGGCTCATTTTGTGGTACGAACATTTGTAACATTTAACTGCAGAAATATGGGACTTTGCAGGATCAGCATCATTTTAAGGAAATCATAGCTAAGCATTAGTGACCAGATTTATTTTCCTCATCTAATGACGTCAGAATGGAAATGGATTTTAATATCCCATTTTCAGTGCTAGCAGGCTGCACTACCTGTTTCTGTGGGAGGTGGAGGAGAGCACGTCACGTCTGTTTGATATACGATCAGTCTCTGGGAGCTTGGCTTATTAATTACTCGACAGTGAAGCTGGAGAAATAATTGAAATGTGTTGGGCTGTGATGTTCTTTTGGTGGGAAATCCCTGGTGAATCGGGCTTCCTGAGATTGTAAACTGAAAGAAACAGGAAGAGTTTTGGTCTGTTCATCATGCCTTTTTGTTGTTTTCAAAGGTTGTTTTCAAAACTGACAGCCAAATTTGGATTTGTGGAGAGAAACATTGAAAGCATTCAATATAATTCAACAAATATTTTCTGAACCCCACTCTGTGCCTTTTCCTGTATTAGCTATTTAGAATTGTGTAAACAAAAGCCTTGAATTTCTACTTTACATACACCATTGACTTGAATTGGCAATGTGGAAATAGTAAATAAAAAATAATAAAAAATAAGAGCTTACTAACAAAATTAAAATGTAGGAAATGTTTTATGGAATCAGATGTGTAATCAGAGAAGAATTTGTTTGTATAATGTGACCACTGCCCAGGTATGGGCAATCTGGCTTGGATTTTAGAGCCCAGGCACCTGGATTCCAACTGCCTGGACTTAAATCCCTGGATTTAAATCCCCGCATTCACCAGCTCTGTGATCTTTGTCAACTACCTACTGGTTGGCTTGCAACATTGGGTGGTTACATGGATTAATAGATGAATTTACTTAAAGCATGTAGAGCAGTGTTGCACTAGTGATTACCTTCATTATATCCCATTCTGTGACGTTGCCATTGCAAATGACTTGGTATTCTTTATTTACTCTACTTTGGCAAAACATATCAAATGGCCATGTCTGGCAGACAACATATGAAATCAAGTTTTATGTATTTTGGAGGCTGAGAGGGGTTAGGGACCGCATCACATCTAATCCATGAGCTTTCAAAGATAATATTTATATTTGTCCTTATACATTTCCCTGAATGTCAAAGCAATATTTATTATAGAAAAGTATTCAAACAATATAGAAATGTCCTAAGGCAGAGCTTTCTTTGTGGAAATGCAAATACACCTGTATATGCACACACCATTGCTATACTGATCAGTATGATTTTTAAAAAGCAGCTTCACTAGAGTATAATTTGCATACCATGAAATTCACAAAGCGAATTTGAAGATTTTCCGTAGATTGTCAGAGTTAACTGTACAACCATCACCACAATCCAGTTTTAGAAATTTTCCATCATCTGAGCCATTCTCATGCCCATGTTCCCACTTCAACTCCGTGCAACCATTGATCTGTGTCTGTCTATAGGTTTGCTTTTTCTAGAACATTCTATATAAGTGGAATCATATGATGTGTTTTCTTTACAGCTATCTTTTAAGACTTAGTATAATGTTTTTGCAGCTCAAACATGTAGCATGTATTACTTATTTGCTTTTAAACTTGATATGACATTGACATCTGCCTTTATCTCTCTAGTTGTCTGGAAGTTTTACATGTTTTCCTATCTTTATATACTTATTTAAAAAAACGGATTTTTAAGGCTTAGAGATAATTTTACAGTTTTTACACAACTCTCCCCAAATAAGATGAAACCTTTAACTTTATTTTACTTCACTTCTCCCTGCTTTAGTCACCCAGCCTGACCTTATTCTTAAATTTCAGGTTTTGTTCAAATCATTTAGAATTTTAGTGCTTCCCCTTCTGCTGAATCTCTCTCTGTTTTTCCTGAGATTTGTGGTCATTAATCTGGTTTATTTTTATTTTGGTTGGAGGTCTTCCATGAGTATTTTTTTCCACAGGAAATTCTATATTATATTGTTTTTGAGTATTTTATGCTTCAAAATACATTCTTACCCTCTCACATGGGAATCAGCAAGTCTAAAATCCCCAGGTGAAAACTTGCTGCTCTCAAGAATGGAGAAGTTGAGCAGGACTGGTGTGTAGTGAGGAGAGTGGGGGAGAAGTAGGTGTGGACAGTTGTGTTTGGACATGGAGGTCCTTACAACAGTTTGTGTTGTATTTTCTTGGCTCCTTGAGAGCCATTTACAGCAGACCGTGTCAGTGCTCTCCTCCCCCGTTCCCTTTAGTGTTGTGTGCTCTTTCAATCCCAACAGTCAGTGCTAGTGTCTGTGGTCAAGGGTTGTCTCTGATAGGACTGCTTGTCCTTAGAGCAGGAAGGGCCTGGGAATCTTTGTCTCCCTAGAGCAGCTCTGAACCAATGACTGACAGGTGCAGGAGTATAAACACCCCACTTCCTGTCCTAATGGGCATGACTCTGAGCAGCGAGGGTGTCTCCAGCTTCCCCGAGGAGTTGAGAGAAAGTTACCATTTGTAGAACTTGATATTGTGCCCTCGTTTGACTTCCTAACCCCCCACTGCTACCTCCCCAGTCCCACTGTCGCACTCTCCATGTTTCCTAGGAATACTCTCAAATGAATCTATTTGACATGAATTTTCATCTTAGAACCTCAGGAACTCAACCTGAAACCCACTGAAGGATTGAAGCAGAGGACTGGCACGTCTGTGGGTGTTAGTTGAACTGAGCCTCACTGATTGTTTTCTTTTTGTGTGCATGTTTCAAAATGCTTCCAACAGGATTTTCCTGTTTTGCTTATGCTTTTATTTTTAATGGACTATATATTTTAGAGCAGTTTTAGGTTCACAGCAAACTGAGCATAGAGATTTCCCGTATACCCGCTGCCCCCAACGTGCACAGCCTTCCCCATTATCAATGTTCTCATCAGAGTGGTGCATTTGCTGCAATTGATGAACCTCCATTGACGTTATTATCAGAGGCCATAGTTTACAGTAGAGTTCACTCTTGATTATGTACGTTGTATGGGTTTAGATGAGTGTGTAAATGACATGTATCTGCCGTTACGGTATCATACACAGTAGCTTCATTGCCCTAAACAGTGCTTGTGATATCATAAACAGTAATTTCTGTGTTCCAATTATTCATTCCTCCCTCCACCAAGCCCCCCTGCGGGCACTAATCTTTTTAGTGTTGCCAAAACTTTGCCTTTTACAGAATGTCATATGATTGGAACCATATAGTATGTATCTTTTTTAATGGCTTCTTTTACTTAATAATATGTGCTTCAGGTTCCTCCATGTCTTTTCATGGCTTTATATCTCTTTTCTTTTCCCTACTCTTTCATGATTATTTCTTTTTGGTTGCACATTTCTTTTTAACACCGAATAATAAATATTCCATAGTCTTGATGTACCACAGTTCATTTACCCATTTGCCTACTCAGAGACATCTGGCTTCTTGGTTTTGGCAGTTGTGACTAAAACTGCTATATACATCTGTGTGCAGGTTTCTGTGTGAACATCAAGTTTTCAATTCTTTTGAGTAAATACCAAGGAATAAGATTGCTGGGTCTAAGGTAAAAGTATAGTTTTATAAGCAACCACCAACTGTCTTCCAAAGTGGCCGTACCATTTTTGTATTCCCACCAGCAATGATAACAATTCCGGTTGCTCCACAGACTCATGTGATGGTATCTCAATGATTTTTTCCTGTTGTGTTTTTTTCCCCTCTCTTTTATTTTTCTTTTCTATCTTTTTGCTATTTTGTGGCTCTCTTCAATAGCTCTGCATGCTTGAGATAAGAACAGTTGCTGTTTTTTGACAAACTGAGAATTTCACAATGTAATTTTTTTTTAACCAGAAATGGTTATCCTCACTAGAAAAAATAATTTTGGTGATTAGTGGAATTGGTGAGAAGTGGTCAGATTTAAGATAAATTTTGGTTTTGCTTCTAGATCTGCTGTTTGGTGAGAGAAAAAAGGAATTACATATAATCCCTTAAGTGGGTGGCGTTGCTGATTTGTGATAGATGGATTTGGAACAGGAATTAAGGGTGAAAAGCAGTATCAAGACTTCTAGTTAGGCTTTGTTAAAGTTGAGATGCCTATTACACATCTGAGCACCATAGGTCAAATGGACAGATGGATCTATGGTCTATAGGATCTTTAGGTCTGGAGGGAGATCAGGCTGAAGATATAAATTTAGAAGTCATTAGGATGTGAGTGAATTTTAGGCCATAGTAGATGATCAGATCATCTCCATTGAAGTAACAGAAAAAAATGTAGGGACAGAACTGAGCCTTAAATTTAGAGAAGAGAATAAGACATAGATTCAGGAAATTTGTGAAACAGAAGAAATCAGAAAATAATTTCCCAGAATTGAAAAAGAACTCAATATCAGACTGAAGAGGTTCAGGTAATACTAAGCAGCACGAATGTATAAAGACACACCTAGAGACATAATTGTCATACTTTAGAACACCAAAGATAAGGATATCATCCCAGAAAGTGGATCATGGAGAAGTTACAACAAAAGTAACCTACAAAAAAGTGAGATTACATTTCTTACCAACAGGACTGTGCACTCAAAGATAATAGCCAAAAACTCAAAGGTGATGGTAGAATCAAAACATTTTCAAACCCACCAAGATGCTCAGGTACTCTTTTGTAGAAAGTTCCTCGAGGATAAGCTCCAGAAAAATGAGAAAACCTAGATAAAAGATACAGGATGAAGGAAACAGAGGATCCAAACTGGAGTGCTGCAATGGGAAGTCTGTATGCGAGGCCTTGAAAGCAAGTAATTTGTATTATGGAAAGATAAGGCAGACTTCAAAATGGAGGCCTCTGGAAGGGAAAGAAAGGAAAAATAAAAGGATAGATAATATAATTATGAATCCTGAAATGTTTGAGAATATGCTAAAGGAAACTGATAAACTATAAAAACTGAGAGTCCAATGACACTGATTCTAAGTACATTCTAAATTAAATGAGGAGCATAACATTGTAAAAGGAAATGACGTCATAGTTTATTACATAGCACATTATTGACATGGCCACAGTAAATGAATATCATTATTGGTTTTCATCTTTTACAATCAGCCCGTAGACACATCACGGAAAACTGTCCTAAGATTGTAGAACAAATCATAAACAGTATCAACCCTGCTATTAATACAAGTAAAGATAGAGTTGGGAGATGGGAGATGGAAGGGTGAAAAACTTGGTGTTGGCCACCTTACAAAATGGGAAACCAAGATGCTTTTTAAAAAATCATTTGTGGGTTGAGAAACTGAGTTTTAACTAATATTGCTGTTGTTGCACAGATCTTCAGAGGACAAACTATGGTGATAAAGTTATATACAGGAGGAGTTGAGGAAGTGGGGAAGTGGTGTAATGAACGAAACCCTCCTCTATCACAGCAGGAGGCCAATAGCCAAGAAATAGGGGCATCAATGTGCTAATTAAGCCTGTGGAGGAGGGCCCCAGAAAAAGGAAATGTAAGCAGTAGGAAGTGTTTCCTCTGGGAAACAAAGAGGACTGAATGGAGAGGCACAGAGGAGAGAATTGTTGGCTTTCTTTGTAAACCCGTCTGTTTTTTGTTTGTTTGTTTGATGTTTTGAATAAAAATGAAGAAAATTAAATGAAAAATTATAAATAGGAATTTTTTAATAAAATAAGAACATTAATTAGGAAGATATTGAAAAGAAAATTTATAACAACAACAACAAAAATGGCACAGGAAGCCTGAGTATGTGTTTAAAAACACCACAATTGGGAACTCAGACCTACACAAGTTCTTTAAACTGAAATCCCATAGGACTAAATTTGCAAAAATACAATTGTAAGAAAAAATGGGTAGTGAAAGTAAAATTAGGAGGAGTGAAATTAGGCTTATAGGCAGACTCCTCCCTATTGCCACTGTCAAAGTTTATGAAGCCTTTTGGAATGATTTTAGAACCAATATTAAAAACTAATTATAAAATAGAAAGCAAGAGATCACAAAAGAATTGGTGGAACTAACTGATGATCAGGGATAAAATTTTAATGTAGTAGGTCAGGTGTTTCTTAGGTCTTTATTGAAGTGGTTAAAGAGATTCTCACTCTTCAATTGTCTTTTGAAGTGGTTAGATGGAGGAATGGATAAAATGGGAGCAAACGAGGAGGAATTCAGATCAGGGGTGGAAAACTAGGGGACAAGTGCCACCACTCTCTCCTCCTGTGCCTACATGGACCAGCCTCAGAAACATCCTCTACAGTTTTCCAGAATAGCCCCTGGAATTGGCATGTGAGATGAAAACTATGATCTAGGTGAACCTAGCTGATTGCGGTATACCTAAATCACTCAGCCTCTGCTGAATTTATTTAAAAATGGGACCAAAACTTAACAGGTTTAAAAGAAAGAACATTTCATTGTTTGGGGTAGCACAAATAGGAAATGTCTTCGAAATAATACAAGAAGTGCTTGGAGCATTAATACAACTATAGACACTTCAGGTGGGGTTTGCCAATGACTTTTGTTCATCTCAGGTTACTAGACCATGGTCAGTGGCTGAGTTCAAGTGAAACCTGAGATAGACAGAAAAGGCATTAATAACTTAATACACAGAATAAATAAACCAAGGTTGAAAGATGTTAAGGGACATATCCAAGACCAGAAAATCAAATTAATAGAAAATTTGGCCTTAGATCTCAGTTGCCTGATGCCCCAGTTTAGAGCTCTCACATTTAATTATACAACATTCACATCAGAACACATGGAATCTATTTAAGATTCTAACACTAGAGGCATTAGATTTAAATGGCCAGTTGTGATAAAAAAAAAAACACACCGAAAAACCTACAATGTGCACTGTTATCTTTACATATATCTTGGTCCCTAAAGAACCGGTGGCCTTTATATTTTCCCTTCAGATGGCAGATACTACAAAATTAGAATATGTGGCAGAGACTACTAGGAATTCACTAATGAACATATGTCCTGGTTTCCCTGAAAAAGTCCTGGCTCATGCTTGCTTGCTGTCCCAGCATTAGTAATAGCATCCTAATAGTGTCCTAGGTTGGGAGATAATTCTCTATGGGTCTCTTGCATTTCTGTACATCCTATGAGTGAGGCAATAAGTCCTTTGTTCTGGACTATTTTTTAAAGGATGTTTATATAGTGAATACCTTTGGAAAACAGAAAATGTGGCTCTCTCCAGAGAAAAAGGCAGGCATGTTACTGCCATTATAGAAGATTTGGGTTCCCTAAATTCAAAATTCTTCTTCTGTAATACAACCAACTACGTATGCAGGCATCCATCTGGACTGATCAGCATTGCCCCATGGGACTTGGGAGGGCAAGGCAAACTGATGCAAATACAATGATGCCCATGCTTTTGCAGCATCATGAGTAATAAATCTTTGTACCTGACCCAGCAGTCTCATGTCTTTACCAGTATCCATGGAACTGTGCCAGGTAAACTTGTTATCTTGCAAGTGGTGTAAATCTCAGATGCTTCAGAATTCTTACCATTCTGGTTAGTACAATAAATTATATGGTCTACTGAATTAAACATTCTCCTTCCTTTAATGAAAGCACCTGAGGTTTGGCTGGGCACCTGGGTAAAGACTGCATTTCCCATCTTTTTCATGGCCATGTGATCAAGTTCTGGCCCATGGGATGTGAGCCAAAGGGCTACTTCCCTCAGAAAGGGATTTGCACTGCCCTTGAGATTTTCTCCTTGTGTCTGGCTGGGATACAGACCAAATAAGAAGATACCTTAGACTCGGGGTAGGAGTCATCTGTTGAGGATGGCAGGGCCATGCTATTAGCCGTGGACTGGCTATCTCTGTAAGGGAGATAGAAATGTTTATTTTACGTAAGTCAACATATTTTTGGCTCTCTTTAATGGCAGCTTGAATGTACTCTAAGAAATATAACAGTGAAATTAGAGATTACTTTATTATTATTATCTTTGATAAATGAAGAAATTGAGACCTAAAATTGACAAATGACTTGCTCAGTTAGTTAATAAAACTGAAGCTACAACTCCCAGTTGATTCTCTCCTCCCCATTCTTTATATTGCACCAGACCTGTATTACCAGATATTATTGAATGCATGTGCACGCACACCCACGCAGCTAAGGGAGGTCAGGATATTATGATAAAAGTACATGAACAAAATACTCTTCAATAAAGAGCATTTGAAAGAAGACTATGCCATTCTCATGCCCTAGGCTGCTTTTGAGAAGGACACAAATAACAACTATAACAAATTGCATTTATTTAGCACATCCATTGCTTAGAAAGCACCAGGAATCTCTGCCCCAGGCTGGTTTGTACTAAGAAAGAGTTGTTCTGCTCCGTGTGAATTTATGGAAATGTCAGAAGAACATCCTAAACAGCTGTTTCTAACAACTGGGACCTGGGCTACTCTCTGAGAATTTTCTTCTACTTGAAAAGAAAAAAATGTTAGTGGAAGAGATTTATCTTTGCTAGATTTCAAATTTATTGTCAGTGAGGACCATATAACAAGGAGTTCTCTATTGGAGAACAAAACTGGAAGATAGGGATTTATAATCTGTCATATTGGGAGGGGCTAGAAGAGTTTTGGATTTCCAAGACACCCAAATTTCTTTGCCCAAACATGCCCTTTGTGCTTTATATTGGTAGTAAAATATGTGAGCAGTGTGCTGTGGGACACACAATTTCCTCTCCATCTGTGTTGTGCTAGCAATCATGGCCCTCCAGCTCCAAGTGTGTCACCCTCAAGGAATCACTGTGCTTCATCTGAGAAAGGCTGCGACCACACTGTAGCATGTGGTTATTTGAATAAGAACAGAGTGATAAAATTGTAATTGGGAAAAGGATCTGGGGAGTCAGTTTTAGAGACTCCAGAGGTAGAAAACGGAGAAGTCTCTGGGATTCCTAAATAATTCTTAAACAGCAGCCCAATTTAATGTGTTGGGCCATCAAGATTGCCTAGGAATCTCCCAGCCCTCTCTTTTTCAGGCAGTCTTTTCTGCCATTGGTGAGAGTAGGTATATTCTGATACCGTGTGGCCTAAGTTTCTGCGGTTTCCAAGAGGAAAAGAGGGCATTGCTCCTTCTATCATATTGGAGTCATCACATCTCATAGGAGCTGTAAGTGCATGGATATAATCAAGGAATATTAATTGATGGTAAAATCAAGGATCAATGGAAATGTCACATTAGGATTATAAGAGCATGGGTTTGAGTGAAGAAAATGTAAGTTTCTTGGGCTGTAGAAGTTGCCTTTGCTCATCTTCAGAGTGATCACATTCATTCTTGTTTTTCTCACACTCATCCCTTAGCTTTCACACCCCTGGAGGTTGTGGGTCTCAGGAGCCACCAGGAATGGTACATTCTGGCTTACCAAAGAGGACCACTTCTTTTCTCCATAGGGGTTCAGAAAAAACTGGGATCAAGACAGTCCTTTTTCCTTGTGCAGTTAGCCTTCTCTGAACCAGCTCCCTGGATTGGAACTGAAGGGTTCAGGCACTCTCAGGAGGGATTTATAAAAACATTATAATTTGCAACTTGGTACAATGCGACAATTGATAATTTAACACATTCGGTGGCTGAGATTTCAGTTAATCTGAGCTTTTTGTTGTTGGATAAAAGTGAAGCTTCTTCAAGACTCGGGCTTTCCTGAGAGGGTCTTTGTGGATGCACCCTCCCCCGGTTAATTAGCTCCCTGAATCATGCTCTCCACCTGCACCATCCTCTTCAAGTCACTCGAATGTCACTTCTCTCTCTATGGAAAAGTCCATCTATATAGGTGGAGTTTTTAGGCTCCTCTCTGAGTTTTCATGTCAAGTGTATCCCTGGATTTTCATCAGATAAGCCCTGAGGTCCCCTCTAAACCCTTCCAATGGCTCTAGCTAGAGAATGGAATCCAGCCCAGGAGGGAGAGCACAGTTGGGTCCTCAGATATTTTTCACGTCTTCCTACCAGTTGCTGGGATGAGACTGCTGTTTATCTTTCTAGGGTACCTACCTGACAAGTAACCAGGTCATTGGAAATATTAATTCATCTCAAAAGATAAACAGTGTAATCCCATATTATTGAAAGAACATTTTTCCTACTAACAGGGTTATGACACTGTCTTAGAGGACAATGTGTTTTCATTGATGCAGTAAGGACAGTTGGTTTGTTTCTGCTCCAGCTGAGGTCTCATGGCAACAGAAAAAAAATCTCACTGTCTTTCTTTTTGTTCCTCAAGGCATGACTCCAATTCCTACCAGCTTGTTTGGATTTAGAGTCTCCCTCTGGAGAGGGTTTCAGTCGGTAGCAATTCCAAACAGTTGTCTTTTCTCTTAACAACCAACTGTCTGCCAAGTACTCATTGTGTTATTTCTCTGTTGGAGGCAATCTTTTCAAGATCTTTTATAAAGATTTAATGCTTTTCTAAAGTTTTAGAGACTCTCTAGGGCGATCTCTTGTCTGATCAGTTGAAGGGGATTGAAACCTTCTTAACTCTAAGTGGAAAACCTTGAAGAGAAGCTTAGGCGGCCTCTCCTCAAATGGTTTGAGAGCCTGCCTGTCAGGGGCCAAGTGGCAACTGCGACATAGTGATGTTCTCACTGCTTATGCTCCCGTGGTTTAAAAATAAGTTCATGGCTGCCACAAGGACTTTTCTGCTGGTGGTCATGTTAAGCTATGGGTGACCAGAGACTCATTCCTCCAAGCAGCCTGGCCTTGGAATGGGATCAGCTCTTTCTCACCTTCACCTTCTCCGAACACCTCAGCCCCACCATGGGCAGCTCTAAGAAGTCAGCTGGGAGCCTCAAGCACACCTGCCAACTTCTAAGAACCTAAATCTAGTATTAGGCAAGATGTGAACTTGGGAACATTTCCTCTTAGTTTTGGCTGAGTTTCAGGACTGAATGCTCCGTTGTACATGCCAAAATGAGATGCTAGAGTACCCCTGTATGGGACTTGACCCTCATCCCCTCATCCACTTATGACTATAAATTAACATTGTGGAGGCAGAGAGTGGCTGAAGATTGGAGAGTTTTAGTCCTTTGTGCTTTCCCCTTGCCTCGAGGCTAATTAGAGGGGCATCGAGGATACACTTGAGGGACTTCAAGGAAAATACTTGTAGAGTTTTGTGAATCCTGCACACTGGGGGGATGGTAGACTGGTTTGCCTCTTGCCTGAGAAATCTGTAGGGCAAAGTGGGCTGTGGCCACAATGCAGAATCTGAGGTTTGGGGTCAACACTGCATTCCCACCAAACATGCGTTAAAATGTGTGTTTCCCAGGAGCCAGTGGTGGCCATGGAGAACCACCTGCCGGGGTCTAGTGTCATCTTACAGGGACTCTTCCAAAACAGCTTCTGGCAGGAGAATGGAACCCCAAAGAAAGAATCTGTGAGGAGGACCACAGAGAATTGGGAGCCTAAAAGTGGCAAGCAGGGCCAGTGGGTACTGTATCACTGTGGTGGGGATGGCAGATGAGAGACCAGAGCAATGAGGGCCCTGTGGAAACACCCACGACACCCCTGAGAGAGACAGCTTTGATGCCATAGCCAGACAGATACAAGTCCAGATGATTTCAATTAGAAAAGACGTTTTTTATGCCTTAGCCCTCCTTCTCCATGCCTGCAGAAGAATTTTCAGACACGATAGTTAGAAAGAGCTCCAACTCCTTTCCCATTGCTTGTTGAGGAGCAGTCTTGAGATCAGCAAAGTCAAATGTGGAGTTCTGATATGGCATTACACCACACTTTTTATTACTCAACTGTGACTGTTTTAGGAACCAAAGTAAGGGACAACCCTGAATTATCAGAACGTACTCATGCAAGTCGTGGAGCTTGCCCAGGTTTTCCTGCAGGGGTAGGGGAGGAACAAGCCCAATGGACTGGGTTCGAAAGGCTCATGAGGAAAAAGAATACAGGAGTTTTTGTTGTAAGTCTAACTTGTTCAATGTAAAAATTACATAAGGGTATGATCTAAGTAAAACTGTGAGCTTGCTACTCAATTGTAGCTTCTGGCCCTTTCCCTCACCCCAGGAGATGCTGTCTTAGTCTACACTCCACTGAAATGTGATGGAAAGACTTGTATAAATTTGCCCAACATTCCAGTAACAGTAGTGCCAAGGTGGAGAAACTCCGGTTTAAAGCAATTTTATTTATTTATTTGTTATTATTATTTTAATCCTCACTGGAGGACATGCTCACTGATTTCAGAGAAGGCGGTGATATATATATCACCCAAATCTGGAGGTACCATCTACCAAGATTTGGCACCAGAACAGCATATATATACACATATATCTCTATCTATCTATCTATCTATCTATCTATCTATCTATCTATCTATCTATCTATCTATCTATCTATCTATCATCAATCATCTATCACCTATCTATCATCATCATCGATCTATAGAGGGGCATTGATCAGTTGCCTGGAGTACACACCCCGACCAGAGATTCGAACCTGCATCCTTTTATCCTTTTGGTGTATGAGTCAACATTCCAACCAGCTGAGCAATACCAGCCAAGGCTGGTTTAATGCAATTTTAAAAAGCAGTTTATATGACTGACTAGAACAGATGGGCAGTTTTAGCTGCATACATTGCTAGATCAATGAGTGACTGTGATAGGATTTTATGAGAAAAGATAAAATTAATCTCATTTTGTGATACTCCTGAGTCCCCTGATGGGTTACATATCTTAAAATGTCGGTAAATATGGGATACCTGAGCAGGAAAGGTCCTCTGGGAGCCCCTCCTGCCTCCAAAGGATGTAGGTAAGAAAGATCACTTCAGGTGGGCTCTGATTCTTTCTGGCTCATCCAGAATGCTGGTGAATCTGTTATGAGGAGCTTATCAGATGGCAAAGCAGAAAACCAAACCCTTGACTAGCTGCGTTGTCATAAGGGGCTCTTGCATTATTTTCCAGAATGTTTACCTTTTACCTTAACATCTTTTAAAATCAAAAACAAACCTCACATTAGGGTTCCGAAAAGCCAGATGAGTATCGTATCTCATTTATTTTCATAGTAGGAAAGTCATGCAAGCTTGCTCACTGGAACAAATTACCCACTTATTGAATCAGGAAAGTACAATATGACTTAAAACTATTCTCTGTTGTTCCTCAGGGTGGAGGAAAGATTGTCCTAGCATAATGCAATGACAACCGCAATATTATAGTATTAATTCAAGTAACCAGACAGTAAGAAAGAAAAAAAACACACCAAAACCACAGCAGGCCCTGAACAGCAGTAATGTTCTGTTCTTGGAGCTGAATAGCTATTTAATATACAAAACAGAGAAACCTAGAGGCCAGAATGTAAAAGCAAATACAATACTTAGAAAAGAGTTTGGAAGGGGAAAGATAGTCACCTATTGGCCAACTTAATTCTTGACTTCTACAATGAATTGGAAGTGAGAAGAAGCAAATTTTCTTTAATGTAACGAAGTGACTCTGAGTGTAGTTCTTGATGATACCATTCCAAACTGCACTCATGTTGCTACTGCCTAGAGAATAAATGAATGCAAACATCTGTGAGTACCCCATGCATTTGTGCACAACATGCCCGTGCCGTAAAGATGTCCATAAAACAAAGCAGCCTGCATATTACTCAGGCTTATTTCATAATGCTGCCAGGATTTAAAGATGGATAGAGAGGGTTCTTATGTACTTGTAAATTCAGGCCAATTAGGCAGAGAGACATTCCAAGCATAATGCCTCCTGTTCCTGCATTCTGTCACCTCCTGTAGGCGCTATGCCCACGGAGGAAGCAGCCTCAGAACTCTGCATATAATTTGTTTTCCTGACAGGTAGAGAACAGGCCTTTGTAGGATTTGGGCTGGTATAAATCCACTCTTTCACATGGGATGATGTTCATTAGTCCCTAGGCTAGCTGTGTTTCAGAGGACGGAAGGTAATCACAGCTTGAGGAAGAGTGTCATGTGATGAGCAGTTGGTGAGGGACAAATGACCCAAATGTAGAAAATAACACATATTAAGATGGAGCAGATGTGAATATCCCATTATTGTAGAATTTTAAGCTCTATCCTTGAAGCTTTAAAGAGTTTATTTTAGGAAGTGTTCAATTTACAAAGAAGTTAGAAAATATTGGTTCATCACTATTTAATTATTAAGAGCAGAACTCAATTTATTGAGCACCTATTGTGTGTTGAGTATTATGCAAGGTGCTCAAGACATAAACTTAAGAAGACATGGTCCTTGATTTTATGGGATTTTGATTTAACATGAGCAAAAGAAATACACTTATAAATAAATATCCTGATGGAAGATGAGAACTACATTTCTGGAAAGGAGACGGAGATTAGAGAAGTATCTAGACAGTGGTTGAAACAGTTATTGACTGATTCAGGGTGGGGTTTGAAGGAGAGGTGCCTGTCAAGGTGCCTACTGGCCCTCTGTTGCAGGGAGCTAGATCGATAGAAGTACCAAGAACCAAGACAATGTTGGTGCAGGAAAAGAAACCAGTTTTAAAGGGAAGTTTGCAGTTGAGTTTTTAAGAGATTGAATTTAAGGTTTCTGAATAGTCAGGTAGCAGTCTCCAGTAGCCAGGCAGAAATACGAGTTTGGCTATGTGGGGAGAGTTCTAAGTTGAAAAAACAGATTCAGGATACTTTTAAGTTAAGTAAAGCCATCACATTTCATGTCATTTTTCCTACTGGCCTGTAAGATTCTTGGAAAGCACTATTTCAGGTGCCTGGGCAATTTTTTTTTCATTGTTAACTTAAAAAATACCTATGGTTAAAAAAATCAATTGATGAGTGAGTGAATTATATGATATGTGAATATACCTGAGTAGAGCTATTATAAAAAATAAAGAGAAAAAGTTCAGTTGATACACTTTTTCTCCTCCAGTGTGTTTTTCGAAGGAGGGAAGGGAGATAGGAAAACAGCCTTACAATATGAACTCATGGAATGAATGACTTGACAGCATCTAAGAGACTTGATTCAATTTCCTACTTTTGCTATTAGGAAACGGACCAGAAGACTGAAAATGTGTTTCTTTGGAGTCACATGCTTGGTTGTCTCTAACCCCTCCAACCTTCTTTCTCAGTTTTCTTGTTTATCTTTTTTAACCACAGTGTCAGTGAAAGCAAAACAGAGTAAAGGAGCGACCCTTCAGAAGGAAGAGACCAGGCAGGAGGCCTGCGGGAGGGGTTAGGCTGCCTACGCTGTGGAGAAGCCGGCGTTCAGTGAGGCCGATTGTGTTCATTTCTCCTTTTAATAAAATGAGTTCTGACGGCAAATGTTCACCACATCTACTTAGTATTTGTCAAAAAACCTAAGGTACTTAACTAATTAAACGTTCTATCTTTTGGCATGTGACATTTTCATCAACTAGGAACTTTCCAGGCCAAATTACTGAGTTTGAAATAAAAATTGTATATGATTCAACATTTCAAAATGAGAACGAATGCGTTTTCAATAGACAGCCTTAAGGACTCAGAGCCTAACTTAATTTTAAAGTGGACCAATTAACAATTGAGAGTTTCACGGGCAACTTGTTAATGATGCCTAAAATGAAATAAAAATTTTTAAGTGGCCAAGTTGTCAAATGGAGGAGCCTGTGAAATTTACATGTGCGACTGGATTTCCATTTTTCACAGAGTAAGTGTGTCACCTGTCTTCAAACTCCATTCTTATGTAGGCACCCTACTGCCGCTATGTTACTTATAGAACTGTTGTAGTTACTGAGACTGGTCCTTGGCCACTGGGAAGATGGTTCGCTCTAAAAATTAAAATGATGGACCATGGGCAACTTTGACATCCAGCAGATAGTCTCGCTCTCCCCCCTTTTCACTGAAGTACACCTTCTGAGGTGACCTCATCCAGGTATCATTGACTCCTTTTAAGTCACCATTTCTTTCTCTTGGTTTATGTTCAGGGAGATATCTGATCTCAGGAGAATAATCCTGAGTCTTCTCCTTTCTTAGTTTAGGATATAATGTCTGTTAGAAGTAATTTTCGCTGTAGCGCTTAGAACATAGTCATTCAATAAACATCCAATGAATAAATAAACTTGTAGGCAAACGGGCCATTTTTTTTCAGTTAAAATGCATAGGCTACATGACATTTTTTTTTTTTTTAGAATTTGTGTAGTGCCTGAAAGAGGTATTATGGGTCATTTGTTGGCCCAGATGGCAATTTGGTGGGTGAGTCAGTTTGTTGCAAAGGGGACTGTGGTGATCAGCTGCATGTGTGACTCCAAAGTGTTCCATGCATTTTACAAATCTGTGCCTTTGAAAGTCAGGGTAAATGGTTTTATTGTGTTGCATTGGACGTGAAATGGTTAAAGAGCAATACAGTCTTGATCTTTACAACCAGAGAATATCATGTATGCAGTAAAATTGTGGCGATGTTTCCTTCTACTGGAGGATTGCTTTTTAAGTTTGGACTACAATTGGGAAATGACTTTTTTGGCCAAAATAAGAGGAAGTTAGAAAATCGATCAGGGTAAATCAAGTAATGAATGCAGAGATGTGCAGAGCAGGTGAGACCTGACTGGAGAAGAGGGTCACTGAATATAATGGAAACATCTTCAGGAAGGAAAAAATGGGATCAGTATGGAGGCTCAGGAAAACCCTAAGTGCTGCAGTTCAGGCAGAACAGGGACGCAGATTGATTAGCAGACATTGTACTCCAGTCAGAAAACTGCATTTGCAGAAGCATGAAACCAAAGAGAAGCCCTTCCCCAAGAAGAAACTGGAGGCAGCCATTTTTGCAGTGACTATAAAAAAGTTCTGTCTTACTAATAACATTAACCAAGACCCCCTCTAAAGACAGCTTTGTGCATATGTAGTGATTTCTCTAGTATATGGGATCAAAAGTATGGGGTAGCCTAACAGTGCGTAGATTAAGAGATACAGACTGAACAAAATTCCTTTCCTTGGGCATACCACGCTCTCCTTTTTTTAGAAAATAAGTTTTTATTGACTTCAGAGAGAGGAAGGGAGAGAGAAAGAGAGATAGAAACATCAATGATGAGAGAGTCATTTGTCGGCTGCCTCCTGCACTCCCCGGACTGGAGATTGAGCCCTCAACTCGGGCATGTGCCCTGACTGGGAATCGAACCTCCACCTCCTGGGTCCTAGGTCGATGCTCAACCACTGAACCACGCCGGCCGGGCACTGTGTTCTCCGTTTTTGGTAACGAGTTGCAAATGCCTACACATTAGTTCCAGTGTGTGTTACACAAATATACACAAATTAACTGCATGGTGACTTGTAATTCTCACCATGTGGGGAGTAACTATACTCCCAACCTGTTGGAGACTTGTCTTCTTAAATTCCCAAGTTAAAGAGCCCTTTACAGTACTGCTGTAGTTACAGATTTGAACCGGGCAGAGAGTCACTGATTTGCACCCATACCTGTGTAGAAGTAGGTACCCTGGAGTGTTACCATAAGACTTGCATTCCCCTGGGTGTCCTTACATATGTATTTCTGTACTTGAAAATAATCCAGTGCATGTGTTCTGTTAATGATGTCCTGGCAATATCTTCCTCCCACCCAAAGCTTACACATGACTGACCCTCAGGCTACACTCAGGCCTTGAGGATATTGAATTTATCCAGCTTGCACAATGACACTCTGACTAGACCAAAAGTAGAATTCAGAGCTTTGACAAATCCCTCTGTGAGGCTTAGCCTCTTTTATCAATGCTTTTATCTTGTTATTTCCATGCTCACTAACCTACAATTATTTCACTCAGTCATTGTACCAGCCTTAACCTGAGAGATTTTCATGACCCTCCATAATCTGATATCATCTACTTTCTGAAGATGTTTCCATCACATTCAGATATTCTCTCCTGTAGGAGACCTCACCTGCTCTGCACGTGTCTGCATGCATGACTTGATTCTCACCGATCTTTTAACCAGGTGGGCCCCCTCGCTTATCTCTACTATACAGATGGTTTTCTCCCACGCCTCAAAGTCCTGCTATACCCACAGGTCCCCTCTGTTCTGAGCTTCTACAGTATGAGTTTTGAATACCACATAGTTTATCACATAATTATATACTACCTTTCATAATTTTCTTATTTAGTTTTTGCTATTCTTATCTTTCCAATTAGAATTGTATTTCTTGAACTTTTCTGATAGCTCCATGGCACCCAGGTTGGCGATGAACAAATAACAGACCTCAAACTATTTTAAACTTACCTTTTTTTAAAGTTCTGTTTAAAAAGTCTCCTTGATGGAAGCACCCTTCCACAGAGCTGTCATGCTCTGTTGTTTTGCAATCCCGATGTCCTTCCATGTGTTCATTTTATAGCTACCCCTTTTCATTCCTCACACTGCAGTGGCAGGCCTAAAACAGCATACAGATTAGTTGTGAAAATTAAGATTAATTTTGTTTTGAGAACTTTGCAGCACCCCTTAGAATTTAATTAGCTTTTCTCCATGTCAGTGCACAACTTGATTTGAGAAACATTCTCGAAATTACAAGCAGAGCTAGTGGGATACATTGGCATCAACCCATACTGATTAAGCTCATTGGTTAATATGGTCACAAAGGGCCATATATAAGGAGCATTGGGTCAGAGTTCAAGAAGACAAAGAGTCTCTGAGTAATTAATGGTTTGAGCCATGGGGAGAGAACCAAAATGAAAGATTTGACAATGGTGAGGCACCACACAAATGTAAGGTAACAATATATCATTAATGCCATTTCAGTAGTCTGATCATCACAGTGTTGGACACTCAGTAATATTCAAAACACACCATTTTCCACCTTTGGAAGCACTCTCTCTCACCTTTTATTGCTTTTCATGAATGTGATTTTGGAATGGGCAAAATTTTGCTAAATTTAATTAATTCATGTTTAAAAAAGTACCTGTTTTATTTCCCCATGTTGTTATGGTGATCACATTTTTTTTATTTTTATTGTTAACATTTAAAATAAGATGTACCCTCTGGACAATATTTTTTTATTTTTTTATTTTTATTTTTTTAATATATCTTTATTGACTTCAGAGAGAGGAAGGGAGAGGGAGGGAGAGAGATAGAAATATCAATGATGAGAGAGTCATTGATCGAGCCCACAACCTGGGCATGTGCCCTGACTGGGAATCGAACCCCGATCGCCTGGATCCTAGGTTGACGCTCAACAGCTGAGCCACTCCCGGCTGGGCTGGACAATATTTTTTTAAAGTGTGCTTTGTGGTATTGTTAACTATAGGTACAAATAAGCCTATACAAATAAGCCTAAATTCTAGAGATCTGTATAGCATATCTCTAGAATTTATTCATCTTGCATAACTGAAACTTTATACCCATTGACTAGCAACTCCATTTCCCCCCACAAAGTATATTTTATTATGCTCCAACTATCCCCAAAAGGGTTATTTTAAACTAGGATAACAATATCAATTTTATTTATATTTTCTACTCAGTCAAGAAGTCTTATGTTACTAAATTATTCATTGGCTTAAAATCTCATTAATCTAAAATTTAAGTTTATAACCTAATCCCATTATTTGAGAAAAATCTCTTTCCAAATTCTGATTCATTGAATCCTAATCCCATTTCTGTCCCATGGAGACCACTTGCATTTTTAAAATAGTTATATTGTTCCCCAATCACTGTTCCCACAGGCAGAATCTTACAACCCTTATTAAACTTTCTTCCTTCAGAGGTTTTCAATTTAAATACTTAAAATTACTCTGTCTACCCTGAATGGCCTTTCATTCTGAGTGTTCCTTTAACTTGCCCTTGGATATTGTTTTGAAAAGAGTATACAATCTCAAAATAATTATTATGTATGTGGAGCCTGTAGTATTTCTATTTATGCTGCTTATCAAAGGCATTGCCTCTGAGGGGTGGTAGGAAGGCAACATCCACCGTTGATATATATTCACTGCGGCCTGGGTGAATCATGATCTCTGTGGCCGTGAGTTAGCTTAAGTGTTCCATGTGATCGCTCATTTTGTATCTTTACTGTATTCTGCATTCTTTCAATCTTATTTGACATTTATTGTATTGATTTCTGACAATTTCTCCAGTGTATCAACATGTTATATTATAAAACAATCTTTGGTAGCTCTTTGAAACCTTTCCCAGCTATGAAATGCCTGCATACTTGAATGTGGCATTAAAGCAGTCTGTAGATAAAACGGGCACCTCAGCAGGGTCTAGGTGGTCACCTCTCTTTCAGTTTAATACTATATGATTCACAATTGTACTTCACTTTCAAATGTTTGAATTAGGAGCACACTTTAGTATTAAGTGTTTATCATACTTTGCTTCCTAGTTGAGTATGTCGCCTGCAACTTGCATTCTTCTTATATGTCACTTAAAATGATGATTTGAAACAATGATCTGTCCAGGGAGGCAAGAATTCTTCCAACACATTGTTTGGGTGTCTGGTGGAGAAACAATTGTTAGTTGGGATAATTTTTAGAATTCTGGAAAGACTCTTTGGTCTAAAATACACATACTCAGTGGCTAACCTATGCTGGGAATTCCATTATTGCAGATTTGGGTTTTATTTTTATTTATTTTTAAAAAATGTATCTTTATTGATTTCAGAGAGAGGAAGGGAGAGGGGGGGAGAGAGAGAGTCATTGATCGGCTGCCTCCTGCATGCCCCCTACTGGGGATAGATCCTGAAAGCAACCTGGGCATGTGCCCTGACCGGGAATCAAAACTCAACCTCCTAGATCCTAGTTCGATGCTCAACAGCTGAGCCACGCCTGGCTGGGGTGGGTTTTATTTTTAGCAAATCACTCTGGGAGGGTTAGCACTCAAGTCTTTTCATCCGCTTGCACTTAAGGGTCAACTAAGGAGCAGAATCTTGCTCTACAGAAGTTTTGGGTAGAAGGCAAGGTTATGAGGGTATGTGTTACTGGGCAAAGAAGGCGAGGAGCACGTAGAACAAAGAAGAAAGGGATGGAAGGGGGGCCCTGCCAGTGAATGTCATCTCTGCCTTATTTTTGGCTTTGTGATATTTTGATAGCAAACCCCTGTGCTTTTTCTACTCTTGGTTTCATCCATACTCTGATCAAGTAGCATGGAGGGCCACTATCCTCAGCAGGATGTTATTACCGAAAATGCAAAGTATGAGGAACAAGGCCATGTTCAGGTTTTGTATTATAAGGCAGAAGCAACAGTCTTGGGTGCCGAGGTGTCTGATTTGTACAAGTCAGGGATTTTCTCTGTAATTTCCAAATGCTTGGTTTGGAGTATCAAAAGCAGAGCCCCCAAAGGAAACTATTCACACAATTTGTGACATATGTGTATTACCAACTTTGGGAAGAAAACACAATGATGAAACTAGTAATGTTCCTCACCTTTGACTTGATAAAGACCCTGTGGGATGGGAGAAGGAGGTGGGATTGTGGTGAGAACAGTGGAATGTAGTCATATCTCATGAGCTAGGAAAAAATAGAACTCCTTGAGATTGAAGACTAACCCCTCTCCGTCTCCCCCCACTTCTTCACAGCAGCAGCAGCCTAACCTGACTGATGGGAATGGTGATTATTTGAAATAAAAATAATTAAATATATTTTTAAAGGTGGTGGGATGGTGGTGAGGGTATGTATCCAGTGCAGGGAGCCTGAATCTACCATTCAGCCCAGTTTTTGGGGAGGAGGGTGAGAGGACCCTCCACACGTATTTTGGAAATCTAAGAATAGTGGAGCCTTCCTTGTCTAAAATCTGGGAGATGTTAGCAGGACTCCCCCGTGTCATTATGGAGTGAGAACAGAGAGGAGATAGCTGCAGAGAATGTGGAGTCCCAGGGCAAGGGGGGATTGAAATCGGTTCATCATGTCTCAACGCCACACGAGGGAAGCAGCAAGTTTCCTGTTCTCCCCATGAGGGCATTTCACAGAGAAAAAGTCTCTGAAGCTGGAGCTTTCCAGCAGAGTGGAGGTGGTTTCAGTGAGCACAAATATCTGCCTGGGGTTTAGTTTGTGTGTCGACAGCAAGTCCCTCCGCAAGAAGGTACAAGGAGCTGGGCCAGGCATCTCAGCCATTCTGCTGAACTGAGGTGGTTTTCAGATTGTGGCGCCCCATCCAGCAGCCCCGGGATCCATCTGATTGTTTTGAGGGTGCAACTGCAACTTCACAGTGCCTTCTATCCATCTGCAGATATTTTGAAGACCTTGTTCACCGGAAGCTCAGTTTAGGGCATATTCACGTCCATGGGAAGGGGGGTTGGGGGTAGGCGACAGTGGGCAAAGGGGAGATAAATGGGAACAGGCAGAGACTCTACCTTGGATTTTCTTCTTCTTAACAGAGAAAGTAGCTGCTCCCCCAGGTTCCTTCCTATTGTTATGTTGTGTGTTGGCAACGCATTCATTACGAAGCGCGGCAGATGGGAGTGTGTGTGATTTGCACAGCTCACGGTCAGAGACCGCCAGCACTGCCTTGTGAGAGGACACAGTGGGAGCGGGTGCCGCTCCCCGGACGCTTCTGTAGAGCGTCGGGATGTCTGCATCGCAGGGCTGGCCGGACTGACGAGAGCGCGGCTCTGGCTCCCCTGTAGGGAGTTACACATGTGAATGATCTCGTGACTGCACGCACAGAGTGGGTGTGAGTGTTCGTATGAAATGAACGTCTGGGTTTTGAACCGTCTCTCCCAAGCATCCAGCTGGGGAAGATTAGCCTGTATTTCACGGCTTTAGTTCATCCAAAACATACTGAGCACAATAAAACCAGCTCGTGTCCTTGGCTCTGGGCTGAAAACAGCTCTATGAGAAAGGGTAAAATAACCATTCTGAGTTTATCTTCGGCTGTTTGAATGAAGCCTTTTCTCTTGTACAATACAAACAGCCCTTTTGCTCAAAATAATAGGTGTCTTTTCTGAGTTCTTTGACTTTAGGAAATATAGGGAAAGAAATCAGAATAAGGGAGGCCCAGAGTAGATATCCTGACAGAAATTCTATTTACAAGAAAATGCATTCAGGAAATGATAAAAAATAAAACAGGTATCAGTTAGACACACAAGGTAAGACACGGCTCTCAGTTTGAAGGGAGATAATGTGAGTAAAATAGAATTTTATATTTAAGTTTAAAGTATGCTCATATTCAGGGAGAGTTTTAGAATTTTAAGAAACTTAAGACTTAATTTGTACACGATTTCTAAAGTGACACACAGGGAAGGAACTATTTTATGAAAGTAACCTAATATTTTCCAATACCTTACAAAGTCCTTCAGCTGAAGTTTAAATATCTTACACCACAATCTGCAAATACAAGGGAATACTAAGGTCCAAAAATAACAGAAAGTAATTTTTAAAAAAAATGAGGTTTGGATGGTAATTCACCTGAGCTAATCCTCTCTTTTTCTTTAAAGACATGGATCTGCTCATTGCATTTTTGAGTTGAAAATGAAAATTATTTCCTTCTTATTTTCACATGTATTGTACTTCTCGATGTTAAAATAATAGAACCTTTAAAGTGTCAAGTGGTACAAGGAAATAGTGCACCAACATAGTTAGCAAGTGTGTGTGAGATAGTAAAACATCTGGATGGGGGGAAAAAAGAAACATTAAATCAACTGTCAGGCAACTGTTTTGTTTCCCCAGTGTTAAATATCTGTGTGTTTTACTTTGAAACATCTGGATGTTTACTGTCATGCTGCAAAGCCTTCCTGGAGGCTTCAGGCTCTTTTATGTTGTGTCTGGAGGCATCAGGATGACTTCTGTCTGGAATCAGGATTGAAAGACATTGATTGTTCTGATAATGAGGTTCATTTCCTGGAACAGAAGTTAAGAATGGCTTTCTAGGTGGTTTAAGATCATTAGATACACCTTGACAATCATGCACAGGTATCCCTTCATCACCTTCTTGCTTTTCCCAGCCAACCCATTCTGTTTCTTGTCCCTCAAACCCAAAGGTACAAACATGCACCTTTAATTTTGTTTTCTTTGGTGGGCCTTAACTGAGAAGGCCAACTGATAAGTCTATCAGGTTTTCCTTATTGGTTTGTGAGATCATTTTAATCCTAATGAATGTGAAGCTTTTGGCCTTTTGCCAGCTTTATCCCTATTGTATCAGTCCAATCAGGAGATAGAAACTTCACAGTACTTTGAACAGGGTTTAAGATAAAGAATTATTAACTGTTTATAGGAGATTAAGAGGAAATAAACAAGAACTTGAAATGACTGATGGGGAAAGCAAAAAAAAAAACCCAACAAAATCCAAAGGGAAGAATCCATTCCAAGGCGAGAATTCAGACGTCACTGGAGAGCGCTGTTTGCTGAGTTGCCCAGGTCAGAGCTTAGGCCAGCAGGTGCCCATGGAACCTTGTAGGTAGCCACCTGCAGGAGTGCTGCTGAGCTCACTAGCGGTAAGTTTCACTGGGCATCCTGACTACCAGCCCAGGGCAGCAGGAAGAGAAAAAATTAAAGCACACTCCGGGCACCAGGAGGAGAAAACCTTCCTCCTCCAGGCCCCTCCCATATCTCTACTGAGAAAGATTTCTATCATGACAACTGGCAAGGGAAAAATGTTTGAGTATCACAAGTAAGCGATGAAGGGTGAATTTGGAACTGAGAGGCAATAAACTGATAACTGGCACATTCCTTCTTATAGAAGGCAAAATCAGGTTCGAATGCTGTTTTATGGTTAAAAAAAAAGGTAAACCACAAACCAGGATCATGTAGCCTCACAGTGTAATTCAAAGGACCTGTCCAATCTTCACTCTCCCTGTGATTTATGTTATAAGATGATTATATGATTATATATTCTCTGTCTCTTTGGATATAAAATATTATCCACTGAAGGACAAACCATTGAGGACCATGATGGCACTATCATGATAGAAAATACCAATTAGACTATGACATGCCATTGATTGGAATTTGCACCCCAGTTTCTGAAACATTAAAGTGTGAAAAAAAGTTCTTAGAAATGTTTAGTCTTTATTGTCTTAGAATTAATAAAATACAATAACAAAGGATCATAACTTTGGTTAGCAAATGATCTCTCTTCTCCATTTTTCCTTGCCCGTCTACTTTTTCCAACCTTAACAAGTTTTCCACACTTCCACCTTTATGGTGACGCTGGTACTTGGCCTTCTACTCTTCTCATCCCCCATAAAGTTGTCTTCTGACTACACTTAATTATATACATTCATATTATTCCCTAATTACTTCATGTGTGTTACACTTGTTTTCCTTCTCCATTGTAAATTTCTTAAATGTTATTTTCAACTTTTATACATTTTTATAAAGTTTGATTCAGTCAATGCTCTGGTGAGCAAAGTAAAATCATTATTAATCTATTTGGCTTCATACATTAAGATGTGGTTGGTTGGAAAATTTTGGTAATCATAATTTTTTTTAAAAAATGTCTTTATTGATTTCAGAGAGAGGAAGGGAGAAGAGGAGAGAGAGAGAAACATCAATGATGAGAGAGTCATTGATCGGCTGCCTCCTGCACACCCCTGCCGGGGATCAAGCCCGCAACCCAGGCATATACCCTGACTGGGAATCAAACCTCGATCCCCTGGATCATAGGTCGATGCTCAAACACCCACCCATGCTGGCTGGGCCAATCATAAACATTTACATTTAATTTCCATAGGAACTGACCTTGGGTTCATATTTTCAAAGTAAAAACCAGAGCATGATAGTGTAAGATGAACATACAGTTGAACTTGGGCTGAGTGTTGTGGCTCCCTTAGATCTCCCACAAACACATTTGCCTGTCTTCAGAATGTATAGAAATCAACAGGCTCATTGTATCTTCCTTTCCCTGAGCTCCAGGTCAAGTGTAACCTTCATCAGCCAGCAGGTGCACTTGATACCAAGGTCGTTTCCTAAGATCTCTATTAGCAAAGACATTTCAAAAGGCAGGGGAAGGAATTGATACGTGAATTTTCTCACTAGAAAAAGTCCTTACCCTTGCAACAAGCCACATTGGAGGAAAATGTACTTTGTAAGAACAGATCTTAAACATTTACAGTAGTGACAGAGGGGAAGCTTGTTTTGCAATTTAATTTCCAACTAGAAGAATAAGCTTAAAATCTGACAACTATACATAAACCTTAGAGAAGGTTTTTTGGACAACAAAGGGTAGTAAAAGAGAAAGAGGGAGAAAAAAGTCATCAAGTTTTTCGCCTCAGCAGTGAGTTAATCTCTTGAATTACTTTCTTGTGGAGGCAGACCATAACTCTGGGGGGCTGCTTGTGGTGGTCTGCGCTCTCCTATTTGCCCCCATTAAATGCTGTTAATGAGAATGGTGAACTTAAAGAATTGGGACTGGCCCTGTTTTGCATTCATTATTTCGCCAGACCTGCCATCTGTCCCATCATGCTCTTGGCAGCCTCATCTATATCTAGAGAAAAGACGGTTAGGAAGTATAATATTCCTATTTTGATTCTTTTATCCTGGGGGTGTTTCTTTTTTAAATAAATATTTTGAGCAAGTTTTATTTGAACTTCATTTCGAGTAGAGAAGATTGAAGCTGGTCAAGGGACTACTAAGCTAAAATGATCACCTTCGTTTCTTTCAGACTCGAATAGTGTAAAAACCATAACTTTGCAAATTTAAGGAAATGTTGGAAGAAGGCTTTGGATTGTAAGATCAACTTGATTTTTTTTAAAAAAAACAATTCAGACTATTTATTCTAATTCATCATAATTTTATTTCATTTGTGATCACATCATAAGGCACAGAGGTGATGTATACCTTGGGAAATGAGAGAGGTGTCTGAGTCAATGTTAAAATGTTAGCTAGTGTGCTGAGCTAAGGGGTCAGCCTGAGGTGGCCAGAATCTGACACCAATGTGGTCATTCTCTACTCGTGATGTCTTCACATAATAAGAGTTACTGAATTTTCCTTTGGAGTCTGGGTACAGTCTCAGAATCCTTCTCAACACAGAGCCCCAGAAAGCCACTTCTGATTAATCAGAACAAGCTAGCAAGATAGAACTTATTAGGAATCCAAGACCTTTGTACTATACAGTGGGAGATCTTGTGGGGAGCGATGGTGATGATGGTGATGATAGCAGTGGCATTTATACGTGCTTCAAAGTTTCTGACGTGCTCTCACGGATACTGTCACATTTAATGAAACAGTTCTCTAAAAAAGGAACAAATGAGATGCTGAAATGTGTAAGCTTTGCTTACATTTGCTCAAACGCAGGAATTGACTCATTTAAAAAATTTTTACACACGTCTCTGATACTTTTGGAAACTGAGAGAAGAACCAGGCCTTTTCTGGAGCTGCATTTTCGGGTCCCTCTGTAATAGATTGGGGAAAGAATGGGAGATTCCAGAGAAAAATAGAACCACTATGTCTCCTCACTGCCCCTCAGCATGTATTTGACTATGACTGAGAGAACATTGTTTAAGGTTACTACAGAGCCCATCAAAAAGATGCTGCACAGATTGATAGGATGTAGACATGCTAGGAGACATTGGGGACCTTCAAAAGTTGGAGGTCAAAAAGTAATTGCCTTTCTGAATTTGTTTGAGTATATTGAGCAGCAGCTGTGTTTAGTGGCGAGATGGAAGGAGCCAGAATCTGAAGCTGCCTCCACCCCTCACTGAACCTCTCTCAGAGCCAGTAAATTAGAAGAGGCTGTATTTCCTAATTTACACTATTCGAGGAGACAATATTTGATACATAAAACTTCTCTGTAAGCTCTAAAATTGCTATGAAAATGTTAATAATTATTACTTTGTGGTATATTTGGCAGTATCAGTCAATAATGCTTCTTCTGTATTTTGTACTCCATCTCTTGTAAATAATTCTCAAAACATAATAAAAAATACTACTCCTCTTGTCACAAGATCTAGCATCAGTTCAAATACAGTGTTATCTAAATGTATATGAGACAAATGATTTTTTGCTATCAATTTTTCATTTTAAAAGACAAACAATTTCTTTTCTAGCCCATCCTTCCCTCTCAAATAGTTTCTTAATACAATAATGTGTGCTGACTGATGTATCAAGCAATGGCCCTAAAACATCTGCATTTGGATTAATGGTGCCTGCAGTGTTTTCTCCCAAAACACTTGCTTGGAAAACAATCCGCACTCCTACAAAGCACAGAACAAACTGACAGCAAGGCTCTAAGAAATCTCCATTCTAGAATATGGCCAACTTTGCTGCTTCAGATGACAGGCTATTTAAGTTTCTACAGGTTGTGGCTTCATATCCTGGTTATTTCAGTTTCAAGTAGAATACTCTGATGTTTTAGCTCACATCTTTCTTGGGCTTTCATATCATTCCCTTCACAGGGTTAGAAATACGAACTTTAACTTACACATATTTATATCAACAATCTCCAGTGTATTCTAAGCATAGGGCTTCGAATGAAAAGGCCTGGATTTAAACCTCAGCTTTGTTACTTAAGAGGAGTTTATTGAGAGAAGTGAATGGGCTGTGTGACAGAGTTCTCTTTAGATGTTAAAACTCCTAATTCTTTGTTGTTAGTTGTGATGCATAGAGAGGAGAGTTTAGGAGAAAAATTGAAGGCACTTCTGTATAGAAAGTCTACATTCATTTCCCCCTACCCGTCACAGGAAGTGCAATCCCGAGGCTGCAATGGCAGCTGGCAAGGTGAATGATTTTGCACTTGACCCTTAAAAAATGCAGCCCATTCTCACAAAGTCGGGGAATAAAATACCCAACCCTGAGATAGGCAAATTATATGCACGATGATGCACAAGTACGATCTATGGAAGCTGCTGTGTGCTGGTCTCCATGAGCAGGGCTTACTCATGGCTTCTGAAGCCCGCTGGAGTAGGTGGGCAAGTGGACTAGTTGAAAGGCTGTACTGCTTCAGGGGTACCTAGGGAAGCGCTGTGCAGCTGTGGTAAGCAAGCTTTCTTTTAGTTTTTGCTATTCACAGTCATGAAACAGTCAAATAGGCTACAAAAAAATGTAAGTAAGATCAATGCATGGAGTGTGCTGCCAGAGTGCTTTCTAGGATCACAGGACCCAAAGACAGTGCCATGCAGAAGTGTAAACAGGCATTGGATTAATTTGCCCAGCGATTAAACCAAATGAGGTGACAGCACCAGAGTGACAAATCAGTTTAGGATTGGAAAGAAAAACAACTGTAGTTTCACAATGAACATGCCTTTGAGAGCTGTCTTTAGGAAGGTTGTTCCAAGTCAGGTATTTCTGGGAACGCCCAAGTTTGTTTATATATATATAGTGTGTGTGTGTGTCTGTGTGTGTGTGTCTGTGACAGCCTGCCTTATCCATTCATTCGTTCCTGACCCTAAGGCTGTTACCATATCTTGGCTAATATGAATAATGCTGTAAAAAACATGGGAGTGCAGATATCTCTGATATTCTGTTTTCATTTCTTTTGGCTACATACCTGGAAGTGGGATTGCTCGATCAGATGGGAGTTAGGTTTTTAATTTATGAGGACCCTCCACTCTGTTCCCCTAGTGGCTGGCTGTACAATCTACATTCCCACCCATTGTGTACAGGAGTCCCCTTTTCCCTACGCCCTCACCCACACTTGTTATTGCTTGTATTTTTCATGATAGCCATTCTGACAGGTAGGGGATATTTCACTGTGGTTTTAATATGCATTTCCCTGATGATTAGTGATGCTGAGCACCTTTTCCTATACCTGTTGGCCACTTTTATATTTTCTATGGAAAAACATCTTTTCAGTTCCTCTGCTCATTTTAAAATCAGATTGTTTTTTCCTATTCGGTCATATAAATTCTTTACTTATTTTTGAATATTAATCCTTTGTCAGTTATATGATTTCCAAGTATTTTCTCCCATCCCATTGGCTGCCTTTTCATTTTGTTGATGTCCTTTGCTCTGTAGAAGATTTTTAGTTTGATATAGTCCCTCTTGTTTTTGCTTTTGTTGCTTTTGTTGTCAAATCCAAAAAAATTATTAGCAAGGCCAATATCAAGGAGCTCACCCCTAATGTTTTCTTCTAGGAGCTTTGCGGTTTCAGTTCTCATGTTCAAGTCTTTAATCCATTTTGATTTGGTTTCTGTGTATGGTGTAAGATAGGGTTCCAGTTTCATTCTGTTGCATGTGGCTGTCCAGTTTTCCCAGCACCGTTTACTAAAGAGACCATCCTTTCCCCATGGTGCATTCTTGGCTCCTTTGCGTCATGAATTCACTGACCATATATGCAGGGGTAACTTTGGGCTGTACATTCTGTTCCATTGACCTAAGTGTCTGTTTTTATGCCAGTGCCATGCTCTTGATTACAATAGTTTTACAGTATAGTTTGAAATCAGGAACTGTAATGCCTCCTGCTTTGTTCGTTTTCCTCAGGATTGCTTTGGCTATATGGGGTATTTTGTGGTTCCATACAAATTTTAGGGTTTTAGTTTTTTATTTCTGTGAAAACTGCCATTGGAATTTTAATAGGAATTGCACAGATAGGTTTGAGTACTATGGACATTTTAAGAACATTCATGCTTCTACTACATGAATACAGGATATTTTTCCATGGACTAATTTCTTTTTCCATCTCTCTAATCAAAATCTCATAGCTTTCAGTGTACAGCTCTTTCACCAACTTGGTTAAATTTATTCCTCAGTATTTTATGATGTTATTGTGAATGGCATTGTTTTGTTTATTTCTTTTTCAGATATTTCACTGTAGCTAAAAGATGAGTAAGATCTAGGGATCTAATACAGAGCACTGGAATTATGGTTAACAATAATGTATTATGTACTTCGAAGTTGTTAAGAATAGATCCTACGTGTTCTCACCATAAAAAAGAAATGGTAATTATGTGATGACATGGGCGTATTAGTAATGTCTATGGTGGTAATCATTTTGCAGTATATAAATGTATCAAATCATGTTTTACAACTTAAATGTATACAGTGTTATGCATCAATTATACTTCAATGAAACTGGGAGAAAAGAGGTTATTGTGGCTGCTTTGAAGAGAAAAACCATTTTGGGGGAAAGAGACCAGTTAGGTGGCTGCTCTTGTATTCCAGATGGGAGATGACGAGAGTCAGAATGGATTATAGACATGAAACTGATGTGAAATGGTTGGATCCTTAATAATTGTTCGAGGTAGTGTTTGCAGAATTTGCTGATTGTTTGAAAGTGGAAAATAAGATAAAGGCAGGAATCAAGGATGATGCTTAAATTTTGTAGCAACTGGGTGATGGTGGTACCATTTACTGAGACTGGAAGGGTTTTCTAGAGAGGGATGGGTTGGGTGACGTAAACAGTTGTTCTGTTTAGTGACATTAAATTTCTGATGCTTATTAGATTTCCAAATGGAGATGGCAGTAGACAGTTGCATATTTTATTTCAGTGTCTCTTAGAGTTCTAGATATTTTACTCACTGCTTTATAACAACCTATTTATTAATATAGAATCTGGCAAATAAATGGTAGCTCATAGCTAGGAAGGATTCAAGCTCCTTAGGTTAGCATTCAAGACGTCTCTTTGCCTACTTAGCCCCATCAATCTCTAGTCTTCTTTCACAATATTTACTATAGCCATATCAAGCCACTTTTCGTTCCCTAGACACATCATAATAACATATGCCCCTGTGACTTTGCTTGTATCTCAGCTATTTAGAATTCCTTTGCCCCCTCTTTCCATCTGGCTAATTTCTACTCATTCGTTAAGACTCTATTTTGGTGTCATGTCACCCTTGGAAACTTCTTTAACCCTCCTAGGGGTGGATAGGTTCTTTCACTTCATATTGGCACCCAAGGCCTCCTTCAACTCAACATCTGTCATGTAGTACTGTAATCACTCAAAAGTCTGCTTTCTAGACTAAACTGAGAATTCTTAAAATCCAAAAGCTGTCTTTTTTTATAGCCCTATAATGACTAGAATTAGTAGATAATCGAACTAGTCATTGAGTGAATGAACATTTCTTTCAGACTTTTGAGTCTCTTTGAGGAACCTGTAGGGTAGGAAATGTACATAGTTCAGATCCTTACACATTCTTTCTGATTAGACAGGACCAGGGAAGGACTGACAAGAAGACTTCCTGATTTAAAACTTTCCAGAATGTGTCCTTGTACAACCGCTAGGGATTTACTTACGGAGGGTTATACATTTCTGTTTATTCGTGTTCTCTTATAAAATGTGAAATTTAGGGAGGGAGAGTAACACAATAAATCATTACATGAAAGATAAGGTCATAGTAGAAAGAACACTGAGTTCTAGGCTATGGGGTAGTCTCAGATCTCTCCCTAACCTGTCACACAAACTTAGTCCTAACAACTAGACTCTGGTGACTATTGTACCTCTGCAGTTTCAACAGTAGAATCAATTATTCAGAGAGACAAAGCATGTGGTTTAGTGGTAAAATTATAAAATACTCTTAAAAGTCTTGGGGTAATAGTAAAAGGGCATTCAAAAATAGGATGTAAAGAAATGATAACAACCTAGAGGGGGTGAAAGAGTACAAATGATTTCACTGGAAAATTATATTTGAAGAAAAATAATAGTCCTTATTGTTATCTACCAGTGATAGAGGATATTCTTTGAAAAACGCAATCCTGATAATGAGAACTTTCCATGTTCCATTCTCCTTTGACTTCAAATGAAACCCAGCTGGGCAGGAGGTGGTTTCTGATCCCCATTTTTAATTGATAGCCTTGACATGGACTGTGTTCTGAGTTTCCTAATTGTCTCAGGGAAGATTTGTTCAAGTGATTCAAATTTCCATGCCCAAACTGGTTTCCAAATGTCGAAAGCTTACAGCCTGCCCCTTCCATGTGCAATTTTGAGACAAAGTTGAGTATTATCATTAGTAATACCACTTAATGGGACCATTAAGGATCTTGGCACCAATCTTTCATTCATTTTCAATGTCATGGGAGAGAGATTTATTTGAAGTCCTGCAGAGCTGCCTAAGCCCTGCACATTTCAGATGGAGGCAGAGATGGTTGCTCTAATGCTATATTCTACAGTGGGGATCTTAGAGGTAAGACCTTAGCACAGCATTTTAGCCTTGACACCTGAGCCTCTGTTATAACACTATTCATATTTCTTAGTTCTAGTAGTACTGAGTAGCTTATATGCATCAAAATATAATTATTAGAGCCTTATCCCCAAGGGAATGAAGAGGGGGCTAATCTAAGCCTTTTCTGGGATACAAAGGCTAAAATGAGGAAGGTAAGAGGATTGCTTATCTAGTCTGGTATCTAAAGCCCTATATTCCAATTCCAGCCTCCTTTTACAGCTCTCTCCCCTATTGCCTTCCTACATGAATTCTCTGCTTCGATCCACTCACTGTCCCTTAAATATGAATTTTTTGTTATCATCTTATTAGTTTTCAAAATGCTATTCTATTTACCTGAAATGCACTTCTCTTTCCCCTCCATTTATTTAAAACCACTAAATCATCCAAGGGCTGGCTCTCATTCCATCTTCTATGTAAAGTCCTCCCTGTTTCCTGAAATTAACAATCCACAAAGCCCATCATCCGCCATCTGTAATCTTTCATTTAGACAGTGTTTACCGAGGTCTTACTCTGTGCTGGGGACTGGGCCTGGTGTTAGTGATAAAATTGTGAGCAAATTAGACAAGCCTTTCCCTATCCTTCAGGAACTCTCAGTCTAGTAGGGTGGAAATATGTTAATTAGTTGCCAAATTATAGCTAATATTTATGATATTTACTGTGTTCCAAGAACTTCATTTGATATGATTGTGGCTAATCCTTACTACAGCTTTATGGGACCTTGTGTTATACTTTATGAGGTAGCCTCTGTTGTTTTTCCTATTTAAGAGAGGGGAAAATAGAGGCCTAATGGTGTTGACTAACTTGCCCAAGGCCATCCAAATGCTAGAGCAGTGACTGAATTCAGCATTTTTAACCACTAAGCACACTTCTCCTAGCCTTCAGGTATTTCACCTTTACCTGTACCTTCACTGATTGCCTCGTGTTATAACTCATATGCATACATAGATTGTCTTTTCCAACTACACTGTAATGCAGGGTCCATGAAGAGACTGACCATGTCTGAAGGAACAGTAAGGAACACAGGCTTTAGAAACAGACCTATATTTAAACTCCTGATGCCCTGTCTGTGCAACCATGCAAAATTAACCTCTCTGACCTTCGGTTTCCCTACCTGTAAAACGGGCAAAATAATCACCACAGAGAGGTGATTGAGGATTAACTGAAATAATATATGTAGAGTCTCAGCACAGTGCCTTGGACATGTCTAGTGCTCAGTGAATGGTAGCTAATGTTATTCTTTGGAGCCTCCATCCCTTGTCTGCCAACACAATGGCGACACACAGCAGTGCAAACATCTTTCTTAAATTGTTGACTGTAGTGAAAACCTAAAAAAATTCAGAATAATCCTCAAGAAACCCCCTTTGACAGCTAATTTTTAGTAAAGTTTATCTTTATAAGACATAGTTTTATTATTTTAAGTTATATAAAAATGACACAGACTAAACACAAAATACAGGGCATTTAAAAAGTGTTAAGTATTTGAAAAGTACCTGGTTAATTGAAAGTGGAAGTTTGAGAATGTACTTTGATATAAGTGAAATGAATCATGGACATTTATTCTCAGCACATACACACTTTTGAATACATAGCATGCAAAAAATTCAGTGAAGAAAATTTCAATTTGTATTCTATTAATACAAATGATTTAATGAGCACATAATATATGCAATATGTTTAAAAAACATAAATTTCCCATTAGTTTCAATGTTTCTCAGATTACTAAATTCTTATTTAAATGATTATAAAAGGGTCAAACCAATCCTAGTCTGAATTATGATAAATTTTTAAACATCTACTTAAGATTGTTGTCCACACATCCACTAACATATTAATCATTTTTATTTTAAATTTCCTGCCTGCTGGTTTCAATGTCTGGTTCACTTAAAAATCTTCTTATGTTGATTATTTTGTCTCTTGACCATGAGTTGTTTCTTTTTCTTCTTTATGTTTTTTTTTGTATCTCACAATTTTTGCTGGAAAGTGGTCATCCTACATGTGACAGTAGAGACTGAGTTAAATAGTATTTAGGCCTGGAAATGGAAACACCTTCTCTTCTGCTGGACCTACAGAGTGAAGGGTTAAGTTAACCTCATCAGGAGTTGGGCTGAGTCTGAGTTTTGCTGTGACTTGGGTTACATTTAGTGCAACTCCAACTTCAGATTCCTGTATTGCTACCTCATGCTTAGTCTGAGGACTGGTTTGCTGGAGAGTTTTTTCTTAGAGTCTGTTTCACCCTCAGCTTTAGACCTTCCCTTTATATCTCAGAGAGTTCTTTCTTCAGGTTCTTGACCCTTTCTCAGCAACAGTCTGCTGTTGTGTGTTACTTAATGCTTGATAGCCTGGGAGGAGAGGTGGGGGAAAGTGGTGTTTCCATTGTCCTAGTCTAACCTTAGTGTTAGACAGGCCCTGTGTCCCTGCTATCTGGGGCTTTTTCAGTGATCTTGTCTTTCCCCAGAAGTAGAAGACCTCTGTCCCTTCTACAGCCACAGTGAGTCTTCACTTATGTCCTGGAAACAAAAAGCTTTACTGCCCTTCCTCCAACACCTTAAGGTTTTTGTCCCATAAAGAAAAAGGTCCAGATGGAACTGTGTGTATTTTCTAGAGAGAAAGCCCCTAGTCAACTTCAGGCCTTTGCCACAGTGAAGGCTTTCTCTTGTTTTTTCTCCAGCACCCTGATTTTCCTTGTGATCACCAGTGAATCACCAGCCAATGGGTTTGCAGCTTCCAGAGATTCTACAATCACATACTAGGTCACACTCAGTCTTTAGCCATTAGTTAAAGGATCCTTCTTTAACTGACAGATCCTCCCTTGTATAGGGAAGTCTTGTTTTCCTCCTGTGCTGAGTGCATGTGTCTCATTTTTCCATGGATGTGCCCGTCTTTCATGAGATTTCAGGTGTGACTAACCTACCTGCTGGGTTCAAGAAAAGTTAAAACTCTGAGTTTATGTTTTTCTTGTTGATAGAATGAGAGCTATGCTCTTTAAATTTTCTATATCTCAAGTGGAATGTAACATCACTAAATTATAAGAAAAATAAAGCCTTGAGTGAAGGTTGCCAATTTAATAAGTTCTATGGGATAAAGAGACATATATTAGAATTGGAGTAAAGGGGCAATTCAGTTGTAAATCTTACAAGGGGAATGGCAGGAATAGTTATATGCTTGGAAGATGAGCCAAAGAGCAGGCATCAGGGGACCTGAGGGGAAAGGCACAGGGTTGTATTGTAAGATGTCCTCTTGTCCAAGTGAGTCAGCAGTGATGAGTAGGGTGAGAAAAGGTCAGAGTATTTTTAAATGTCACATCCATGAGTTTAGGTTCATTGACACCCACGAGGGAAAAACATTATTTCAATTGTGGAGAGACTAAAAATACGGATTTAAAAGACTCTCAGAAGGTGAATAGCTATTGCTATCCTTGTACAAGTCAGACTAAGTACTTAGAAAACATGGTCATGAAGCATAAAACAAAATCAAACTAAGAAAAACCACTTAGTAGTTCAAAACAGGATCAAATAGCTAGTGACAGCATGCATGAATGATGAAACCGCCCCTTATAATAAAAACTTAGAGTTAATGCTATTATTGATCAGATGAGATAATACACGTAAAACTACTTTGTCAAACATGGAGTGGAATGAAAATGTGAAGTATTAGAATTATAAACACTGCTTTGTTTCAGAAGAAATATGGCCTGGAATATGTCTCAGAATGAGCTCAAGAAATGTCCACATGCTAACAGGTATCGATAAAATGGTATTTGTGAAAATCCTGATAATGTTGATTCTATTTTTGGTAATTTAAGTACTTCACGATGGACTGACCGGTTGATGTTCTGCCTCCTCCATAAAGCTTCCTCTGACTCCTTTGACTCTTTTGACCATATAGTGATGATCTTCTGTTTCACTGAATTATTTTTTGAGCCTGCATACCACGTGGCAGAGCAAGAGTTTGAAAGCTATGCTCTTCTCCCTACTCCTTATTGGATCTCTTCTCCCTGTCCAGACAGATAGACGTTAGTTACCCATTGCTTTGGTGAAAGTCTGTCAGTGTAGAAACTGAGAACAGATGTGTCAGGTTCTTTCAGCTCTGAAGTTGACTTTAGATAATGTTTGGAGAAATACCTAATCTAGTTACGTGTCTCTGCGAGAGCTTGGTCCTGTTCTGGAGATGATCAGTTCTCAGCTTGTGTGAACCAGTCTTTACTTGAGTGAACACTATTACATCAGCTCTGTCAATGAAGTTCCATTGTCATTCTCATGGCCGACCAGTGAAACTACAGCCAGCAGGCCCAGTGATCATCCAGCAAAAAGAACACGCTTAGTTGGTCTCAGGACTGTTCAGCCTACTTTCTACATCTCCCCACGTGGACAACCACTCTTCTGATGAGAAGTGTCCTTGGAAGACCCAGGAAAGGAGAAAGGGGTTTGGATACCTAAAGTGATAATGCTGCTATGAGAACTCAGGCTGCCTGAACCTCGCTTCCATCTTCTACTCCCTGACCCATATATCTGGACAAATTGGAACCGGAGAGAAGTCATCATCAGAGGGTCAAGAGAGTAAGAAACAACAATAACTTATGTCCTTGTTCTTACTTTTTGAGATTGAACTGCAGTCCTAACTTCAATTTCAAGGCTTAAATGCATTTCTGTAACAGCTATTGGATTAATGAATTCAAGAATATTTTACTGGAATAGCCCTCTAAAATCACTGAGGATAAGCCCATGTTCTAATCAATTTTCTTCCAAAAGGAAACCTATTAGCAAATTCTCAGAATATTTGTGGTTTTGGTGTTTATGGCAATAGACTCTTGCACATTCAGTGTTGGTGTTATACCTACATGCCAGCTTTTATGAAGGTGATTATCTGTATAAACTGTGCCATTTTTGAAGAGACTAGGATACTCATTTGTTTTGATGGTGAGAAATGGAGGTGCAGGAGGTGACACAAATGTGTGAGTTGTTTTGTTATTATAACTATAATCAGAATTCCCTGCGTGAAAAACAAAACAAAATAAAACAAAGACAAACTTAGCTTGCCTGGAGTGATGGGGGGAGAGAAAAAACGCGAAGGGCCAATGAGCAGTGCAATGCACTGAATTAAACAGAATACAAAGTTGCTGGAGCCTGGAGTGCTTGAAGGTCCAGATAGGAAGTGAAAGGTATGAATTTGTGGCCAACCCTTTATTTGTCAGTGTGACGCATCAGGTACCATGTGAGAACCCATTGATTTTTATGTGTCACGAGAAACAGTTATTAATGGAAAAAAAAAGATGCTTTCAGGAAAGACATTTTCTTGGCATGGACATTTACAAGGAAGTTAATGGCTGAGTAGTAATCATTTGTGAGGAGGGCTAGTCTTGCTTGAAATTAGTTGAATTTTTGGTCTATGGTGATGGAAGTGTATATACCACAACACCCGTTTGCAAAACTGAAATGTTGTTAGTAGAGAGAGGCTCATTTGTCATCTGAATTCCTTAGGGAAGTATTTATTTTTCTGTATTTGAGGAGGAAAACCTTTTATAAAACAGGTCCTGAAATTCCAAAGTGTAGGTTGTTTGCTTCTAAATATTCACACCCTAATATATAAGGGTTTGTTCAGATTCTCTCTTCTGGTTGACTTGAGAAAACTATATTAATTGACATTGAATTGAGAGACCTGTTATCTGTACATCAGACTGGAGTGTTTTAAACCCAATTGAGATTAAGTGGAACCAGTTTTACATTGTCTATATCTACACAGGCAATGAGCAGTGAAGAGTTAAGGAGAAAACGTAAATGACTGCCTCTCCATGAACTATACCGTCACCCACTCCCTTAGTGCTATTACCTATAGCAACAAATTAATAAGTATCTCAATTGAACTGATTGGTTATACGTGTTGTTTTAAATCACAAGTCATTGATTCCCAATCATTTATATCCTTAATCACACAGGATCACATTCGATATTATTGCTATTAGCTAAGGTTATTTTCCAGTGTTTTCATGGAAAAGATATTAAGCCATAGGGACTGTCCAGACTAACACTCTTTATTTGACAGGTAAAGACTTGCTGAAAACTATTGAAATTAAATATTTTGTTCAAAGTTACACAGCCAGTTAGCAGTAGAGCTTAGACAAATTCTATTTTGGAACTTTTTCCACTACTTCATGATGTTATTTTAAAGCACATTCCATTATTTAACTGTGATTGCCTTTCAACGGTCAGCAGTCTTCACTGGGGAATGTTTTTCATCACATCTTTGTTTGACTTAAACTCACTGCCACCCTTTAGTTTCTTTTCCAGGTGACCTTTGAGAGCCCAGACCTAAAACCAATCACCAAGAAATCATGATCCTTAAACTGAAATAGCTAAACTTCACACCATCATTTAGTTCTTCAATTTCCTTAAGGAATTATCCTACTTCTCAATGATTTCTAGCCAAGTCCACATGTAATAAGTTACATCTCCTGCCCACTTAAAAAGTGCTTGTTTATATATTGCTATTGTAAAGCCTATTTCTACATTCTGCTAAATGAAAAAGTGAAGGCAGAGGAAGTCAGTCTACATTTGCAATTGATTCATTAGCTTGTTGATTTAATATATATTTTTTACTTTATGCCAGATAGTTGGACAGGATTTGGAGATATAGTAGAAAAAAAAATCCAGAAAACATTCCTGCTCTCATCAAGATAACACTCTAAGATGGAAGACATAAACTAAACCAACATTTAAATATATAATAGGTCAAGTGTGCCAAGGGCTATGAAGACTAGAAAGCAGGATAAAGAAACTGATAGTAGCAGAAAGGCTCTAATTAGGGCAGTCAGAGAAAGTCTTAAGGATTCTGAGAAGAGATTCAAAGGCAGTGAGGCAGTCATTCATGCAAAATGTCTGGGGGAAAGAAAGGTGGGGATATAAAGTGCTACAGCTACTTTGGAAAACAATCTGGGAGTTCTTCAAATGGTTAAACATAGAATTGCAATATGACTCAGCAAATCCACTCCTAGTATATACTACCTGAGAAAAATGCAAACATGTCCACACAGAAAGTTCTGCTTACATGCTTATGGTAACATTGTTCATAATAGCCCAAAGGAGAAAAGAACCCAAATGTCCATGAATGGATGGGTGGATAAATACAATGTGGTATATCCATTACAGTAGAATATTATATGCCCACAAAAAGGAATGAAGTACTGATACATGCTAAAACATGTATGAAACTTGAAAGTAGTACACTAAGTGAAAGAAACCAGTCACAAAAAACAAACACAGATGGTTTCATTTATATGAAATGGCCAAAAGGTGATTCTATAGAGACAAAAAGTAAATTAGTGGTTGTGTAAGATTGGGATGGATGGGAGTACTTAGGGAGGGCCTGAAAGGTTATGAGGTTTCTTTTAGAAGTGACAAAATTTTACTGTGGCGATAGCAGCGTATATTTGTGACTCTTTTAAAACCCAGGCATTTGTGATATAATAAGAAATATACTTGGTTTTTGTCCCTAGTTCTTGGCACAGAACTCCTAAAACCCTTGGAATTCCCTGAATAATAGCCCAAAGGAGAAAAGTGGCATTCATAAGGAACCCCTTTTCATTCACACTTCAGTTTAGGTGACTTAGGGTGGGGTCTCTGGATAGCTTCAGATGGGATTGGTCACCAGAAAGACCAAGTAATTAGAGTGTTGGAACTTTAACTCCACCCACTGCACTCAGGAACCTTCTTGACTTTGTCCTACATACCTCTTTACCTGGCTGTTCACGTGTATCTTTTATAATGTCATTTATTATAGACCAGCAACATAATGAAATGTTTTCGGAGTTTTTTGAGCCACTCTAGCAAGTTATCAAACCCAAGGAGGGAATTGTGGGAACCTTTGATTTATAATAGCTGATTCATCAGAAGTACAGATAATGACCTAGATGCATTGGCATCTGAAGCTGGGGAGCAGTCTTATGGGACCCAGCCCTTTAACACGAGGGATCTGGTGCTCTCTCCAGATAGATAGTGTCAGAATTGAATTGTTGATACTCATTTGGTGTCTGGAGACCTGAGATTGAGTGGGGGTGTCACAAAAGACCCTAGACATTGGATATATTAAATGAGTTAAGTGATGTGAATTGCATCGCAATAACGGTGTTATTTTAAAAAAACAACCAAAAAAACTAGAGGAGTTTGGTGCCACTCTTGATTCATGCTTAGGCAGCAAAGGTTTTGCACCATTAATGCAAATGTCAACACAGTGAAAATAACTAATAAATAATTTGATATTATTATGAGAATAAACACCTAGAAAGGTCTCAGTTTCTCCCAGGCATCTGCAGATAACATGGTTGAAGAGAATAAAGGTGTTTAGACAGGGTGAGGCAAATGTAGGTTTACATTTGTTTGTATGGAAAATAATACAATAATTAATAAATAATAATACAAGAATAAGCTCTGTTTCCCATACTCACAACTGTAAGCCTACTTTTGCTCCATCTTGTATAGAGCAACATTTGTATCACGCTGTACCACACTTCCCCTAGGGAGCGCTTCATAAGCAAGGTGTCACTTGGATCTCTTTCATGGGTTTTGAATCTCTCAGAAAGGCAAAGACCATCTTTATAAATTGTTTACACCTATAGTATAGTTGAGTGTCGTGGGTCTCAAGAGAGGAAGACAAACAGATCTCTGGTGTATTTAATTCTCAGTGTAGAATTGAACCAGTAACAATAAATATTTGCTGTGAATAAATCTATAACCCCTTACAAATCCCTCTTTGGTTGCATTTCTGATTGCTATGTTACAGTCAATAAACACTGCCAGACAAAAGACCTCTGACGCTTTTTAATCAAATAATAGAATCCTTAAAAGGTCACAACTGTAACTTATAAAAGCACTTTCTACTGGCTGTCCCAAAAGAAATGAAGGATCAAAATGTGAGCGATTCCCTAACCAGAAATGCCATCAACACAAGAAACGAAAACGCATTGCTTCAAAGTGGAACAGCATTGACAATGAGGTGGAAAAAGACAAGTTTCTCCTGGGCCCTGGATCACCTTTTTACATTTTTACTCTTTCATTTAGGTTTGAGAAATTAAATTATATTCATGGCTTTGAGAAATCTGATGCCCATATCAACAAATGGAAGGAACCATCTTGCTATCAATCAATTTAATAAGACAATTTGGCCCATGTCATAGGGAATTTATGTACTTTTGTCAGTAATTTCCCCCAAGATAGTTATTAGTCTCTGACCATTCATTGCATCCAGTTTTATCCGGGAGGTAGATTCAAAGGCAGGGCAGTACATTTGCTTGATCTTGAGGTCTGCAGCAGTTGCCCCAGTATATAGTTTTATTGGTGTACTTGTTGCCTTATCAGCCAGCTTTCCTACTTAAATACAATCTGTCACTTCACATTTATTTATTCTTGGATTCCTTATGCATCATTTGAACACTGCTCAGGAATAAATATATACAGAGAAGAGAAGGTGGCAAACAAAATGAAAATGTTCAAGAACTGAATGGCCACAAAGGAATGAATTGATATATTTCAAACACTCATTTGCCACACTAGCAGAAATATAGAAAAAGAAAGTAGAACAAAACAAAAAAAGCACTAGAAAAAAAAAAAGTAACAACTAGAAAGAGCCCGGCACATCTCCAGTAGGGGGCATGCAGAAGGCAGCTGATCAATGACCCTCTCTCATCATTGATGTTTCTCTCTCTCTCTTCCTCTCCCTTCCTCTCTCTGAAATTAATCAAAAAAATTTAAAAAATAGAAAAACTAGAAAGAAATTTGGAACACATACGTAATATGGATTTCCAAAGATAACTATTTTTTGTGTGTTTTTTTTTAATTCAAAGTTGTACATTTAAATAGTCATGTAGTTCTCTAAGGCTTAATATGAAAATAACTTCCCTGTCCCCACAAGTTTCCACTTCTCATAGCAATGACTTTCAATCCTTTCCGTTGATTTGTTTAATGTGTACCTTTTTATTAATGCATAACATGCATACCTTGCTACTTTTTGATTTATCGGTTTTAAGCATTAGCTATTTACTTCCTACTATGTAAGACGAAAATTTAACTTTCTTTTATCTTTTCACTCCCTAGTCCATGCATGTATATTTCCTGTACCCAGCAGCTGTATTCCCAGTATATTTATGTCATGATTTTAGTAAATATTTAGAATAATTTTCAGTGTTTATATAGAGGTAAACACTATGGCTGGCTGAGCAGGTAGCATGCTACAGTTACAGTGGTGCCTTGGTTTTCGAACATCTCCGTTGACGAACATTTCCTTTACAAAGGCCTGAACCCGGAAGGAAATGCTTCGGGTTTCCGATGAGCCTCGGAAGTGGAACATGCCCCGCAGCTTCCGCTGAGGGCAAGGCCCTGAGGCCCAGCTGTCGGCTGTGGAGCCCTCGGTCTCCCACCGTTTCAGAGCCGGACGGTCTCTGGGACTGGTTACATTCCCAAACCGAGGGACCACTATATTTCTTTTTTTCTGTGCAACATCCATCTGGTTTCCAGAGTTAAAAACTATTTCCTTACCTAATTCATTACATAATTAACAGTAATTTAATTTCCTGTCAATGTAATAAAATACTTTAGATATTTTATGATTTAATTTTATCAGGGGAAAAAAATCTCTCCAAGGACCTTTAGATCTGCTTCTGTTTGAGTCAGTTGATTCCTAGGCTTGCTGTAGAGCTGCCATCTTGAGCGCTCCTTTTACTGTCAGTCTACAGATTCCCTTGGCTTATCTTTGGTGATAGAATCTCTTTCCTGAATTTCATATTTTTCATTTATGGCTTATTTCCCTCTGTTGGTAGAGCATATCTTCCGATGTCTTCCTGAAAGTTTATGCATGGGAAATATATTTTTAAGGATCTTTCAGGGGCAAAACCATTTATTCTACCCTCCAACATAATTAAGAGTTGGGGCAAAACATTGTAGATTGGAAGTTATTTTTTCTCAGAACTATAAAGGTATTTTTAAATTTTCATAACTTTTAGGAGGAGGTTAGATGACCTTCTCTTTGTCCCCAGTGCTCTGAAGTTTCATGATGCTGTACCTTCATGTATTCTAATTTCACCCATTGCGCTGAGGGCTTTGTATGTCCATCCAGTCTAGAAATACATGGCCTTCTTGCTTTGAATTTGGCGGGGGAGGGTAGTATATCTTTTATGATTTTTTTCCTTTCCATTAAAAAAAAAAAAAGTTATTTCTGGGCCCCTGATGTTTGGATGTTGAGCCTCTTGGACTGGTTCTCTAATTGTCCAATTTCCTTATGATTCCTTTCTGGGATGTTTCCTTGCCTTCACCTTCTAATTCTACTGAGTTTCTTATTTCTTAAAACAATATTTCTCAGAATATTTCTCTTTTAAAATGGAACTCTATTCTTTTATCTCTAAAGACAGTGATGATTTTATTTCTATGTCCCCTCCCTGCCCCCTTTCTGTATCCCTTATAAATCCTCCAAATTGATTTCTTTCTATTATTTTGCTTTGGTCTCTGACTTTCACATTAAATAATTTCCTCACATTTCTGGTGCTCCTTGATAATATGATCGTATTTAAGAGCAAAGGCTAAAAAGGCAATTGAAAATTCTGTGCATGCAAGTGTCATTAAGTAAAGTTAGGCCTGGGTCATAAGAAGCTGTTGGCTTCTCCTTCCTACCTCTTGGAGCCTTGAATTACCTTGTAAAGAAAATGGGCTACCATGTTAATCAGAGAGAGAGGGAGAGAGAAGGAGAGAGAAAGGAGGAAGAAAGAAAGAAGTAGTTGAAGAGGAGAGATCCCCAGCCAGGCTCCAGTTGGTCCAGCCTTTGAGCTGTGAGGTCAGGCATGTGAGTGAAGTCATCATGGATTTCCAGTTGCAGGCACGCCCCTACATAGCTGTGGGCACATGAGTGACTCCAGGTGATGCCTGTGGAAGAATCACCCCATCGAGCCCAGCCCAGGTTGCAAAATCATGAACAAATAAATAGTTAAAGCTACAAAGTTTTGGAGTCATTTGCATGCTGAATGGAAAAATCCAATAATGAGGGGGAAAAAAATGTATGATACAGAGTGAAGATCGCTGAAACAGTAAAAAAATGGGGAAGTTTTAGAAGCTTGCAAAAAGAGAGAAAGTATTAACAAAGATGCTACTAAAATGCTTCATGGAAAAAAATATGGAGGGCTGAACCAAGGCAACAGTGCTGGACTAGGGGGTCATGAGAATAATTGTGAGAAGGTGCCAACTACAGAGATTTGTGATTGATTAGATTCAGAGGTAAAGCAAGAGGGACATATACTGGATGATGGACTTGGGTAACTCTGTGGAGGTATTATTCTCTGGATGGAGCAGGAAAGCCCATTCACCCACTTTGGAAAAGTTTGAATTCCAGGTGTATATTTTGTTCTTGCTAGCACAAGCATATCTGATGCCATAGCAGAAAATATGACCTACAATTGACTGATTCTGAGTGTGAGAAATAATTCAGCTATAACCTCTTAGGGGTGGAGGTTGGTCCTTTCACAGGAACTGGTTAGTGCTGCTGCTCTGGGAAATGCCGAAAGCAAGGTCCAGCAGGTGGCTTAAAAGGAGAGCTCTCCGAATCTGGGTTCTTCACTGCTGGGAGCACTTTGTCAACCTGAGTCTAGTTTTCCTTGACAGTGAAAGAAAGTTATGAAATGAAGTTTTAAGCAGTGAAGCACTGTTTATTACAATCAAGCACATAAGAATTTTTGTGCTATTTGACTTAATTCACTTTGGCCATGTATTTTTCATTTGATCCGCATCTGCATCATAAATAACATTTCGATGGAAATCTCTGTTCTGCTGTTTACATTATTACTCTGGAAATTTCTTCCCTTTTCTTTCGAGCCAGAGAGCCAGGAGCACAGCTGTCTCTCTGTGGGTGCCAGGATCCCTCTCCTGCAGTTTGGCGGTGTATCCTAGGCAGGGCTGCGGAGTCTCCCTCCCTGGAGGGAGCAGCTCATTTCACAGCTGTCCTGAGTCTGGCACCAGGCTCAGGGTGCCTCCATCGAGGTGATAAACCTCTCAGATTTCTTCTAAGTCTGGCTGTCACTGAGGAGAGAGGGGCAATTTGTCTTAGTTTGTACACATTTCTGTATTTCGGAACCGTGGATCACCATATGGTGACCTGTAGCATTAATAGAAACAAAAACAAAACCCTCATAATTCTAGGACTTAAATAAAATGTTAACGCTGAATTTGGGTATACTGGGAAAATGTTTAGATGACTGTGGCCACAGAGCGTCCCTCTGGATGCACTGACAGCTCTTTCAACGGCAGATGGACTGTTCTACAACTTCGAATCCGCATTGACGACTCAGTCCACCAGTAGCAGCAGCGTGCCCCATTAGAAGCAAAAATACAAAGCTTAGGAAGCATTTACACACCACTGGTAACTGTTTCTTGCTATAAATGTCACACTGTTTTTCCCACTTTTTATTGGGAAATGTTATAATGATGTAACTTTTAAAATCAGTCAGATGTACTAATGGCCTAATGCTTTGCCAAGATTATTGGAGTAAAATAGACTCCATCTGCATGGTCAGATAAAAGATGATAGATGAATAAATATAAAAATCATAAAAAAAAATTGGAAACAGGTTAAAAATTTGGCCATTCCAAGGATGCGCACAAATCCATCTTTTTATTGGCAAGATCACCTGTTTGCATTTTACATCTTATGGGATTTGTGCCCCCTCCTCTCAGCCTGACAATATTACTATGTGGTGCTGACACTGAGATAATTATATTGGTAACATCTTTTGGTCGTTCAGGATGACAAGTTATTTTCTTTGTTATATTAGATATTCTCATCCTGGGTCAAATTCATCAAGAAAAGGGTAGGGATGTTTCTCCTTCTCTAGCTTTATCCAACAAATGTAATTTCTATTTACCACCAGATAAAAGTATCTAAAATAAAGGATGGTACCAGTGATGAATTGTTTAATTCCAATATTTATAATAGCTGGCTCAGAATTCATGGAGAGAATCGCACTGTTTATTATTTGTGAAGTCTCAATTTTCTGAAAATATTGATAATTTGTTATTTAAAATAACTCTCCATTCTTGTTTTGAAGCCTTAGCTTCTGTTCAGCCTAATTACTTTGCTTTGCAGCTTTAAATTGGGCCAAGCTTTAGAATTCCAGCAGCTTCTTTTATGACCTGCCTGGTTATGGTTCAGCCATAAGTGGAGGATGCTATTTATCTGAATTTGAATTTTAATGAATAAGAATGCCATTTACTTGTGAGCGCTTGAATAATAAGAAATACCTTAGCATTGTCTCTTTGATTAATCTTGCTCATCACTTTAAAGGTACTGCGTGTACAATATTCATGTAAACACTGCGTTTCAGCTTAATTGGAATTTGCTCAAAGAAGCACTTTTACTAGATGATTTTAAATGCACTGTTCGAATCTTTCAGTACTAGCATCTCGGTTTTCAGATCATAGGCTGGGGTCTGAGCAATAGGTCTTTCATATTCTTGGAAGTTAATGGAAGAGGTCAATGGGGAAAAAGGGGGACATACGTAATATTTTTAAAAATAAAGATAATTTTTTTAAAAAAAAGTCATTGGGAATTGTAAACCATTTGGGGGAAGAGAGAAAAGGTTATAGAAGGAAATAGAAGTAAGAGGGGATTGAATTATGTTTTTGCATCCAAGTTAGAGAGGATCAGTGTCATAGGAGCCATGGGTCTTGAGTAGGTAACATGAGTTAAGCAGGCTGTGGGGATTTTGTGGTCATGGCTTACTGGAGACAAAAAGTGACAAGATGCAGGGAACAACCAGGAGTTGTGGGCAGAGGTAGCTATTCCCTTAGTTCTGAGGTTTCCTGGCTGTGCTTGTGTAATGTGTGCAGGTGATATAGGTAAGGTAAGATCCATTGTAGTAGCTCGGTGATATATTCCATACACATTTTGTTGAATATAAAAGTTACTGTAAACAGCAAACCCAGAAAATCATTCTCTGAATAGGGAACATTGTGCTTCTAAAATACATTCCAGCCAAAGAAAGGGACAGAGCATCAGAGATGTGGCAGGTGAAGGACACTGGGTTTTAGGCTGGGAGTACACCGGTGTCTTCAGGGGCTCTTTGTGCTTTGCTCACTTAATATTTGGTATAATAATTTTATGTTAGTTAAATTCTTAATAAAATGGAGTTAAAAATGCTTGTCGGGTATAAATGATGCGTAAGAATGGGGACACTGGTGACTCCAGTCAGCTGGGAGGAATAATTTCCTGTTGTTGAGGATGATGATGGTAAGTTTTGTCCTTTAGGGGAAGGGATTTTCTGGGTTGCCTCCACCTCCCATGTTTTCCACCACTCCTCTCGGGTATTTTCCGAGGCTCCTGCAGAAGTATGTCCTCCCTGCTGAGTTCTCTCGGCATCCTCTTTAGGGAATCGCCCCCATCGTCCCAGCATCTTGGGGAGCAGAACGATTTGCTGCTTTCCCCCTTCCTGTTTCTGTCTCTGTGTCTCTGTCCACTACATGGTTTTACAGATTTGCTCATGGGATTTGTATTTCCAGTTTCCCATGCTGATTTTCAAGTAACCTCTTTGCAGTTATTTGAGATGAAAGTGTGAAATCTGGTGTATGCTGAGACTTAGGTCTGCCTCACCCTAATTTCTCGTTATTTTATTCTATAAAAAAAAATGACTTGATGAGTAATATATAGTGAATAATAATTATGATTCCACCTTGACTTTGGGACTGGCTGTTTATCATTGTTTCCTGCTGGGTAAATCTAAGTTCTAAGTGAACTCTTTCTTGTTTTTATACATCCTCTATGTCTGTGTTCCATACAGAATTTTCTGTCTCTCTCTCTCTCTCTCTCTCTCTCACACACACACACACATGTATTTCTAACTGAATACAAATAGATAACAAATGTGATTATGCTTTTATTCTGGATTTTAATAGACCATAAAATTACTAATCAGACATGTTATGAAACAGTTTAAATTATTGATATACTCGCATCACCTGGATTTCACTTAATTTGGATATCTTCAAAATGCCCTCTTGCAGTCTTTTTTTGTCTTCATCTTCACTGTTTAGATAATTCAATAATTTATAGACTTGCTTTTATTTTGCTGTTGACCTTTATTTCAGTGTTCCTTTCCTACATGGTTACTGTGAGAAGTGTAGAACTGGGAAGTTTACCCTCTGATTTTCCTTTCCTACCTACATTTTTGTGGCTTTAATGAAATTGCATTCACCAATACACACATTACACATTTCATTTTTTTATGCTTTCTCGGACATAATTCTTCTTATGATTCTTGGAGAATTTCTTCTTCAAACTATGATATACATATCTTAACAAAAACAGATTCAAAGAAGAGGCTTGGTAAAGGGTAGGATAGACCAGGCCATGGAGGGACAAGCAAGGCTGGACATTTAAGATAACCAATAGAGTTAGGTAGAATCTGGAAAAAGAGAGGTGTCTAAGATAGGTTCACATTCAAGCTATTTTTGAATGGAAACTGTTTTGGAATTTACATAGGGGAAAAGTAAAATTCTGTCATAATTCAATTGATATAAATATATATATGTTATAGTGCCTAATATCACTAAATAATATAGTGAATGTAGAAAACTAAATGCTAGGAGTCTAAATAATAGCCACTTTGTCCAGTGCCAAGTGGTCAGGAGAAAGAATTAGGAATGTCTGGGGACAGGATGACAGGGACTAGCAGTCAAGGGCTAGTCCCCAAGATTCTGGGAAAGCAAGACAAGAACATGACCAAATGGAGTATTGAGTTCATCCATATCATCAGAACTTCCTCCTGATGCTGAAATGGAAAATTTTCAATGTCTTAAAATCTTTTTTTATACTAAATGGAGAGTTAATTTCAGAGATTGTTGTGGGATAAGTGTGCAGGGTGGGGCAAAAGTAGGTTTACAGTTGTGAGTATGTGAAATAGAGTTTATTCTTATATTATTACTTATTAATTATTATATTACTTTCCATATGTAAGCCTACTTTTGCCCCACCCTGTACACCAATAGGTTTTAAGAGTTTTAATTACCACTGTTAGACAGACTTGGAAGGGAACTCAGATCATTTCAATATATAGTTAAATTCCTACTGAGAAAGCAACGTGTAAGGTATTCTATTGGCTATAAGTATCAGAGTCCATTTCGTTGCTGAAATGTTATGTAAAGACTGCAAATGTGATCATGGGCTTTGGATATACTTTGTGAGAGGTGGTACACTTGGTGAGCATGTCTCCATGGGTCATATGCCGTCATTATCCCAAGAAATTGAGCCATACTGTTAGTGATAAAGAAGTCAATTTTCCTTAATTAATTAGATTTTATGAATTCTCTTATGTCTTAATGATTAAATTAAGCTAAACCTCCAAGGAGTCATCGTTGGACCTCATGTTAGGCTTATATTCTCTTAGTCCTTCTATAGAGAATGCCAAAGAACCTTAGTCCCACCATGAACCTTGCTAGAGAGAAATTATAATTGTTACTGGGAACATAACTTTGACTTTTGGAATATTTCACTGTAGTTATATTAAAAATAAATGTTATATTGTGAAATTTATATTTTTATTAGAAATGACTTTGTTCCTTGGTTATAAAAGGAGGTTACGTAAGTAGAAAGTGATATCGAAGATAAGTTTAAAGAGACATGACAGAAGTTAAACAAAGCCTTATATTCTGAGATAAGGGTACTTATTATCTCTTTAATCACAAAGACATTGTCTCCTACTGTACATCCTGTGTAGAGAAGTTAACATCTAATTTTCTAAAGAAGTTACAAATAGGAGATAATTATCCAGAGATGAATGCAGAGTGATTATGTCTATATTATGTTACATAAATGAATCTGTGTAGGTAATACTTGCCTGATGACTAATATGTGATAAGTTGAACAGTCAAGTAAAGCTTAGATGATACTCCTATGCCAGTTGACTTCAGAGGTGACTTGAGGTTATTATTATTCAGATTATCTGAACCAAAAGATTTATTTACCTAAAATTCCCAGGTCACTGAAGCAGATAATTTTGTTTAATCTGGAAGGTTGTTTAGCACTCAGATAGTTCTGTGTGCTAAGAGATATGGTAAGACATTACGTGTTTAATACTTAAGGAAGGCTGTAAATATTTATGAGTTCCAAAGAGAGAAGGCCAGTGTGGTCTGGGAAGATTTCATAAATAAGAAAGAACTTATACTATGCTAGAAGTTATAGTTCAAGGTGAAGGGGTCTGGGGTAGACAGACGAAAAGAGAGGCCAGTGTTCTACGGGAGAAAACAATATGAGAACAAAAGTAGGCTACTTTAAGGTATGTCTGGGTGGGAGTGAGCAGAGATGATAAAGTTTTAGTGGGAATATAAATGGGAGGGTGGTTGTGGAGGATCTTAATGATCAGCTCAGGAAGTTTAGATTTTATTCTCAGGGCGATTAGATTTTGAAGCAGAAAATGATCTTTGGAAATGGCGTGTATGGAGGTGCTATGCAAATGAATTGCCCGTGGAAGAGGCTAGAAGCAGGGGGAGTTTGAAGAGACAAATGTAGGACAGTGCAATAGAACAAGTGAGGGAATCAGTAGATGAGATTAAAAATAAGATAAATGGGCTAGATATCTCATTTATGGACAATATCAGGAGGCTTGGGTTGGAACATGGAAATCCTCAGGAATTTGCACAGAGAAGGGCAAGCCATGTCCATGAGCTTCAGTGAGGCAGAGGAGGTAACTAAATATGGTAACAATATCGTGAGAAGAGAGAGAAGATGAAAACCCCAAAGACTACCCAACTCAACATTAAAAAAGACTTCCCAGTGAGAACAAATCTGTAAATGAGACAAAAGACTCGAAACCTGGGAAACATTACAGAGTAGAGTTTTGAATTCGTACTGAAAGGAGAAATTCCTTTATAACAAGTGGAGAATTTATACCTAAACCCAGGGCCACGTGGGAGCTATTGTGGGTAGAGAGCCTGTTCAGATATAATAGAAACCGGAAAGATGCCCCATCTCTGGGAACAGTAGTCGGCAAAAATATGATGAAAGGCAATTAAGCAGGCTGCACCCAAGACTGGCTTTTAGCCCAGGGGGGTGTTAAAATTAAAACTAGGTACTAGCAACCTAGACTGAACAGGCACATGTAGGAGAGATTTACTAAGGAGAATGCAGACTGGTGTTAACAATGCTTTAAACTCAGCTTACTCGAGGCAGAGCAGCAGGCAACATGCCCATCCCAGGCTTGGACCATGCTCAGTGAGCCTGCAGGGGGGAAATGTGGGGCGCAGGGGCAAAAAGGACTGCTGGCCATGTCTCTCGGTGTGGTCTGCTGCTCCTATGAAAACTTACAATAATAGGCACAGAGGCCCAATTTTGTCTACATTTATGAGCAGTCATTTGAGGAATGCATTTATTTGCCTTTGTGGACAGTTGGCTTCCCTTTGCTGTTTTTCTGGGCATGTAGTCTAGTTTGATTAGGCTCTTGTTATCTCACACAGCAATCTACTGCCTTCAATCCCCTTCTCTTCTCTTCACCCCCACTTGCTTCTTTTAGCGTTGACCTCTTTGTTTGGAATTATTATTAAATAAAATTGAGAGCGCAGGTAATTAGTATGTGGATGTGACACTGATGCAGGAAGTGTAAATGGGAAATTCAGAGGCAGCAAGCTGTGATAATTCCATTATAGGCTTTGCTTCAGTGGGGCCTTGGATTCCAAGGACATAATGAGACAGTAGGGGATCTGCAATTTTACTGACTGAAGGTTTCCCTAGAATGTGCCCTGCTTAGTGAATTAGATTTGAGATCCATAATTTTATTAGTCACATTTTATCAGAGTAAATTAGTTCCTGGGCACCCAGTTCTCCATGTTAAATCGATGAGTTCACCCCAATGACTTTACCACCCCAAATCAGCGGTACTTTTCCACAGAGTTCTAATTTAGTTGAATAATATTGTGTTCCTGTTAACATCTCCTTCCTGTTACCTCCCTTTCTCCCAGTTGCATAATTTTAAGTGTAGAGGCAAATTTAAAGTACACTAAGCCATCTTAATGTAAAATGCAGTGATTTCTGTTACTTCTTATAGGAATACAGGCATAATTACTACACTTTTCCCTAGTGGTAAGGTCCCCAGTTAATTTTGCATCTGGAACAAACTGGAGCTGAGGAGTGGAAAATTCCCCAGGATTACAGATACAAGATGAAAAAAAAAAAAAAAAAAAAGAATTTCATTAAATCAACAAATGCACTGGCTTAACCAATAAGTATTTGTAAATTGCTGCCCATGATGTTCTCAGTGCTGTGTAGGTGTGTTCTTCCAGCTGAAGTAATCTTTGGATTTGGTTTGGGAGCACTTGGAAGTGAACTTTGCCCTTGGAGACCATAGCTGTTACTCTGCCAGGAGGACTGGAAAAAAACTCATGCTATTTATTTTATTGAAAGATCAGCTTTCTCTCTACAGTTCCCCAGCTTAGCCCAAGATGGTGGTTAAAACAAGAATATGAGAGAGGCCCTGGCCAATGTGGCTAAGTAGTTAGAGCATTTGCCCATGCACAGAAGGGTCACAGGTTTGATTCCTGGTAAAGGGCATGTACCTGGGTTGCAGATTCCATCCCTGGCCCCAGTCAGGGCTCATGCAGGAGGCAACCTATTGATGTGTCTCACTCTCTCACATTGATGTCATTGATGTTTCTCTCTTTTTTCCTCTCTCTCTCCCCCCCTTCTCTCTCCCTCTCTAAAAAAGAAAAAAGAAAAGAAAAAGAAACAAGAAGTATATAAGATAGATAGGACACAGGATCAGGAGTTTGACATGGGAGCAGATGGAAAAAGGTTTGATAAGGCAGGGGACAGTAGGCAGAAAATACACACATAGGCAGTTTAATAAGAATTTCTGGGTGTTTCATCTCAGGGACCTCAAGAGGCAACATGGCCCAAGGAAAGAGCAGAAGCTGAGATTGAATTATTTGCCTGATTAACATTAGTATTAAATATAACATAAAACTATGCAAATTTTAAAGGCACTGCTTGATGAATTTTTATGATGCTTACACCTATGAATCTGCTATGCAGATCAAAATATGGAACACTATTAGCACCCCAGAAACCTCCCTTCTGCCTGCCACTCAACATCCCTCAAAAGTAACCACTGTCTTCAACCTCATTTGCATAGATCATTTAGCCTGGCTTTGAATATTATATAAATGGGGTCATATTTTATGTATTCTTTTGTGTCTGGCTTCTTTTGCAGTCACTGATATCCATCTTCTTCCATGCAGCAGTTTTGTTGTTGTTGTTGTTTTGTTTTTTTTTCACTTCTGTATGGTATTCCATTGTATAATTCTCCTGTAATTCTTTTCTGTTGAACATTCAAATGGTTTGTAGTTGTTTGTTTTTTTAAAATATGGTTTTACTGATTTCAGAGAGAGGAAGGGAGAGGAGGAGAGATATAGAAACATCAATGATGAGAGGATCATTGATTGGCTGCTTCCTGTATGCCCCCTACAGGGGACCGATCCCGCAACCTGGGTATGTGCCCTGACCAGGAATCATACGTGATCTCCTGGTTCATAGGTTGATGCAGAACTGCTGACCCATGCCGGCTGGGCTGGTTTGCAGTTTTGACTATCACAAGTCATGCTGCTATGGGCATTCTTGGTGCACATATGTATTCATCTCTGAGAAGTATATACCTAGGAGAGAAATTGCTGTGTCAGAGGCTTTATATATTTTCAACTTCAGCAGACTCTACTCAACCATTTCCCAGCAAAAGTGTATGAATGTTCCAGTTGATATTTGATATTATGCTTTTATTTCACTTTTATTTTTAGCTATTTTAGTTGCATAATGGTATGTCATTATGGTTTTAATTAGCATTCCCCTGAAGACTAATGATGTTGAGACTATTTTAATATTCTAATCGACCATTTGAATATTCTTTTTTGAGAAGTGCCTATTCAAGTGTTTGACACAGATTTAATGGGATTGGCTGATTTTCTTATTGATTCATTAGATCTCCTTATATATATTTGTAAGATTTACACATTTCAAGTATTATTGTCCACTCTACAGTCTTCTTTTATATTCTCTCCCTGTTGTATTTTGGTGAACAGAAGTTCTTAAGTTTAAGGAAGTTTAATTTTCTATTTTTTTTCTGTATGGTGGTACTTTTTTATACTTTCCAAATATTTGTATTTTTCTTATCTAAAGGTTATAAAAGTATTTTCTTATGTTTTCTTCTAGATATTTTATTGTTTTACCTTATCAACCTGAAATTGTTGTTTTGTGAGTATGGGATGACATAGCAATTTCCTTTTTCCCCCATGTGGAATATTGACTTGATCCAGGACCACTTAATCGAAAGATCATTTTCCACTTTCTACTATAGTGGCATCTCTGCTATAAATTACATGACATTGTATGAGTAGATCTGTTTCTGATCTATTTTGTTTTACTGGTAATTTATACTTGTGACAATATACACTAAATAATGTTTGTAGCTTGATAATGAGCATTGATGTTTTGCAGTAGTGGTATCATAACTTTGTTCTTCACAATTGTTTTTGATCTTATTAGATGTTGATATTTCCATATATTTTTAGAGTTGGCTTGTTAATTACCAAACACACACACACACACATACACACACAACTACCTTGCTACTATATGGATTTAGATTTTAATCTATCTATAAATCAATTTGAAGAAACATGAGATCTTTACAATATTGACTGTTACAATCCATGAATATGGTATATCCCTCTATTTATTTGGGTGTTTTAAAGTTTATTTCAGTAGTGTTTATAGTTTTTTCAATAGATGTCTTGTACATCCTTCATTAGATATTTCTAGATATACAAGGGTCTTTTTAAGTTGTTCTTATAAATACTATTATTATAATTATTATTTTTTAAAGATATCTTTATTGATTTCAGGGAGAGGAAGTGAGAGGGAGAGAGAGAGATAGAAACATCAATGGTGAGAGAGTCGTCATTGATCAGCTGCCTCCTGCATGCCCCAGACTGGGAATCGAGCCCACAATGTGAGCATGTGCCATGACCGGGAATTGAACCTCTATCTCCTGGATACTAGGTCAATACTCAACCACTGATTCATGTCCAGCCAGGCAAGACTATTATTTTTTTAAATGTCACATTTAAAGTGTTTGATCCTAGTATATAGAAATATAATTTACTTTCATGAATTGATGTTTTATTCAGAGGTCTTGATAAAGGATGTATAAATTCTAGTAGTTGATCTGTAAAATATTTTCGATTTTCTCATACACACAATCATTTCATCTGCAAATAATGAGAGCTTTATTTCTTTCCCTCTAAAATTTCACTTTTTATTTGTTCTTGTCATGCCCCTTTCTCTTTTCCTTCCTCATGCCATCTCCTCTTTCTCTTTCCCTCTCTCCCTGTTCTTTTGTTGTTGTTTTCTTATTGCAATGGCTAGGCTTTCCAATATCAATGTTGAGTGAATATGGTGATAGTTGACATCCTTGTCTTGTTCCTGGTCTCACTTTAAGGCCAGCCTCACTATTACCAGTATCTCCTACTAATATCTGCCTTTTTTTCCAATTCCAATTTCATTTATGTTAGACTTTATTGTATATCTTGTATTTTGCTTGCCTTCTATTTTTTTATATTTCATCCTTCTTATCTCTGTGCTTCAATGTGACCTATTTTTCAGCTAATTAATCCTCTAGTCTGCTGTTAAATCCATTTATTGAATTCTTAATTTTAGCTTTTTCATTTTTAGTTCTAGGATTTCTGTTGACTTATAAAAAAATACATTTCAATTCTCTGCCATTTCTCTCCCATCTATTTTCTTTCGCATATATACCACAGTTATCTCAATGTCTATATAAAATAACTATGAATCACTGTGAGCTTCCCCCCCCCCCCTTTTTTCCTCCCTGTGTTTCTCTCTTTTTTTGCTCATTTGGTGGTGTTTCCTGGAATGCCAACTGCTTTTTTTTTTTTTTTTACCAAATATATGAAGTGGGTATAGAACCTTGTAGAGGATCTGGAGGATATCATTTCTTCCAGAAAAGACTGCGTTTTGTTCTGGCAGGTAGAGTTTAGGCCACCTTGATCCAGTTAAGATGTGTTTATTTCAGGCTTTCCTTTATTCCTTGAGAGGGACCTCTCAGTGGTTCACTGAAAAGATCGGGCTAATTTTTAGTGTCCTTTATTTTTGACAAGTTCTATATTCTGATCTTGTCTCCTGGTGCTGTAAGATTGGAAAATATCTACATAATTCAACAGCCTCTTAGCAGCTATGTTTTATTTGGTTTCTCTATGTCTTGCCAGATACATTATCAGCCATTAGTTGGCAGATGCCTCAAGGGGAAATTGTGCACAGAATGTTAAGCTTACTTCCCTGGAGTTTTCATTTTTCCAGAGGTAGACCCCTCAAATCCTGGCTGCCTTCATAATTCTCACTTCCTTTTTTTTTTTTTTTTTTTGCTTTCCCAGTTCAGTGAGCCTATCAGAAACCCTTAGCTTTTATGCTATGCTCTGATATTGGCATAACTCCTGAGGGGTAAAAAGTAACATTATATTTGTGTTCTGTTTTGTTTTAGCTTTTGTTGTGTGTGTTTGTGGTGAGGATGCTTAAGACTTATTCTCAGCAAATTTCAAGTATACAATACAGTATTATTAACTATAGTCACCATAGTGTACTTTAGAACCTGGAACTTATTCATCTTATAACTGAAAGTTTGTACCCTTTGACCAACATCTGCCCATTTCCCCCACCCTCTAGGCTTCAAAAACCTACATTCTACCCTCTAAATTAACAGCATATTTTGAACTAGTTTCAATGTCTGGATGTCTTGGTTGTTCTCCAGTGCCTTCATTTAGCTGTTTTGAATTTCACTTATCTTTTACAATTGTTTTAGGCAGCAGATTTTATCAAATACCAGGTATTCCATAATAACCGGAAGTAGAAGTCTGGATTAGAGATTTGTCTCTTCCATTCAATGGCTTTGATACTGGGCAACTTCCTAAACTTTATAAACCTGAGTTTGTTTTTTCTGAAGTGGATCCAATACAAACTACCTTGTTAGAAGGAATAAATAAAATTTGCATAGAAAGCAGTTAGCAGTTTCTGACATCTAATAGACCGGATACTTTCATATTTATTTTACTAATGATAATATTCACAGGAATAATGATCCATCTTTCATACTTGCTCCAGGTAGGGTTGAAAGATTGCTCAAGGTGTAGAGTACAGTAGTCCAAGAAGTTTTATATTAGCATTTCCCAGGCAAGTCGTAAGTGATGGAGATTCAAGATAAAGCATAGTTCAATTGTAGGAAAAGCACAGTAAGGGAGAAGCATCAGACAGGTATAGTGAAAGATAGAGACTCCTGGATCTCTGGCCAGCTTTAAATCAGTTATAGGGAATGGGGAACATGATTCCAGAAGCATTAATCAGAGAAAGAAGAAAACCAGAACCCTCAGGTGAACACTACAGTAAAGAGGCATACTGAGTCTTCATGGGGGAAATTCACTTCTCCCAGGCCTATTACAAATGAATAGAAGTAATAGAAATTGCGTTCTGTTCTATTTTATTTTAGTTGTTCGGACATGATCATGTTGAATCAATGAGTCAATCAACACAGATTCTTTGGTGCAACTATAAGCAAGACATTGTATTTAGAAATTCTTTGATAACACCCCAGGTACTCCAATCATACTCCAACTAATTTATTTCTTTGTACTTCAGCTTCCAAATATATAAAAGTGGGGATAATAATAGTAACTATTTCATGGGGTTATTATGGAAAGAAAATGAGATGTAAAGTGTTTAGTCCTATCTCTGATACATAATAAAAATTCTTTATGATATATTTTAGTTATCTATTGCCTTGCAACAAAGTTATTCCAAACGGAAAAGCTAAAAGCAGTAACATTTCTCTTCTTATCGTTTTCCTGGGTCATGATTTCAGAACAGCTTAGCCAGGTGGGTTTTGTTTTGGGTCTCTCATGAGGCTTCAGTCAAGGTGTTGGCTAGGGTTGCTGCTATTTCAAAGCTCAGCTGGGAGGATGTGGTTCCAATTCACTCACATGGCTGTTGGCAGCATTCTGTTCCTTACCACTTGGGCTTCTCTGAGCTCAGTGCTGCCTTGTGGGCATGGCAGCTGGTTTCCTCTTGAGCGGTGCAATCCAAGAGAGAATGAGAGAGAGAGCACACCTAGGACAATACAGTCTTTTTATAACCTAATCTCAGAAGTGGCATCCTATTCTCCTATATTCTCATTAGAAGCAAGTCACAAAGTTCAGTCCACACATAAAGGAAAGGGCTGACATAGAAAAGTGAATAGCAGGAGGCTGTCGTTTGGGCCATTGTGGAGGGTGACAACCACATAATATTAGATATTTGCAGCATTTCTGATGAGGTAAGTGTTGGTTAAAAAAAAAGCATACACATTAGCAGTTACACTTCAATTTTATGAGGTTAAGGTGGCAAAATCTTCTGTGACATGAAGTGGTCAAAGCAGGCGCCCATGTCAGATTGTCAGATAGCTTCTCTTAGTGCCAAGTTCCTGATTAAGGGAGGTAGAGAGACCTCAATAGTTTGAAGGGGTAAGGAGATGGCCCACAGCTGCTGGTGACACTGTGCATGTGAGTCAGTCATGTCAGATCTGAGAAGCTCCATTTCTCCCTACAGGACTATAGCCATTCTATACCGGGGACTTACTGGGACCCATGGTAGTGGTTAGGCACAAGGGCTGTAGATGCAGGCTGACCAGGTGTAAATTTTCCATCACTCACCAGCCAGGTAACCTAGGAAAAGCTACCTAACTTTGCTGCATCTCAGGTTCTTCAGTTGTCAAGTGGGAACAAAAAATAATACCTACTTATGGGGCTGTTGTGGGAATTAAATAAAAACATCCTGTAAAGTCCTTTAGAACAGTGCCTGCCCAGTCAGAGCTCAATGAGTGCTAGCTGTTACTATTTCCATAAACAGAAAGGGAGAGATTGCATTAGCAGTTTATGTACTTCCATTTGTGAGCATGTCAGCAATTTCCAGGTAGGTATTTGGACAAAGCTCAGTCACACAGGCTTCATCTTTCTACAGGGAGAAAACAGTTGCTGCCCAAGCATCTTGGAGCAGCATGTTACTAGTGCCTCTAACTTTCTGGGATTAGACAGCACTCAGGAAATCCAATTCCCCTATACTAAAAGTGCCTGCAGCATACTAGTCACTTGAAAAATATCAGTCACCTCCCCATTTCTCACTTTGCTCCTATTTACAAGTGAAAAGTTCTTGCTATATAAAAAGCAACTGTCACTGGACAGCAATACCCACTGAAGAAGTGGTTCCAGTGGGAGGGCTAAGATCCCACAGGAGGAAGATTTCAGGGTGATGTACTCAGGAAATAGTGTGGCAGTTATCAAGGGAATTTAGTCTGTGGAACCATCCAGAAAAGATAGTTTAGGGTTGGGGCCCATTTTCTCTCAAATACCTGACAACCTGAGGTGAAGTCGGGCTCTTTGTTTGAAATGCTCTGATAATGTAAACTCTGTCCCCATGTATCCTTATACCTTATAACCTCAGCCAAGTGGGTTTTCTGCTGGTGAAAATGGTGTTAACTAAATCTATTTTCTTCTCTGGCTGGGAATCAGTATCTTTAGCATCTTCACAGTGCTTTCAGCTCATCAGAGGCAAGTTCTCGACAAATAAAAGGAAGCTCACCCTTTTAATGATGATATAAATTAACAAGGAAGGGAATGATCCGATGCTATGGTAACTGCTGTCAATTGGAGGCCATTCCTAATACATTTTTATTATAAATAATGCTGCTTAAAATAGGTAACCTGCTAGACTAGATGCAAGGATAGTGGGATGTATAAGTATGTGTGCTTTACATTTATGCCATTTAAAGAGTTTGACATCATTAGAACATTAACTTTTCCTCTTAATTGATTAAGCATTGAATGACAAAGTCAGAAATCAGGATAAAATTTTACCTTCTCAGGAAAAAAAATGTGGCAGAGTGGAAAAAGATGGCTTTTTATTTCTGAATTAAAAAACAACATCAAAAACTTTGAAATGGAACAAAATGATTGAAAGTTCCCAGCCCAACAATGAAGACTATTAACAAGATAAAGTCTTGAATAAATTAAATACTGGGATGCAATATGAAACATGACTGTAGTTAACACTGCTGTGTGGTACATTTGGAAGTTGCTACGAGAGTAGATCCTAAAAGTTGTCATCACAAAGAAAAAATAAATTTTTTTAGTAACTATGTGAGGTGATGGAATTTAAACTTGAGGCAATCATTTCTCAATACATGTATATGTCAGGTCATTATGGTGTACAACTTAACCTTACTGGGTGCTGTATGTTAATTATATCTTGAGATATAACACTGAAAAATGTCCTTAACAAATGAGAGGACTTAATTAAAATTGGTAATGCCCTGAAAGATTCAGAATTCTTGACGTGGGCTGGTTTGTGTAGCTTTAAATTGGATTGTTGTGTCTTCAAGGAGATACAAAAACTATTAATTATATATTTGTTTCTAATGCGTTTTATAAAACTGTTATAATAATAGAAAACACTAATTTACAAAACTTACTGAAAAGGATATAATTTTCTTTTCCTATAGCGATTGCAATTATAATCTTAGTTGTTTTCAGAAACACACACACACATATATATATACATATTTTATGGCTGAAATGTGGGTCAGTTTGCAATTTGTGCCATGCTTTCTATTGCAACAGAGACTCATATTTCTCCTGATAGATGGTGGGCAAATTTTGGTAGTGATAGAAGAATCTAAACTTAAAGCAAATGACTAATGCACAATAAAAAAAAAGGTTATATTCTTTACCAAGGCCCATTGCACAATTGCAATGTATCACAGAAAAAGAGATTTGCGGTGGTATTCCTCTTTCCAAACTAGCTTGATTTTTATCTGATGAGGGGAAAATGCTCACAGTAAGAAATGATATGTTTTATTGATCTCCGAGTGGCTTTCTTCTAAAATCTGCCACTAAGCAATTATTATTTATTATATATTTCTCATCAGATTTTATGTTGAACCGAAAGGAAGGTTATTATTTCACAAGAGAGACTAAGGAAATTGGTTTCTTTCCTGGCTTGTGTATTGTGGTTTAAAGCGTCACCATTTTCGCAGGCTCATGACACTCCGACTCATGGTTCGAGTTTCTGTTGCTACCATAACGGATTCTCACCAGCTTAATGGAGGCTCAAAGCAGCACCTACCTGTTCATTATCTCAGTTTCCACGGGTTGGACGTCCGGGCACAGCGGGCTCAGCGGGTTTCTCTGCTTAGGGTCTCAGGAGGCCACAGTTCGGGTATTGGCCGAGCTGTCATTGCTAGAGGCTCTGAGGGGGGACCTGCTTCACATCTCAAACAGGATGTTGTCGGAATTCAGTTCTTTCTTACGCTTCCCACACAGCCACCTCTTGAAGCGAGCAGGAGCAAGCTGAGGCCTTCTCATGCTTCAAGTATCTGACTTCCCCCTTACGTGATTATGTTGGGCCCAAATGCGTAATTCCGGATAATCTCCCTATTTTACCGCCAACCGATTAGTATCTTAATTATATCTGCAAAATCCCCTTTGCCACATAATATAACCACAAGTGTAACACCATGGCGTGAAGTTCATAGGAGTAAAGATTCTGCTTATTGCACTTACCTTGAAACGAGAAAGTCAAAATCAATAAAAGAATTCCCACAGCACTTTGTAGATCTAGTATATAAGGCTGGAAATTTTTCAAATGTCACAAAATAAGCAAATTAAATCAACAAAATGATACATGTATTTACCGTAAGACAATAAACTGATACCCTCAATACATTGTGAGCTCATACAATGGATGAAAGGAAGCCTGAAAGAAATGAATATGCTTTTGTTAACCAAGGCCCATTCCTGGAGCTGGGGGTAGGTCCATTCAGCCTCCACCACTTGGCTGGAAAATCCAGGGCCTGCTGGGGATGGGAAATGGAGGCAGGTTCGGCAATTAACAAATATCTTCTACTGAGAATTTGCAAGTACTGTAAATTTAGAAGAAAGAAAAAGGGAAAAATACACTATTCCACCGCTCCAACACAACCACTATTAATATTTAGGTTTGTTTGCTCTCTGATGTATGTCTTTTCCCCTTAGATAGGTGCTTTATTTAGAATAGTTATGTGTTTATAATTTTGTCATGCCTTTTTATGTGATGTTCTTTCATATCTTTGATAAATTGTAATAACTACATAATATTCCATTGAGCAGATCATACCATATTTACTTAACCAGTTTTCTACCATTGAATGTTTACTCTGCTTCTTCCCCATTATCGTTTATTTCTTTTGTTTTGGTTTAGTATTTATTTGTTATTATATACAGAGTGGGGCAAAGGCAGGTTTACAGTTGTGAGTACATGAAACACAGTTTCTTCTTCTATTAAAATTTATTAATTACTGTGTTACTTTCCATACAAACAACTGTAAACCAAATTATGTACACTGTGAAGGAAATTTTCACGTATGCTATTTCAAGTTTTCATCTAACAATGCCTAAAGAGTGATTTAGACTCAATGTGTATATTTATCCTTATATACCAACAAGGTTAGAGATGGAATTCACATATGTTATGTACCTGACTCTCTTACTGATGTCAGTATCTTTTTCTATGTGCCAATTTACTTAGACTCAATCAAATTAAATGCTTACTGTTGCCCCTATGTGAGAATCTGCTGTGGCCTCTCCTAAGGACTTAGAGATAAGGGAAATTAGTTTGCCTTCTTGGGATTAAACTAGTGAAATCTCTAAGCACAATTTGTTCAAATATGTATTGATGCCCAATATATGCCAAGCATAGTTCTAAGCACTGGGAATGAACTGATAGATGAAACAGACATACTCCCTTGCTCTCATGGATGGATGTGGTTAATCAACCATGGGAGTAATTAAAGAGATTATTTACTGATGATTGAGTCTAGCATTTGGGACAATCCTAAATTCCAATCAAGATAACCTAATTATAATTATAAGAAGTAAAGGTGTAAATGAGTAAGTTAGTTAGAAATCAGAAACCTAGTTGTTTATATTGCATCCAGTTTGAAGGTTGAATATGGAAAGCATAGAATTGAGATGCTCAAAAGGATAGAAGTGGTCATTGTCCATCCACCAGTTGTTCAGGGAAAAGACTTAGCTCTGTGGATTCATGAAATCTGGTCCCTATAAAGGGAAATCTCTGCTTGATCATGGAACCAATTCATTTTGTTCTGATTTCACACTAATTTGTATTTCACACAAACCAAAGATTAATCTCATGGGGTTTAATCACAGCCTGGTTTGGGGTGTATCTTTCAATTATACCAGATTTACCCAAAGAAACTTAAAAATATACATCACCAGGGCATCACCTAAGTCGTACTATAGCAGAATCTTTTAGGGCAGGGCATGTATGTTGGAAAAACTTCCTTAGGTCATTGTTTCTCAAACTGTGGGTCAGGACCTATTAATAGAGAATTAAATGAATTAAGTAGTTTGTGAATAACACATTTTAAAAAATGTGAAATAGAGTAAAAAAATATCAGTGTGCTGTACTCTAGCAGTAAAGCATTATGATAATCATGTGCTAGCCTTTCCTGTCGATACTCTAGGTTTCTCTTTGTATTTAAATTTGCAACACTCATCAGTCAACCAATTAGTTAATTAAAAATCATCAAGGCAGTTTTGTGCGTGACATTAATAGGTCATTCATTTTCCAAACTAGCTATGCATGGGTATCAACTAGAGTATTTTTTAAAAATCCAGACTTCTCGTATCCACTCTTGGGTATTTCAATTTCATCATTTTGGTGTGGGATCTGGGACTTTATTTTTAGAAAGGACACCAGATGACTGATTTAACCAATCAAATGTCCCAAGTTTGGAAACTAGGGATTGGATGACAAAGTCATCATAGGGAGAAACTCTTTTGTCTAATCACTAGAAACACTAGGATATTTCCACCACTTATACTTAGGTGTTTTAGGTATACCAGTAAAGCTTATGGAAGGTAACTGGAAGAGTATATGAAATTTATCAGGAGACATGGAACAAAATGCTATGCTATGGAAAGAAAGGTCCTTCCCTAGGATAACACGATGGAGACTGATTTTTCCCAGGACTCAACGTGGATAGCATTATGTTGTTTGTCATCAATGCAACTGGGAACTTACTAGCAAAGGTGGACATTTAGGTTTGGTATAACTGAAAGGCTAAGCTCAGTGGAACTGATACAGAACGGGCATTCCTATATGTTACAAAGTTTTTTTCTACTAATGTGCTCAAGTTGCCATGGGAACCTAAAGGCTCATTTACCACATATGAATGCATGATGCTATTAAATTTTAAATGAACACCAAAAGCTTGTTAAGGAGTCATTCATTTCACTCTACCTTAAGAATGATAGTTCTTTTAAAAACTAACAAATTATTTAATTGTAGATGTGCAAATATAAAATTTTGATAATGCTCCAAACCTGCAAATGACTTCAGCTAGGGTATGAGGTGATCTTTGTTCATTCAAATGTTTTTCTCTAATAATCTAGATGCTGCCATATATAATCCTTCAAAGAAGGGTGTTACTTACGATACATAATAATGTGATTAATCTGAACAGAGACAGCAATAGCTTTGCAGGGTCTTGTGCAGCGGCGAGGTATTAACCTGTTTTTTTACTGGATTCTGAGGAAGTTCTTTGCATTGAGAAGGATTGATATGTGTGGGATAGATTGGTGAGAGAGTAGATATTTTCCATGTAGTATAAAAGAATTTCAGTATTTTAATACATGTACCTCCAGCATGACCTGTCTGACTTCCAGCCCTGCTTCAAAGGACTTTTGAGCTTTTGATTTCAGGTTGGAGCTTAGGTTAGTCAGGTAACAGTTAGGTGTTATTAGGAAGACTGTAGATGCAGTTTAGGGTGAGAAGATACAGAAATGCACAGGATAATTAGGGTGATTTTTTCCAATGAACCAAAAAATTGGGTTGCATTGAACAAAATAATGACTTGTTCATTTAGGACATTAGTAATACATGCAAAGAAACAAACACAGATAAACACAGAATTTCACATGTTTGCACATATGTAGATACGCAAACATTCATGCACAGGCAAAAAGTTGGAGGAGTCTCAAATCAGAATGAACAAGAAATATTTCCTTCAATATTTTTCAAGTAAATATGTCCAACTTTGCTTTGTCAATTTTTTTTTTTTTTTTTTTACCATTATATAGATCTCAGCAGTGTTTCAGTTCAATTTTATAATTTCCCAGTCATTCTGATAACTACAACCTCGTGTCTCACCATTACCTCCATTAGAATAGGCTTGCCTGGCTCAGTTCCTGGGAGCTGCCTAGAGATGAAGGGCCAACCAGGCATTGTCTTTACCTTTTCTAATTGAAGGTTACAGGTCATGGTCCCTTAAACACCCAGCCAGGGAGGAGGGTCCCAGTCATCCCTCCTGGCTGCAACGCACATTCAAATTGCCAAGAGGGACCCCCTCCTGCTGTCCTGCTTCTCTGAGGAAAGAGCTGCCTCTGGCTACCCCCAAGAGTGAGCCCATTGCCTCCCTTCTAGGCCTTTTTCTCTCAAGTAGGAGGAGAATATTGCAGTGATTGTTTTTACTAAATTTGAACAGGCAACTGATGAAAAGATGGGCTTTCCCCAGGATGCAATTTAAAAAAATGCAACTTATAACAAGGAGATGGCATTTGCACCTATCATACTGGCAAAGATTATAACAATTGTATATGACCTACTGTGGGGTATTGGACTCATTAATGCAATTTTCTGTCAGTGAAAATTGACCTAATCTCTTTGGAGAAATTTTAATATCTTTTAAAATCAATTTTAAAAGATGCATTCATCTTTGACCCTAGATTTTCATTGCTTAGGAATTTACTATTCATACATGTTGCACAAATACAAGGGTGATTATTTCAGCATTGAGAAATAGGGGGAAAAAGAGCAAAGAATCTAAATACCATCAATAGAGCACCCTTTGAATAAATTATGTGCATAACAAAGTACTACAGAGTTGAAACTGATCAGGTAAACTTATACATACTGATAGAGACAGATCTTGGAGACCGTGTTATGAGAAATTTGAAGGCGCAGAAGTGAATAATACATTATGATAGCATTTTTGTAAGTGACAGCTACACGTGCAATTGTTTATATATGCTCTTTATTAAAAATATTTATTTCTTGTATATACATAAAGGTTCTGAAAGTGTGTATAAAAACATAAATAGTGGTTATCCCTGTGAGTGGCGTTGAGAATTGCTGGGTGTAGAGATGTTTTTATTACCCGGTCTATATATTCTCTTATATATTCTCTATTGTTGGAATGTTTTTTTTAACCATTTGCATGTATCACTATTATAATGACAATAAAATAGCCGAAAACAAAAATAATTCCACTGTGAAGACGGAAAGTTATAATTCAAGAATTATCTTCCTTGCTCCTGTAAAATGATCAAACACAGAGAAAAGGGGCTATGGAGGGTGGCGGGAACCTGTTCTGTGACACCCTCCCTTGTTCGTTTGGCCATTGCTCTGCATTGTTACAAGGCCTGTGCTGGTGTTTCAGGTCACCCCTTCCCCCAAGGACTCCTGCCTCCTGCTCTTATCACCAGTGGTCCCCATTGTAGCTCTCGGACACCCCAGTCCCCTTGAATGAAGGCTGCTTTCACTTCATGAGTGCCACGAGTTGGGGAATGAGTCTTTTGAGGAGCACAGGGTTTGTGAAGCAGCATCTGTGCCTCTCGCCCACCTCCAGCCAGGAGTGCCTATGGATTTTCCTTTATTCTTTCAATACCTCCAATTCTTTCAATGCATCTATGCATCCAATCTTAATAAAGAGTGTGACTAATGAAAGGGAAATATGATTGTAGGATAGGGAAAATATTTAGAGCTGGAAGCTTTTCTTCAAGTCCAAGGAAAGAGCAGCCAAGAAGTCCCAGAGTTCCCTGGGTGTCTCCTGTGCACACCTACAGCTCCAACATTGGCTCTGCCGCCTGCTCTGCAAGAGCACCTCCTTTCTCTCACACGTGGGGTGACTTTCTACCGACCCTCGGGCAAACCCAGTTTCTTCTCAGTGTGTCCGTGATTACTAATTGTTAAGAAATAATCATACTCTTTTTTCCTTCATGACACAATCTGGAATTTATTCGATGTGGTAATATGTCCAGCTGAAAATGTGTATTTCCTACACCTCCTTGCATCTAGGATGGTCAAGGAGAGGTATGCAGAAGTGCTGGAATGGGTCTTTTGTAAACATTTTTAAGGGTGTTTTTAAGAGACATGTAATTTTTGCCTTTTCACCCTCCTGCTACTTCTTGCCCAGTGCTCAGTTGTGATGGCTGGAATGTCAGCAGTCATCTTGGGCCATAGTGGGAATTTGAGGAAGAAAGTTGGCATTGAGAATAGTAAGTAGAAATATGGAAAACACCAGATACTATGAGGCTACCCTCACAGCTCTGGCAACTGCGTCCAGTTTAATTTTATTTGAGGGGAAAATAAATTCTTATGTATTTAAATTGTGATAATTCTCTGCTATTGTCAGTGAAACCTAATTCTCATAATCTGAAGCCACCTAACTTTCCCAAGTGTGAGTTATCAGCAGCAAAAAGCATGGTTCCCTTGGGCAGACTACCTACTGAGGAAATGGGGCCATGGGGCTGCCCCATTCCCCAGTTCCTCCAGAATAGTACCAGGGGGCGGGGGGGGGGGGCATAATTTGGTCTCCATTGAATTCTCTCTTCTGCAACTATTGGAGACACACTTGTTTATTTTCCAAATTACTCAATAGTAACTTTAAAAAAAATGTATGGCAATTGTCTTATGAAGTGTTTCTGGGTTGAATGCATCTTGCTCATATTGACTCAGTTAATCTTCACACCAGGCCTATGAATAACTCTCACAATGGAGACAGTGTTTCTGTTTATGCAGAATGGTATTAGTTCCTTTCATCTGGAATTCTTTCCTCCCACTTTATAAATTGTACAGTTCATGAATTGTTGGTGTTTTAAAATATGCCCAATCCTGACCCAAGACCACATGATGATCCTTCCCTAGACCTAATGATAAAATTACTCTTAAAAGAGTTTGTTTTAGTTCTTGGGCAGGGTCTATGCTTGTCCACAGTCTCTGATGGTGGTGGGGTAGGGTATGTGGATGGGTCCCATACTTTCAATCACAGATATAAGAAGAAAAATTTCAAGAATGGGTTGTTTGCCTTTGACCTTACCAAGCACATACAGATATAAAATTTATGTGACAAATGTTCAAGACCCCCTTCATGCATCCTGTAAAAAAGCAGTTCTATGACAGCAGGGACCTCCCTGTCTTAGAGTGTCTCCTGGCTAGCTGTATATACCCTGTTATCTGAGATTTTCATAGGATACATTAATATGGGTTAGTTAAAAGCTTTGAGGCCCTCTGTAATACGTGTTATATGAAAGATTAAAATGTTAAATAATTTTGATCTATAAAATAAAGCTTTTTTTTTTTTAATCAAGCAGGTATTCATGGAAATGAGCAGGTAAACTTTTATTTTGGTGGTGGGAGATAGAAACTTGCTCAAGTCTAGTATACTTAACATTCTGGGCAATGAAAGTAAGGATGAGCAGTGTGAGGATATTTGGTATTCAGAATAGGTCTAAAGGGCAATAGAATATAAAATTCATGACTTGACTATAAAGTGGCCCTACCTACACTGCATGTTCAGTTGACTTAAGCCCTATGTTGATTCAGACCCCAAGCTAGGTTATGTGAACTGACATAGAAAGTATTTTATTAATAATTTCAGAATGTGTGACCCTTGATTTCTATTCTTTAATATTCGTTTTATTTTCCCAAATATAATTTATTTTTAAAAGGGCTAAAGATCCAAATTTAGGAATAAAGGTTTTTGAAAAGACATTTAAGCTATTATTTTCCCTTACTATGCAGGATGAATAAATCTTCCCAAATTTACTTTACATGTTTAACAGTTTTAAATGTGTTTAATTCCATCTTGAGTTACCTGTTAGGACATTATTTCTGGATAAGAGATTTAAAATGGGATATTACAGGTCTCAGATCTGAGATCTGTATTTATATATCAATTTCATGCCTCAGAAAAATAGCTTCTAGAATACTTAATTACCAAATTATGTTCTGTAAAAAATATATCCATGTGAGTGCTAGTGTTGTTTTCAATGCTGGGAGAAAAGAAATCGGATGGTTTAGAAATGAGACACAAAGCAAAATCATGCCAGTTGTTTAAAAGGAATCCATTTGCTTACTTTAAACCATATTGATAGCTGAGCCGAAAAATGGGCCATCTAAATTATGAGTCACATAATAGCTATGTGGAGAGTTGGTTTCTCTAATCCAAACCCTTTAAATAAGTGATTTGTAAAATAATTGCTAGAGGAAGGAGGCTCTACAGTGTTCATTGCCAGTATCTATGTGGGTGGGATGCTGCAGGACATCTTTTGTGAATGTAAGTTACAGAGTTAAAATATATCCGCAGAAGAACAAAGGGACCACAGATAAGAGAGAAAGTGACTTAGAATGGGGAGCCTACAGGAAACTAAAATAAAATTGCTTCCTGATTTCACATAGTGTTGAAAAATTGTTGGCTTGGCTAGTTGCACCAAATGTATAATAAAAATACTTGTTTCTCCTCGTGAAGAGTGTCGTATGGTCCTGGGAACTGTGTTGGACAATTCAAGGGCATGTTAAAATATAGCCGAATGTACCCTCAATCTTAAATCAGGTCATATTTTTGCTGGTATGAGACTTGATGCTCCTGCTACTAGAATCTATCAGGAGAATAAGTTGAATGAGTGCTGTAAGAGAAAAACAAACAAGGACACATGTATGCATATCAAAATCAATAGCATAAAGTGGCAAGCACCTCCGTTTGCCCAGAAGTTCCTCTAGGTTTTATCACAAGCTATAGAAGAGAGTTATAAAGTGGTTTTCTCTGTAGTCATTTTGGGAGATTGCGGGTGAGAGCTATGGAATCAGAAACTCATGGAATAGAGAAAAAAAGTTTCAAAAATGAGGAAAGTATAAAGAGTGGAAATAATTTGAAGAGAGTGTTTTGGGAGTATGCATGCGTTTGAAAATAGAATCAAACGCAAGCTTTGAAAATCCTTTGGATTGTGGCAGCTTCACGGTTTTGACTATTTTAGATTCCTCTTGTAAGTGGTATTATGCGGTCTCACATCCTTCTGTGGCTGGCTTATTTCACTTCCCATGATATACTCCAGGTTCATCTAAGTTGTCCCAAATAGCTGAGTTTCCATAATTTTTAGGGCTGCATGATATTTCATTGCATGCATGTAACACATTTTCTTTATTCATTATGGACATCAGGTTGCAACCATATCTTGGCTCACGTTGAAATAAACACGGGATGTGGATAATCTCCTTGAGATCCTAATTTCAATTCCTTTGGATATGTACCAAATGTGGAAGTACTGAATCATTTGGTAGTTCTATTTTTAATTTTTAAAGAAATCTCCTTGAGGTTTTCCATAGTGGCTGCACTAATTTACATTTCCACCAACAATATATGAAGATTTCTTTTCTCAACATCCTTGTCAATACTTACTTTTTTTTTTTTTAAAGATAGCCATCCTAACAGATATGAGACAATATATCATTAAGGTTTTAATTTGCATTTCTCTGAAGATTAGTGATGTTGAGTACCTTTTTATACACCTATTGGCCATTTGTGTGTCATGTTTGGAAAAATGTCTATCCAGTTCTTTTTATTTTTTAATCAAATTTTTTTGCTATTTATTTGAGTTACTTATATATTTTGGATATTGACCCTTTTTCTGACATATGGTTTACAAATGTATATATATATTTGAATATATCTTTATTGATTTCAGAGAGAAGAAGAGAGAGGGACAGAGAGGGACAGAAACATCAATGATAAGAGAGTCATTGATCGGCTGCCTCCTGCACGCCCCCGACTGGGGATCGAGCCCGCAACCCGGGCATGTGCCCTGACCGGGAATCGAACTGCGATCTCCTGGATCCTAGGTTGACACTCAACCACTGAGCCATGCCCGGCTGGGCACAAATATTCTTTCTGATTCTGTAAGTTGCATTTTTATTTGGTTTCCTTTACTGTGTATAAGTTTCCTTTACTGTGTACAAGAAATTATTGCTAAGGCCAATGTCATTCTTTCTTCTGGAAATTTTACAGTTCCAGTTCTCAATGTAAGGCAAAAATTCCATATAAGCCAAGGAGTGCCAAAGATTGCCAGAAACCACTGGAAGCTAGGAGAGAGTCATGGAATCAATTTTTCCTCAGAGCCCCCAGAATGAACTAATCCTGCCAACACCTTGATTTCAGGTTTCTAACCACCAGAAGTAAAGGTGTTTTATTTTTTAATTAAAAATTTTTTTTTATGTCCACCTTAGGAAATGAATACACCTAGTTTATACAAAGAATAGAAAATTAAGGTGTGGTTTAAAAGTCCATAATAATAATGTTATGTATCTTATATAAAGATTATTATACAATGAGATATAATAAGAAACAAGGGTGAGAAGGAGTACATTTTTAATTTTTACAGTCATTACATTCAGATTAAGATTCTCCAATGTTTTGCAAGTATAATTTAGAAGGAGGCTCTGATGGAGCTTCCTCTCATCAAAAGCCTTACGGGATCCTGACAATGGGGAGAGAGAGATGATTGCAGTAACAGCTCCAAGACCCAGTGAGCCTGTAGAATTTATCAAAATAAATCCAATGCTCATGTATCTCTTTTACCTGAGGATTAATGTCTTCTACTCAGAATTTTTAAATTATCCGATTCTAATGTTAATAAAATTGGCAAAGGGAAAGATCTAAGTGGGAGCTTTGATTTAAGAAGTACAGCATTTATGATAAAGGTATTTAGATTTCCTTTGTACTTTCCTTAACATTGGGATGGAAACATTGAAAATATTACCATGGTATACTTCTACTCAGTTTCACTTTTATTCAGAGGAGAAAATAACTAACAACACATTGCTAATTAATGTAAGTGATATAATATAAGCAACTGTTTCATTAAATTAATGTCCTGACACTTTCCTGGCATATTTTTCTCCTGGGATGCATGGGAAACATCAGCATTTTTTTTTTTTTCTGCATTGCAGTTGAGAATTGATGTTTGGTCTTAACAATGGTACTTAAGGGCCCTGTGTCTAAAACGCAAAGCTCCTAGCAACTTGGAAATGGTTCAGCTTTCAAGGGAAGAATTTAATCTCTGGGTACCAGGAAAAAACCAAACTGAAGATGGTTTTCAGGCATAGACTAGGTCTATTCAACCACATTGATTTTGGAAGCAGAAATGAAGTATTTAATTAGGCTGGTTTTCTGGGCATCAATTTTGTAGGAATGATACATATGCTTCTAAAGCCTGCCATACCTCATGACGGGCCAAGGCAGAGGGATTTACTAGCCCCATTCATCCAGCAATGTGTGCTCAGTTGTTTGGTCTGACAAAGCTATCAGTTTTCTGTTGCCTAGTCTGTAAACCTAACCTCAGATTGCAATTTATATCTGTTTTTTAAATGGCCCTTCAAGATGAGCCAGTTCTGTACCAACAGACCAGTTCAGAAAGGCACAGCCCTGTATACACCAATGCTGTTTATGTTAACCTTCAGGAACCCCGAAGGCCAGGCAATAGTCTTCTTTCTCATTCCTTTATGTTACTAGGTTCCAAATTTTGACCAGAAAAGGTGAAAATTTTGTTCCCAGATATCTACTGTTCTGCTTTCTTCCTGCCTTGTTGCCTATAAGAGAACATATGTACCTCTGATTTGATGGGGTTTGCAAGGACCTGCAGAAGTTAGAGATTTTACCTCTTTAGAACTTGGGCCTTTAGAGAAGAGAGGAAATAGTCCTGAATGACTGAGGAATAGAAGATCATGGGTTTGGATAGGAATGCATCTGGCTCAGGTGGGATGTTGTTTCTGGTGCTTGAAAAGAGAGCATGAAGAGAGCATGAAGGGACTTCTTTTTTCAATGAACGATTCTGGCATTTTAATCAAGGATGGCATCGAAAGGGGTATTTATAAAAACAAGTACTTGTAACCCATTTCTGTTGCTTTCTAGTTTGACTTTGAGTTGGGCTTTGTCTTAATATTGACATAATTTGAGTGTTTACACTGGACCAAGTTACCTTAACCAAATTACCTTAACCAACTTGACTTGCTGGTCACTACTGATGCTGTTGTTGGCTGTGGGTGTAGGTATAGGGTTAAAATGGAATGTTTTTCAAACTTCAAATTTCTGCCTTTTTTTTTTTTTTTTTTTTAAGAATATTAGCTAGAACAGAGATGAATCAATTAATTTTAATAGCCAAAAGGATCTGTCTCACACAATTTAGTGGCTCCACAAACATAGACTTATGTTTTTAAATGCCCCAGCCTACAGTAATTGTGAGTAAGTCGATGAATGAGTGAATCAATGAATCAATAGATGAAGAAGTTAAGGAGACTTTAAGGCTATGTCGATTCCAAAAGGATTTTAGGACACATAAGAAGAAACATAGTAAAAGACATAAAAATACACCTTTGGAAGTTCTATGCCCTTAAAAATGAGATGAGATCAGACTATTTCATGAATATTTACCACATGAAATCATTAAGAGAAAGATATGTATAGTCTCAAAAGATTTAGTCTAATTAATTGGTGAAAGAGTTACTATCCAAGAAGATCTTCATGATTGTAGGAGAGGGAAATGTTTTTTAAAGGCACAAAACCCACTAATTTTGGTTAAAATTCTCTCATCTCAATATAATGAAGCTAAAATCGAGCAACTGACAATTTTTTGGAAACCAGGTCTCTAGTTACAAATCTCTGTTATCCTGACTGGCGTGTATGCATGTTTTCTAAGTAGAAAGAATTCTTAGGAACATCTCCCAGCTCACAACTTCCACATGGGCTGATCAATAGTTTATTTGGGCTCACAAACTACTTTCAAGCCCCATAACAGCCCATCTCTAGAGAGGTTATAATAGTGATATTCAACAACCCTTGGCACCTTAGCATGAATAATGTAACTGGATAATCAGTCAGCTGAAGATAGGAGCTAGATTGAAAGGAAGGCCACTGTACTTTCACAGGTGACTGGATCACCCCATAGCCTTTCATTTTGTCTGCCTGGATGACTGTTCCAGGGAGATGGGTCTCATTGGTAGAGATTAGGAGGTCTGGGTCACCATAGGGCAGACAGTTTCCTCGCAGAAGCTCCCTCTTTATGGGGACACACACATCTTTCCCATCACAGTCCTTTTCAAAGGGTTTTGAACCTAATGGGCTTCTAGCATCTCATACTCTCCCTTCCCCCCACTTCAATTTCAGTAGCTGGTTTGTCTTTTGAGGGGACCCGGCCCCAGGTTTACTATCTTGTTCCTTCACCAAGGTAATCACCTGAAGAGGTCTTTGTTCTTGTCAGATAAACAGGAAGTGAACTTGTGCCAGTAACAAGGCTGGGACTGAGTTAAGTAAGCCGATGTGGCCCTGGAACTTGGAGTTACAATATGTTTACTACTATGACGCTCTGTGGGCAGGAGAAAACGTTAAGCTTCTGGAACTGCCATAGGGAGGCGTAGGCACCGTGCAAAACTGCTGAGTTACAGAGGATCCGTTAGGGATTTTTACCATGTATAATATTAATAAGCTGACCTATAAATTATTGTTTTATAAGATATAACTTTTATTACTATGCTATTCATTAATACTGGATATCATAATTAAAAGTATAACCCATGCAAGTTTAATATATCATACTACAGTTATATAAGTGTAACATATATGTACATATATGTACATATGTGTGTGTCTTTGTGACTCTCTGTAAGACAGATGATGTAGATGTAGATGTAGATGTGGATATATCTCCCTGGGAAGAAGCAGGAGAGATAGATACTCTTTGCCAGGTGTGTTTAAGGTTTGTTGGGCATGGTTTTTTGGTGGAAATGAGAAATGTCCAGTGACTATGTGTAACCTCAAACAAGATTTTTGTCAGCTTTCATGGGGTTCCCAGGATCATTAGCTCTGTTTTATTTTATTATATCTATATCTATATCTATCTATATATCTATATCATCTAGATATAGATGTATAGATAATAACTTTTAGAAAGAGAAGAAGGGAATGGGATAGAGAGATGGAAACATCCATGAGAGAGAAACCTCATCAATCAGCTGCCTCCTGCATGCCCCTACTGGGGATCAAGCCTGCAACACAGGCATGTGCCCTGACCAGGAATTGAACTAGTGACCTCTTGGTTCATGGGTTGTGCTCAACCATTAAGCAACACCGGCCAGGCCATAAGCTCTGTTTTGAATGCTTAATGGAGTTTTAGGAGGACCAGGATCCACTTTTCACCAGCAGGCCTCTTTGGACTTCAAAGGTGGCATTAAGGAAGACAAAGTCTGCTTTGTCCCAGAATCTCAGGAGAATGCATTAGTGGCACCTGGCTTGTGGGAAATGATGGAAATGAAAGTATGAACATTTGCAGTTTAGTAAAAGAAAGAACTTCAGAATGGGCCTTGGAGCCTATTGGCAGGACTTGTGATGAGACTCTTCAAAGTGTCTGGGTAACTGGCCCTTGTTCTTTGTCTACGGTACAGGGCTGAGAGATGTACTTGCAGTCAACTGTGTTGGCCTAATCAGGCCGAGGGTGATGTATGTGAGCTTTGATTATGCTGAGTGAACTGTACTGTGCTCGTAATCCATTCTTGTATTGATTGCATAACTGCAAGATCGATGCAGTGTGCCTGCTCAGAGGGGCTGATCCTTGGCTCACACCCAGACCAGTCTTTGTAAAAGATTTTTTTTAAAAACCCTGAACTTATGGAAAATGGTTGGGCCCCAGAAAACCTGACATAGACCTTATTTACACAGACAGTAACCTTCATAGATGTGCATGCCAGTGAAGATTTGAGGGCCTGCTTACCTGTTGGTCCTAGAAATGAATATGCCTAAATGTCTCTTCTCTGTGTACTGGTTAGGATGACCATCTCCCATACTTTTATATACGTAAATTCTATTTAGTTTGCCCTGTTTAATTTGTTTGGGGTCTGGGTCTAGTCATTCCGTCAATCTAAGTCCAATATTGTTATTATTTGTATGGTGGTCATGTGATAACATAAATAAAGTTTACATAAGAAAGAACAAAACCCCACATTTCCCCACTCCACAATCCCTTTCTAATTTTGGCTTTTTCCTAAATAACAACTCATCTCATAGGATAGGTATTAGGGAATGTAATATCTGGAAAAATGGAAAAAATCAGCTTATCCCTGGAGACTTTTTTTGTGTGGATCTCTTTGACTGGCTTCCCGCCTTCTTCGTTTCTCTTTGTGAGCTTTCAGCATCTAGATTCATGGGTTAAATGGTCTCCAGAGGTGCCCACGAGCCTGCTCTGCACCATTCTCCAGCTCCACAGGATACTTTATCAGCCCGTCTTCCTCAGAATCTCCCAGATCAGACCTAGAGCAGATTTTCTCACACTTTCTGATAATTCTAGAATTAAAGAGATCATAGTTGCAAGGCTCATAGTCTTTAAATATCTACATGCTAGAACCATAAAGTTCTGGCAGTTTGTCAAAATACGTTTATAGCCCTAAGGCATGCATTCTTTCCATTTCTCTTGAAAATGCATATCCATCTCACAGCCCCCATAGATTGCGTGGGGGTGAGGGGAGCCTCTCTGAAAGGTGATTGTGAAGGAAGAAATAGGAAAGAAAATCCACCATGACGCCTCAATCCCAGGCATAGCCTCAGGCATGTCAGTTTTAACATGAAGAGATATAATATTCTGAATACCCTAGAGCTTACCTTGCATGGACCAGGGCAACTTGATCCTTTGTTTTTTTTGTCCCTTCATTTCTCATATGCCAAGGGACATCCAGGACAGCTTACCTCTGAGTGTAGATGTCACAGTGTCCTGTCATCAAGATCCTGTCCTAGTGTGGAGAGTTAAGCCCACACACTTGGTATAAAAGAATAGATACTTTGGAACCATCTACAGTTCTTATCTTTTCCTTCACTCTCTCTGTTATCTGATAATATCTATAAGATTTGAAATTTCTTTTTTTGAAACATCCATAAAATTTAATTTTTGCTCTTCAGCTACACTGCTCCCTTCCTAATTCAGATACAACTGTTTACTGTTTGCGCATGAAAATGCTCAACAAATGTTTATAAAAATAATAAACTGTTGTGTATGTATATATAATATATTCTTATATAATCATTAGGTAATTGTATAATTTGTATTTGCATTCATTTACATGTTTATATATTTAGTGTCATGCACAAGTATAATCAATTAAAACTAACCTTTTATTCTAATGTTTAATGATGATAAATGTATGGTATTTAAGCAGTATATTATTGCAATTGGAATAGTATTATTCAAATAGTATAATATTATTTTACATGGACAAAATAAATTTTGAATTTCTCCTCTTACTAGGTAATTCTTATAATGTATAATTTTTACTAATATTGACTGTTCTACCTGACTCAGTGTAGCATTTATGGTCATCTTTGCCACCCATGACCCTCACACACACACACACACACACACAGACACACCCCCCCCAAACTAAAGAACCTCAGCTTCATTTTCTCTACCTGGAGGTCTCTTGTTCAGCATTGTTTTGGTTCTGTCCTTAATAGCTTTCATTTCATGAATCCTTTCCCCACTTGAAAAAGTCTTGAACAACTGAGCCCCCCCCCCCCCCCCAGTTCAGGATGCGAGAGGGATGGAAACAGTAACCCTTTTGCGGTGGCAGCAACTCTGGAAGTGGCTGGGGATGGATTCAGCCCAGAAGAGATGCATGTAATAACGCTTTTGACAATGGAGTGCAGGGAGGAAGACAGAAACCTTAGGGCAGAGAAAGAGTGAATGCAGGAGAGAAAGGGGCCTGTCCCAGCCACGCCTGCTGGTAGTTCTGACCAATTTCCCAGATTCAACTCCAGAATCAGCCAGGACTGTAGGGGATTTCAAGGCCAGTCACACTGAACAGGTATTTTCTGGGCACATTCCATTTGCCAAGCGCCGTGATAGGTAACAGAGATAAACCGTGATAAAGATATAAGTCCCACGCTTAAAATCAGGTCACATGTGGGGGAGAGAAAGAAGTCAACAAGTGACAGTTAAATGAAATTATTTAACTGAAATTATTTAACTCGATGCTGGAGGGATTAACTTCCCACTGTGAGAACAAATAGGGAGGGAGGGAATCTAACTGAGACCTGGGGGTTCAAGGATGGCGTGCTAGAGGCGACCATGTGATGTGTTCACTGAGGCCTGAGGTGCCTGCTGGAGTGAGTGGCGAAGTGAGGGTTTGTCCTAGGGAGGGTGTGGGGAAGACACAAGGGTGCATTGGAGTTAGAGGGTGCTGGGACCCAGAGCAGGGACGCAGGAGGAGGGCAAGGCTGCATATGGCTCGCTCCTGTCTTCTCCTGGCTTCCTTCCTAACCTGAAAGCAATCTCACGTTGCTGCTGCTGCTGCTTGAACTTGCTGAAACACTGGATACGTTGCTGGGAGAGCAAAGGCTTTAAAATGCAAATCTCTTGGAGAATTTGTGCTGGCTTTACTAAATTTTGGTCAAAGTATAAATTATAAGATTTTTCCCCACTTAATGTAAAGAGTGCGTAACAAACAAGAACTCAACCTGATGCTCAAATTCAGACAGAAAGAGACGTGACTAGAGCCGGAGCTTCACACATTCGGCTTAGTCTTGGACTGAAATGAGTCTTAGAAGCTTCTTAAAAACAAAAAGGAAATACCCTGTCTTGTTCTTTTTCTGGGATATGCCAAATCAGTGGGTGGAAAATAAAAGCATATGTTTGGCTCTATAGACACATGATTTTCAAAATGCTAGAATTGAAAGGAGGGAGGGAAAGGGAGGGGGAGAGACAGACATAGAGACAGAGAGGTAAGAAGAGAAACTGTAGAGTTTTTCAAAGCTTCAGTGGGCCGAAAGCTTTGTGAATCTCTCAGTGGGGATGGCTGGACCCCCTTTCCTAACCTTGTTGGCCATGTAGCCCTTTTATCATGGAATTTCCATTAATTTCTCACTGCAGTAGTGTTTTTCAACATTCTGAGGAAGCACGATGCTTTTGGGTTTCCCCCGCAATGCTATACTCTATTGGGAATTACTTTAAGTTAGCATTTTGTCCTTGTGTGTATTTCTGTAAAATTTTGCAGTTCTTCTTTGAAATGCAAATGTTTGCATTGTGTGACTGTTCTAGGAATAGAGAATGAGCTGCTTCTAGGGTCTACTTGGTCCTGTGAAGATTGTGGGTCACTTCTTGTTATTTAAGAAAAGTCAGGATGAGGCAGTGTGCTGAAGTCTGTGTATGTTTTGAGTCAAATTATAAACATGAGAAGCTTCCAAATCTGAAATCCTTTCTCTTGCAACTTTATAACTATTTATTTTGTGTTTTCCATCAGCATATTAACTATAACCCAAAAACTTGTAGAATATTATATTCTCAACTTGCACCTAAAGACTCAGCAAATAGATTGGCAAGTGAGGATTATTTTTTTTTTTAATGAAGATAAGTTTTTGTTTTTGTTCTGTGAGTGCCAAGACATGGCAGTGACATCTGTTTGATATAAATAAAACCTACCAGGTAGATAGCTAGGAGTCTCTCATAATGCCACATCCATCCATTAGTAGAGAATATTAAGCAAACTGATCATGTTGGGCCAGTTTACTTTAATGAGGAAGACAATTCTGAATTTCCCTCAAATTCTGGCACAAACTATTTCAGGCACTGAGATAATTATGTGTGTTAGGTTGTTAATGAGAAAACTCCCAGCTCAAGACGTAGTTCAGGAGAAGGGAGCATTCAGGAGGTATGGACACAGTGGGAATGCAGATCGCAGCTCCTGGCATCTTAAATAAATGTCAGAGAGCAAACAGGTCACCAGGACAGCTCGGAGGTGGTAACACGCTTTCCCTTCTCCCTTATTAAATCGAGGCTCATGTAGCTACACCAACTACTATAAGAAGAAAGCATTTGTGGATACTATGTTTTTCAAACGCCTTATGCTGCTTGAGCTGCTAAACCCTGATTGTTCAGTGGGCAAGGCTGTCCTACATGCCCAAACCTAAGGGGGTAAGTTGAATAAAAATAACCAGCAAATAATTTTCAGTCGCCCTTGCAAACCTAAGAAGTGAAAAATGATAATTTACGGTTAAATAGTCATGAATATTTATTTAAGTGAGTCAGTGTCTGTCATTGTTAGAACCTATGGAAGCCTCAGCTCACAAAGATGAAAAATTCCTTTAGCGGTAATAATTATCACTTAATAAAAAACCCAGAAAGGTAATGTATCTCCTTTTGTGTGTTAAGAGTCCTGAGGGACAAGAATATCATTCCTGGACTCAGCTAACTGAAAAAATATTTGACTTTATATTAAATGTGAACACAAAAAGGGAGAGAACAAAAATGATAAGTTCATTTTGCTTGCCAGGGTTTGGAGGGGGCGTAAATGGGATGATATTGGTCAATGGTTATAAAGTTTCAGTTACACAAGATGAATAAGTTATGAAGATCTATGGTTAATGACACCTTATTGTATAGTTGAAATTTTTATGGAAAATGTTATTGATTCCCAATTGATCTTGAATTAAATCTTCTCAACTCACACACATACACGCACACCAAATGATAACCATGTAGAAACAGCAGATATTACTTAGCTTGATTGTAGTGATTTTTTAAAATAATATATACCTTATCAAAACATCAAATTGTACACTTTAAATATATATATACAATATTTATATGCAAAAATGCCACCAATAAACCAAATAAATATTGCACAATTGATGATCAATTTTACTTTTAAATGGTTAAATACTATAAACTATAAAAGTAAATGGAAGCTTCCTTTGACAACTCCAACTTTTTTCTTGTTTAAATTACATAGTTGTTGCAGCAGCTTATTTACAATCAAGCCAAATTGTCACCATTCTTTTTTTGTTTTTCATTTACTTATTTATTCATTGGTTCATGCATCCACTCATCCACACGGCAAATTCTTTTTTTAAAATATGTTTTTATTGATTTAAGAGAGAGGAAGGGAGAGGGGGAGAGAGAGAGTAACATCAATGATGAGTCATTGACCAGCTGCCTCCCTCACGCCCCTGCTGGGGATCGAGCCGGAAACCAGCGCATGTGCCCTGACCGGGAATCGAACCGAGATCTCCTGGATCCTAGGTCGATGCTCAACCATTGAGCCACTCTGGCCGGGCTACAAAGCAAATTATCAATGAGTGACTGCCATACGCCAGCATAGTACTATTAACATAGTATACGTTACTAAACAATGCTCTAAAGAGTCCCTGCCCTCAGGGAGCATTCATTGTATAATGTAGAGACAGACAATAAACAGCAAACCTATTAAATAATTGTACTGTTTGTTATATTAGAAGATGATAAGTGCTTTGGAGAAAGTGCAGCATGGTAAGGTAGATTGGGGCTATTGTGGGACAGGTTGCACATTTTCAGGAATGGTCAGGTTAGATCTTATTAAAAGGTGACATTTGAGCAGTGAAATTAAACAAGAGGACAAGGGAGGTAAACTACATCTGGTTGAAAAGTGTTGCAGATAGAAAACACAGTGAGAAGGAAAGGAATGTTATCTCCATGAAGATATCTCATCGATTCCTAATCAATTAAAAATATTGATGTGGAACATTTCAGTAAATGTTGTTCAAATTGCCCTTTATGGCCCAAAGCTGTCTAATATTCGTAGCACATTCAGTAGGCTTCTGTCCCCTGGGAAGAAGGGAGCAGTAAGGAGTAATGATGATGCGGTCTTGTCCTCAAGCAGCTCTGACAGATCTGTGTGACTGCTCTGGAAAAGATAACCTTTCCAGTGTTGGAACAAGTGCAGTTGTAAAATGTCTGCAAAGTTCTGATGAGAAATCTGTATGCAAAACCTGTGCCAAATTAGTGTTTAATGTTGCAGCTGGAGAACAGCCTGACTGTTAAGTCCTCCTGAAAGAGGCCATGGAGCCACAGCTGGAAGCCATAGTCACAGCCATTCCTGCCCTGGGATGGGTCATAGAGGGATCTGGAAGCTACACCCTGTTGAAACAGTGCCCAGTGGGGGGCAAGAACTCCTTGGTGTCTGCGTCAGGAATTGGTGGACGGGGTCCAGTTTGCATTCTACATGCAAAAAACAAAAATCCTCAAACTACTAGCAGAGCTGAAATCATATTACACAAGTGCTGAATATAGAAGTGGTTTGCCAGACAAAATGTTGTATCATCTTTTGTGTAAGAAAAAATAATGGTATCAAAGAACCTTTTAACTAGAGGTATCCTGATATATATGCACTATGCGTATTAAAAAACTGATCATGGGAATTAAATCAAGCCTTGGCTATTTTAACTAAACCAGCAATCCACAATGCTCAAAATAATTTTTCTTTGCCTAATCAGCTCTGTCTCCCATTTTTCCTTTGAGAGACAGGAAGATTGATCAGCCTAGCTGATTAGTTCCTGGGTGCTCAGGAAGTTAAGCCTGTTGTAAATAGGATTTAGCTGCAGAGTTTCCATTGAAAAGTTTCCAGGCCATCTATTTCTATGTTGGGGGGTATCAGCGCTTTGGAGTAAATGATCTGTTATTGTTTTCACTGGCAAAAGCTCTCGTCTCATTTCAGCATTACAAGGCAAATATGTGCCTACTTTTTTGGAAAAAATGGTACAAGAAGATTTTTATTTTCCTCATGACAAAGGACTGTGCTTTCTTACCCCTTACACCAAAGGCTTCTGGGAAAGAGGGTCAGTAGTTTTCATAAGGAGCCAAGAAGCCTCTAGGGAAGAAAAGCACTAAGACATTGACAAAGTTTTGAGGTGGGGTTGGGGGGGGGGGCGGGAAATAGGGAAGAGACTGAAGGTTAGACTATTCTGAACAGAGTAAGCCCTCAGATATCAGCAGATAGGAAAGGACACCAAGAAAACTCACCAAGAGACCCAAAGAGAAGCCAAGCATGAGAGTTGGTGAGTAACTAACAGCTTAGGTTGTCTTAAGAAAGAGCTCGTCTTGGGCATGCTGTGAAATTGAGGGAGAAACCTTCTGCCCACTCAACCCTGGAACTTCAGGTGTCCCCTGGGAAAATGACCTCCTGTTTGCGTGTAAACTAAGAAATGTATGTTATTAAAAAGTCATAACACTCTAGGAATCTTTCTTTCTCCCACGTTTGAGGGATGACTATGTCCCATCTGTACTGATGGTTTTAGCAGTAACAGGAAAGGGAGCACAGCTCTAATTTTCTGTTGGACACATAGGCAGAGTTTCAGGAGTCAGTGAGCACGTGCTTTACCTCATCAGTTGGACATTCTGGATCACAGTTCCTTCTATAGAACAAAGCCTGATCAGTTTATTTAAGAGGACTTTGCAAGGCCACATGGTGAATTAGTTGGAGAGCCAACCAAATTTCCCAGCTGCTGGGCTGGCTTTCTTCATTCTAGCGCAGGCTACTTTTAACATGATTGCTTTCCAGCTCATATTTAAGGATTGTTCACACTGGGATTGACAGTTGTTACTTTTTGATTCCCAGCAATCATTTCTATTCTGGTGACAATACTTTTTTTTGGTTTGTTTTTTGTTTTTTGTTTTTATGTAGCCATCCTGTCTCCATTCACAGAATTTTTTTAGGTGGTGATTCCATCCCCAACCCCAGGGGTAGAGAGGACCTAATGTGGGTCTAAGCCTATTTATGTATTCCGCCCTACAGGTCAGAGTGCGTGTGACTCACCCTGGGACAGTGGAACAGAGTGAATGTTAGGGCTTGAGAAGGAGCTTTCAGGAGAAATTGCTGCCTTTTGCTGCTGGTGGTGAGATACTGTGAGCCCGAAGAAAAAAGGTAGGTGATAATCCAGCCTATCCAAGAGAAACAAAACTGAGAAACACTTTCTACCATTTCCAACACCTTTCCTTTTTTTCTTCTCAAATATAATTTTCCTGGTGTACCTGCCAACCAAAAGAAAAAGGGGGGAGGCATAGTAAGAATGACCGAGAGCATGCATCGAAGTGTGGTAAGTAGGGTTCCAGTAACCTCTGAACTTCATCTGATTCAGAGGATAGAGGTCCATTCAGTGGGTCACTTGGTAGTTTCGCTTTGATCTTACTCACACTTAAATGCTTTGTTTAATGAAAGCTGTGTCCAAGCCAGGCTGGACCTAGAACAGGTCCTGTTCAGACCTGACTCCTGACTTTCCCCTCCCACTGGTACAGTGCACTGGCTCCGGCGACCGCTGGTTAGAGACGGATGATAAATAGTGGTGTTGTTGCTGGGTGCATGTTTCTTGTGGAGAACAGAAATGGAAGCTTAGAAATATGTAACTGGGAGACATTTATTTTTAAAAATAACTAAAATACGTTTTGTTTTCAGGGTGCCTGAGGCCAAAAGAATGTCTCTGGCATCAAATACACTGTAGATGGAAATAAATCTAACTAATGCTTTCTGGTAAACAAATAAAGTAACACTAAAATATCCCAGGGTGTTCTCAGGGTAGAGTGCCTCACCTTCGACTTGAGTTTCCCCATGCTTCAGAGTTCTAGAAAGAAATGTATGGCTTTGGTGACAGGCGATCAGGCTGTGCTCTGAACCCTCCCCTCCACAGCATGTAAGAATGCTTGAGCTCCTGATACTAAAGGGACGATTGTTAACAGTAATGGCTAAAAGTTGCATGAAGCAAACGGGTTGCTATTAGCTAATAATTGCACAGAATAAGCCGGCTGATTGGTTTCTTCCTGTCATTTAAGTAAAGAAAGGCTCTTTGAAGTGAAACAGACTTCTAATTGGTGGTGTGGACAAGATCACATTTGCCATTGTGAATGGTGGGAAAAAATGGAGGCTCTAACCAGAGCGGGGGTTAAAGAAAACTCAGTCTCTTCCTTTTTTTAAAACTCCTCTTTGATTCAACGTACACTTAAACAACCAAGACTCTCATGCTACCTCTTAGCTCATCAGGATGCTGTGCTGAGCACTCTCTCATTTTCAGACTATCTCTGGTGGATGATTCTTTTCTGCCTCATCGCCCAGTGCCAACCATTCTTTTCCTACATCCCATTCTCTCTCAGTGTGTCCAAAATTAATCAAAAACTGAGGTATTGGTGGGTAACTACTATATTTTCCCCATCATAAAGGTATTTGCATCTTAAAGGAAAAATTCTGCAGGTGGAATGCCCTACCCCCATTAGAATCTTCAATTATGGAATATTAGGCACCGTGGAAGTTGAATTGAAGAGATCTTACTGGTGGGGAAAAGGTTTTCATGGTCCTTCTTGGATAACCTTACCTGGGCAGTGACTTACTTTGCTTATGTTGCTCATATATAAATGGGAATGGAATGTGTAGCTACAAAACTCTGGGTCATTGAGACAAGTGTGAGAGTGTAGCTATACAGAAAGTAATGCTGACAATAAATTCTACAATAGTGCATAGACTTCTTTATATGGCCCTCAACCTTGAAGATTTTTCATAGGAAAGTTTGGAGCAAACCATATAATTTCAGCAGCAACAACAGTAAAACCTACACAGGGCTTTTCAACAATTTTGCTATGAATGGATTACAGAGATTCCCTTAAATATTGATTTTTTGGGAGATGGGTGGAAGGGGCTAAGGGGGGAAAATGAGGGACATCTGTAGTACTCTCAACAATTAAAAAAAGATTAAATGAGAGAGATAAAAAATCAGGGAGCTGAAAGGGGATCTATAAATAAATAAATATCCCCAAACCCTGTCATTCTCAAACTCAAGCATGAATTAGAAAGCATGTAAGACTTGTTAGTATACAAAATGCTGGATCACACACCCAGAGTTTGTTTCTGTAAGTCTTGAGCAGGACCTGAGAATCTGCATTTTAGTAAATTTTTAGGTTTTGCTGCTGCTGTTTTTGGGGGACCACACTTTGAGAACTGTTTCTTTAGCCTTTGGGGCACCTAGGTTGGGTCATCAAGAAGGAAGTCAAGGAGTCACATCTGGCAGTCCCAGCTTTAAAATTCCTGCTGAGCACTAAGGAGATATACTCTACCTTATGGAAATCTACCTTGGTATCCAGCTAAAGCAGCCCAGGTTGCTGCTGGGACAGTTTATGTGCAGAACCTCAAACACAGCTCAAGGTGAACTGTGCAGGCATGAGGGTCAGAGTTCAGGAGAGAGGTCCCGGAGGGTGTTATTTTAGGAATGGACTACCAAATTTGTCTATTTGTGCATGTTTTGTAGTGCATATAAGCTAGCTGCAGTATGAGTGCTCTAAAAATAGATGCATAGTCTGCAAATTGGATGTTCTCTGTTACTTTGAAATATCTGATTTACAAAAGTTTATTTGGGGGTTGAACCCTTTGCATTACTATAAGAAATGTCAACATTACATTAGTAAGTGAGAGAAAGTGCTTTCAGATTTTTAAAATATAATTTCAACTTGCTTGTTTTTAAGCAGCAATAAAAACTGAAAATGGTTTTACAAATTTTTATTATCTCTGTGTGAACAAAGTTTGTTTTTGATGTGACTCTCAAGGATTTGAAGAAATATTATCATTAAAAATCATGATTAGTAATTGCCTGTAGCCAGCTCAATCATAAAATCAAACATAAAAATCTATTTTTATGAAGGTAAGATCAAGTTCCTCATTAAAGAAAAAAATTGAAAGGCTTTTATTTATAAGTTCCATATAAGTTCACTTGTTAATACTGTTTCTACCACTTTTATTCTATTTTTCTAACATTGTTATATTATGCTGCAAATGAAACTTTTTTCACCAAGCCCTATATAGACCCTCCCCAATCCATTCCAGTTTATCCTGTGTGTCATACAGACACAATAATTTTTTATGTGCACTATAACCTGAAAATGGTTGGGAGGCACTGCCATGGTTCCCACTGGATGCTGATTAGCAAAGCAGAATTTAAAATTATGATATCCACTTCTATGTCTCAAGCTGCAAACAGTAAACCACATTAGAGCAGATTTGTGCTATTATTGGAAGAATCAATTGTATTATTCTTCTTGAAAACAATTTTAAGGTAAGTAGGTACCCATTGCTTCAGGGGAAATATGTAACAGAATTGTTTTGTGTTTTGGCAAAGACTACTTGCCTCAATTTCCACTGGTATATGGAAGCATATGTGTGTGTGTGTATATATATATATATATATACACACACACACACACACAAACACACACACACACACACTCTAATGCATAGAAGTGAACGTTTAGATGCAGGATAAGAGAGAAGAGAGTTGATGCAAAAAGATGATGTATAATCAAACAAAAACAAAAAAATCAAGCAAGAAAGAAAAATCTTGGGAAATTCAGTGTAGGACACAGGCACTTCCTTTAGCCATACCTGAAGATGTATTTGAATTAATACTTTTACTACCAGTTTAATTTTTGTTGTTGTTTCAGATATTTATATTGCTGTCTCTCTCTGTGTGTGTCTCTTTGTACGTGTACACATACATAAATATGTGTTTATATCTTCTTATATGTGTTCATGTGCATGGTATATATGTTTATACTAAATTTGATTGGTAAACAGAATGTGACTTATTCTACAATAGGTTAAATGCTTCTCAATGAATTTTTTGTTTGCCCATTTGTTTGTTTTAGTCATGTGACATTGAGGTAGGAAAGCCTCTTCCCAGATCCACAGTTCAGATAAGCAGCACCTAGCAAACAGCATTGGCCTAGCAAGGCTTCTTCCTGTCGGTGGGCCATACTTTATATTTACACCAAAAGTACTCTCAAATGTTGCCCTGCTTGGCTACATTCTTTTTATTTCTATATATGTTAGAGAAGAAAAAAAGTCAGGAATGTTGTATATAGAAATTTTGCATGTGGGATGTAAAGGGTCAATTCTTTTCTGTGAGAAGTTCTGAAAGCTGCAAGTGTGAGTTGTACTTAGCTCGCCTATTGCATTCAAGGGACCATGGTAGGCATGTGAGTTCATTACTGTGTAGACCTGGGCAGGAAGACTCCATCATCATGTCCTCAGTTTTGGCCCAGGGCTACAAACTCTGTGAAAACCCTCGTGACATTCTTAATCAAGGTTAGCCCTGTGGCTATGATTACACAATAAAAGTGAAATCAAAATTTTAGTACCTGTTTTATAACTTTATCAATACAAGCAGTGGCTCTGAATAATGTAGAAATGCGCCTTTTTTTTTTTTTTTCTCCAAAGGCACATTTTTAAAGGATGGTATGAGTATTTAGCAGTTATTCTAGTTTGTATTTGGAATTAATTATCAATAAAGGGCTCACTACTTTTTAGTTGTTTTTCCTCTGTTTCCAACTAAATGTATTCTGTTTCCATTTTGAAATGGAAACAGCCCAGCCTTAAGCTTTGGAGCACTCTAGTAGAACTTACATCAAGCTGATACACAAGAACATTTGGACTTTAAAATCTTCCTTGTATGAATAAAGGTTGTTCAGATTTTTAGAATAAGGCAGAGGGTTGAGAGTTTATTAGGTGAGCCTGGCCAATGTGACATACTAATGCAATAATTCCGTTTAAAATTACCCTCTCTTCTTGACTGCTGTCGTTCCCCTCCTGAGCTGTATAAGGCGTCACAGATGTGTTACTTGACATAATAGGAAATGTCATAAAGGGCGCCAGGTTCTCAGTGGTGTAATGCAGGTGTTTTCTGAGTTCCAATGTGAGGCGGGAATGAGGAGGGGTCTCCTTCTGACCCCCACGTGGAGTCTGTTCTTGGAGGCTACAGGGTTTGTTGTCCGAACAGGAATCTTCCAACGCACTGTCAGCACACTTACTTGGCCAAGCTCTGTTCTCTCAGATATTCTAGCTCAGATTTAGCAGAACCTTTTGTTTCCGCCTTGTTCCGACATAATTCACAGCAGAGGAGGAGCATACCAGGGCCGAGGGACAGAATCGTTCTTTTCTTTAAAGTCTTGGAGTCACAAATAATTGTGCCTGTGACTCTGTGACGATGGACTGAAGCCCTGGTGTTCTGATAATATAACCAATATTTGAAACAAAACTCAGAAGTGAAAGAAAAATCCTGAAAATGGACTAGTCTTTAAATGTGATTATTTATGAATCCAAATGTACAGTTAGGATATATAGATAATCTCATTCTAACTAATAAATTCCAAATTAAATATCATCTACCAGGAAAGGGAAATCATTCCTAGAGATTATTTTGTAAGAAATGTCAGCTTGAGATCACTTCTTCATTCTTCTTTGCCTATTTTCTGCATTATTTCCTCTAATATATTATACTTAATAATAGGTATAATTCAGATATGATCACATTATATGTATGTATATATTTTTGGATATATACATCCATACATATGTATAAAATCTAGCAACTTTAGTCAACTGTTCAAGTTTTATTTTTGCTTAATTTTGATAATTTAAAACTCTATAGTTGAAATTCTTGACTATGAAGTTGTTTCATTCTAGAAACTGTAGAGACGTTATTGAACTTCACAGCATTCTGCCGCTGATTATCCTCAGCAGCCGTTAACTCCCACAGGAAGTAAGGAAGTTATGAGTTTTTTTCCAATAGGAGCAAAACAGAAAATAAATCTAAAAGAGGAATAAAAATATACTTATGCAGTGGTAACTTGCTTCATTATTTTCATGCACCAGAGCTGAGGGAACATGGGGAAAACCCAAGTGGCGAGCAATTTTGCTTCTTCATAGCTCGAGAAAAGGAAGTTTTACCAACTTTATTAGAATACTGCCTGTGTAAACAAGTAAAGCTAATAAATAATATTAATGAAGAAGTTATATTAATCTTAATTCAAATTACAAAATATAAAAGCCAGTTAGATAGACAGGCATAGGTACAGACAGATACACACATTTTATTTTTTCCCATTTTGACTCTAACAGAAGCCAAAGGACTGCAGTCTTTTCTGTAAATGGATTTGAAAACCATAAGTACCAAATACTTTCCTAATGCACTCAAGGAAACATAATTACAGCTGAAGGGCTGGGAACTCTCAAAACACTTCTGAATCTTGATACTCCCAAAAGATTGTACCGGCTGAAAATTTAAGTGGATTAACGAAGGCTTTAGACAGATCCCTGGATGGCTGAGCCATAATCAGTCATTTAAAGGTCATTAGGAATTTAGAGGGTGAAGTCTTGTGAAGATTATGTCACAGCAAAGGCAAGGGGCCCGTTAGGGCACTTGAAGCACAGGGATTCTGCCCAATTCTCTTACCTTATCCTTAAACAGAAGTTCCAGATACCCTCATATTCTGGGACTTTATATATATTTGAGTTTTTGGCATGGTCCCCAGGAAACACAATAGCTAGTTCAGGCTAACCCTCAGGCAGCACTAGATAATTTCATTGTAACTGATGAATTCAAAATTAAATATTATGTACCAGGAAAGAGAGACGATCTTCCTAGAGTTTATTTTGTAAGAAATGTGGGTTTGAGATTACTGTAGCCTCTTTGCCTATAGTCTTGGACAGAATTTCCTCTAATAATGTTATATTTTAATTACAGGGATAACTCAGATATAATTGCATTGTGTAAGAATAAAGGGGAAGGAATCATGTAATGTGACTGAAAATGAATCATTCTGACCTCTTCCATACCGATTACATTGCAGATCTGAAAACATTTGAGTATGCAATAGGCCGATTGCAAAACTGTCCCACGTTCTTTATCTCTCCCTCTATTTGCACCCTTTGCAATGAGGTTTCCAGTTCCTGAGTCAAGAGGTGCTCTATTTTCCCAACTCTTGTTTAGAACAGCCTTGTTATTAGCTTTGACCAATAAATTTGTTTTACTTTAAATAATTTTTATTTTTCAATTACAGTTGATACACAATATTATATTAGTTTCAGGTGTACACCACAGTTATTAGACATTATATAACTTACTAAGTGCTTATCCCAGTAAATCTAGTACTCTTCTGACAGCATACATAGTAGTTAGAATATTCTTGACTGTATTCCCTGTGCTGTACTTTACATCCCCATGACTATTCTGTAACAACCAATTTGTACTTCTTAGTCCCTTCAGCTTCTCCCCCCATTCCCCCAACCCCTTCCCATCTGGCAACCATCAAAATGTTCTCTGTGTCTGAGTCTGTTTCTATTCTGCTTGTTCATTTATTTTGTTTTTTAGGTTCCACATATAAGTGAAATCATAAAATATTTGTCGTCTTCTGACTTATTTCACTCAGCACAATACCCTCCAGGTCCACTCATGTTGTTGCAGGTGGCAAGATTTCATTCTTTTTTATGGCTGAGTCCTATTCCATTGTATATATGTGCCACGTCGTCTTTGTCCATTCACCTATGGATGGGCACTTCAGTTGCTTCCATATCTTGACTTTGGCCAATAAATTCAATGAAATTGATGGTGTGCCAATTCCAAGCCTAGGCCCCAAGAGGCCTGGAACTATTTCCAACTTCTCTTTGGACCTCTGGCACTGACATAGAAACAAGTCTGCTGCAGAATGAGAGAGCACATGGAGAGAGGACCTGGTCTTCTTCAAGACTAACTAGCCAGCTGACAGCAGTGCATGAATGAGTCTGGTTAAAATCACAATAATTGTGCAGTGACCTACAAGATCCATAATTAATAGCAAATGCTTATTAGTTTATGATACTGCATTTTGCAGTGGTTTGTTATACAGTAATAACAAAATAATAAAGGGATGAAGCATGTAATTGAGTTACTGTTAGCTATGTATTATCATAAGTGTATGGCTTCACACACTCTTCCCTCAATATTTCCTACGTGATGTTAAGTGATTTTAAAACAAGTGGTCACATATCAAATCCAGGAAAATAAGGAGGAAGCTCATATGCCAAACTTATAGTAATAAATCTGCCAAAAATGTCATTCTTTTGTTGAATGGATTATCAGAAAAATGCAACTGAATATTTGTATGTACAGTAACATCCTTAAAATATATATAAAGTGAAAATAATTATAACAAAATATTATAAGTACCCTATTATCAATAGATAAAAGATATGGATAATTTGAAGAGCAAAATTACCAAAATGAACCTAACAGAACATTCCACTCAACAACTGCATAATGCACGTTCTTCCCACACCACAGAGAATATTTATAAAAATTGACCACAACTAGGTCATAAAGCAAATCTCAACAAATTTTCAAAATTAGAATCATACAGAAGGGTCTGGTCCCTGATTAGGGATAAAAGGGAGCATTCCATAATTACGAAGTAGTCAATTCTCCAGGATGATATAGCAGCTAGAAATGTAAATGTGCCTAAAAGCATCAAAAAATGTGAGCAAAAAGTTAATAGAACTATAAAGAGAAATAGATTAATTCACTATTATTTTTGGAGATAGCAACACCTCTCTTTCAAAATTAGGCATATCTAACCAGCAGAAAATTAGTAAGGACATAGTTTAACTCAGCAACATACTTTTAAAATAATACACAAGTCAAAGAAGAAATCTCAAGAGATTTAAAAAAATATTTTGAACTAAAAGAATGAAAGCATAACTTACCAATATTTGTGGGATTCAACTACAGCAATACTTAGAGGGAAATTTATAGCAAGAAATAAGTATATTAACAAAAAGAAAAATCTAAAATCAATAATATAAGATTATATCTTAGGAACTAGAAAAAAGAGAGCAAATTAAATCCCAAGTAGGCAGAAAAACAAAATAAGAATTGGAGCAGAAATCAATAAAATTGAAAACATGAAATCAATATAAAAAAATCAAAATCAATAAACCCAAAAGCTAGCTCTATGAGATCAATAAAATTAATAAACCTCTAGCCAGACTAATAAAAAAGAGAACACAAGTTACTAATATAAAAAATAAGGAATATTATTATCTCATGTACACTAAAATAATAATAAAGAAATGCTATGAACTACTATGAACAATTATATGTCCATAACTTAATAACCTTCAACATAAAATCTAAAAGTATAGTGGTTTTAAAAGCAGACATTGAAGAATATCTTGTAAATGTGAAATAGGCAAATATTTGGAGAAATATTTGCAGCACAAATCATCTGATAAATTCTAGTAATATGAAGCTCTTCATTTATATTTCATGTTCTCTTCTGTGCAAGAATTAAACTTCTCAATTAAAGGATAAATAAACAAATAAAATTAGCCAAAAAAAAATCCAAGTTTCAAGCTTCATGTTGCAACTAGCAAAATTCTTCAAGAGAGCACCTAGGATGATACACAGATGTGTTCCTGTGCAATAGCTCCCTTTCCACACTGGATTACTCAGATACTTTCCTACCTCACTAGTTTATAAACACAGTCTGCCTTTATGAAAAGATAGGCAGAATAAAATAGAAATTTCCCTATGAAATAATCAAGGGAGCATAGAATAATCTGGAAATGCATAGTCATTCATTCATACATACATACATATAGATTCTTTAAAAAATTCCAGTCTCTACATTACTTTTTATTTACACACTGTTCTAGTACCTTCTTCTCAGAACATAAGAAAGTTTATTGACTGGCTGAGACGCGTCATTGGTGGGGCAGTCACTGTTCCCTTGCATCCTGAATAGCCCTGGAGGAAAGGCCGTGACTGTGTCGGGTCATGTGAGACTTAGGAAAGCCCTGGTGCACAGCACACTGCTTAAAGCTACCTTGAAGACAAGTTAATTCTACATCTGCAATGTGCTCATTGACAGTTTAAATGGAAAATTTAGTAGAAATCTTTGTATTTATAAGGTTTTAGCTGCCAACCATAGGCATATGAAGCTCCTATGTTTTTTGAGTCTTTTTTACTTCCAAAAGTTGTGCTGACTGCTGTTAATGAAACCGAGACCATTTCCACCATGGAAAAGCTTGCTGCTCCCAACTTCATTGATTTTTAGCTAGCACGGCTCACCAGGGAGTAATTGCTAGAATCTCTTGTGGAACAGGGAAAGCGTGCAACCCCAGTGTACAGACAGCTTTTGTCGCCAAGAAACTTACAGAACCTTCCCATAACCTGATTATGCCTGGACTCAAGGAAAGGGGATGTTTAGTTTATCTAGTCAGAAAGGAAAATTTACTGAAAACTCCAAAACTGCAACACCAAAATGTTTATATATTCTTTTGGCTTAGTGTTTCTTTAAATGAAAAGTACTATAGCGACATGATAAACAATTTGAACAATATAATAATACGTACAATGAAAACCAAGAGTCCTTTGCACCTTGGGAGCTCTAATCTTTATCCTTAGGGGCAACCACACTGAACAGCTCCTGTACACTTCCAGAAGTGGTTTATATGCATGTACAAGCATGCTTCATAGTGCAAATCTTACATTTCAGGTATCATTCATATATAGACAAAACACAAAGACAAACCTATAATACACACTCTTATGCAAATAAGCTTTAGATTTATTTTTAATTTACACATGGTAAAATTCACTTTTTGATGTGCAGTTCTATGAGTTTGACCAATGCATTGAGTCATGGAAACAACATAATCAAACTACGGAACAATTCTATCATTCCTTCCCCTAAAAAATATTCCCATGTGCCATCTCTTGTGGTCAAATCTTCCCTCAACCTTTAACTTCTAGTGCTCACCAATCTGTTTTTCTCCCTATAGTCTTGCCTTTTCCAGAATGTTCATATACATGGAATCATAGTATGTAACCTTTTCAATCTGACTTGTTTCATTTAGCAATATGTATTTGAGATTTATCCTACTGTAGGTATGGACAGTTTGCTTCTTTTATTGCTAAATAGTATTCTATTGTATGAGGTACTGTGGTTTGTTTATCCATTTCCCAGTAGAGGGACATCTGAGTTGTTTCCAGTTTTGGTGATTAAGAACAAAGATGCTATAAATATTTCGTGCATAGGATTTTGTAGGAACGACAGTTTATATTTCACTTGGGAAATACCCAGGAGTGGGAGTGGGTGCATATTGCTTTTAAACTAATATATTTAGAATATTATTTAATATTAACATTAACAACACATACAGCACACATACCCCACAAACCTACTTCTCTGGAGAGGACGTATCTCAGGCTCTAGCCCCTCTGTCATTGCCCCCAAAATATCTCATGGTGTCATGAGAGGTGTGAATTTAATTTCTCTTCTTTTCTTTGATATAATTTTCTAAAATGAACAACTATGTATTTTCTATATAACAATAAGGAAACAACAAACTCTGGGGCCAATTTTTGAAAGTTATTTTGACATTTAGGAATTTCCTTGTTAAAGAAAATCCCTGACATATATTGCCTTGTGTTATGGGCTGAATTGTGTCCACCAGAATCCCTATGTTGAAGCCCTAACCCCTAGTTTCCAAGGATTCTGCTGAAGACAGAGCAGCTCTTCCTCACTCTTATGATTAGCTACCCTCTCATTAAGGATCATTTTCCACCCTTCTTGGAGCCTGCGTTGAATTCTCATCTGTCTCGTGCATCCTGCTACTGCACCCTGTATTCCAGAGCTTGATGTCTCCTCAGCACTTTGAGGAACTTTCCCATCAATCACATCTTTCACATTTTCTCAGAGGATGTCTTTTATTAGCAAATGTAAGATGGCAAAGAAAATAATTTTTAGCTTTGACAGTAATGGCTTCTTGTCATATTTTATTATTTTGTATTTGTAGTTTTTTAAAAGTAATAAGCACTTATTTCAACTATTGGAATATCCAATGTCTGCAATATATTATAATTATTAAGGTACATAGAAGCAGTGTCTTTGTTCAATTCTTTTAATATAGTTTCAGTTTTTATAGCATATCAATGTAAGAATTATTTATATTGCCAGATATTATAGACTTTGGCAGGGAATAGAGTCTAGTAAATACTTACTTGATTAACTATAAGGATGAATAATAAATTAAATGGGAATTAGTGTGATTTGAGGTTTAAGCTCAAGGAAAAAGTGCCTTAAAACCACCACAGAAATTACATATACAAATAGTAACAATGATGTTATTAATGATCTGATTCTCAGTATGTGTGCATACTATACTGTAAGCTAGGGTGATCGATCATTTCAGAATGGAGAGATTGAAAGACTTTGACAAGTGGCAGATTTAGTCTGAAAATGTAGTTCTTTGAATGATCACTCACTTGATAAGTGATCAATAAACATAGAACTTTTTTGCAATAAAAAGTGAAATAAGCACACATAGTCCTTAAGGTCAAAAAGGAAAAAGCCTTATCAGCAATGGTTGACATTTGAGTGTTTGGGTCCTCCGTTGTGGTTAGAGGCAAAACCTAAATGATCTTTTGTTTTGGGATTGCAAGTGGTTTAAAAAAACAACAGTAAGTAATCATAGATAAGATACAGGTTTTAAAAATCCAAATGAAGAAAATACAGAATCTTGATGATTGTGGCATCAGAGAGGTAGGACAATGAAGCATTTAACAGAGTGAGATTTTTTTGTTCTCTTAGAGAAATTACTGGTATTTTCATAATATGTGGGTAGTATTTCTGAAATTTGTCTTATCTCAAATTTACATTGTTCTTTAAAACTGTAATTTCTTAAGTGTAATCAAGGAGATTGTTATAAAGCAGCAATCCAGTGGCCCTCCACTGGCCCAGATCATGGGTTTGATTTAGTCTAGCCTTCCTTCATATAGGCAGGTATCAGCAATAATCATGTTCCCCTTAGGAGGTGCCTGTTGGGGTTACCAGTGGCCAGAGACATTGCCACAGTGAGACAGATCATGAAAGGTGGGAAATGACAGATCATCTAGGAGCAAGGCAGCCAATTCTCAGGGCATTTGTGAGACACACCAGAGATTTCCAGGACTCTTTGGGATGAATTTTTGAGAGGCTGGAGTTTGAAAAGAGTGGAAGAGGGTCAAGGTAGAGAAATATCCTTGTTGTCACTGTACTCATACTACCTGAAAATATTTGGCTGTAGAAAAATTTGTTATAGGTAGAAAATAAAGTCATACTATCATAATCCAGACATATTAGTTTCCTATGGCTGCTGGAACAAATGACTACAAACTTGGTGGTTAAAACAACAGAAATTTATTCTCTTACGATTCTGGAGGCCAGAAGTCTGAAATCAGTTTGACATGTCTGGAGGACCCCACTCCCTCTATAGACTCCGGTGGAAAATGTGTTCCTTCCCTTTTGTCTTCTGGTGGAAGCTGCCATTCTTGGCTTGTGTCTCATCACTTCAATCTCTGCTCCAGCTTCACATAGCCTTTTTACTTCTGTTTGTGTCAAGCCTCCTTCTTCTCTCTATTTTAAGCACCCTTGTGATTGGATTTAGGACCCATCTGAATAATCCAGTAGACTCTCCCTTTATCTAGATCCTTAATTTAATCACATCTGCAAAGATTCTTTTTCCTTGTTAAGTAATATTTATAGGTTCTAGGGAAGAGGATCTGAAAATGTTGACTATTAACCAGGTAAGAAAAGAAAACAGCAACAATGAATTAAAAAGAAATAAAAGAGGAAATCCTGAGCCAACAGCCTCTACTTCCACTCCTTATCTTAATTTCCTATTTTTAACATTTTATTTACATCATTGTCATCACTGCAGTGCACCCTCTCCACTTAATTCAGTTTTGTCGTTCTAGGAAATGTTCCCCACCACGACTACATATAAGAATCCCCTGGGTAGCTTTGTAAATCTGTGAATGCTCAGGTCTAACCTCAAACTAATTAAAATAGAATCTCTGAAAATGGTGCCTGGGTATCAACATTTTTTAAAACTTCTCAGGTGATTCTGACATGAAGCCAGGATTAAGAACCACTGCAGGAAAGGCATACAAATTATGCTTGAGTTTATGAACTGTTGTATAGTGGAAAACACTGGCTTTGAAACCTGTGTTTGAATCCTGTCACTCACTTTTATTAGCTATAGGACCTCAGACAAGACACTCTAGTGCCTAGATTTATATTAATATAGATGTATATGTGTGTATAGGTATATATATCTGTATACACAAATATGTTTATTCATTTATAGTATATTCACTATTTATGCATATTCATTTATATTATAAATATTAAGAATATTTGTTCAATAAATGCAGGAATGTCAGGAACTATGCTAAATGCTATAACACTATGTTAAATGATAGAGCTAAAATAAAGAGAAAAACACATGATTGCTACCCATGCGAGACTTACACTATAATGGGAAAAGGGGCATTAAGCAAATAAAGTCCCCCAAAAATGTAATATTGAGGAGAAATAGTGCTATAAAACTCTATGGTATTAGTAGTGTTTTTACTCAGTCAAAATGGTCATGAAAAGCTCCTCTAAAGAAGTGACATTTGAGCTGAGATGAAGGGTAAGCAGGAGCTATTTCAGCAAAGTATTAAAAGGGAGTAGCACATACAAACACCAGCTTGTGAGAGAGCTTGGTGGGTACATGTGCAAGGGGGTAAGCCAGAGGCCAGTCGAGGGAGCGCAGTGACATGTGGGCAGGACTGGTCAGGGCAGGGAGCAATCGTTATGGGGCAGTTCATGCAGGGACTCATAAGCCACGTTCAGGAATCCTGCCTCCATCCTGAGTGTCGTGGAAAGCCACCGAGAGTTTTCATCAGAAAATGAGGGTGGTAATGTTACGGTGGGACTTGGAGAGGAGCCAGAGTAGATGCAAGTAAATGAGTGCGCTAGAGAGGAGTCAAGTAAACGACGGTGGCAGCTCAGACCAGCACGATGAGGAAGATGGAGGGGTGTGGGCAGGGTAAAGCAATACACGGGAGACGAAGCTCATGCTTCCTGAGGAAGGATGTGAGAGAAACCAGTGAGCACTCCCCCATTTCTGGCCCGAATGACTGGGATAACGGCGAGCCACTGACTGATGGGAAACTAGAAGAGAGTCAGGTTCAGGGAAGATCAGGTTTGGTTTTAACCTGTCTACTTTGACATTTCTATGAGTCATTTAAGAAGAATCAGGTTGGTGTTTGGATATGCAGGTCTATAGCTAAGAAAAGAAGCTTAAGATGAAAACAGGTATTTGTTAGCCTTCTGAAAAAGAGCAGTAAATAAAGCTACAGCTACAAATGAGATTTTCCAGGGACAGAGCATTGGGTGAGAAGATATGAGAACTCAAGTCTGAGTCTTGGACTCTGGTATTTATTGGCCTTGGTAGAAGAGAAGAAACTTGAAGATTTGGCCAAGACACTCAGAGAGGTAGGGGGAAAATCTGGAGGGCATTTATTAATGAATCGTCCCAAAGATAATTTTATTTACAAGGGAGTACTCAAGACATTTGAATATTGATTATAAGTGAGGTAAGATGAAGACTAGGAAAAATCCACAGGCTTTAATGATATGAAGATCTTTGGTGATCCTTGGAAGACCAGTACTAGGCAGATAAATAAGCAAAGAGCCAGACTGAAAATTATTGGACAGTGCAATGAAAGTGAGAAATTAAAACAGAATATAGATGAGGGCTTTGAGAAGTATGGTTGTAAAAAGGAAGAAATAGAGTCCATTACTAAAGTTGAAATATTGAGGGATTTTAAATAATTTATCTTTATTTTTGAAAGATAATATTACAGATGTCCCCTTTCTTCCCCACTGACCTTTTTACCCTGCACTCCCCACCCCCACCCCCACCCCCACCCCCGTGCCCCAGGCCTTAACATGGGTTATGCACATATGCATATAAATTCTCAAGTTAATCTCTCCCCACCCGCCCCTGCCTTCCCTCTGAGATTCGTCACTCTGTTCCATGCTTCTGTGTCTCTGGATCTATTTTGTTCATTGAAAGATTTTTGATTTATTGTTTATTTGTTTTAAAATAGGACAGATTGAGAGCATTTAATAACAGTGAGAATGAATTATAAGAGTAACAGTGCATGTTCCCCAGGCGGAAATAGGTCGACCTTAGATAGGAGCAAGTTCTTGTTCAAAACAGAACAGACTGGTTGCAGATGAAATAGGTTTGTGTGCTTGGTCTCAGGGAAATGGACATGCTCCTAGCTAAGAGCTTCTATTTTTTTCTAATTAATCTATTGAATGGATAGTAGAGAGAGAAATTTAAGGAGAGGGCAAGATTTGCAACGGACATGCGGAGAGTTTAGTAGGAGAGACGGAGCTGGCCAAACATAATAGGATTTCAAGGTAAAGTGATTGCTTCAATTAAGGATGTTGTATTTTTTTTCAGAAGTTCTAATTTTGTATTGTGTAATTTTATCAAAGCTCTGCTCTTCAGGGCAGAGAGTCAAATCCACCCAAGGTAGGAGGGGAAAAGGAAGTTAGGGATGTACAAGGATATTAGTAACACAACACAGCAGATCCTCTGTAAAACCAACATTTTTAAGACGCATTCCCTCCCCTCACACATAATGCCTATGTTAGATTTTTCCTCTCCCCTCAGTTCTAATTATCTTCTTCCTTCCATTACCCTCTCAGAATCTGAGAGCCACTCTTACTTTGTAAAGAAAATAGAAGTGGTCTGACAGAAATATACCCATTTCCTGAAATCAGATTTGTGATTACCTTGCAGTCTGACTTCATGTCGAGGAGAATGAAGAAATGAGAAGGGCTGATGAATTGGAGGCCCCTTTCTCCACTTAAATTTTATATAAATATTTATAGCCTCATCAAGTTTTTAAAATTCCTCTTAATATAAATATTCTATTGCTTCAAATAATTAGAAAATTCTCCCAGTAATATTTTTACTTGTTTCATTTGGTTTTTCACTTTCTTATTTTAATGAGTTTTCATGGTAAAAAAAAAAAGTGCTTTCAAATAGCTACTACACAAATATGGTTTGGAGCTCTCTCTCATGTCCTTGAGTCATCACAGTGGCTGCTTAGCAGAGAAGTTTAAAGATGATGCTAATGAGGCCAGGCCTATTTAGTGTCACTCTCCTCCCTGAGTTTGGATGGACCTCTCTCCTCCTGCTCTAGTTAACTGTCCCACAGAAGTAGATCATCACTCTCACAAAGGGGGTGGGGGAGGGTAGAGCAAATGTGCCTACAAATACATCAGTGCTGTGGAAAGGAAATGGAGCTCCCTCAATGTGCTATTCTTTTTGAAAGAATAAAATATCTTCATAAGTTGATTTAGTATTTTCAATGTACCTTCACATCTGTTATCTGCAAATTTTGAGGTAGAGAAAAGAACATTTTCTCCATTGTTCAGATGTGAAATCTGGGATTCAGTGATGTTAAAAGGCTTACTCATCAAACTAGTTGTATTAACTGTGTCTTTTATTTTCTGTATTTCTGATGCTTTTGACCTCTGGGACCTCACTGACCCTGGAAAGGCCACCCCTCCCAGGGCTGGAAAATTCCTAGGGATAGTAAACAACTCATCTGTGACTGTATTTTCAAATACAAACCAACCCATCCAGAGCCCACACTCCAACTGCCACCTCCATCAGGCTCTGACAGTTCACCTACCCAGGGCCAGGTACCAGAAACTAGGGACAGCTCCTATGCTCCAGGGCCTGCTGAGATTATTCATAGGGGCCAGACCTAAACCTGCTTATCTGCCTTCTCATTCCTTCCAGAAGAAAGCACAGTGAAAGTGCTTGTCCATAGCTTCTCTCTCTCCTTTTGCCTCCTGACCAACCTTGGTAACTTTCTAAACAACCTTTCATTGTGGCCTCCATGTGACATGCTGTGCCACTTCTCCTGGGATTGATGAGTAATAAGGTATCTTTTTTTTTTTGGTAGACATCTCCTGATCTGTTGGCTTTGGGATACCTCACATTTTCTATTAATGCAGTGTATTTTATTTATTTATTTATTTATTTATTTATTTATTTATTTATTATTTATTATTTATTTATTTATTTATTTCATACTGTATTTTAAAGCAGTTATATGACCTGAAAGTGGTAAAGCCAGAATTAGAATCCAGATTGTAGATTCTTTACATTTTTACCACTCTTCTGCACTGGGGGTGGTGTTGGGGTGAGGTGGAAGAACCACATCTACTATTTATTGGATTCATTCATACATTAAATATTTATATTGGGGGAACCTATAACATGGTAGGCGGTTGCAAGCACTGGGTATATATTGATAAAATAAATTAATACACAAAGTGAGGAGACAGAAAACAAACAAAAGTAGGTCAACATATGAATATATAATACACAATTACAAATTGTGACAGGTGCTACTGGTGGAAAGGAATACTTTCACATACAGTTGTCCACTTTAGATTGGAGGTCAGATACTTTTTTGAGGAGGTAATATCTCACCTATGACCTAGAGGAAATGAAGGATCCAGCCAAGCAAAAAGGATAATACAGAAGCTCAAAAGAACTTAGACAGAAATGACCTTGGTTTCTGAGAGAAGGGAAAGGAAAGCAGGGTAGTTACAGCTCAGGGGAGAATAGTAGTGTGAATTGTTTTGCGTGGACAATGGGAAGCTATGGAGGGTTTTAAGCAAGGGCGTGACATGCTTCCTTTATGTATGCAAAGTCCACTTGGACAGTCGTGGAGAATGGATACAAGGAGAAAAATAAAGGGAGACCAGTTAGGGGGCTATTTTAATAGATCAGAAAAGATGTGTTGGTGGTGACTGGGTTTAAAGCGATGGCTATAAAGATGGAGAGAACAAGACAGATTTAAGATATGTTTTGGCGGTAGATTGATCGCATGTGTAAGGGTGAAGTGAGGGAGTCAGAAGGGCCAGCAGTAATTGGAAGGGTTCTGGCTTAAGTAATTCGTCAGATGATGACGATGCCATGTGCTCATATGGAGAAGACTGAGGGAGGAAAGTGTGTGTGTGTGTGGGGGGTGTTTATATATGTAATACGGTGCTGTTTCAAAAACATGTCAAGTTTGACATGTCTCTGAGCTCTTTCAGTGGAATAGTACGACTATGAATCTGCATTTCAGGTAGCAGAAGGCTGAGCTAAGATATATTTGGGAAATAAAGGCACAGAGCTAGCATTTCACAATGTATGAAAGGATGAGTTTATCTGGGGCCATATATATAGAGAGAGAAGTAAAAATTCCATAACTGATACCTGAGAAGCTATAACATTTTAAGGTAAAGTTAAGAGGGAAAAATGAAAAGAATAAACAGAAGTTTCCAGGAAGAAATGAGGAAATCAAAAAGTTGGACCACTTTGTAAGGCAGGAATTAGCACTATTTAATAGACTTAGGATCTAATTGGCTAGCAAGTGGTAGAATCAAGATTCAAACTTAGTCTGTCTGACTTCAAAGTTACCATTCTGATTGCTCTATCAAGCTTTCTTTCTGAAAACGAAAATACTTGAGGATTATATATTCTCAGTGTTTTTCAAACTTCCAGTTTATCAGTATCTCCTGGAATTCTTATTTAAAAAGATTTTCTAATCCCACTCCTTCTGATTAAAGAAAATCCCCCCCCCCCTTTTGATCTTGTAGACATAAGTAAATATAGGTTGATAGGGAGATTAAAAAAATAAACTGATGGACAGAAATGATTCAGTGACATGGAAGCATGGATCAGGCTGACAAATCTCAGAGGGATGGTGGGGGCTGGTGGGCGGAGGGGGAGAAATTAACCAAAGAATTTATATGCGTATATGTACAACCCAAGGACTGGGACAGTGGTGTGGAGAGAGACTGGGGAGGGGGGTGGGGTAGGGTGAAAGGGGTCAATGGGGAGAAAAAGGGACATCTGTAATATTTTGAACAACAACAACAAAAAATTAAAAAAAAAAAAGTTAATGTAGTTTTGTCCAAACTTGTTGGAATCAGAGAGGCTAAATGACCTGCCCAAGGACACACAGCTGGGAAGAGTTTGCATATGAACTCAGATCACTCTCATTAATAATAAGTAAATTATTCTTACTAAAACTTTTAATTATATATTAATATTAATGTACTTATACATTAATAATTTATTAGTGGTTAAGGCTTTGAAACAAACCAGGTAGATCTCAAATTATGAGATATTTGTTACAAAAAGAATAATATTTGTTGCAAAGCAGCTGAGGGGAAAAATAAAATTAAACTATAGAATCAACCAACCAAGAAAAAATAGATTTTCAGGTTCCAGCAACATTACATGGAGAAATAATTAGACCAAGATATAGAAAATGCACTGGAGTAAATACTTTTGTCATTTTTTTTTGAATTACAAAGTGTGTTAAATTAATAGAGAAGAAGGTAAAAGAAGAGCAAACAATTTTGTTCTATTACCTATAAACTACAACTTGATTTAACCAAAAGGGTGATTATTTTGATTTGCATTATATATTTTATTATGAAAGCAGTAGACACTCAGTTTGACTCTTAGAGCGTAATGTGACTAGGACATACAGGGTGGGGCAAACGTAGGTTTACAGTTGTGAGTACACAAAATAGTTTATTCTTATATTATTATTTATTAATTATTGTAGTATTTTCCATATGAACAACTGTAAACCTACGTTTGCCCCACCCTGTATTTCATCCTCTGGGTAATTTGCCAGATCTCAGAAAGTGGTTAGGGAAAGAGGGATCCAAGGATTCTTCCCTCCTCTATTCCCATCCAATTCTGGTCTATCACTTCTTTTGAAGCAGGTACATCCTGGGATCTATGGATGATTAGGTGCCAGTTAAGAAACCTTGAAAAGTTAAGTTGGGACCTTAGACTCTTGAGGAAAATTCCAGCCAGAAGATCTGGCTCACAGCCTTCTTTGCTGAAAGCTGGATGAGTATCTGCATCTTTCCATCAGGGACCCCAGGTTAGGATGGCAGGTGGTTGGATCCTAGGAAGAATTTGATCCACACATCACTGAGGATCTCTGGAGGAAGACTGGCATTGGACACCTACATGATCTTACTGGTTTTGAAGTGTCTAGAAAAAGCAGGATGAACAAACAGCACAAGTCTTTTTTCTCTTGATGCTGAGACAATAATTAGAGATCTGATATTAGCAAGAATTCCTCTAGGTCATTTAGCAGGGAGGTGGCTGCCTACTTGTTTCTATACTGCCAACCCCCTAGAGGAACATACAAGTTTATTTCCCCCTACCTGTAGAAGTGCAACCACTCAGAAAGCTCTTAGAGTTCAACCTGAGATCTAATGACCAACAATGAAAGAGGGAGAAAAAATCTGATTGCATAGTATCCATAAGAATGAAATAGAGCTGTAGCAAGACAGACTAATCTGACTAAGAAAATAATAAGATTTAGATAGAAACTTAAGAGAAGCATTTCCACACATGAGCCTACAAAGTCTTTCCTTAACTTATTCTTAGAGATTTTTGTGTTCTTCATGGCAATATTTGAATTTTAAATTTTTAGGCCAATAATAAAACTCTTAATTTATAAGCATATACAGAATCATATGGAAAACCATCCTAAAACAGAGGACAGAGATATGATTTTAATGCCTGTATTTTTATTTGTATTTATGATCATTATAAAACTTTTACTTGATTAATTTTCATTATTTGCTCGTAAAAAATTAGGTGCATCTAATAATATTTAATGACTCACTAAGTGAATTTTGTATGAAAAAGGTTTTGCAATAAATTGAGTGGAAAATATTTTTTTAAATGAGCCATCAAATGGTACAACATACAATAGATAAGTGAAACCCAAATTATTCTATACAAATTCTTATTCAATACAATAGTCACATTGTAAATGATGATACAGATATGGTCTAGCATTGTGTATAACATTAAATTACTGTCTCATTTTATTTTTATTAGTTTTTTTTAGCTCTACTGGTTTGTTTTTAATTTATACATTTGTTTTGAATTTATAGTTGCATACAAATTAAAAACATGTTTTGTTTTATGTTTGTACATATTTAACCAGTTAATTCCAACATTAGAAGTCCATTATATTTTTTTCTCTTAAAAAGGGTGCCTGTACACTCAGATTTGAGAAATATTGCTTTATATATATATATATATATATATATATATATATATATATATATATATCTTTAATGTGTTTTTATGTCACATTCTAGTTCAAAATATCTTATTGTCCATTTTATATTCATAAAATATTTTACTCAAGATGTATCCTTAATTGCATTTTCAGACATTTAATCTATAGACTTTAGAGACCTGTGTTTTTACAGATAAAGCAAAAAGAAAAGCCATAGTTTATTTAATTCTACATCCCAGGATTCAGAATTGCGATGTCAAGTCAATACATTCTTTGTGTGGCTGTGAGCTTTTATTCCACATCCAGACGTACAGTCACATGGCTCCCACCCCATAATAGAGTAGGCCGTTCAGGAAGATGAAAAGCATTTTCTTGAGTCCAGCTACCCTGGGGATCAAAAATCTCAGTTACAACCAAATTTGTGATTGTTTATAAAATTCAGCGAAAAGGTAATTCTTTAGAGATGAGGTTGTCTATCATCTGTCCAAATAAAAACCTGAGGAACCCGTAGGATATGTTATGTGTAAATGAGAGGTGAAGAAAAGGCAGGTAATGCTGAAAATGAGGCCTTAAATAGAATTTGTTACTTTTGCCCTCACAGCATCCCTCAGTGATAGATTATAAAAACCTGGCTTCCGAATTCTTTATTAGGGCTTAAAGGATTAATGTTATGGCGTGTTTGCTTTCCATTCTTACGAGTATTCCTGTTCTTGTCTTTTTCTATTCCAAAAGTCCCATTTTAAATGACAGGAACTGTTGAGGAAGGTTGTCCTCAAATCCTAATCAAGACTTAAATGTGCCCTCAAAGCAGACCTAATCCTAGAGGCAATAATTCTGCAAGTGAGTCTTTTTCAAGATACTTTTTTGAGACCACATGGGAGGGGAAGAAAAGTATAATTTTGACCAATTCAGAGCATGATTCCAGGATTATTCCCTCCTGTCTCAGTCATCAGACATTGGCCCACTGAGTGGTACATTGACAGGAGGCAATATGTGCTCTCTTTAAGAAATGCTTTTTTTAGTGGTTCCCATGATAGACTTGAAAATGGATTCCTAAAGACAATAGCCAAACAAACAAACTCATCTCAGGAACACATCTGAGCTGGCACTTCAGATCTCAAAACCTCGATTCTATGTTGGCCACATTCACTTAGGCCTTCTGTAACTTGTTTCTATCTCTTCCCAGGCTCACCTGGCCAGTTAATATGCCCTGGGTCTGATGCTTCAAGGGTCTTTGGTGTGTATAAAATAATTTGATACATTTTGATTGAGCTGATGGAGCATGAGATTGCTCTTATAGATATATTGCAAGTTTTCCAAAAAAAAATTACGGAACTTCACCAGATTGAAAGACATTATAAATTTTACACAACGAATGAGACATGTTTTCTCAGCTTTTTTCATTCAGTAGAAAATTATATATAACCCATTTCAGGTGATGCCCACACACTATACCCATCTATTCGATATCTGATTTCATTTACCTGTTGGGTAAGAGGAGAGCAGAAACTCCACTCATTCTCTCATCTTCAGGAAGAAAATCTGAGACAAAAAGCAATTCAGTATTTTTTTCTTTATATGAAGTTGTTGACTTACGACTTCTAGTAAGAATCCCATCAGAACCCAACAATTCAAAGGGACTTGTCCTTGGGCACTTTTTGATTGCTACCTACTTAGAGTAAATAAGTGGACAGTTCTAGGAAATCTATTTCCTTTTAGTGCTATAGGACTCACACTATATTATGAAATAAAGAGGACTATTGTGAGAAATATAAACTGCAATGGCAAAGAAGATTTGTTGAACTTAGTGGAGAAAAAAAGAGTCTTCTTCAAAAATGTAAAAGTAGAAAATACACTGTTTGGATTCAATCTTTTAAATACACAGTTTTCAAATGGAATTATTTCAAAAAGTGAAAATATGAGGCTATTCTGTCATATCTTGAATGAACTGGTTCTGAATTTTTTTCCTGCAGGAACTTTTCTTATTTAACCCTTTCTGACTTGCCTCAATTTCCTGCTCATAATACTCATCAAAGATTATTATCATTGGCTTTCATTGATCCTCAGGTGGTAGGATGAGCTGGCCTCCCCTTTAGCACAGTTCCTAGTTTCTGTCATCCAAGAAGGCGCTTCCTCTATTCCTCACAGGCAGTGGACTTACTCCTGAACTCCTCTCCTTCTTTTCAAAACTTACACTAATGTGTAAATGACATTTGGGCTCTCAGTGCTTTTTTTCTATGGTGTCTAGGGTCTATGTAGTAGCAGGAAAATTAAAAGAAATTAGATAATGAATTAGAGTTGCTGAATTCCAGATATTAAGAGTAGATAATAGCTGAGATATAAGAGGATTCCCAAGGCCCCTAACCCAGCTCCTACTGACAATGTTTCTTTCCTAAAGTTAGCTAACCATGAGAGTCTTTCTTTTCCCTTCCCATTCCAGAGGCTTCTAGTTCCATATTCCATGGAAATACAGGCCTACTATACCTTACCTAAAACCTTGGAACCTGATGTTTTTCAGAATTTATTTTTTTTTTAAAGAGGTAATACAAGGAGCAGGAGGAGCACAGAGGATTTTTAAGGGAGTGGATCTTCTCTGGATGATATTCTCATGGTGGACACATGTCATTATACCTTTGTCTAAACCCATAGATTGTACAACACCAAGAGTGAACCCATGAAATTGTAGACTTTGGGTAATAATAATGGGTCAATGTGAGTTCACTGGTGGCAACAATTGTACTACTCTGGTGAGGGATGTTGATATTGGGGGAGGCTGTGCATGTGTGGGGCAGGGAGCATATGGGAAATCTCTGCACCTTCTCAATTTTGCTGTGAACCTAAAACCGCTCTAAAACAGTAAAGTCTATTTTTAAAAAAGGTAATACAATATATAAGCTATGTATATTAAAATATCACTAGTAGGGTCTGAAGTGACACCCAGTAATCAAACTAATATCTTTGCAGTGGAAATTATGCTCATTTGTGCTAAGTAGGGGCAAAATAGCTTATAAGTAGCCTCAAGTGAATTCAGGTCAGATTTTGCCTCCAAATGAGTTTGCATAAAACTTGCAAAAAACATAGTAATAATACTTGGATTTCCAAGGTTTTTGGGTTTTATTTTTATATTCTCACTTCCAAGCTTACAAGTGTACCTTCTTTTGTGAATTAGCTTGCTCCATTAAGAGTAGTTTTTTAAAATGTAAATATACCTGAGGAGTATGCTACTCACATAAATCCTTCAGTGATCTTTTTGTTTTTTATGTAACTAATCTCAATCTAACATTCATGTTCACTGTAGAGAGAAAAAAAGTTAGACTGGGAATCCAGAGTCAGGTCTGACTTCTAGTCATGTTTCTACTAGGAACTATTCATTCCATCAGAGATAGGTGTCTCTTCATGCATAAAATAAGGATGTTGAATTCACGTCTATCTCTAAAGTCTGTGCTCACAACCTGGGCTTCAGATTGGATTTAGGAGGTCTGTGAAACCATTGCTAACTAATAGTATGTGAATGTGTGTATGTGGTGGTGTATGCATATGAGCCTTGAGGTGAAAGCATCATAGCTTTCATGAAATTCTAAAAAGAATGTGTTCGTTTTTTCTTAAAATATTTATGACTTGGTAAGTTTGGATTTTCATATATCAAATTTGCTTAAAACTACTTACATTTGCAAATTTATGGCAGCCTGAGATGAATGTTTTATTATTGAGTCAGTAGGAACCTAGTAAGAAAGATGTGCTCTGTGTTGTGATGGATGTTTAAAAAAAAAAAAAGAAATAGATGACATACTCGAGGTAATCTGAGGAATGTTTAACAAGGAACTATTTACAAATGCAGCATCCAGGGACTAGTAATGGGGAGGGGGAGTTATTACCACTCTTAGGCCTGTAGGGGCAAGGGAAGGGGGCCATTACTACATCCCAAGGAGACTCATGATCTTGAAAGGAGAGATGATTTTCGTCCAGAGTTGCAGCTGTTCTTATGTGAGCCCTCAGAAAGAGAGCTGGGGAAATAAGTGCTCCAACAGCTATCTCTTCCTGCCCTTGGATTTCTCTCCAGTGCTCTGCAGTAGCCAAACTTCAATATAAGATGGAGGGAGGAAAATTGTTGATATAGGTTACCCTCCCTGGGCAGAGGACAGTAGATCTAGATGGGCAAATGGAAGCTATCCAGACAAGCAGTGTAGAGTAGATTAGATGGAAACAGCAGGAGCCTGGAGACAGAATCAGTCTTGTCCCTACTGTGTGACCCAGACCTTCTGTGTGGCTCTGTATCTTCATCCATCATCTAAGGGTGATGATACCAACATACCTTGGAGAACTGTTTTCAAAATGACCAATAAAAGTGAATATAAAAACACAGTTTAGATAAAAAGTGCCATAGGGATTCTCCACATTTGTGGTTATCGGTTTCAAGTTCTGTAGGAGAAATGCCAAAAGGAGGGGTGGCATGTGCACTGGTCTGAATGGCCCTGAGGCTCCAGCTGGGACTGAGCCAGCTGTGGAGGACACGTTGGCAGCTGCGTGGACATTCTTGCAGGGTGCTATCTGTCCTTTACAGGCAACGCGTAATATGACTATGGGATACGAGAACGACACTAATTGATCCAATGACAGTACCAATAAAAGACTGGTGAAATCAGCTATTTACTTATCCCAATTTTAAAACATCCATTTTTCGTTGACTGTGTATAGTACTAGTGATGGGCACACCAAAATTCAGATTGCCAAGCTGTAGCCTTGGAGACTCTGATTCTGCTTGTGAGGCATAGATCCTAGTGTTTCTACAACAAGGTCCCCTGGGTGATCTTTATGACCAGGTTGGTTTCGGGACACATGATGAAGACAAACGGGTGACCTTACTGTATCCGTTCATTCCTCTCTCATTGAAGGAAATGATCTGGAGAGAAGAAGAAATGAGTGGGAAGTTCATTGGTTTATTCCTTATTGAGCTGATTCACCTTCTTAATCCAGACTGTTGACAGAGCCTGTGAATGCGGGCTGTCTATCATTTGAGGGTGCTAAAAGACTCTGCTTGAAAATGCCTCTTTTATTTCTTCTGTTTAGAGGCCCCAAATCTCACATGACCCATTCTTTTGCATTAGGCCATGAGAGCCTCCTGTTCACATGTAGTCATTATCTATGAACCAACATCACAGACTGGGGAGGTTACTGGACTGCTAGTCAGAAAACTGCTTCTGTGATTTATTGTATTTCTCACCTTTTATTATCCATCTCTAAGGCTCCTGGAGCCTCGTGTTCTTTCTTTACAAAAAGGAAACAGATGAGATTAGTGGCTTTGGGGGCTATTAGTGAAAGTCTTTTGTCAAATTAAAGCTTGCAAAAGACTAGGATATGCCAAATAAATAAAAGTTCAGTTGTTTTAATTAAAAAGAGGGCAGAGGACTTATAAAGAAGTCTGTTCTACTTTTTCTCTTGCCCCTTCATTGTCTCCATTGTGATGCTTCCCCAGAACCTAGGATTCTACCACCCACGTTTAGAAAATCACTGCAAAAATGAAATCTAAATCCTGTTTATCTTTAATTTTTAAAGGTTCATTTGGATCCATATTAAACTATGAGCAACAGTTTTACTTGGAGCCATCAATTCAAAGTAGTTTCTCAGACAACTTAATCATCTAAAATATCCAGAGAAACTAGGCATTTAGTAAGTATATTTTGATGAAACATGGGAAATAGAAGAGGAGGGGCAGGGTCTGAAGAGAAAGACCTGAGCAAGGAGCTGGATGGAACAGGCTGAGACATCCTGAAAAGAGTGGAATATAAAGGTTTTGGGTTCTTTGCTAGAGGGAAGGAATTCTAAGGGGAAATGGCAATAAGTAATACAGTAAAAATAACATCATCAATTATGTAATTTTATGGATTCCTAAAACATTCACATCCTTTTCTGTCTTATTTTCAAAACACCTCTTCAATATAGTCACAGCAGGGTAAATGACTTCAACCTCTATGTCAGAGTGTCTCAGTCTCGGCACTGTTGACATTTGGGTCAGATCATGCTTTGGGGACCTGTCCCGTGTGCTGGAAGACTTTAAGCAGCATCCTTAGTCTCTACCCACTAGATGCCAGTAGCCACCTCTCTCCCAAACTGTGATGACAAAAATACTTCCAGACATTGCCAAATGTCCCCTTTGGGTCAAAACTACTTCCAAATGAGAACCACTGTCTACATAATATAATTCAGATACACAGAAGCTACAAGACTTGACTGAAATGACTCTTGTTTAGTTAGGCCCACTGTTCCCAACCTTTGTTTATTTTCTGTGCAATGTTGCTTGAATAGAACCATTTCTTTTTTCATATTTTGCTTGCTCTTATATCTGATCCTGACAACAATTATATTTCCCAACCTTCTGAGAATGTGGTTTTTTTTTTTTCTAAAAATAGAAAGCCCTGACTGCAGGGGCAAATATAGGGCAAGGATAGAGTCAGGCATGGGGTGTGCACACCTAGTACTTCTTGCTTGAAGGAATATTGCTGTAGAATTCAGCCAGGGCTTTTGGGAGATGCTGGTCTTGACAGTTTCCACATTTATAAAAGACATTCTTTGGTCCACTATTAATGCAGCTGTCTCAATGCCTCCTGTGTGTTTCCTCTTTAATATCTTCTGTTGAATCTTTAACAGCCATTTAGAAAAATTAGCCATTAGTTTACAAAAGCTCATTATGGTAATGAATTTCTATACCCAGAAACTGATATTATGGTCTATAATTTTGAACCTTGATTGGACTGGTATTGGAAAAGGAATTTATTACTTTGAAGAACTATAGGATCAATATACTTGGAATAATGTGTTGGGTAACCATGCCAACGCAACTTACATACGAAGCTGGAGGGTAAAGTGGTTTTAAAATAATTGACAGAAAGATAATTAAATGTAGTTGTGACAAGACATTAGATAAACGATGATTCCCTTGAAGCCCTCTGGTGTTTCTTTAGCTGAAAAAAAAAAAATAAGGCTAGCACAGCAAACATGAAATCTAATAAATGATTCTCAAACAAGGTTTCCGAGAGTATTTCCCTAAGAGGAGAATTTCCCCTTCTTTTATATTTCATCTTTTCCATTTGGGCTCATCTCAGCCGATCTTTCCTCAAGGACTGGAAGGAACTCATTTATTTCCCAATTGAGAGAACAGCATGAGGAAGCATGCAGGGAAGCAGAGGCGCTCAGGGCCAAACATGGTGAAACTGGGACAGTTGAGCTTTTCTTTGGTGGACCTTCCTCCTGTTCACACCTCTCTCCTGTCCGAATTGTTTTGTATTTAATGTGGTCTTCAACTAATATCAACCGCTTCCAGCGAACAATCTCCAGAATGCTTTCCTAGGTTGTACCCTATGCGAGCAGTTCAGGCTGAAGGATCCTATCCCTGGCAGTATATGAAAACCCTCTCGGGGGTACCCTGGTATGGATAATATTAAGCGAATCGCTCTTTCCTAAAATCGATTTGCCTAAGGTATCTGCCATTGAGATATCAATCAATTTTTCTTTTCCACATTTCTTTCCCCCTTCCATCTCACCCAACTATATTTTTTATAGTTGCAAAAAATATAAATAAATAAAGACGCAAAATAAAGGGAAAATTTGAAATATTGTTGTTTAGGATATCTCCTTTAATCAAGACATCATAATATCCATTTCTACCAATATAATTAAGAGGGGCATTTCCAATTCTATTTTTGAGTTAAAAATGATTTGTAATATATATGCATTTATTTGTTTAGAATAGTTGTATACTAACAAAAATAATAAAACTCAATCCAGATGAATTTATGATAACATTATGGAGCCTTAGCATCAGAAGGAAAAATATATACATATAGTTGTTGCAAAGAAATATAATATGATAGGTGCTCAATAAAACTCAAATATAAATAAATATTATAATAAAATTTTGTGGAAGAAGTTCAATGAAAATATCTTGAGGTATACAGATACAATATAAAATTGTTAATGCGTTTATCTGAAATGGTTGGTGGTGATTATCAAATTACTATGCTATTTACATCCTATTGGATACATTTAAAGGAGTGGTGCTGTTACTTTGAAACATTAATACTTACTATATGCTAGAAATGACATCTTCATGATAATGTATTTGAGCAAAATGTTTAAATCCTATTAAAAAAATATTTTTATTGATTTCAGAGAGAAGAAGGGAGAGGGAGAGAGATAGAAACATCAGTGATGAAAGAGTCATTGATCGGCTGCCTCCTGCACGCCCCCCACTGGGAATCGAGCCCGCAACCCGGGCATGTGCCCTGACCGGGAATTGAGTTGAGATCTCCCAGATCATAGTTCGATGCTCAAGCACTGAGCCATGCCAGCCGGGCTGTTTCAAGCCTATTACTCTATACCATGGACCACTTCTGCTTTCAAAGCCTGCCTATACCTCATGGATGGACACAACTGTTTTCTTAATTAACATCAACTAAAAATATTAATTACAGATGAGACGTAACATACATTTGTCTTATAACAGTGCTTTAATCTGAACCTTGGAAATATTATGACATCTTTTGGCTGGTGGGTAAGGTGGGCATTTTGCTACTCCTCACATTCCATATAATTAGCTTACTCCCCTGCCAGTCCTTGAAATTGACTGTGATTAATCAAATCACTCTTTAGAAAATGTCTCCTAATCCTTAGTTTTTAATTTTAGGTGTTAATTTCTTACTTTCAGTTTTTAGGATTTCTAATAACTATAGATTTTGTAAAGTAAAGCAAAAAGACACCCTCCAATATTGTGGTTTCTGTTTCTCCAGTTTTTGAAAGAATTCTATGCTTAATAGGACTTCTGCAGAATAAAGACAGTGAGAGATTATGGATTAAAATGTTTTGGGGAAACATGTTTTAAATGTCAGGTGTCCTAAATGTGTCCGAGCAACATGGAAAAAATTGATCTTTTCCAAACATAACTGGTAGGTCTAAGTTACTTCTTAAATATAGCCAGGGCTCCATTTATTTAATGACACAATCAAATTACTGATATAATGAAGATGGCAATAAACCTTTTTTTTTCTGTCCTCTCAAGATGTTTTACCTCAATGTGGAAAGGAATAGATGTCTTTTGTTTTATGTGCAGCAGTAAATTTCCCCTCTGTTCTTTAATCATGGCCATGAACAATGAACATTGTTACTAGACTGTGTTTAAAATACCCTTTTCTATGAGTTTGCTAAGCATTTACTCTTGTGTATATATGAAATATGATTTGGAGGTCTTATATAAATAACCCAATAGATGCTGAGCTACCTGAAGAAAGGTAGCATCTTGTAAATCATTGTATTTCTAGTGCTTTACTCAGCAGCAGTATCATAGTAGGCAATAAATAAAATTATATTCAGTTTCCTAAAGCAACATCTTCACTTCCGGGACAAATTTTAATATACCAAATACATGTCTAACAATACATAAACCACCCAAATAATTTATGAAAACCATCAGAATCACTCATATAATTGATGCAGGATCCATTTTCAGTTTTACTATATAGACTCACCCCCAAGTTCAAGGTGATTACACAGACAACTTATAGCTTCCTTTGAAAAGGTACTTGGTGACATATATAGCTCAGCTGCTTAAAAATATTCTATTTATCCAAACTGGCAAATAATTCACAGCCAAGGACAATAAAAAAATAATCAAAAAGGTTTTAATCTTCACCATTCTCTCTGAAACCATTTAAAATGATTAATCAAAGAGCTTACATGTTTATAAGCAAAACCCATGGACACAGACACTGGTTTGGGGAAGGCCTGGGAGTGGGGTCAATGTGGGATGGAGGGGATCAATGGGGGTAAAAAGGGGACATCTGTAATATTTTCAACAATATTCAAATTAAAAAACAACAAAAAGAGTCTGTAGCTTCCAGTAAGATTGAAGCATATATATATATATATATATATATATATACACACACACACATATATATATATATATATGCGCACACACACACACACACATATATATATTTCATTTGTCTTAGTCCCTGCTTGTTTCTAGTAAAGACAAACCTTGTCTACTCTGACTAAACCTAAACTTTGAGATGGTTGAGAAAGGGGAGAAAACATTGTAAGTACTCTACTGAGGAGATAGAACCTATTTGGATCTGCTCATTTTTTTCATAAGACATTTGTCTGTCAAAACATATTTTCTGGAGTTTCCATAAATTGTACTATATAATGGTTTCAGTTCCAAATTCAATCTGTCAGCAGTGTGTTCACAGCTGGCGAATCTGTTACATTGTGCTTTTGGCTTGCAGTGTTCCGCTTTATTTAAGAATAACATCAGCTCAGAGCTGGCACTGGAGCCCTGGCTTGAGCAACTTGGTACAACCTGAGTCCTTAAACCTGCATCCTGGACTTATTAACAAGATGCGTTGAGTTCTGGGTTTCGTTCCACCTCCTCTTGGCCTCTCTGCCCTACCTCCTACGTACACTTTTTCATTCTATCAAATGGTTACATAATGGCACTGCTGGCTATTATAATTTAATGTTAGTCAATAACAGTCGAAAATCTGAGCTTCATTTGTTCTTCATATTTAAAAAAGCACACTGTGTTCTGTACAGTTTTTATGTTATAAGTAACAATCTCAACCACCACAAGAAAAATCCTGTACAAGGAAGTTCTCTTTTGTTGTGAAGGAACCAAAATGAGCTGTCTGGATGAGTCTCAGTCCTCCACAACTAGGATCCAGAAGGTCAAAGCCATTTTCAAGGGCCAGGAGGAGCTAGTATTCTGAAAAGAATGGGGCTGTGAGTTTAGCTCTCCAGTGATACCAAAAGTCATTGTATCCAGTGATGCTTAAATTCTCTTACGGTTCCATAAGGTCACGATAATTTAAGACCTACAGTTTGGTGTGGTCGGGGTGGCCATGTCCATCAGTGGTTAGAGGGAACACATCCAGAGCAGTCTCCTCCCAGCTGGGGGCTGAATTTAACGAGTCTCCACTGAGGGATTTCACCCAAAGTGGATGGCTCGAGGGTTTCCAGTTGTGGACATCCTGTGAGTACTGAATGAGAAGAGTAAAAGAAATGAAATCCTTACGTACAGTCAGAGGGGCTGTTGGTAGGTAAGCAAGTGTGCACTTTTGTGATACCTTATGATGAGAGCTAGATCATTGGTTGAAAATTCAGGAAAGACTTGTTTGCCTAGCCCTGTGCTAGCTACCTATACAGAAATATGAAATTTGACCTATTTAGTATATTTGGTATAATGTATTCATTCCTCTTCTAAATCCAAATAATCTGACTTTATTTTTATACATTTGATATATAAGAAAATTGTCAATTCTATATAACCTACCAGTTTACAACATACTTGTATTAACAGTGAATCAGGCAGTGAAATAATTTTTATTCCCATTTTATGTGTGGGGTAACTGAGGCACGGAGACCCAATGATGTGCCTAAAGGCACATGTCTCTAGTCAATAGGGACGATAAACTTGGCTGAAGGCTGCAAGTCCACCCCCCTTCGCCTCTTCCAGGTAGCTTTTCTCAGTAACCGAATCCCGTCATGCTCAGTTGTCCTTGTAGATCCAGGCTAGGGCCCACCCTGACTGATGGGGAAGTGGACCCTTGACAGTCATGAATTCTCTTCTTTTTATTTTAATTATCGGCGATTATTCACTTCCTTTTCATTTCACACATGAAGAGTGCTGATATTTTTCTGTTGACTTCACTTGAATATAAAGCACCTTAATGAGCTCTGGCACTGGGAGGGCAGAGCTGCCCTTGTTTGCTTCTGAACCTTCCCGGAATCCTTTGCCCCAGTGGAGCTTTCTAGGTTCACTGCTCTTTTTAAGGAACTGTTAGTGGAGCCTGAGGGCTCTTGAACTTTTGATGATGCCCATGGATAGTGAGACGCTTTCTCAGTTTAATAGGTTCTTTCCACAGTTGCTGGACTGTATTTGTTTTTCAGCACTGGCAGGCTGGGATATCCAGAGGGGATCTTTGTGTATAATTTAGAAGGTACTTGTTGTTTTTTCTACTTGTCGTTTTAGTTCTTTTTCTTTTTTTTCTCTCATTTCAATTTGCAGCTATCTTTACATAAAACACTTGGTGTGTTTAGCTAATGTTTCAGAATGGAGGATAAATGAATGTCTTCAATCTTTTCTTTCCTTGACAGAACATGATTTTCCAGACCAAGAATTCTGCAATGGGGGTGGGAGTGAGGGTGGGGGTGGGAAGGCAGAAGTTCATCTTCGCTTCATTTGAGGGATTGAGCACATTCACTCCATTCTTATATCCACCTATGACTCACCCCTAGCTTGAGTGTGTGTCCACTGTTCTCTGCCTTCATAGGCTAAGATCATTGATTCATTTATAGTTTTCAGCTTTAAAACAGCGCCTGCTTAATCAAATAAAATTTCTCTTCTAAAATTAAATCAACTAAGTTTGAAAGTCATTAACTCTATCAGTATATGTAAAATTATATTTTGCAGAAAAGATCATTTCTTCTCTGTTCTGTCAAACACTATAAAGAATAGAGTACTCTTATACAGGAAGTAGTTGACAAGAACTGCATGTTTGTATGTAAAGGGAGAGACTACTTTTGGATAATTTTTGTTTTAAATGACAGTTTCTATACTAACAAAGTGAACTGGAGAGGACAGGAGGTAAGAGAGAGGGGGACAGTGGGAGAGAGGAAATGTTTTAAAATATGGGGTATTAATAAATTGAGGGATAGTAAGTCCAACAGATCAGAAAATGACTGCCATTGAAAAGATAGTTTGTTGTTCACAGTTCCCAAGAGGTAAGGGCACACCAAGCTATGGGGTGGGGGCCAAATAGGGAAGCACCTGGGTGGATTTGGAGGTGCAGAAAGAGAAAAAAACTGTTGGCAAGAGCCTTCTTTCATGGACAAGTGAAAGGCAGGTTTAGGATAAGCTAGTTTGAAGAATGTCAGTGGGCTCTGGGCATAGGGGCTGTTCCTAGTTGTTTGGTACCTGACTCTGGGGAGGTTAAGAAGGGTGCATAGCGGCCCTGAGTACGACAGCCTGGTAGATAGGGCAGTTGGGGTGTGGGTTCTGGATGGGTTGATTTGTATTTGGAAAATACAGTCTTGAGTGAGTTATTTTCTATCTCTAGGAATTGGCTAGCCCTGGAAAGGGCAGTCCTTTAGGGTCAGCAAGGTGCCAGATTCAAAACATGAGAATATGGGCAATAAAAGACGAGCTTAATACAGAGAGAAAGAGCAGGAGGGCTGAAGGTAAATTAAGAGGAAAGACACACAAAATGCCCTCTACCATATAATGACGTTTTAGAAATTTAATATCATTGTGCAGATGAAGAGATCAAGGTTTTCTCTGACATATCCAAGAAGTTTTAAGCATTCCCCCTCTTGGCCTTCGCAGAGCATTTTAAAGTTTCTACTATAACAACACTTACCACAGTGCTTTATTTCTCATTATTTCTTGGACATCTGTAATATCCACTGGACTAATAAGCCCTAGAAGTTGATAATTTATCATCTCAGCTATGTAGTGTTTCTAGCACTTTCTGCATCCTTTTAAATGTTTGAAGAAGGAAGGGAAAGGAAAACAAGAGAAATGGAAGGGAAGAAGGAAAGTGTTAAGGTTCCAAGGACGGCTAATGTAAGAAGGGTACTTGAGACTAAATTTACAGGGAAACATAAATGACAGAATTATTTTGTAGGGAGGAAGCTAGTGACATGAGTATTATCCAATTAAGTACATCATTTAAATCACCAACGCCATCCAGCTTGGATGATACCTGTGTCGCTAACCTTACCTCGTGACTGGCCCTCAGGTTGGTACCTGACTAAAATTGTAAGAATGGAAAATGAAGGTGCAGAGCTCATCATGAGCCAAAGTGATCATACTCATATAATATGTAGGAACAATGATATTTAAGAATGAAAAATGAAAATCGAAAGCATAATTATGTGTTGAGTTGCTATACTACAATGTCAAGAAAGGGATACAAATGTGGGTAAGTAGCTAGCTATGTTTCTCCCGGTTTAGGAAATAGGCTGTGATGCACTGTGCTGGAGAGAGAATTTACCAGCAGAGTGATTACAAGGGGCTGACTAAATGTAGCAATATCTGCTGACACCAGAGTCTGACTGCAGTTTGAAAGAAAGACAGATATGAAAGGAAAATATAAAATGTAAAATCGAGTGGTTTTAGAGGAGGTGGCCTCCCACTGTGAGGAGCTAACTAGTACAGGTGTTGACATTGTCATATTTGCCCACGTAACATCACTTGAGTTCTTGCTATTTCAATTTTCCTAGTACACCCAAAGAGCCTCTCTGCAGGAGCCTGTCTGGGATTAGGAATAATTGTTAGGACACCAAATGAACTCAAACCAAGAGTGATGCGAAGCCAATAAAAAGCTGCTCAGGGAAACACAGAAAATAGAACTTCTATGCCTTCCCAGTCAGGTATTTGATCTACTGGTTCTTTTAGCTTCTGATCTCTGTGGGGTGGAATCAATAATTGATAACCTATGTCAGTGGTGGCAAATAAGTTTAAACTTGCCTGTCAACTCCAATGGATTGGTAGAAGCTGCCTGGAGCCTTGCATTTAATAATATCCTGAGAACACATCTCAGCTGAATAGTAAAGAACATTGAGCAGTGTTGGCCATGGACATAGCCATTTGTGACAAGTATTTATCGTCCCATTTCTGGATACACTCTTCTAGTTCTTGGGTAGTTACAATGATATTTGCAGGCAGAGGAATAGGTTTAATGGCTTCTCATACAGTTCCTATGAGAGTTGTATCTACATTTGATAATAATAATATAAGACATATAAAATTTACCCAGAACTCTTTATATATTTTTAAAAATAATAGATTAAAAGGATCTATGAGTCACATGACAAACACTGAAAGATTACCACGATAGCCCCACTTAAGGCCTGAAAATCTACCTGGACAACCATATTACCTATGTAATCATGATTTTGTTACCCATTCCCCTCACCTTTCTGCCTCACTCCACTGAAACACAAATGTTCAAATCAATTCTATACTTATCTAAGTCATTTAAAAAGACAAAATAACTTGTCAACATAATCTATGTATACTTTTCTCTATAAAAGAAGATTTCAAAATATATTTTGGTCTTTTTCTAAATCAGTTCAGCTTCCTTTCATTTGCATTGTTTTACATTTTATCCTTTAAGGTATCAGGTAAAGTGTGAACGCCTAGAGTTCATACATACCATATAGTGGAACAAAACAAACGTTCAACCAACTGACCAAATAGACCAATCTCTAGTTTAAACCAGTATAGCTTTACTTAATGGGGAGTTTCCTCATAGTTCAAGACAGCCAATTTGTAATGGATCACTGACTCTCAATAACACTTGATTTCATTTTTACCATTTCCCTTTGGTAGTTGGTAAATACTGTTTTAGATGAAGCCCACCTCTCCAAAGTAGAATATTTTTAGTATAGAACATGTTTATAACTCTATGAACTTTTATTCTTTTCCTTACCAAATTATCTGCCAGTCCCCTATTCTTTCTTTGCATGTATTACAGAGAAAGAAGTAATTAAAACTGAAATTGGGAACATGGAAGTAGTGCTAAAAGTGAAGACAAGAAGGAATAGCACATTTTAAAACATCACTATATATTTTTTGGTGTTCTTAGAAAATATCCAAAAATGAGTGACATTTGCCACAATACACCCCCACCCCCCGGGTAATAATTGGGTATCACGGGCTTCTCTGCACCATTCCTCCACATTCTCTGCATTCTGCGGTAATAGGAAATGACTGTAGAATTGTGTGTGTGTTTTAATAGAAAACTATGCCCTGTCTATAGCAGTCACTTCCAGATTATTAATTCTAGCCTGTTCCTTGTCTTTGAACTATTTTGCAATTATTTATCAGTTACAGGCAACTAATGAATATGTAAATGCTGTCCTGTTTGGTAGTAGTGATTTTAATTGATTTCCTCTCTTCTGGAAAATCTAGTTTTGTCCCCATTTCTGATTTATCTTGACATTCCTCTACTCCATATACATTTTGTGCTCTTTTTATTTTTCCTTTGAACCATTAATAACATCTGCTTGGTTCCCCCATAACAAATGAGTGAAGTAAAATCCTTAACATATGTTCATTTTTATATCTGCATGAGAGCCATGATTTACCATTTTCTGAAAACTATCTTTTAAACTATCTTTTTGAAAACCACATTTAGAGGAATAATAGTACCTTCTAGCTTTTACTTTTGACTGACTATAAATAAAGGTAATAATTATTCCAAAGATGACAAGTCATTTTAAAAATAGTTCAGAATTTTAAAATTTGTTTTCAATAGGTTATTACTTCTTTCCTACTTTCTCACTGTCCTTTCTTTTTTAGCAGAATCAGTTAAGTTGGACATATGCTTTCTTAATGTTAGAATCACAGTATGTTTTGTGTAAAGTTAAAGCACTATAAGTATTCAAAAAACGTTGTCTCTGTTGATTTACAACAGTGAAGAAAGAAATCTTACATTGTAAAGTTAACCATAATCTCTGGGATAGAGTAAAGTGCTAAATTATCTTGACAGATGAATAGTCTGCTAGCTTTGCATTTTGGGTCCCTTTCCAGTCTTCCAGCGCCTGCTCATCTCTCTTGGGAGAAACTAAACAGAAGATTTCTCACAAAGGAGAGAAAAAAAATTCTGAATTCAATTTTTAAATAATGCCAGGGAAAAAAATTAAATGCCTACACAGCAGTCAAGAATAGACAGAAAGACATTATTTAACTGAACAAAAATACCAAGACAAGAAAGAAAGACCGGGCCACCTTCTTTCAGTCCCATTTCCTCACAGAACAAATGTGGGATCATATGTGCCATTGGATTATCGCAGGGTGGTGTCAACGGTGAGGAGACACTAGCAAGGTTTATTTTGTTATTATTATTTTTTAATCTTTACCGTTGAAAGTATTACAGATTTTCCCCCATTAACCCCTTCAACTCAGCCCCCCCCCCCCCCAGGCCTTCATCACCCTACTGTCTGTGTCCATGGGCAGTGCATATATATATAAGCTCTTTGGTTAATCCCTTCCCATCCCTCAATCCCTCTTCTCTCTGAGATGCATCCATGCCCTGGACCTATTTTGTTCATCAGTTTATTTTGTTCATTAGATTTCACACAGGAGTGAGATCATGTGATACTTGTCTTTCTCTGACTGGCTTGTTTGACTTAGCATAATACTCCAGGTCCCTCCATGTTAAGCTTTGCTATCCTTTCCCCACCCAGCCCCGTTAAGCATTAGGGATTCAGGAGGTTCTAATTTTTCTCAAAGTTTACTGTTTTTATTTTCAAGTTAATGTTGGTTTCTATACTTTCTTTACATTAAACCCGCAATATTTATGTTCCCTCCCTCTGTTCCCTGCCCTCCGTAGGCCATAATATTATACAAATTAGGCTTCAACATATTGATTTAATAGACTAATTTTTTCCCAAAGTTGTATGTAGTCAGAAAATGACTTTTAAAGTTTATGTTCATGATTAAATTTACCAAACATTTATTCAACAGATGTTAGGAACCGTTTAGGGCCTGAGAACACAGCAGTGAAAGTTGCAAGGCCCGCCCTTGAGGAGGCACAAGTCACTAGCCATAATTTCAGCAAAAGGATTGGAGCCACAAAAGGATTGGAGCCTTTTTTCTTTCAGTTCTAATAGTATTCAAGATTTCTTGAATTTGGGACCCCATACTCATGAAGCAATAATCTTCTTTAAGATAATCTTCTGATAAAAAGAATGATTAGATTACTGTAACCTGACCCAAGTAAAAAGAGAGTTCAGAAAAGTGGTACTGGTGACAGGGAATAATGTTCTGAAAAAAGAAAGTCACAACTTGTACAGATATAAAAATATTTCAACTCTTAAGACATGATATTTTACTCGTGATATGAGGAAACCAGGAAAGTGTTTAACCTGTTCAAAGGAAAAGTCAGAGGAGCACACATTTAGGTGGAATGAAGGAATGTTGAGATGAATTGCAATTGGTTCATGTGAAGCGCACCTGAGCAAGAGTTTTGCTAGGAGACTAGAATTAGGAGTATTGGGGGGTCATATTGAAGCACAGTGCCTACTTTTATAGATACAACCAATTTTCTCACTGAAGTGGTTAAACCAGCATTTAAGATTCCTGTTTTCCCATCTACCTGCCTGCTTGATATTTTGTGACTTTTCTATTTTTGCCAATTTGATGATTGTTAATTTCACTTTAAATTGCATTTTTTTCTGATATTCATTATAGCACTGTTTGTAACAGTGAAACATTGAACTTTTATTTTATTTTTCAACAGCAAACCATATTTTGGTATAAATTGACACACAGATGCTGAACTAGGCCATCGGCCAGAAGCATGCACATTTTGTTTATTTGCCAAAGAGTAAAGCAACGACTCTGGCCGTTAGAGTGGATGCATGCCAAATCATTTGTAGAGACTTAACAAACTGGTTCTCTGGATTTCTCTCTCCTAGAAATTGAGAATTTGAGTAGGAGAAGCGAGGGTCCCTTATTTGAGAACACTGGACTTGGAAATTGATGTTTGCATGACCATTTTGGTTATGGGTGAATAGTATATGGTGACATCGAACTTGAGAATTGGAGCATGCTGTGGCCCCAGTCAGTCAGGAGAGGGGACTTCAAAGTTCCTTCCAGCTTTCCAGTTCCAGTTCCAGGTCACAGCCAGGCCAACTACAGTGCTTGCCTTTAGGCTCTGGAAAATCTCCCCTGAGTGCTCATAATAAATTACCCTTCACTTGTGGTCCTTGAGTGAGCAGTTACCCGGACTCAGCAAATCACCTTATTTTATCCGTTTGGGCATGGCAACCATTCCTATCACTGGAGACATTTTCCTTCATGGCAAATAAATGAGCAATATTAAGGAACAGTACTTTGGTACCTGTTGGGGAATGTTAAAGGCTAAATCAGCATGTATTACCATCAGCAGAGTGGAAAATAAAGCAGATTTGGAGTTAAAAGATCTCAAGTAGATTCTCTTTCACCTCCTAGCTGTTTGAATTCAGGCAAGGAACTCTTCTGAATAGAAATTACTATCTATGAATAAAGGCAATACTATCTATCTCAGAATTGTGGTACAGACTTAATGAAATTAATTGAGATAATAAAGTTGAACGGGCTTTATAAAACATAAGTCACCAAAAAGCAGAAATAGTATAATTTGAAGAAAACCCAGACTTAGAAAGTCAGTAGAATAGCCCAGTTTTCCTATGTTTGTTTTCCTTCTGTCTTCTTTGGGTTAGAAGCACAGACAGGTTCAGTTTAGCAAGGCCATTTAAACTCTGGGGAGAAGCAGACTTTTTAATGAGGCTTTTTTCTTGGGTGAGCCTAAAACCAGGAAGACGAGAAGGAAATCTCAAGCATAAGCCATGCTTTTCAGCAGTTTATTAAGTCTCTCCTCCCCCATTCTCCTTTCATCGCTACTTCTTTTTATTTCTCAGCAACAACCCAGCAACTTCACATAAAGTAGTAAGCATCTCCTAAAGGAAAAAAAATTCTTAGCTGATCCTAGATGAAAAATAGTTAGCCCCTGATTGCTGGGCAACCTAGAAATTTCAGGTCAGTAGTTCATTTTGCAGCAGATTAGGAACAAGATGTAGAGATGATGTTCAGAGTTAATGAAAGATAATACTAGCAATAGACTTGGCTTTGATGGGCTCACACGACTATTTGTATACATGGAGGTGGAGGGGTATATTCAGGGACAATATTAAACTGGTAGTTATTAAATACCCCATTCTAATTATTATTTTATTTTTAATTAGGGAAAATATACAAAATATAAAATTTCTGACTTAATCATTTAGATGTACAGTTCAGTTAGGTACATTCACACTACTGTGCAACCACCAATCTCCAGAACGATTTTCATCTTGTAAAACAGAAACTATGTATATCCATTAACAATAACCCTTCTAATTACTTTAGAACTTTATTCTCTTGAATTGCTTGATAAAGTACATCAAAAACAATATATCCTGTGCCTTGTGTTCATGCAAATCTGTCATTTTTAGATTACAAAGACAGACACCTGGCACCAGGATCAAAGTGTTTGCAATTTGACACAATGCGCTTAATAAGAAAAAGGACTCTGATGACAACAGTGACGTACATCCAGAGAGCAAAACCTGACCTCAGAGTTGACCTACGGACCAAACTGGAGTTGACTTAGTTCATTTTGCTGGTTGATGAATCTTTTAAAAAATGATGTAATAATAATAATAACAGTAATTAGGACTTTGATTTCATAGAACAACTGGTTTGGAAAGGTTTATGGCTGAGGTTTATGAGCACTGAATTTCCCCTACATTTTGGGTGCTAAGTGTGGGTTCTCAGATTTATCTGGAGATGCTCATTTTTGATTCTTCTATCCAGGAGACTTTGGCTGACATTTCCCCCATGACATATGCTTGTATGGCAAGAGAAAATTTTCCAAGTCTATTTCCGTGCCTGCTTCAAGCAGTTGTCAAAAAATGTCTCCTTTTCTGCTGCCTTTCCAAACTTAACACTCAAAACAACTTGGGGTTAAATCAATTTCACAAAACAGCAACCTGTTGGGAAGGAAATCGACCAGAAGAGCAAATGGCAAAGGCTTTTTGCTGTCATTTTTCTTAGACCTAGAAAAGCAATGGAAATAACAAAATTAAGCTCAATCAATCATATAATCTTTCTCATCCTTCATCAACTCATGAGATCCTGAAGTTTTAATAGAGGTAAACACAAGTCCCATATTACTTGCAAGATGAAAATAAGCACACGATAAGTAATGCATATATTCCTCTCCTGCTAGAGCAGCAGAAAAGCTGGAGGGATTTTAATAGATGCCGTTTCTCCCGGCATGACATGGATTATTACCCCTCTTATCATTTCCTCTTCCATCTGAGGACAACAGGCAGCACTGTCACAATAGGAAAAAAAGAAGAAAGCAATAAAAATGAATATTCTTCCTCAGGTGACAAGAATTTATCTTGCAAAGTTTGAAATACTATTTAGGTAGAATAAAGAAATACACAATAGGTCTGAAACTGTTCAGCCAAGGCACTTCCTTGAGATTGTCATAAATCAGTTGCATTGCTCCATAGACACCTTTATGGAAAACAGTTGAATGCAAACTATTTGTGGGTTTGGTAGGAATGATTTAAACTAGCATTTATTTTTAATTAATATGCCCAAAATAAGATGATATAAAGTTACATGAATTTCGCTGGAAAATGCGCAGTCATGACTGAGTAAAAAAGAAATTATGCCAAACATTTATGAAAAATAAACAATTAGATGGCAGTAAATATTTGGAATAAGCAAATCAAAGGATTTAGCTACTGGTTCCACTTTCCAATCATACTTGTTAACCGGCTCATTTTATATCTTTAAATACACTGCATTACAATGACGATACTTGTAAATGTTTATGCAGAAGAACAGGAACAAATGCTTTAACGTTCATGGGAAAGCTGTAGTGAAATAAATTTGACACCACTCAGGCTTTGTGATATTATTTATTCATGCCAAGAGATTTAGAAATTAGCTAGTATAATTCTGTCAAACCATGGAAGTAAACAAAAACCAACCAAATAAAAATAAGCAAAGACTGTTTATTCTGAGTTTGCTGCCGCAGGAGCGTCGGCCACCGTTCCTTGCGTTTTGGCAGAGCCTCAGAGGCAGGCAGAGGAGAGGGAAAACTTGACAGTGAAAAAGTCACGGCTTCAGGTGCGCCCCGACTGGAAGCTGTTGACCTGGGGAAAGTGGGCCAGCCAGAAGCAGAGCACCTTGTGCGACTAGAGATGTCTATTTGGCTTCCTTGTTGGTCCTAAGTTTGTAAGCAGGGACAGAAGAACTGGAAGGAAGCTGTCTGTTAATGAATCAATTCCTGGTCATTCCAGCCAATTGCTACAGGGGTTATTGTTTGGCTTCCTGAATTGTCTCTAGCAGCAACAGCAGCCTGGCTTCCTACAAGTCTGACTCTCAACAGGCTGGCTCCCTGGGCTGGTTATTACAGATAATGGGTTGGTTTCTAGGGCAGGTTGCTGCAGGTTGTGGGTCCGAGTTCCATTTTTTATGTGGGGGCTGTTCATTGTCCATTTGTACATCCAACCTCAAAACAAACCAATATGAAAGACAAAGGGCACAAGACAAATGAAGAGATGACTTAATTTAGGCTGTTACAACAGGGATACATTCATTAGTGAGAAATGTCCTTAAAGAAGAGAGAGAAACCGGAGCTTTATAAAGGCAAGTAAATAACAGGGTCATTAAGAAGTGTGGAGTTGGGTCTCATTTGAGTTACGGAGAAAGGATGGAGTGGTCTGATCTTGCAGTATGCTAGGGCAGACGGTCTTTCGCTATTCATTTCCAGAACATAAGGGAGGGGGGACAATTCATCAACCTTTGTTGCCTTCCAGGGACACATGGATCTTCAATATCATTACCAGTTAACAGTAGATTGAAAGAATTTAAATGCTTATAAATAATTAGCTGCTTGATCTAATGCTCCCACTTCCCACTTGCTGTTGCATATCTACATGCTGGTTCTGGCCTGAACAAGCCCCATAATGGGTTTGTACTAGAACTTGGAGAAGAGCACCATCACTTCTGACAGGAGCGACTTGGGTAGGCTTCCTGTGTACATGTTCTCACCCGAACTGGACTTTAAAGGAAAGCTAGAATGTTGATAGCTATTGCAGGTGAATAAACATGGAACATGGTTCAAAGCATAGAAGTGGGAAAGCCTTAAAGCTTGTTGGGTGGACTGCCAACATGTTATGCCTTTTAAGGGTTTTGTGTAGGAAAATTTTGCCAAGTTAATCTGGAAAAGTAAAGGGGAAGACAGATTACAAAGGGCCTGAGGAATTTGAATATTATTTAGCAGACAGTGGGGAGCTAGTGAAGATTTTGGGACAAGGGAGTAATGTACCCAAGTGGTTCAATAGGGAGATCAGTTTCATGGCAGTGTAAAGGCTGTATTCTTAGAAAGAGACTAAGGAGAAATTTAGGAAATGTTAAAAAATTCTTTGGCCCACAAAAGATGAAGGACTGAACTAGAGGAGAAACAGTGATTTTTGAGAGGAAAATGAGAAAGACAATTTCTATCTTTTGTTTATCCAGTTTGCATTCCACTTTCCTCTATTAATAGATCAAATTGCCCTTTTCTTTTGATGAATTTGCCCTCCCACACACTCTGGTGAAGTCTGGACTGACTTGTATAGAGGTACGTGTGGGATAAGCACATGGGGCTAGATATCCAGAAGATTGCTATTTATGTTGAAAACTTAACTCATATTTGTAGCCTCCAACTTGCCCTCTTCTCCAACTTGCCCTCTTCTCCAACTTCCCCTCTTCTCCAACTTCCCCTCTCAGTCAAAGGTGCCAACATATCAAGTTATTCTACTTTAGAATCCTAGATAAGTTTCTTGACTGCTTTCTCTTGCAAATCAAATCAACAAAGAAATCTTATCATTTACTTAGTAAATAAGATCTGAATCTATCCTTTCTCTCTCCACTATCGCTTTCAGCCCACTCCCCTCATCATCTCTTGAATAAACTTCTGAATACTGTCGAGATGATCCACACTCCTCCCTTTCCAAATCCATCCAATCCCTTTGAGATTTTTATTAAAAATACAGATATGATCATGAAGTTCCTTTGATTGATCCTATTTTCTGTTACCCTTGGAATAAAATCCAAACTCTTCTACATGGATTATAAAGTCCCATATGACCTAGCTCTTCTGTATCACCATCCAGATTTCTCAATTATACCCTTTCTCAATCTCCGCTTCATTGAGACTAATCTTTATTTATTTCTTTGGATACACCTTGTTTTTTTTTACTGCCTCTGATCTTTTTCTTTTTTTAAAAAAAATTATGTTTATTGTTGAAAGTATTACAGGTGTCCCCTTTTTCCCCCATTGATCCCCTCCACCAGGCATCCTCCCCTCCCCCCGCTGCAGGCCTTCTTCACACTATTGTCTGTGCCCACTGGCTATGCATATAAATTCTTTGATTAATCTCTCTCCACCCACTCCCCTGCCCTGTTTTCCCTCTCTTCCCTCTGAAATTCCTCAGTCTGTTCCATGCTTCTGTCTCTGGGTCTATTTTGTTCATTAGATTACACATATGAGTGAGATCCTGAGATATTTGTCTTTCTCTGCCTGGCTTATTTCGCTTAGCATAATACTCTCCAGGTCCCTCCATGCTGTCCCAACGGGTAAGAAATCCTTCTTCTTTACAGCTGCATAGTATTCCATGGTATGAATGTCCCACAGCTTGTTTAGCCACTCATCTACTGATGGGCGCTTGGGCTGTTTACAGATCTTAGCTACTGTAAATTGCACTGCTATGAACATAGGGGTGCATAAGTTCTTTCTGGTTGGTGATTCAGGATTCTTAGGGTATATTCCTAGAAGTGGGATCACTGGGTCAAATGGAAATTCCATATTTAATCCAATCTTTTCAATATGCTTTCTGTCTTCTAATGTTCTTTTCCTCTCCAGATGTCCTTCCATCCACATTTCCTGACCAATCCTTATTTATCCTTTAAATATTATCTGATATTTCATTTCATTCATGGGGGCAAATGAGCCTAAGCTTGAGGGAGAGGTCAGGGCTAGAGGTATGCAGGCAATAGTGACAGCTCAAAATAGATGAAACTTCTCAGGAAGAGATTGTGAAGCAAAATAGAAAATTTGCAAAGGTGGCTCCTTGGAGAGTAACAATACTTACTTAATGGAGAGGTAGAACAACACAAAAAGTTGAGGGTAGATGGATAGTATATGCTAAGTGAGAGGAGCAAGACAAAACTAGCAATCAACAGAATTAGGTTCATCACTGAGGTATGTTAGAGTTAAGATCTGAAAAATGTTCTTCAAATTTGCCATTTAGGAATTGATCAATGATCTTAAAAGAGTAGTGTTATCACAATACTGAGGATAAAAGTCAGGCAGCAGGGAGCTGAAGTGTAGAAATGTGCAAAGAAGGAGCAATAGCAAGAGGAAAACAGTCTTTTGAGAATAAAGCTTGACAAAGAATGGGAAGAAAAGAAATAGTGACATTATAGTTTTAGGGGAATGAAGATAGAACCAGGGTTTGAATATGTACTGTGAACTAGAGGTAACTTTAATAGGAGCCAGGGAAAGAATAGAAGATTAATTTCTTGCTACATGTTCAGGTTTGGTCATAGAGGTGGTATCTGAAGGCATGTAAAAAGTGGCAGTGTGAGACTACAGTATGGCTAATCACAGATGGTTCTAGAATAACCTTTGATATTGTTTTTTTTTTATTTAGTCGGTGATTGTTCCAAAGGTTTCAGTAGGAAACTGTATGTTTCCCTACTTATATGCTCTCAACTCCTTCCTGCAATCCACAGTGGGGTGGGAAAGGAGAATCTGTGTATCAGACTGACATAAAAACATAGCTAAAGCACAGCTATTATTTCCTTCTTTCTAGAGCAAGGAAGGACTTGGTCCAAAGATAGAATAGGTTGCCTCAGGAAGTAGAGAGTCCCACAATACTGGGATCGTTCAAGCTTCAGAGAGTCCTTCAGACTGATGATAGGCATAGATGATTTTAAAAGGCTCTTCCATCTACAGCAGTTTATGAATTTCACATTCCTAAATGACTTCAGTGCTTGAGTGCAAGCTACATGCCAAGTTAAAAGTAAATAGATGTGAGCTGTTAACAAAATGAGCAGTGAAGTGGAATATTGTTTTTGCTGGCAAGATTTGCCAAGAATAATCTACTTCAGGAGAACTAAGAGTTGATTATACTGTTTATTGTTGCTCTTTTTAGACAGATTTCTATCTAGTGCTTAACTTCTGGGTTATATTTTCAAGAAGAATCGAAGGTAAGATGAGAGCCTAGTGCTGTGATGTCTGTCTAGAGCCTGCATAGTAAATAAAGCTTTGTGTTTATGGAATGTTCCAAAGAAAGTGGCTGGGTTCACTTCCCCCAAATGTGTGTGGTTAGCCCATGTTGCCATCTCTCCCCATAATTTCCTTCTCCCTTTTATCATGCACCCCTTTTTAGTTGAGGAGACTGAGTTAGAGTAATGCGAATGGCCCAAGGTCATGCAGAAAATCACTGCAGAGAAATGACCATATATGTCAGGAGAAACCACCAGTAATGGCATGATCAATGATGATTCATCAAGATCCTGTCTTGACTCTGACATTTGGCCTTACGCTTAACGTTTCTGCATGCCCAGCAGTCTAGGCATATTTTCCACTCAGCACAAATTGAATTACTGCTAATGCCCATACATTATTACTTGTAGAACAACTAAACAAATATCAGAAATAATAAAAGTCAAGTTTGTATTAGAAGGCTCATTTCTCCTTGTAAAAAAAAAATCAGAATATTGCCTTTACCAATAATGAATTCCTTAATATTTTTGTTATGCAGAAGAAAAGTATGATAAAAGAGACAGAACCATGAATTTGAAACAAAAATTGTCTCAAATATTTTGTCAGCTTTGTGCCTCATTAAAGTCAGCCAAAGAAGCTGCAAGAAAGAGACACAATCTTTCAGTGAAGTTTATGTATCCGATAGAAAACAAATCTACAAAACTATTCAACAATTTATTCCATGAATGCAAATAGTGGAAAATATAATCTAATTTGACTTAGGTTTTATTCAGGTGATTCTATTTTCACTCCCTTTTCTGAAGTAAGGACAGTTTTAAATTTTTATTCTAGGCAACTAAGTTCATTTTAAGATGAGATACTTGAACATAATCAAATGCTTAATTAGATATAACCTGCTTCTCTCAATTAAACCGGCATGCTAGAGTAGAAAGTCTTTTCTGTTTCTCATCCCTGACCTGAGGAGAATTCAATCGAACTTAACATATATTTATTAAATGCCTATGCTAGTTTCAAACACTGGGCATTCAACATACAGAAATGGAAGGTATATAGTCATTGTCTTAAAGGACAACTGTCTCAGGGAGGAATTTACAGTCTTGTGAGACAGTGTTTCTTAAAACCATGAGTCCCATAGATTCTCATTTTTAGAGCGATTTCTTTTTCAAAATTGCATTACTTTTTTCCATCTTGGTTAAAAGATCTCGCCAGTTCTGTTCTCTCGGTTTTCATAGACTATCTAAGGGGTTGCATCTGAAAATGTCTTCATGAGAAACCGTGGCAATATGTTCCTTAAATACACAGCTTTTATGTTACACTTCAAAACTTCTTAGTGAAACAGCCATTGCCCCGGTATCCAGGCTTTGTCAACTTGCTTAATGTATCTGCATGCATTTTGATGGGAGTCTTATTTCTGAGTGAGTTCACATCTTTTCTTATAAAAGACAACAGAACATCAGAATGAGCAACAGGAAGATGAGAACAAAGATTCCAAATTTAGAGTTTCTAGTATTTTTTTTTTCTACTAGTCCTTGTGAAAATTGGCTGTAGATCTAGGAACAAAAGAAAAAGCTGATTAATTTTCAAAAAATCAATAAAAATTAGAAAGTTTCTAGAAATCCAAAATGGCAAATTTCCCCTACTATTAGAAGAGATCATATCAGGTAGTTGGATATTGCCTTTCTCCCAATACCCAGACATCAGTATTTCACTGTTTTGCAGATCAATTCACAACCAGTAAAACCAAAGATAAATAATTAAAACCAAAGATAAATAATTAAATAGGTTAGGTAGTACTTCGCAAACTTTGAGCTTATATGTCAACTGAGGAGTTGTGTTAAAGTACAAATTCTGATTCAGGGTCTGGGGTGGAAACTGTCTTTATCTGCTCTGTCCCCCATTGTAGCCACCAGAGACATGTGGCTACTGTGTTCTCAGTGTGATGAAATTTTTAATTTAATTCAAATTAATATAAACAGCTACATGTGGCTAGTAGCCTCCATATTGCACAGTACATGATTACTTTATCAAGAAAAGTCAGACAATTAACAGATTATTGACAATCTTTAAGATCTCTCCTACATTTTCTTTGTTTGTGTTTTCTTTTTCCTACTTTTTAGATAGTAGTCTATTGTTCATTTGATAATCTTGAATTTTCTGGTAGAATCTTTGGAAAGCACATGGTACATTTTTGGGTAATTTATAACCATGACATATTGTGGACTTTTCCATTGCTGGTACACTCAACAAAGCATAGGGTCAATGGCATGTTAAAATGGTCAGTGAGAGCCAATGCACTATGTTCACTCAGGAAAAGATCTGTTCAGATGCCAGATGTTAGAATATGTAAAATTACTTTTAGATATATTTTATTTCCTTATTTAAATTTAAAAGTTTCTTTATGTCTCATGTCTTCTATTAAAAACACTAAAATTAGCAAGTATAATCACTAGGTAAATAATCTAATTAATATTTACTCTGAATAAGCATAAAGGTCCTTCCTTTGAGTGATTATTTTGAAAAACAAATCTTCCCTAGGGACTAAAACAGAATCTGCCAATTTAGTATATTAAATGGGCCCTGGCTGAGTTGACTGGATTCCCATAGAGTTTTATGATAATTTATTATTAATACATATTTACATTATTATGTGGCAGTCACTATACTGGGGATTGAGCCCACCACCCAGGCATGTGCCCTGACCTGGAATCGAACCAGCGACCTCTTGATGCATGGGGCAATGCTCAATCAACTGAGCCACACTGGCCAGGGTGAAAATAGATTTGAGTTTTAAAGAGCAAAGTCACTCAGAACAAAATCTGTGAAGTAAAATGGATGATTAGAAATTATTATTTTGACAAGAAGTAGGATTGACATACAATTATGATACACATTTACAAAGAAATGAAGTGTTGCCAACAACCCCTAGGCTAACAATACTAGTATCAACAAGAATTTGCTAAGTTTGTAGTATTTTCCAGCCATTGTATTAGGCAATTAATTCATACTATTTTATTTAATCTTCACTGCAACTCAGTATTACTTTTATTTTTTCATCATTTAGACAAAAATAATACAGCTCAAATGCTTTGGTAAACTTCTCAAGGTCCAATAGCATAAAGCCATAGAAGACTTCAAATTTAGGATTGTATAAATCTAAAACTCATGTTCCCCTACTACTTACATGCTTCTGAAGTCATATTTCCCAAATGCTTTAATCATCATGAGTAAGAGCAACATTAATGGAGCAAATATATAATTTATCTAGGTAATGAAATTAAAGGCAATGGTTTTTGGGATGATATATTTGTAAAAAGAAGTCCCATTACTTTTAGAATACACATCTTATATTCTGGTAACTTTACAAACTCAAGTGCAAATCACTAAGTACTGATTTTATCTAATATTATGTCAAGTTGAATATTTGTTCACTTAAGCGGAACTGAACTATGGGCTATTTAATTCCATAAAAAGTAACATGCATTTTAATATAAATGGTTCCTGCAAAGATTAAGCTAGTGAAAATCTTCGTAGAAATTTTAGTATTTACTATTTTGTTTATAATTGCAATGACTAAAGAAAGCAGGTCTTTGAAATATGTTTCATTAAGTATTTATTTCTACCCTGCTCTTTTCTCTAAAATTCCTACCTACTTTTGCTTAATGATATAAAATCCTACTGATTTTCCTCTGCTTTTCTTAATACGTATTCTGAGCTCCTTTGCTGGCCTTTTGCCCTCTGCTTGGCTCTTTAAAATGGGCAGTGCTTGGGTCTGGCATCTTCTTTTCCTGTTTTCCTGTTGTCACTTTCACCCATGGCACCCACATGAGTGTTCTGCAGGGAAGTCAAAGTAACTCAGCTTGCCCTAACCTGAAGCTCCTTCCTTCTTTAAACCTGCTTCAGACCTGCACCAGGACTTGCCTTTTTGGTGAATGGTATTACCATACACCAAATAATTCAGACTAAAAACCAAAAATCAACCGAACAAAATGAAGTGCAAAACCAAAACTCAGTTGTCTTTGATCCATGATTTGGAAATCACTGGGCAGCTCTCACCAGGCCCAGGTTGGTGTTCATCATTTACCAAGGCAACATCCCTTACTGGCTTTGCATATGCGGGTAAACTATCTCTAGGTATTGCTCTTCAGGTGTCCGGTTAACAAAGAATACGGGGAAAGACTGTACATAGCTTTGGATAAAATAGAAGAGTTTCTCCTTCAGTGTTTCATTCTCACCTAACAAAATGTCCCTGCCTGGTGTTTTCTCCTCTCCGTGCTCACTGACATCTTTGCAGGCAACCTGATATACCAACCCTTGCTAAGCTCCAATAATAATAATAATAATAATAAAATTAATAATACTAATCTATTATATCTAGCATATTTGGAGTGGCTACCATGTATTCTAGTCATTTCCTGGGCACAGCATTGTATAGAATCTTTAGCTCTACATTCACTTCTCTGCAAAGCCAGAATCAATGACTGACTGAGATCAGAAGCTTGAGGCTCAGAGTGGCAGAGTGACATGGGAAGGCCACACAAACAATGAAAGGCAAAGGCAGGTCTTAGCCCTGTGTCAAGAATATTCCAAAGCCAGGGTTCTTTTTACTATCCCATGTTGCTATGGCTTAATGCCTCATCTCTTCCAGAATTATTTCCACTTAAACAGAGAACTCATGGAAGCAATGCCTTCAAGCCAATGAGAATATCTCTAAGGATAGCTTTCAGACTACTGATTTTATTTAACTTTGCCTGCATTCACCCATCCTCTCAGCCAGGTTTCTCCTTGCAGACGAGAGATCTAAGGATTGGACTCCTCAAAAACACTCAGATCACCACTGCAATAAAGATCATCGCACTCACATGTTCTAACTTGCAACCATATCGACTTGCTATGAATTTTTAGATGCAATTATTGGAAAGATCTATTTGCAATTAGTTTAAACAAGCATGAGTTTATTTTCAGAAAATGCTCACGTGTAGGCAGCGATATGGTTGCTCACAGGCTCATAGTTGCATTAAGGATCCAGGCTATTTCTAATTCTGGACTCCACAATTCTTAGCAAGTTGGATTTTCAACTCCTGGCCAAAATAAGCTGCTACAGTGCTTGACCTCAAACCACTCAACTTACAAAGAAGGAGGAAGGAAGGGCTCTGGGTGGTTCTATTTTCTTTTATTGAAAACACAGCAGCTTCCCTAGAAACCCAAAGCAGACCTTCATGCACATTTGTTTAGTCAGACCTGTGTCCCATGGCCACTGGTAGCTGTCAGAGATGCCAGGAAAGCAGAGTTATTCTCTGTGTCTGTACAGTGCCTGCTAGACTTGATTGGCCAGATAGAAAAGGGTAAGGGATATGAGAGAGGCAACACGCAGCTCTGCCACACTTTGTAAAGTAGGCACATCACCCACAGTCACGAGTGAAGACCCACTCACTCCCTTTCATGTGAGCAGAGCCTTTGTCATCTTTCTATTTCTCTTACACCACCTTGCCTGTTGCAAGTGCTTAGTTATTTCTTGTTTGTTGAATACAAATTTAAACCTAAAAAAGCTTCATATGTTCTTCCCAAATCAGCCTTAAAAATTAGCCTCAATGGGGAGTTGAAAAGAAAAAAATAATGCATAATAACGCATAAATAAAGGAAGCAGGAGGAAAGGAGGAGAGAAAATAGGGTGGATAAGTGAAGCACCTAAAATTGCCAGTCATCCTAGAAAGAAAGAGATTAAACCTCTGCGCTGAAGAACTCTAACCTAGTTCAAGGAGAGAGAGGTGATCTTGACTTTGAAGTCCTAGGGTCTTTGCCGTGACTGTGGGGGAAACTCAGCGTGTGATTGCCCACATTCTGTTCTGCACTGGGGCACCCGGCAGCACCTGCAGACACACTCAGTGTTGGCACGGGCACAGGTGAGTGCATGAGTCGTGCCAGGGTCCCTTTCTAAGCTTTGTTCTAGACGCATGCAAGAGATGTGAAGCTTTGGGTCAGTAGTACCTTCTTTAATGACCACATGCACTAGTAAATACGTTGTGTGTTTTCTCCCCACAAATTCCAAAAGTTTGCCTAAGTCCCTCTCAATGTAACCCGTGGCATACTATCTAGGAAAAAAACTGCTTAATGTAGTGCCCTTAAGAAAAAATGAATTGCTGTCTTTGGCCAGTGTGGCTCAGTGACTAGAGTGTAGGCCTGTGCACTGAAGGGTCTCGGGTTCCATTCCAGGTCAAGGGCATGTACCCGGGTTGCAGGTTCAATCCCTGCCCCAGTTTGGGGAGTGTGCGGGAGGCAACCAATCCATGTGTCTCTCTCACATCAATGTTTCTCTCTCTCTCTCTCTCTTTACTTCTTTCTCTCTCCCTCTCTCCCTTCTGCTCTCTCTAAAAATGAATGGAAAAATATCCTCAAGTGAGGATTAAAAAAAAAAAAGACTTGCGGGATGGAACTGCTTTGGCTTTATAGCTCACATTTTCTTTCCCTTTGCTTCCTTGCTTTTTCACACATGCTATTCAAGGCACCCTGTGTGGTCCACCAGAGCAGGAGTGGGGCAGCCAACGGCAGGCTGGCAGAGGACAGCACTTATATCTGAGGGTCCTCAGAGCTCGGCTGCTGCACAATTCAGGAGGACAGCAGCGTGGCCTGGCCTGACCCTTGGCTGCTGTGCCACTGGCTGACCTCTGAGTCACTGACCCTCTTGCCATTACACTCAGATGGGCCCCCAGGCTCTTGCCCCAACAACCCCTAAGCCCCTTAGAGTATAAATAGCAATATGACAAGTCTCCATTCAGTTTATAATGTTTTTTATGGCTGGCTGTGGCAGCAAAGGATTTATCTAAGGTGGAATTCCCTGATGACCACAACCAGCCCTGATGAGCAGGCAAATTTAAAGCCAGGGTTTGCAAACTGCAAAATACTTGAAAACAAAATCAAGGAAGATTGATTTGTTGGTTATGAATTTAGTTCTTACGCACTAAATGTATGGAATTTTAAATAGCCATATGGCTTAAACAAAATAAAGCAAGAAAATCCTCTCCCAGCAAATCACATAGAAGAGAAATGCCTTGGCTTGAAATACCTTCCTTAGAGCTTATTCAAATAGTAAGTTTCCAAGTCTATTGTTTTTCCAATAACTGTCTTTCACTGCAAACTTCTGTTTGAAATTTGCCAATGCTCTAGTGGTTTTTTTTTTAAACGAGTTTCAACATTGAAAATTGGGAAGTGAGTACTGCAGATGATGCCAGTTTTCTGACCTATGGTATCTGAACAAAGATCAGTTAATTCACTGTATGCTTATCCTCCCTGGAGAATTCCTGCTTCTCTCATTACTAGCTGTGGCAAAGCACACCTATAGCCAGGCAATACTTATTCCACATTCAGGGGTCACTGGGGAAAGAGTTTCCTTTAAGCTAAGGCTCAGAAAAACAAAAGTGAGTTATTACTGAATCACAGTTAAGCTTCTTACATTGATACATACCTGCCCTAGAATTGGGGAATCTTAGAATTTCAGGGCAGCACACCAAATCATAAAATTTCCCCTTGAAAGAGGATCATATGGAGAGCGTGGGAGCAATCTGCATCATGGAAAACAAAATATGTATCTACAGGACTGAGATGCCTAAACTCAAGAGTGAAAGACCTGTTCAGCTTACCTACGCAGAATTATCCTGGCCATCATTGGACTCTAGCTTGTGCCATTCATAGGTCAGCTGCTGCCTGGAGGCCATAAGCTAAACTGGTGGAATTATTAGGATGTTATTCTCTAGACATTCCGGTTGTCTCACTGGGAACAATGCGCCTTTCCCTAGATAGTCCTTAGTAAGAGATTCTTGCAAGCATGGAGCAAGCCTTATTTAGGTTTTAGTCTTGGAGTTCTACACATTTATTTTTTAACAAATATTACTGAATTTGTGTTCTATGCTAAGCCTTTGCTAGTCACTGGGAATACAGCAGATGACAAAAGAGACAACAATCCTTGTCTCATGCAACTATTGCAGTAAGATGAGATGGATGAGTAACAAAGAAATAGTAAGTAATATAACATATTAGAAGGTGACATGTACCAGATCTAAAGAAAAAAAGAAAAGAAAAACAGGAATGGTAAAAAGGAAATTGCAGTTTTTAAAAAGGTGATTCAGGGACCTTGCTGAGAAGGTGACAGTTGAGTAGGACTTGAAGGAAGGACTGGGGATACAAAGAGAAAAGGCCCAGAGGAGGGAGCAAGCCTGACCCATTGAAGGAACAGCAAGGATGCCAATGTCCCTAGGGCTGGGTTAGGGACAGAGCAGGGGGAGAGATAAGGGATACTAAGGAGGCTGGGTCACAGAGAGCCTTGTGGGTCCTGTCAGGCCTTCACTGTCTTCTCAATGAGGAGACTCTGGAAGGTTTTGCGTACAGGAAAGATATGGATTGACTTATGTTTTAGGAGGTCACTCTCACTCTGTGAGAATAGACTGAAATAGACAAGAATGAAAGCAAGGGACCAGTTAGGAGGCCATTGGAATAATACCAGTGAGAGAAGGGGAGAGCTTGGAAAATGATGAGAAACTGTCAAATTTGGATATACTTTAAGGTAAAATTAAGGAAATTGGCTGATGCACTGGATTTTGGGGACAATTGAAAGAGAAGATGATTCCAAAATTTTGGGCTTCACAATTAATTGCATAGATTTTTTTTCCCTATGTAATTACCAAAATAGAGATGGGAAAGACTGCAGGGAAATTGGGTTTGTGGAAGAACCATTGAAAGCTTCTTAAACATGTTCAGTTTGAAATTAGACATCTAATTTAAGTTTAAGAGGAACTTGGATGGCTAAGTATAGAGTTTAAGAGAAAAATTAGTGCTGGAGATTCAGATTGGAGGTCCAATCCAAAGCCTCAATAATGTTAACTTCAAAAAGTGATTTTTTTTTGGCTTCAACTGAGTAGCGTATTCTAAGACTCTTATTTTTTGGAAATCAAGTCTATTCTTACCTTCATCTTTATTGCTCCTTTAACTCATCACATCATAATTAAGCATTGTATATACCTGGCAGTGTACTTGTATGTGATTTGATTAATGTGACAGGTTTGGTGTATGTTTTCCTGGGGTTCAAGGTGAGACAGGAGTGAGAGAAGAGTCAGAGCATCACAATACTTGGTGTCCAGTGCATGGTATGGGCTACAGAATGTCTTACGGTTGTAGAGCAGTGGCACCTCACAGTTACTGAGTCATGGAAAGCTTCCTAGAAGAAATGATATGTTATGTGAGATCTTAAGGAAATAGAAATGTAAAGACAGAGGGGAGAACCATTCTAGGAATATCAAAATAATGTATGGAAGAGCTTAGAATTGAGATGGAGTATGTTGTATTTTAAAAATGTTAAAAGTTCAGTTTGCTTGGACATAGAGTACAAGGTTGGGGTGGGGTGAGTTAGGGACTGAAAATATAAAGGACCTTGTTAGGGAATTTGAGTTTTATCTTATGAACAAAAATTTTTAAGAAAGCAACAAAAACTTCAAAGCAACAAGTGTTTGTTGTATCCATTCAGTGTCCAACAATCAATATGAGTTTCTTTGTTTTTTCTCACTGAAATTGGGTTCACCATGGTTCTCATTTTGAAGGAATTTTCCTAATCAGATCAATAAAGGTGTATTATTTTTTATTGTCTATGATATGCATATCTATTTCTATTAAAGTACCTGATTGTTTCATTCAGTTGCTAAACTTTAGTTCAGATTTTGATGCATATGCAGAGGCAATTCTGAGTATCTCAAAAAGGTCAAACTCATGCTTGTTCCAAACTGAGAAATCAGTCCTCTGCTGTTTCAGATAGTTGCAAATTTTGAAGAAACAAACAGAGCCAAGAATTGGATGGTAGAGATATAAAGTGTTATGCATGTGGAGTTTGAAGATGAAGTAGGGTTTAAAAATTCCAGACAGCCCAGTTTCCTGCCATCTGTTAGTAGCAATTATTGGAACAAAAAGTCAAGTTGACTGTCCAGAAACTTAATGGCCATTTATGATACCCCAGAAAGTCTTTGCCAGAAATGTGTGGAATGGAGTCACTTGAGAGGCCAACAAGTGGGATGAATGAGAAGACATGACATAATAAAGCCATGAAAAGAGGCCCATGTGAATGTTAATGCCTCATCTGTTACAGAAAAGGGAGATTAGATGAGAACAGTGAAGGTTGACAGACAGGCTTTAATCTAAGGTCAAGAAGGTAGGGAAATTTGCTCTCAGAAGCAACCTGGTCCCAGAAGAGGGGTTGCCAAGGTGAAATTAAATAGTTTAGACTACCTTTCAAACCGAATTTGGCAGGACCCCTTTACACTCTGCCATGTACATAGGCAAATGTTACACACAGTGATAAGCTACTAATATCCTTCTAGATAACTCAAGGTTTCAGGATAATTTGTTGGTAGTGTCATTTAGTGAATAAAATTCTGTCCTTCCTGAATTCACTAACACAGTAGAGTTGTAAGTTCAAAACCAGCTGTAAGTAAAAAATGACATAATCTCATTCAATCTAAGAGTGAGATTCCTCCCCAACCTTAAAGATAGCTAATATATCAACATATAACTTTTATAACATTTAAGTGGTTAAATGAATGGTGTTACAGAGCAATCAAGCAATTCACTTAATCAGTATACACTACTTGTTCTGTCTTCTAAGTTTTAGCATCTTATCTTTATATTAGTTTCTGTTGTGCAATTTAACAAATGGTCTCTAGAGTTTCAGGGGAATTTAAGGAAGTAATAAACTAAAATGATAGTTCCTTTCTGTGGGTCAGGATGGTCTGAGATTTGTAATTTCCTGTGAGAATTGTGAAGTTTCTTTTCAAGGCCAAAGAGACCAAAAATACTCATTTATCTAAAAGGGTCAAAATAGCTATCTAGTAAGGAAATAGCACATAAAATTTGGGCAGCCTTACATTTTAAGAAAAATATTGTTTTTGTGTGTGTTTTTATCCTTTGGATTCCCAAATTGACAAAGAAGATTGGATAATAGTCAACCCAGCCATAGGAAGGAGAGGTAATGTCAGACCTCTCTAATTTTCTTTTATGATGGAGTGACCAGCTTTGTAGATTGGAAAAAGCAATAGGTATAATATATCTTTCCTTCAGGAAGGCTTTGACTTTTCTCCCCAAGATATGCTCATAAAGAAGCCAGAAAAAATATTGTTCTTTATTTATGTCAGATGTCAGATATGTGGAGGTCCACGATAAGAGACTACTTATCAAAGATTCAGAGTTAACACAACAGAACACATTGAGAGGCTCAGCTCTCTAAGTCTGACTAAAGTTCAAAATATAGAACAATAACACATCATACTTTCTTAGAATTTAGGATAATTTGCTGATGACTTAGCAAAATGATTGACCTAAAACTCAATGGAAGAAGTTTGAGTAGGATGAATTCAGTTAATTTTGGAATAATAGCTTTACAAAGCTAGGGAAGAGCCATTATTTTAGGAGGGAGAATGGAGATAGATTACTCTTATGATTAGAATTGTGATACCCCCCAAAATAAGCTGATGACCTAAACACCAGTACCTTATTTGGTATAGTCTTTGCACATGTGATCAAGTTAGATAACATCATCAGAGTGGACCCTAATCCAAAATGACTATTGTCCTTATATGAAGTGGAAAATGCCATGTAAAGATAGAGACACAAAGGGAGAATGCCATGTGTGATAGAGAGACTAGACTGAGATAGCTGTAAACCAAGGAATATCAAGGATTGATGTCCACCACCAGAAGCAAAGACAAGGCAAGGAAGGATTCTACCCAGAGTCTCCAAGAGAGTATGGTTCTGTTAATACTTTGATTTCAGACTTCTGGCCTCTAGGATGTAGAAGAATAATTTTAAGTGACTCAGCATGTAGTGCTTCATTATAGCAGTCCTAAGAAATTAATACAATGACCAACAGCAGATGCTCCACCAAAGGAAGTCATGGATGTGAGGATACCGGAGTATCAACTGGACAACAGAGCTGTAGGAGTAATTCTGACAATAGGCAAGTCACCTCACTCATTTGGGTCTTAGTTTCCTAAACTTTATAAAGAAGAAATGTTAGTGTAGAATGAAATTAGATTAGACTGTTCTAAATAGTATCTTGCTAGGCATCTTTTTTAAGGGCACAGGGAAGTATACTTTTATAAAATTTTGGAGAACACTTTCAGGATTTCATAGACCTCTTCCAGCCCAGTTTGAAGCCCCTGCTTTAAACAGTCAAAGCCAAAAAAATCATTGCCAAGACCAATGTCAAGGAGCTTACCCCCTGTTTTCTTCTAGAGGTTTGACTATTTTAGGTATTAAATTCAAAAACTCTTGATCCATTTTGAGTTGAGGTTTGTGTATGATGTAAGATAGGAATGCAGTTTCACTCTTCTGCATGTGGTAGTCTAGTTTTCCTAAAACCATGTATTGAAGAGAACCAATTAGTAGTATCTACAATATCTATCCCCATTCACTCTCCTCTTTGGCTTTTGATTTTGGACACTGCATTGAAGAGATTTTTGATGAATACCATTGTCTATTTTAAAATCAGTTTTTGGCTACTGGCAGTCCTTGAACCCATTCCTAATAATTCATTAAAAAGAAGGCATCATCTTTTTTTCCTTCTTTACTGCTCATATCCCACACTGCCATTGGAATTGACTGCAAACTACAACACTATATTCGGAGAATCAATAATCCTTTATACACAGTGGCCCTGGTGATCTCAAAATGTTAAGCACATTTAAAATATTCAAGACCCTTCTCCAAAAACTGTTGACACCCTACTGCTGAGCTACTGAAAGTTTCTGAGGAAAGATTTGAAAGGTTGAAAATGGTGGTGTGTTCATTTGAATATCCAAAGGGTAAACTCCAGGCTACTTATCTGAAAGCAAATATTCTCCAATACTTGCAGAGTAAAGTATAACTTGACTTTTTTTTTCCCCCCTTTTGCAAGAAAAAGAGAGTAAATAAATGACTTTCAAGCTCTCAGTCAATGACTAAAGCTTTGTGACTACAATAAAGTACAGTGTCTGAATTTAAGGTTTTTAGAGCATTTTAATAATTCAGAACTTATGTTTATGTATATATGAAACAGAAAAACGAGATAAATTAGAATATGAAAACAATAAGATTTAAATTAAATGGGATAACACATAATAAAACAAAACATTTCTCAAGAAAACCCCCATTATGCCTGTTTGTATTATTATGTGTTTCTAACTGTATAAAAGTATAATAGTTAATAAAAATAATAATGCACACCATCAAAATTAACCTAATCCAGTATTTTCTTTAAGAATAATAACTATTTGCTGAGTAGTTCATGAAATTTTAAATGCAAATTCAGAAAGGTTTAGGCTCTATTAAAAAACAAGTCAAACAAACACAAACACTTCTTATTCTTACTATCATGTGGCCAGCAGAATACTTGAGTGGTCAACCCAATGATGTCAAGATAAATATCAAGGTTGTCTTTAACAGAGAAGTTTGAGAACCAGGAAAACTATGTAGAGGCCAGAAAATATGTGTCTATAGGCTAAAGCCAATTTTCTGGAATAAGTAGTAGTAGGAGATCAACAAAACAAATGAGGAAGCTAGTTTTATGGGCCCAGTTGGGCAGTGCTCAGAAATTGTGATGTCAATTCATTCAGCCCTACCTACTTGGGTGTTTTCTTCCACTCCTCAAACACTTTAACCAACTGAAGTCCTGCTCAGGTTGGGCTGCCAGGAAGGGTTGCATTATGACCTTCATGGAACTCCTCTTCCACCAAAAATGTATTAACAATTGTATTTCATGCAAAAAATAATTTTCCTCCCACCTTCTAAGTTCTTCTAGATGCTAATAATCAAATTAATGTAAGACAGATTAACAGGAATAAATGTTCAAAATTTCTGATGGATGTACTTAGAGGTCTTGGCAGCGAATACGGCATCAGAATGTTACTGGAGATTGGACCTTGGTTCAGCAACCTCGGTACTTGAGTTTTAGCTAAGAAAGAATTCAGAGCCAAGATTCAAACTATAAGAGAAAATTTATTTAGAAAGTCATAGAAGTAGAAGAAGTGAGCCATAGAAGAGAGGGGCTCAGGGAACAAGTTACAGAGCCAAAAGAATGGCCCTTGGATCTTAGGAGAAAGAGGGAAGCAAGGAAACCACACCTGGGGGAAAGGGAGTGGGGAAAGATTCAGGTGTGCTCCATAGAGAGCACTGCACCGGGTCCTTCCTCTTGAAGGTATTTATCTGGAGGCCTCGGGGGAAGATCCCAAAAGAATATTCATCAGCTTTCTCTGTGTGTCCTTTCAGGACTTTTGGCCCTGGTGACCTTCTGTACCTGGCCTATTGTCCTTGCTCTGCTCATGTCTGTCTAATTGTCTACTACAGAGGGAAATAAAAAGCAAAAGTCATATTTGAAGAGATAAGATCTAAAATGTCCCACTATTTACAAAATGACATCAAACCACAAATTTCAGAATCACTAGATAATCCAAATAGTTTCAAAGCAAAACCAAACCAAAACAAGACAAAAACAGTGGAAAATCATAGTAAGATTGCAGAAATCCAACAGGGAGGAGGTTTAGATATAGATTTTTGAAAAATCCACATCCAAAACAAACAAACTTACCTTAAAAGAAATTACAATATACTAATAGCTACTTCTGAAAAAATAAGCTTAAAGATAATAGAACAATATTTTAAAAGTGCTCTCCCCCTCAAGAGAATCAACCCTAAAATATTATGCCATATCAAGTAAATATATAATTTTAACAAAGGGGTCAACAGACTATGACTCACAGGAAAAATCCAGCTTATTATTTATTTCTACAGATAAGGATTTTTGTTTTGTTTCATTTTGTTTTGTTTTTAAACACTCAGCCATACTCATTTGTTATTCTATTATCTATGAATGCTTTCATACTACACAGAGAGAATCAAATAGATGGAATATTATGACTCAAAAACCTAAAAAAATACTATTTGGCTATTTACGGAAAACATACTGATCTTTCTTCTAAAATAAAGATGAAATGAGCCATTATTTGTTAAAACAGTAAGATATATATATATATATATTTTACCAGTAAACCTGTTAAAAAAGAAGCATAAAGCTTATAAACAGGAGAAAAATGAACAGACAAAGCAAATAAGTTAGTAACATTAAATAAATATTGATGTTATAAAATCATGATAATGCTATTATATGGGTGTAAAATGTGCTTAGAATTAAACTGCACTACATCAAAAGCATATAATTCAGAATGGAGATATTTGGAGTTAAATGTTCTAACATCTCTGCACTGTTTGATAAGTGATAAAAGTACCAATTTAAATCACACTTGATACATCAAAATTGCATTTGGCAAAATCTACAGTAAACACTAAAAGGATAGATTAAAAAAAAAAAACTACCGAAGTAATAAAATGGGAAAACGTGAAACAAAACAGAAACAAAACCCAAAAGGGAATGAAAAGCAAATAGTAAGATGGAAGTCTTAATCCCCCCCAAATTTTAACCATATTATGTTGCATGTCACTAGAACAAATGCCCCAATTAAAAGTTTGAGTGCTAGACAGACTAAAAAATAAAAAGACCCAACTATATTCTGACTCTAAGAGCCACACTTGAAATATAAGTAGACAGAAAAATTGAAATTAAGTACATGAAAAAAATTATACCATACCAACAATATCGAAAATAAAGCTGCAACTATAGTAAGTAATAGCAGACAAAGGAGACTTGAAGTAAAAAAAAAAAAATTGAAGTATAGAGGGATCTTTCATAATGATAAAAGGTTTATTTCACCAGAAAAGTTTTAAGACCACCACAAAGACTAAGAACTAAGAGGAGAAATAGTGGGAAAATTTAACCCATCTTGGGGCATGAAAGAATCAAGTACTTCCTACAGATATGAATTGGAACATCATTAATCTTTTGGCCTAATTGACATATACGACCACAGCACACAATAACTGCAGAATACATATTCACCTTAAGTACATGAGCCTTTTTTCAAACTTACCAGATACTGGGCCATATTGACAGTCTCTACAAATATCAGAGGGTTAAAACCATACAGGGTATACTACTTGACCATAGTAGAATTAAGGTGGAAATTAATAACAAAAAGATAACTATAACAACCCCCTAAGTTTGAAATTTAAGAAATTTACTTTTAGAAAATTCATGGGTGAATAAAAAAATAAAAATAAAAATTAGAAAAAATTTAGTACTGAATTGTAATGAAAATACTGTATATTAAAACTCGCAGACTGTCTAGGGAATCTGGGAAGGCCTTCACCACACTTCTTCATTGAGCCCTATGTCGTCACTGCCAATAGCAGTGTTTTCTAAATTTTTCCAAGTTAAGAATTGATTTTAGAATTTTACTTGAGTATTTTATGTACTGAAATTTGTGACTACTTTATATACTTGATGCAAAACTGTGAAACCTATTTAAATTCATATATAATGGCACAGAGTTTCTGATGAGTCATTATTCTAAAAATACTTATATTAATTATAGTAAGGCTTAAATGTTAAGAGCCAGAGCATTAAAATCACATGCAAATAATTTAATAAAGGGCATATAAGCCTTAGTTATTTCATTCATAAAATAAGGACATCCTGACTCACAGCATCATTGCAGATAAGTAACTTAGCACCATGTCTTGCATCTAATAAGTGATAGCTGTTATTAATATCATCATCATTATTTCATACGGAACTGAGCTGATATAATTCTAAGCCAAAACAGAAAAACTTAACAGTTTATCTGACAGAGTTTTATTCAGGGTAACTGCTCAATTTCTGCAGCTTTTTTATTTTTTTTTTATTTTAAAGAGACTAACTTCACTAACCCATGTTACCACTACTAGTCTGACTAACCTAGCTTGGAAATCACTTACTGAATTAAGGAAATCTTAAAATCTACTTTTATATTTATGATTAATACTGTTATACCAAAATAGTTCCTTATTTACTACTCTATTTAAATCAATTACAATGTACTTTAAAAACTGAAATTAAAAATATTCTGTAAGAATCTTGAATAATAGCGATATTACTTAGGTTACCATTTAGATTCTGTGTGATTCACATAGATCTCCAGAATCATTTTCCTGGCCCCTGATAGATACATAAGTTGATACATAAGATATGACCAAGCTGGTGCATCCGATATGTGCTGTGCTGTGCTAGGTGTTCTACCAGGATGCTCATGAATACTTTTTAAAGAGATTTCTTTTTCAAAGCCTCCAGAGAAGCTGGAGGAAAGCATAGAGGCTTATGCTGTGGATAGGGGGATATAAATTAGTTATGAAGACAAATGCCTGGATAAAAGAACGGTTTAACACAAAATTGGGATTTTTGAGGAACCATCTTTTCGAGAGATTTTCGATAATGCGATTCCAGAGGCTAGAGAGTTCCTCATCCTGTTTCTCACCCCCCCCCAGTGTCCTTCAAATACTAACCCCCCACGCACTCCTGTTTGGGGCCCCATCACCGTGTCCCCCGGTCACCTCGTGCTGAGGCACAGCTCAGTGCTCCGGGTTAGGCTGCTGTGGGGGGACAGTGATCCAGAGCCCTGGAAAAGGCTTAAGGACAAAGTCTGACTGTCACTCACACAGCCAAGTCTTAGGGCTGCTCCCACCCGGGCAGTTCCAGGACAACATTTTTATTTCTTCCTTTTATTTTGTTTTGTTTTCATGGAAAAAAGAAGCCCTCAGAAGAAGGAAGACCCAGTTGTTGCCATTTTGCCATCTGGTGGTCTCCCCCCTAACTGCACCAATTAGACACTACGTGCGAGATACAGTTTCCCCAGAATTTGAAAGAGGAAGTTTTGTGATTTTGATGAAAGGGAGGCAGACGTACAGTTATGTCTCCCTGCTGCGTCCACCTGCTGTCCTGTATCAGAGCCTGAAAAAAGCACCTAAGGAGAGCCCTAAAGCTGGCAGCTTATATTCATGATTCCCCGAGTCCTGAAGGAAACCTGAAAACGGAGATGAGGTTACCGTGTAACTTGAACACGTGCAGGCATCGCTCTCTGATGGTGTGTGTCTGTCTGTCTGTAAGCAATGGCTGTTTTTGCATCAAGAAAACGCAGCCTGAGAAAGTGTTCTGACCTGCCCTAGGAGCAAACGAGTAAATATAAAAAAATAATACAAACAAAATCACTTCAAACTTCAGTCCGAGATGCCATCCCGGAGAAGCTGCCCCAGGCCTTGCTCCTCAAACACCTAGAATGTTCAGACTGGACAAAATACCCTTAGGATTGGACCTAGAGCAGCCGGGGCCGCATCGTATTCCAAACAACTGCTTGTAAGCCAACACGAAAGCAGAAATTAGGATTATTGGGCGAAAAATTAGACATTCTATAGAATTAGCATCCCTATGTCAGTTTACCTGCGCCTGTAGATATTCCTTGCTTAGCTTGTTAACATCCATAGCAAGTCCTTCCTTCCCTTCATGTAATCGTTCCCCTTCCCTTTCTCATAAGTAACCCTTGTCTTCACCTCCTAATGGGAACACTATCTGGGTTTCTACCTGAATCGGTCCTTCCAGAGTAGCCACTCTTTTGGTGTTCAAACGCTTGTTGCCTTTCACTTTGGCCTTTTATTTTTAGGTTAACACGAGCATAATCAGGACTATCTCTTCATGAATCCAAAAATGAATATTCATGTCAGAATGCCTACTGCCCGAGCTATGCCTCTCAGATATTTAGTAAGACACATTCACTCTCTATTGCTCAGCAGGGCACCTGAAAAGCCTAAATTGTGAATAAAATGAGGATCAGGTAACTGAGTCCCCCATGCCTTAGAAATTCATGGATTAAGTCTTCTCTTGTTTCCCCTGTGACTTGCAGTCTAATATCATAGAAAGAGCCCGGGGAATTTAAACTCAGTAAAGAAGAATTCCCCATTATATCATGGTTTCTTATAATTTAAAATTTTTGTTCATGGGGCCTAATGACTATATACATAGTAAAAAAAAAACAAAAAAAAAAAACAGCTTTGATGCCCGAATTCCTTTGAGCTTCTTCAAAACGATTCCTTCATGTTTAGGGCCCATCCTTCAATATTTGAAAGGGACTGATTCTACACCACCCACAGTGCCCCAAATTCCACTATTTGCAATTCAAAACATTTAGTTTGTTAGGGAGGAGGTAATATGTGCCTGTGAATATGTGTGTGTGTCTTGGAGACAGGAAAAGGAAAGAAATATTTCAGGAAAGAGAGATGACCATTAAAGATAAATTTTCTGATTTGTACTTGAACCTGCAAATGATGGGTTGTGAAGGTGAAATGCCTTGGTGAGCTGATCAAGCATACGCTCAAGCATTGGTACCTACATAGGCTACTAAATTTGTATGTTTGAAAAACAATTTTGGCCTGAATCACATTTGTCCTTGTTGATATTTTTGTTCAAAAAAATACATATTTCATTTGTTCCCAAGAATGATTTTAATAGAAACAGTTGAGGAATGTGCTTTCTGGATGGTGCCCAAAGTGTCTGTCTTTGACATTATCCATGGCCTAGAGAATCTTCTGAGTTAATGCATTATTCCATCCTCCTGATACCACAGATGCTTGTCTCCAGTCCTCAGGCCGGTGGTTATGACCCACCCACCGTGAGAATGCCCTGGTGACTGGGTACATTAGGATCTAGCACACATTTCACTCAGGAATTAATGATCTTTTCCCCTCTATTTTCCAACTTTGGATTGTCTCCAAGATTAATATTTATTTTTCTGTGCTGTAGGGCCTTGTATAATTTTGTCTGCTCAGGGTACCTGCTACCTGTTGAGACCAGCAGAACATTTTTGGAGAAAATACCCCCATGTCGTATTCTCTACCTCCAACCCAACCCTGGGGGCAAAGTGGCGGCCGCTACGTTCTTAGAGCCTCTGTACGGGAATGCAGTTGAATGGCGCAAAAAATAAGCACCTGACACAATAGAACCAATCATAGCTATCCTTCAAATATATTTTTTCTTCTGTGTAACAATTTGAGTTGATGCCACTTGGAGCTAAGAATCCTGGGTGACACATATAATTCATCCCAAGTATGGAATATTTCTACTACAGCAGTTTTCTCCCACACATACATTGTAGAAAAGTATGCAAGCCTGTGGCTTTTGATCATGGATGTGTGTCCCCCTTGTTGTCTCCCAAGAAGGCTAAATAAGCCATTAGGAAGTTGGAGTAAGAGTGCAAGGAAAGGAGAAAGGAAGTGGTAACATAAAACCAATTTTGAGGACAATGGACAGGGCTAGCGCCTGTTGACTTTCCAAACCCCAGCTGTGTGCTATGTTACTAGGCCCTAACATCCCCAATAGGATCTCTTGCCTAGACTTAAGAATACAGCTTGTTTCTCAGAGCGATTGCATGCATTTATTACCTTTAATTATTGGAAGTGTAGTTCTATTTGCTAAGTAGGTTTAAACATAAGCCTTACTGGGATTTGGCTTCTCATCTGACAGGAATGCCACCCAGCCCAGGGGGATCCAGAACGATTCCTCCTTTTTGACTCTGTACTAGATACAAAATATAGATTTGCAGTGAACTTGTGCAAGTTTTTTATTTGTTTGTATTAAAAGCAAACTGAGCCCAAATTACTCACTGGAAGTATTTACTACTAACTATGGTGATTTCATTGTTACTGATGATGACTCAATACCTTCCCAGGCGATGACTGAATTAGATAAAAGGCAGCTGACCTTCTCAATGTGAGCAATTCAACTGGTGGCAAAGTATATTTTTTAATTATGAAAAGTGCAAGAAAGGACTCCTGAGAGTCCTGTGCAATGGGATAGTGGACCATCTCTCTGAATTTATATTAAAAAAAAAAAATCATTATAGAAACCATTATACCAACAAATGAATCAGATAAAATATTTGAACTTTTTTTTTGCACTGAGCGGAAGTTGCCCTGAGCACTTATTTCTCACCAGCTGCTTGACCACTTCTTACTTCTTCCAAGATCTTCTGCAGGGAGCTCCAGGCTCAGAAAGGACAGTGGACCTTGATGTCAACAGACTCCTCACAGTGAAATTTTTCCCCCCAACTGTTCTGATAGTTGGAGTCCATTTTCTCCCTAAAGCCCCTTATTTCTGTAACTCTCACATCTTTCTCAGGGCCATTTATGGCAGCTTTACTGACTTTCAAGTCAGCACTGTAAGATAACTTTATGGTTTTTGTTTTTTAAAATACTCTTTTAGAAAATATGTTTTGCAATTGATTTTAGAGAGAGAGGAAGGGAGAGAAGGAGAGAGAAGAATTTTGATGTGAGAGAGAAACATTGATCCAGTGCCTCCTGCATGATCCCTACCGGGGATTGAGCCTGCAGCCCGGCCATGTGCCCTGACTGGGAATCGAACTGGCAAACTTTTGGTGCACAGAATGACACTCAACCAACTAAGCCACACAAGTCAGGGCAACTTTATGTTTTATTTAAATATAGTTGCAATGGGAAGGAGTCCTATTACAATATTGGTCTACTTATCCACTCTATCAATAACATCACCTTGAAATAAAAAGGAACTTGTTCAATTCCGTAAAGACCTGCTATACCTATGTTTACCACCCAACTAGGATAATTTTGAGAGTGAAAAAGAATACTACTTATCATTACGCTAGAGCAACAGGTGTTAATTAAAAATTTTCTTAGGGAGTCAGGACATATGGTTTACCAAATTTAGTGACTATGATTCTATTTACCCTTCTGTTGGGTAGAATGGTGTGGTAGGCATCTCTTGGGCTATACACCCAGCTCACATTTCCTTCTCTGAAAACTACGCCTTTCCATATCCATTTCTGTGGTTTAATCTTAGAAAATCCTCAACCCTGACCCCTCCCCTTTGGAGCCAAATTTACAGGTAGAGGTGGACTGAACAAGAGGTGGATTTGGACCCAAGAGGGGCCAATCTGATGATTTATTTACTGAGCAATTTAAAATGGGGATTCAGAGCTCCTGGTTAGAGTCTGTTGCTATTTTAAACTGAAAGATCATATAAAGCAGGGCAGTAGTGATCATGTGAATGCAGACACAGGGAATGTTGCTCTGCTGAAGAAGGAAAGAAAGAAAGGGACATGTAGAGCAAGGCAGAGGGATGACCCCATCTGTTCCAGAGAGAGCAAGTGGAGAAAGAGATTGGCTGAGCTTTTGACTTCTGGTTCTGGGTGTTTTATGAGCTACCTGGAATTTCTTTTTAGCTTAAAATGGTTTAAGTGTGTTTCTTTTGCCTGTAACCCAACATTCCCTGACATAAGTATATATTTGCTTAAGAAGCTCTCTTTCTATATATCTCCTGTGAATTCCAACCAAGTTGTCTAAGCACTGGTCTCTGCATAGAATTGTAATGTAAGAAATTAAAATTACTTATTAAAAGTAAATTTGCTTTAGTTTCCTTATGGTCTCTAAATACCAATTAAAATATGCCTTGATTTTAAATTGACACATACTTAGCTTTGAAAAAAGAAACAGTAGCAGAAATCAAATTGTCTACTTATTTTCTGCTTTGCTTCAGAATATGGCTGGTGTTTCCGTTTAACAGACAAGACATACTTTTGAGGTTGGAAGGAAATTGGCATATTCTCCATATTTCTTTGGCCTCTTGTTGTTATTTTGAGCCCAAATTGACTATTCCAGCTTCATCAAGCCCCTTCAAGCATTATACCATTTGCTAACTTTCAAGGAGCTGCAGGTGCAACATTTGAACAGGCCAAGTTCTCAATATTTAAGTAAAAAGTAAAATAAAAAGGCCCACTTGCCAAATTCTAAGGGAGGGGAGAAAACTGTACAGGTGAAGGAAAATACACCTGTTTACGTAGACACAGACCATCCGTATTAGAGAGAACACTAATCAGTATTAGAGGGAGTCTAAGAGCTGTTCACCTGGTGGGATCACAAGGGACAGATGAGTTTTGTCAGATAGGAGTAGTATAGTCCACTATCATTCTTGGGGGAATGTCTTGCTACAGTCAGAGGAAACAAAGAAAATCAGCTATGGTAATTTAGTGTTGACTGAAAAACAATCAACAACTGTTTTATTGTTTAGTAATTACTGTTACTTTCTGGCATCAACCTAATATTTACAGAAATTAGAATGATTTGTAAATATTGGAACTAGTCCTGCTTAAAAAACGTCTAGTATGTCAGTGGCTAGAGGTCAGCTGAATTTCTTTTCTTACTTTACAATTATAAACCATACCACACACTTCTTAACTGATCTATTCATGCTATCAAAGGACATTACAAGATAAAATCAGATGAACTTCAATATTTTTGTCAATTCAGAGAGATATGACAACCCTATAATTACAAGATTTACATATTAGGTTGACAATCTCCTAAAGCATTAGCTGATATAACTTTGGTTTTAAAAAAGCCTCATCAATCTTCATTAGGTCATATTTTCCCATATTTAGAGAAACATGTTAGTATGCTGGATTCAAAAATACTGATTTCACAGACTTCAGTATTCAACAGATTGCAGCTAATCAATCATTTCTAAGATTTTTTTTTTCAATACATGCTAAATGAATGGTTTTGTAAACTGTAGGCCTCACGTAGTGCAATGAATTGGCCCAACCTTCGTCTTGGATTTTCAAAAAGAACATTGGATCAGTCAGGGTTCAGTCAGAGAAACAGAATCAGTAGGAGATATATATTAAAATAAATATTTGCCAGGAATTGGCTTATATGATTGTGGGCCTGGCCGGGCAAGTGTGAAATCTGTAGGTTAGGCCTCTAGGAAGAACAGGATAGAATTCTCGGGCACAGACTGAAGCTGCTGTCCACAGGCAGAATTTCCTTCTCTTCAGGGAAGCCTGGGCTCAGCTTTAAAGACCTTTTAGTTGATTGTATCAGGCCCCTCCTTCCTTAACATCATCTGATAGTGAACTCTTAATCACATCTACAGAATTCCTTCACAGCAACACACAGATTGGCGCTCGACTGAATGCCTGGGGACTGTAGCCTGGCCAGGCTGGCATAGTAAAAGGACCATCACCGATGTCTCTCCTGTGTTCCTCAGTGAGGTACCGAATTTGATTAACTTCTTCATGAATCAGGCATAACAATTCCAAGAGATCAAGTTGAAAGAGATGCCTCTTTTGTTCAACTATCCAGAAAATGTGTGAAAAAGAAATAGTATGGGTGGTAGAGAAAACATTCTCTGAGAAACATGATCCCCACTTCGAAAATAAACATCCCTGCTTTTCCGTTTTTGGTTTGAAAATAATTCTGCCTTTATCTAACAGCAGGCGACTATTATCCTGCAGAAATGTTCCATTTCCTTGACATTATCTTTAAATGATGACCCAAGGATAGACCACAGAATGAGTTCTGAACTACCTACCACTTTCCTCTCTGTGTTCCAGAACCCTTGGAAATTTTACTGGAGTGTGTCAGGGGATTAATGAAAGCATTTTCTATTATATTACATTTAAACACAGAGGGACATGATGGGGGAGTAAACTAGCTCATGATAAATAGTGTGTGCAAAGACTTTAATCTGGATTTAAAAATGGTGGTTTTCTAATTTATCATGGGTTAGTGTTTTATTGGTCAGGAGGGAATATTATACTTTATATACAAAAAGATGGCATTGCTCCCTGGTGCTAATACATTTTATTCACTTCAGACATGCATGCAGCCAAATGATGCAAATGTTTTTGAGTAAATCAGGTCAGCAGATAAAGATGACAACAAGCTAGTGCTCGTTACCATCTTGTGGAACTGGCCTCACTGCCATATAGGAGGTTGTTTAGGTCTGGTTGCTCTGTAGCAACTCCGCCACTTCATGTATTATTTTTCAAATGACTTCAGAGCGTCAAATTTTCATTTTTATTAACGTGAGTGGCTTGACAAATTTGTACACTCCACAGATGTTCTTTCCCTGTTTAGAACAAATATTAGGATTGCATGTTAGGAATTTTCAGTGCGTGTGCATGGCTGGCATCAGATTTCTTATTTTGTTTTGTTTTTTTGTTCTCATTTTTATTCCACAATATAGCCACAAAACCAACAATTTGGAAGAGTTATTAGCTACCATTTATTGAATACCTATTATTTGCCATTTATCATGCTAAGGGCTTTATAATCATGTTTTCTCATGCTTTACAAACATTTCTGCACTGTAATTTTCATTTTAGAGGTGAAAAAACTAAAGTGTAGGGAAGTTAAATACCTGGCTTAAGATGCACATCTTCCTGGCAACGGAGGTTGTATTTCATCTGGTGTCTGCTTCCAGAACCAAATTCTTTACATCCCATCTGTCCATTTAATTTCTTATTTGACAATACGTAAAAAAGTATCGTCCAGGAGAATGGTTATTCCCAGATCATGAAACCTTAAGTCATCTTTTCCTACTACCTCAAATTGTGGCAGGATAGTAAGAAGCTGGGAAAATTCCTACCAGGTGGGTGCTCAGATTAGCTGGGCCCCCTTGTGTGTATCCCAAGGGTATTTTCAATAAAGTGCCTTTCCTTGCTTCCTTAATAAATTTACATCCTTTGCTACAATGCTATTTGTCTTTCACTCATCCAAAAATATTTCTTAGGAGATTGACAAGGGCCGAGGAGGGTACAGCCCTCTCCTTCTGACTCAGGGGGCTGTCTGTTAACAAAATAACTATCTTCATACAACTTAGGTGGAAATATCAAGAACAGTTAGAATCACCATGAGCCTCTGTAAGTTTGACTCTATATTTTGAAATATAGTATTGGTATGGAGGATTTCATTTAAATTATGTGAAATTCACTTTTATACTATATTTAAAATCAAATGCATTTAAAATCAACTTATATCTAAGCAAATTAATTGTGCAATTAAGACTGCAGGACAAATGTTTAGGTTATTTTGTAGGACTGCTGATTTTAAGCACTTTAGAAGTACCATTAACATAACAGCTGTGCTCCTTTGAAAGTGGCCTACTTACTAGCCACCATTAGGCCTATCATCGAAGAATTCTGCTCCACAATTTGTTAACGTTTTTCAAGTTACTGTATTTACCTAAAAGTCAGTAAACTGCACTCTGAAAATATTATACAAGTGCCGTGGTTTCATACTAATCATGGTTATTGTTTCCTCCCAGGAGGTTCTAATCAGTGACTTTTTTCTATATATAAATTACTTAGGACATATACAGAAGAGGTTTTTTTTTCCACCTAAAAAAAATCTTATTCAGGTATCTAGGCAGAAATAAAGTCTTGGACTACACTCAGCAATGACCATTGGACAGATATTTTGATTAATTTCACTTAGTGACACAAGGATTTCTGGATAATAGCCCCAGAAGCCCCAGGACTATTTAAAGGCATCATAATCCAGTCAGTGGTTGTTACTTTGGGGTATTGTCATTGCCCTCATGAAACCAAGAGCCTGGAGTCCTATAGGATTATAGTGGGACAGCTCACATCCATCTCAAAAGTCTGCATTAACATTAAAAAAACACACATAGTGTTTCCATTTCTTCAGATAAATGCCCTGAAGTGGAATTGCTGGGTCATGGGAAATACATAAATAAATATTTAACTTAAAAGTGTAATTGATACATAAGAACCCTCTTGCTTTAACCCCAATTTTCATAATATGTCTCCAAATCCTGTCTTGCCGCTTCAAAACTGGTATACATTTCATCACATGGTCCCGGAAAGGAAAGAAGCAGAAAGAGAAATGTTATCAGAGAATAATAGTAAGAAAACATCCCCGTAAGTTAGGTAATATTTGTTCTCAGAAGGCACATTTTATTCTTTATATAATCTTTGAAAATTTACCCACAGGCAGGGAAGAGCATCTCAGTTACAAAGGCATATTTTGGGACCTTCCTCCTGCCCAGATCTCCTCCAACATTGTATATATATTCTATATATTAACTTGTGAAAAGATGAAAATAACTTTATGACAATAGAGCAGGGCAGTAGCCCAGTTTAACAAGCAGGGGAAACACAAGGTTCATAATACTGCTTAATGTAAGTTATCAGGGAGATAAAACAGTACCTGGTCAGAAGAACTTGGAAAGAGAAATTTGACCAGAGGGTATTTAATGCCCTGTTGGCACAGATGTCAGAATAGCTACATAATTCTACATTATTTTTCTCTAATAGAATAAACTTTCCATTCTCTCCCAAACTAGCATTTTTATGTAGCTATTTCCGGAAGCACCTAGATTTTCACGATACTTCTATGTATTCCGTGGGACATTTAGTCTATAATCACACCCTGCTCTGAACCACTCCAATGAGATGGAAGGCAAGTTGCTCTCTTGCGCTGTAACTTCTGTGTTTTTTGCTGACTGCTCTTGCCATCGAGTATCTCAACCTCATTTCCTAAGTAAATAACTTTGGACTTGTTACTGCTAATTATCTCTCTGCAGCTATTAAGTATCCATATTGTGGATTGGTTTTTGACATGAGAGTTTAGTTGGGTTTCCTTTTATGTTTCAGAAATATGTCACGGGAAGATTAGCTCAGAGAAAATACCTGTCACGAGCGACAGAGAAGATGGATGAGTGTGTACATTGACTAGAAACGTCTCAGCTGTAGAATTGTCTTTAAAAGATGAAATCAGATTACCTGTTTATCAGCGTGAACAATTTTGCTTAAAGCCCATAAAACAACAAAAATATTTTAGTCAGTGAGCTGATTTTTAAAGAAGAAATCACATCAATTAACTTTCCCCCCATTTATTTTTTATGGAAGGGCTAAAATTAAAGAAACTGACAGTATCCAGTATTGGCAAGGAGATGAAACAATCAGATGAAACCCTGCTTGTGGGAATATAAAATAGTACAGCCACTTTTCAAAACAGTTTGGCGGTTTCTCATAAAGTTAAATGTATAAGTACCATGTGAGCCATATAATCTCATGTTCCTAGGTATTTCAGAAGAGAAATGAAAACATGTTGACGTAGAAACTTGTGTTCAAATGTTTATAGCAGCTTTATTCGTAATAGCCCAGACTAGAAAGAATCCAAATATCCATCAACAGGTGAAGAATGGTATTTCCTTATAATGTAACACTACTCGTTAATAAAAGCAAACTCCTGATACACACAGCAGGATGGATCTCAAAATCATTGTGCTAAAGGAAAGAAGTTAGACGCAAAAAGTACTTACTATGTGATTCCATTTATATGATATTCTAGGATAAACCTAATCACAGAACGCAGCCAGAACTTTTCTGAGTCTGTGTGTGTGTGTGTGTGTGTGTGTGAGTGTGTGTGTTGGGCGAGGTGGGAGGGATAGACTGGGGAGGGACAAAAGGAAACTCTTCAGGCTTATAGAAATATTCTATAGCTCAGTTGTGGTGGCTACATATTTATCAAAACCCATTGTACTGTACACTTAAAACTGGTACATTTTATTTTATGCAATTGTATTAGTTTCTTAGGGCCGCCGTTACAAAGCACCACAAACTGGGTGGCTTACAACAACAGAAATTTATTCTCTCACAGTTCTGGAGGCCAGAAGTCCTAAACCAGGGTGTTGGTGCCACCCTGTTTCCTCTGAAGTCTCTACAGAAAATTTTTCCTTGGCTCTTCCTAGCTTCTAGTGTTTGTGGGCAACTCATGGGCTTCCTTGGCTGTGGCAACATTATTCCAGGCTACCTCCAAAGTCACATGGCCTTTTCCTCTGTGTCCAAATTTCCCTCGTTTTAAAAGGACACCAGCTTTTAGGGCTTGGGACCCACCTCATTTTAACTTGATTATACCTGCAAATACCCTAGTTTCAAAAAAGTCATATTTTGAGTTGCTAGGTAGATGTGAATTTGGGGGGATACTATTTTTGGGACATTTTCAATCTAGTACAGCAATATACCTCATCAAAGCTGATTAAAAATAAGTAGGGAAAAGAGATAACTTCTTTATATCTATTAGTACTTTTGGAAAGGTCAATATATATGTTCAAAATATATCACCCCAGAATTCTAGACACCACTCTGTGCACATACCAGCTTCCACAATGGAGAAATTTTTTCTTCTTAAGGCATTAGTGTCAATTTTCACAGGAATATCATATTTGGATCCTTGAATTATTAATTACTCTGCCCAATTTTGTTATTAACAAAAATCATATTTAATAATAGCCACCGGGTTACTGAAAGCCCGATAGCTTCGGGTTCAAATCTGCCTTAGTTCTGTGAATGGCCACTCTGACTTGTCCACAGCAGACCTCCGGATCACATCCCAACCCACAGTGCAAATATGGTCAGTCATTGGGAGACCTAACAGCCTTTTCTTCAGCTGAGGGACATTAGGGAGAGACAGCCAAGGAAAGGTCAAGTAGGGCCACAGCAACAAAGTTAATGGGGAATTTGATGGAGCCCCATGGTGTCTTGCTCTGCTTCTTGGCACTGGCTCAGCCCTCTCCCTCTCCACACCATCTCTGTGACCCCATAGAGAAGTTCTGCCCTAGTAATTTGGCACACGTCCACCTAACAGACGGCATGCGGCTGGAGCACAGTCGTTCAAATCCCAGGGTGCGGTTACTTGTGCCATGGGCCAGTAGGGGGCTGATAAAGCTGGCAGGTCACAGTGAGCCAGCTCCTGCGAGGAGCATGGTTGAAGTGGCTTTAATGACTTCCTTTCACTTAAGTGAGAGACGGAAGACAGATCTATGATAAGCACCACACCAACCATGTGTATAGCATTTTTATAGCTTAGAAAATGCTACACATACTTTGTATTTTTAAAAAAGAGATTCTTGCAATAAACTCATGAGGTGAGCAGGGGTTATTGGCCACATTTTGTGGAGAAGGGCAGGGCATGAAGTGACTTGCCCAAACTATTGATGAAACATCTGGGACTCCAACGAATGCTCCTGACATGCCTGTTGCTGCTCTTATTGCTATGGCCAAGCTTATGACAGTCTTCCTAGGGCCTCATCGGCTGCCTCACACGGAGGAGCTGCTCAAGAAATATTTCAGTGAGTAAATGAGCTGTCTGCAATGTTCATAATATTTTATGTCCATCTCTAACAAAACAGCACTCTGATATAGGACACTCTGAATAGAGAGATAAGCCAAGCTTTATTTGTAAGTGTCATAGAGATGAGGCTCACCTTGGAGGTTCAGCAAATGCTTGATAAATGAATGAATATACATTTGTCAAGTACCCATCTCTTAGAAAAATACATTTAAAGGATTAAGAATATATAAACAATGTTGTCCCCTATGTGCTGTCATGCTCTCCTCTAGGGCCAAATCTAAACACAGGCCTGAAGATTTGCCGAATTGGTAAATTCTGACATGCTTCAGTGTTTCTTTCCTCTCACGTGTGAGAGAAAGCTAGGTTTAACACAGGACCAATTTGACAGGTTTCAGCTTACAAATAACACGTCTCTGCAAAGCCCTCTTTACTCTGTAAGTCTGGGCCTCAACCCAGTAAACAGAAGCTCCATGCATTCAGGACAGCGTCTGTCTCAGGTGATCAAGCATTCCCAGAGCACATAGGAGATAATCATGAATAAATCTCAAAAGGATGCTAATATGTGAAACTGCTCATGCGATTGGAATCGTGAGTCCAGCGCATTTGGCAGTGGCCCACGTGCAATTATTGGAGAGTTCCAAAATCAAACTGTTCCTCTACTGGCATTTACCATTCAAATATTGAAGAATTCATAAACACAAAGCATCAATAAATTTTTGTATTTTGCTTGGTAGAGGATGCTAATTTTGAATGGGATCTGGAAGCTTTTAGCACTCTGGGAAATGCCAATGACTAAAACAGGGAAATTTACTAGAAAAACTAAAAGGACATTTTCAGGACAAATCTCTCTGGATGTTTAAGACTCTTCCGTCACTTAATGCAAAAATAAAAATAAAAATTCTGCATAGAAACATTTAGAATTTTTGGCATAAGTGTCCCCAAATTTTTAAATAGAAACAACTTTCCAATCATTGTGTGCCAGCTACTGCCAAATGTTCAGACTTAAATATTTTCCACGTGTTTTTTATATTACATGTATGGTTTCATACACTTAAATATATATTTTTACAATTTTTTCTTTATTTTCACAATTTGTTTTGGCATTTATGATATAAATTAGACCTTAATACATAAAATGTTGAAGTTGACAATGTTGAGACTTTTTTCTACTCCAGAATATTTTCTTCTAGAAAAAGCAAGTTGTAGGCCACTTCTCCCCCTCCGTGCACACTCCTCTTCCTTCCTCTCTCCCAGGAACCCCACTCCCCCCTGTGCTGCTTTGGCGGCAGCTGTCTAGCACAGGCCTTCTTCCTAGGCACAGATGTGGTCCCTTGGCCGAGTGGGCTCATCATTTACTCCGTCCACCCGCCTGCAGTGGTTGGTCCACGAAAAGGCACTGAGCTCGAAGAAGGTCAAAGAGCTCTCCGCAGGGATTGCATTCGCTAGAGCTCGTGCTGTGCCAGGGGGTACAACCAACACCAGCTGCACACATGTTCCAGTCTTGCTGGAGCAGCTAATCTGAGGGAGTGCTTTTGTACCAGTGTCCCTGATTTGTATATGTGTTTTCTAATGTTTTTGAATCATTGGATCACGTGAACCAATACATTTCCCATTAGTGCTCAAGTTCAGTTTTGATCCCTAGAAACTGAAGAGACCCCCGTTGGAGTGTTCGAAATCTTGAAGTTCAAATCAAGTATCATTGGATATTCTTGAAGGCTGGTCTAGAAGAGTTTGGGGTCACCTCTAATTTATCCTTTCTATTGCCCTTTAAATCTCATGTTTTGAGGATCAGAGTTTACTTTTCTGTTTTCTTGACTTGTGCATTGCCTGCATATTTTGGACAATAAAATTATGTTGTGTGATTCCACACTGAGATATAGTATTTGTCAGTAGCAGAAGGAGCAAATCTGAAAGATGTTTAAAAGTGTGGAATGGCTGCTCTGTGCCACAGACACTTTTTATAGATCCAAAGTTCAAAAGGAGCTGCAAATTGGTATCATGTTCCAACTGTTTTACATAAAGAAACTGATGGTCAGGGGCCCTATTTTTTAGTGGCTTAAACTCTGAAGTTCATCTGTGTTCAAAGTAATTACTCGAAATAGTCTCTCTAATTCACTCTTTCATCTAGTATTAACACTAAAATATAAGCCAGAGAGGGAGGAAAATTATGTAACTGGGGCATTCTGCATATCCATATATATGTATATGTATATGTATTTATGTATATGTATAAATGCTTATAGTTCATATTTGTAGCATAATCTTAGTTACTATTCTTTAACATTTATAAATAATTATATATTTACATAAAGAGGCCTTTGTAGAAAGGATCAACATAAGGTGTTCTCCTATATGAGACAGCTTGAGGTGATTTCCAAAACCCTCTGTTTTTATTCTGGATCTGATTTTGTTATGACTTGAAAACATTAATTGATAATTAGCCTTCCTCAACGTGTGCAAATTAATATTCCCTTAGTGTTTGACGTGTGTCCGTAGGTGCAAAATAGACTCCAAGAGCAAGGAGCAGATTGGACAGCAGCCATTTCTAAGAGAAGGTAGAACAATAGAGAACAGTAATGTACATCAGTATATAGAATAATAACAGACAGTAATAGCGACTGATCTTTCTCAGGACTCAACTTCTGAGAAAAGTACTCTGATACATTTACATTTCTGAAATGCAATTACAGGTAAAGAAGTTGCAGAAATCAAATTGGCTCCTTTTGGGTTGTTATATAAACATATAATTTTGGAGTCTAATACATCTTTTGGGATCAAAAGAGTAATTAAGAAACCATTTATCTACAAGAAATATCAGCAAGAAAGCACTGAATCCAGATGGTTATATAGTTTCATTTTAGGAAATATTCAGTGTTAAAATATATCCAATTTTAAATGAGCTGCAAATAGGCAGTAAAGCTATTTCATCTTAATTTAGTAGACATTTTCCTTCTTGAAACAGAAGCAAAAACTCCAAGATATAAATTTCTAAAAAGCTCACTTTTTAATTTAACAGGAATCAAGTAAGCTCTACAAAAAATATACGATTTTAAAAAAAAAATTAAATAAAAGAATTATGTACAATGAGAAGACTCCCTTTTCCCTCCTCCCGAATTGGATAAGCCTATTTGTCCAAGAATTCAGTTGACCCTTGAATCATGCCTGGGTAATGCCAACCCCTTTGCAATAAAAAACCCGTGTGTAACTTTTGGCTCCCCAAAAACTTTACAGCTGTCCTTTGGTATGTGCAGGGGATTAGTTCCAGGCCTCTCAGTGGATAACAAAATTGGTGAATGTGCAGACCCCTTATGTAAAATGGCATAAAACAATGCGTACAGTTGGCCCTCGCACCTGCAGACTTCCAACCACAGATCAAAAACACTGTTTTCCATCCTTGGTTGAATCACCATATGTGAAACCTGGGGAAGTTGAATAGCAACTATATATTTATTGAAAAACTTCACCTATTAAGTGGACCCACACAGCTCAAACCATGTTCAAGGGTCAACTATATAAGAAAATGTATCTAATTGAGACATAAAGATGATATGAATAATACTGATAGTTTTGCAAAACAATCTGGATGTATAGGTTTAGAAAGCAGTGCCTTAGCGATCAGTATCTGCCACAATAAGAAAAAACTTTCCAATGATATTGCCTTGACACTTTCTTAAAGCATTTTATTTGTATAAACATTTTTCATAGTTCGTTTATATGAACTTTTAATTTTACCTAGAGGAGTCTAGTGTATATCTGTTATTTTTGCCACCCAGCAGCCATTTCTCCTGCCTTCTTATAATGATCCCCACAGTAATCTCACCTCTCCTACTCTCCTCCCATGGGCTTCAAGACAATTGACAACACTCCAGAGCTTCAGAGGAAGAGTAGGTGAGTGAGACTAAGAAAATAGCAAAGTCCTAGCTGAATAATGGCCTCCTAAGATGTCCATGTCCTAACCCATGGAACCTGTGAATATGTTGTTATCTTACACGGATTTAAAAAAAAAAAAAAAAAAAAAAAAGGCTGTGTAAATGTAGTTAAGGATCTTGAGAAAGGGAGATCATCCTGGATTATCCAGGTGGGCCCAATGTAATCACATGAGTCTTAATGAGAGGGCGGAAGTCAAGGTCAGGAGAAGGCCATTGGAAACAAAGAATGCAGCCCTTGACTTTAGCTCACTGGGGTTGATTTCAGACTTCCAAAGCTGTAAAATAATGAACTTGTGTTGCTTAAAAAAAGAAAGAAAGAAATAGCAAATACCAAACACTTGAGTACAGTGATTGGTTCAGGGATGGACCCATGATCAACATCTGGCCAACCAGGGCCAAGGAGAGTCAATTCCAGAACTATCAGTTGCATTATCCAAGAAGCAGTTTTCTCTCATTGGAGCCCCCAGGTTGAATCCGAGAATAAAGATGTGTGTACAGTTAGTCTACCCTAAGTTGTTCAGGTACCTGAGCCAATATAGTTTCTTTCTTAAAAAAGTTAGGAATTCAAATTAGATTTTCTATTGAGTGCAGCAGACAGAGATCTTATTAATACTTGACATGAGAATAAAATGAACTGGAAAACTTGTTAAAATTACAAATTCTCAGACCCTACCCTTGACCAACTGACTCAGTAGCTTTGGAATATAGGCCCAGGATTTGGTACTTTAGCAAGAGTTCCAGTTAGATTTTATATTCACTAAAGTTTGAGAAACACACTCTCAGGGGATTCCTTAGAACTAACCCGTGAATGTTATTTAATTTAGTGATAAAAAGCACATATTTTCAAGCTGACAGAAGTAGGTGCAAGGCCCAGCTTTACACTGGCTAACAAGGTACATAATTACCCTAGTTTCAGTGTCCTCATCAATAAAGTAGCAATTACAGTGTTTCATACATCAGAGTGTTGTTTCGTGTAATAAATGCAATTTAACACACATGTTGCACATATTGACTATTTAATTTCATTAGTGTTTAATATGTTATTGATGTTATCAGAGTAAGGCAAACTTTTGTGATACGTTGGGAAAATAGCTCTAATTGAGGAAACTTGAGTAAGACCTTCGCTGTTGAAAGCAAATCAGATAGAATTGAACAATGGGCTATACTCAACATAGTTAAATATATTAATTATACTATCTTAACCAAATATTTGACTCTTTATATGGTACTTTACATTTCAAAGTTGACGTGGCAGCAAATTAAATTAAATTCACTCATTCATTCAATAAATTCATTTGTTCTTTCAGTCAGTCTGACCTCCAAGTGTAAAGTCAAATTGAAAAGGCCTTTGGGAAGCAAAGTACATTTGAGAAAGCCAGAAATTTAGTTTGAAATGGAGAAAAGCCAAAACAAAAGGATTATTGTCCATTGTGGCTTATTAGAATTCTTGGAAAGAAACATCTCAGAAGGCTGGGTGTTGCTACAGAGAAAAATGGCGTATTAATGTGCTAGGCAGAGAAGGTACTGGAAGTAATACCTGCATTTAACAATTAAGGGATCCAGTTCCCAACATGCTCTTGGTGGGACATTTGGGAGGTGTCTGAATTGAGAGTCATTGAGTCTGCCATGGGCAGGGGGAAGGTGACTCTCAAATAGAGGTTCTGTAGTGGACAGCCTAGTTGGGGACCATGTGAAAGACAAGGCTGAGACTCAGAGATTTAAAAGTGCCCCAAAGAGTTTAGATTGCGTCGAGTCAGTGAGGGGATTTATGGGATCCTACTGTGCTGAGAGAAAAGACCCTCTGTGTCCCCAGATTCAAACTTTGGCACTAAAGGCCAACAGTTCCCAGTAATGAGATGGAATAAAGACTAACTTATCTGAAGTAGTGAGGATCCATATTTGGACAAGCACACCATGAGAACAAACATGCTTCCCCAGAAGTCACCTTGAGAAGGATTGGCCATGGAATAGCCTTTGCAAAGAGAAATGAAGCTGTGGCAGGGAGTCAGAACTTTGAATTTCATGTCTTTTTCCATAAAAACTGTTCAACGGAAAGAGGTTGCTTTAACTGAAAAACCAACAACAGACTCCTTTCATTGACAAGATTAAGAGTGATCTCACTAATCAATAAGAATTGGGATCCATGAGTAAAATACAAGCAAGTATACACAATAAAGAGCGCTACATGATTTTGCACGCTGAGATAGTGTGCACATTTTTTTAAAATCTAGATGTACATAAACTGGATTTTTTTGGTGTGTATGTGCCCTGGAATGATTCCCATTTCCTTGGGAATCCAAACCTCGGTAAAATGCACTGTAAAATTCAGCACCATCGACCCATTCTAACTCTCTAATCTCTTCATTCCATTCTTCCCTCTTGCTCAATGAAGTGCAGCTATACTAACTACCTATTACTTGGCTAAGTCAAGCCTTTTTCCAACCTGGGTCTTTGCTCAGCTTTCCCTCCTAGAATGTTCTATGTTCCCAACATTCACAAAGATGACTCCTGTGTTTCCTGTGGTTTCAGTTTAAATGTTACCCCCAAGAAAAAGTCTTTCCTTATGTAAAATAAGTAACACTAATCTTCAATAATTGTGAATCTTTAAAAATATAAAAATTCTATATCACAGTCTTAATTTATAACACTCATTCCAATTATAATTATTACACCAATCTGCTCTTTGTTTGTCTTCCCAAGTAAATTATAAACTCAGTGAGGGTGGAGCTCATATTCATATTGACCACTGTTGTTTTTCCAGCACCAGCTCAGTCACTGGTACATAGTAAATATCCAGCAGACACTTTTGTGTGAAAGAATAAAACTTCCATATTCAATGGTCCCTTATTAGTAACAGATTTAGATTAAATATCTTAGATCACTATTACGTAACTTCCATTGACTTCATAAATGTACTTCCTACTTTTTTCTCATAAACTAAATACTCCAAGAAAACCTGAAATACTTCTTAGTTCCGATTTACATTCTGTAAAGTCTTACCTTTGTATGATTTTGCTCATATAAGTTCTCTTATTTAAATAGCCCTTTTCTCTCTCTAAAGATTTTAGTCTCATTTATTATTTAAAACGCTACCCACATACCACCTTCCCTACGATGATCCTATAACCTTAGTTTGAAGCTCTGTGTTCTAATGGAATTTGTTTTGCCTGTGAAAAGGTATCAGTCTCATTTGAACTAAACTCCCATATATATCCATATAAGTATATAGCTATGCATATTTTTTTCTGTTGCTGTATAAGATGTACAGATTTATCCATTGGTTTGTTGGTACCCTTAGCACTATGCCTTACATGGGAATAAAAGATATTAAATAAATACTGGTTGTATATACCAAGGAAAGGAAAAAATGTTTTATAATAACACAATCGTTTAGAAAACTTTTTTCTACATCTACATGCATGCTACAAATTATACCTATGAAGTTAGAACCACAACCAAACTACAAATTTGCTAAATTCCCATCCATATTTAAAAATATATATATATATATAAAGGTTTGCAAATGTAAATCAAGGGGAAAGACTGAGCGTAGAGACAGAAACAACAGTAGTAGTATTAGGCTTTTGCCAAGTACTAGACATTGTCCTAGGAGATATCTATATATCTATATAGATATATAGATATATAGATACAGATATAGATCTATAGATCTATATCTATATATATATTTGTGTGTGTGTATATATATGTATATATATGGTATAATTTAAATTTAAGCCCACAGTATACCTATGAAGCAAATGTTATAGGTAATTTTTTGAAACATCCTATTTAGGGGAAGAAATAGTTACAATTCATGACAAATAAGGAGTCATGTCTTTGAAATTTAAATGCTACCATTGTTAAGATCTTTTCTCACCAAAGAACAGTTTTTGCTTGATTAAAAAGAAAAGAAAAGAAGCTGAGGGAATCCATCACATATTCAAAGAATAGTAGAAGAATTAAATCCTCAAGAAATATTAAGAAGGTGAGAAATTGTTCTACTGAGGGGTATTTTGTCAAACTCACATAAAGAATCAGAATAGAAATTAGCAAAGACAGGGACATTAAAGAACTGTCAGTAATTTATGAAGAAGAATGTTAATTAAAACCTGAGAGGAATCTGGGAAAAATAACCTCTGTTATTTATTCCAAGAAGTCTTTTGAACTGCTAATGAGAACATTTGGAGTATCTCAGGAATAATTGCCTCAGTATTTATTGTGTCAAATTATGAGTTCTAAAGTTAAGGCAAAGGAGAGAAATTAGTCACAAATGGAAGCAAAAAGAATATAGCAATATGGAAATAAGAAATTGATAAATAAAAGGTATGTCAGGCTTACATTTAGGTAAGTAAAAAGTAGGATGAAACATTGACTTAGGTAAATAAAAAATAGAATAAAACTTAGGTGCTTTAAAAAAAAATCTAGGATTCAGCAATTACCACTCCATCGGGAAAGCTGCCCCTAACAGTCCATCCAGATTCTTATTATTATGTCTATGGACTCAGGAAAAATACACTATAAGTGGAAAGGGGATGGGAAGGGAGGAAAAGGGAGGAAATAAAGCATTATTACTGGAAAGCAGGGCCTCTCCGCAGAATTCAGAAAAAGTTTTACTATAAGGCCAATAGGAGCTTAAGGAGACACAATAGACGGACAGTCCTCACTATCATTGCCAGTGATCCTATGCCAAACTCCTCAGCACGCAAGTAGAAGGTTTATGCCAACCCAGAGCCTGGCCACCCGCCCTGGCCGCCTGGGGGCGCGGGCACAGCCTGCTGCTCGCTGGTTCACCAGGAGCTGCCCGCAGGCAGGGCGGGAGGAGCCTTTTGGGCATCTCCCCGGCCTCCCGGCACTGCAGGCAGCGGCAGAGAGGGGGCTGGGCGGCCCCGTATTCCTGAGCTCTGCTCTTTCTCACAGGCAGTGCTGCCTCGGTTTTCCAACGTCTCCTTTGACAAACATTTTGGTTACAAACGCCTGAACCCGGGAGGAAATGCTCCGGGTTTCGAACCCGCCTCGGAAGGCGAACCTGCCGCGGCTCCCCCGAGGGCAGGACCCTGAGGCCCAGCTGTGGCTGCGGAGCCCTTGGCCTCCCACCGTTTCAGAGCCCGGCCGGTCTTCCCAAAGGATGACATTCGCAAACCGAGGGACCGCTGGACTTCACTCAGCAACCCGAGCCAGGTAGAGGAAAGGGAGGCATCAGACCGGCTTAGCAGTGACAGTGGGGAGAGCCAGTGAGACGGGAGGGACCCTGCCTGGCCGGCGCAGGGTGACTAACTGCGCTGCTGTGTCTCGGGCAAACGTCTGCCGGACACAAGGGCCGGGAGCAAGTCCAATGCACCAGGGGCCACACATTGATCCCAGCTGATCTTCCATTTCTGAGTAAAAGTGTAAGCTAAAAATGCCTAAATACAAAATAAAGATAAGAACAGGCTAAAGTCATGAGATGCAACAGGCTTATAGGACAATTCTTTTACAAAACCAAAAGGAAGTTATTGTATAGAAAACTAGCATTTTAAAATGTATAAATTACTATCAACTCTATGAAAAAGAATCGTAATATAACGAAGGGAACAGTATGGTCTAGAAATACAACATAATGAAATGAAGGAGGTGGGTAAGAAAAGGAAGAATTGCAAGAAAATTGAAAATGCCAATGCAAGGTTAAAAAGATTGTTGGAAGCAGTTAGAAGACTGAACTTTGCAAAAAGTAGAAGCAGTAATATGGATGACCAACCCAAGAGGACGCAAAGAATATTTAGAAGAAAAGAGGAATCGCCCTGGCCGGTTTGGTTCAGTGGTTAGAGAGCCAGCCCATGTACTGAAGGGTCCCGGGTTCAACTCCCCATCAAGGAAACACACCTGGGTTGCAAGTTCGATCCCCGTTAAGGCGCATGCCGGAGGCAACCAATCAAGGTGTCTCTCACATCAATGTTTCTCTCTCTCTCTCTGTCTCTGTCTCTCTCCCTTCTTCCCTTCCACTCTAAAAATCAACAGAAAAAATATCCTTGGGTGAAGGTTAACAACAACAAAACAGTAATCAATGAAAAAAAATTAACAATAGAATGGAAATCAGGAAGTATTTTTTAGCAGTTTAAAACAACCATTTTGTTCAGGTTGCTGACAGCATGGGTCAGAATGTCACCTAGAATGGGGGTGATTTGTCTGCCTGTGTCTGGAGTCTCAGCTGGGCGGGCTTGAAGGCTCCTGATGATTGGCAGCTGCGGCTGGAAACGCCGAGTTCCAGTCACCCACCGGCCTACTTCAGGGTTGCGATGACCCAAAGGCTGGGATTGTCAACCAGAGGGCATGCTAAGGGCCTTGCTGCGTGGTTCTTCTCAACACTTAGTTATAGTTCTGTTCATCTAGTCTTCAGGTGGTTCTCAAGGGTGATTGTTCTATAATTTAGGTGCAATTTTGTGCCGTCTTAGGAGGAGACAAGCACAATGTTTACTTCAATCAGGAAGTATTTTTAAGAATTATAGATGAACCTTTAAAACACATTAAAAAAATGGAACAGATGCGTTATCAATGAATTAGAGAAAGTTTCCATGAAATAAGCAATGTCAGCCTTTCTGTATTTCAGCTCTGGGTAAATTTCTCTGACTGTCCACTTCCTTTCAGATCACTTAAATACCTGTGTGCATATTAATACAATCTATTGTCTGTCTTTATTAAAGCATCATAGGGTATTTAAGGTAGAGGGTATATTATTCTTCAACCACTTCAAATTCCTTCCTATAAAAATTTTTACAATGGAGAGAGTTGTTAATCCCTTCAGCTACTCTTCTCTGGGTCAGACACTGGTAATCCATTTTATTTTTCTTCTAATAACCAGGCTTCCATGGAGATAATCACAAAATTCTTTTGTAAGAAATGATTATATAAATTGAATATGGTAATTATAATACAGGGTGTCCCAAAAAATGTACACACACTTTTTTTTTTTTTGATAGCTCAATTGATGTTTCTTTCTTTTCAGATTTAACCCATTGAAATGAATAATTATTCAAAGTGTGTATACATTTTTGGGGAGGACATCCTGTATGTGTGAGATAAGATAGACTGTGGTAAATATGTTGCTTGTATTTCTTGCATATCGATCTCCTTTAATATTTTGGTGTTAACATTTATATTTCAGGAGTCAGAATAAAAACACTGGCATTTATAGAAGTTGGCTCTTGTATATCCTTTTTTGGAAATTTTTTAAAAATTGCAGTAAAACATAGATAACATAAAATTTACCATTTTAATCATCTTTAAGTGTATGGTACAGTTCAGTAGCATGAAGTACATTCATATTGTTGGACTACCATCACCACCATCCATGTCCAGAACTTTTTTCATCTTTCAAAACTGAAACATAACTACTAAGCAATTACTCTCCATACCCTTATTTTCCTGGCAACTACCATTCTACTTTTTGTGTTTAAAATTTGCCTACTTTTGGTACCTCATCTGAGTGGAATCATACATTATTTGTTCTTTTGTGATGGGCTTATTTCATTTAGCATAATGTCTTCAAAATCCGTCCATGGTGTAGCATGTGTCAGAATTTCATTACCCTTTAAGACGGAGACCACATTTTGCTTATTCATGCATCCATCTGTTGTGGTTGGTGGGAAGTGCAGGTGTTAGACCCGTGGGGTCAGGCAGGACCTGGGTTCAGCCACCTCGGTATTTGGGTTCTGGCTAGGAAAGAATTCAGAGCCAAGACTCAAACTATAAGAGAACATTTATTTAGAAAATCACAGAGAGAGAAGAAGCAATTTGTAGAAGAAATGGGCTGAGGAAACAAGTTATGGAGGCAAAGGAAGGGCCCTTGGAGCTTGGGGGTAAGGAAGGTAAAGGTGATGCACTTTGGGGAATTGGGGCGGGGGGGACAGGGAAAGGGAAAGGTATCAGAGTGCTCCTGGAAGGGAGAGCATGCTGGGTGTCTGTCCTAAGGGTTTTGCAAGTGGAGATTTTAGGGGAGGTCCCAGGGGAAGATCTCAAAAGAATGAATATTCAGCAGCTTTCCATGTGTGTCCTTTCAGGGTCGTCGTCTCTGCTGATTGGTTGGCACCAGGGCAGGGGGTCCTTAGTCAGTGCAGCTGGTCCTGAGGCAGCTGTGGCATTTCTTGTCTGGTTTTGCTGCTTTTCTGGGCCTGGAGCTGAAATACAACTGAAGCCTAGATGTTATCTCTAGGGAGGAAAGGTCAAGGGGTCTAGAGCACCTGACCATTGATATGCTAAAGGAGGTAAAGTCTCCCTGGGGACAAGTCCCCACCCTACAGTTGTCCTTTGCTAGGCACCCAAGGTTTTCTGCCCTGGTGGCCTTCTGTACCTGGCCCATTATCCTTGCTCTGCTCATGTCTGTCTAACTGCCTACTACACATCCATGGACAATTGGGCTGTTTCCACCTTTTGGCTATTGTAAATAATGCTGCTATAAACATTGGTGTATTCATATCTCGTCAAGACCCTGCTTTCAAGTCTTTTGGATATATGCCTAGAAGTGTAATTGCTGGATCTTATGGTAATTATGTTTAATTTTTTGAGAAATCGCCATAGTGTTTTCCAGGGGCTGTACTAGTTTCCATTGCCACTAGCAGTGCACGAGGTCCTTGGTAATCGTAAACACCTTTTTTCCCTCTCGATGAAATGATTATGCGTTGAAGATGGAAAAGTAAGATGACCTTTAAAGCCCCACCTGTGAGGCATTGCCTTGAAGGAATAACTTATTGAATAGTCCTCTGCTTGACCAAAATAGTAACACTTTTATTAATACCTGACTTTATCTTAAAAGATTACATGCCCAACTTAATCTCTCAATGATTGTAGCAATATATTGTTCAATGCATATGTGTCCCCATGCTCTGCTATCAACACTGTAAGAATGCAATATCTGGAGGTTAGAGAGAGTATTACATTTATTTGGTGTTGGTGTATTGAAATGGGAACAAAAAAGAAGAGTCTTGTCTTGGGTTAATTCCTCCAAATCAGACCCTGACATGAAGATCTGTGTAAAGGTGATTTGGTACAAAGTGCTCCCAGGAGAATCCATTAGGGAAATGGGGGACAAGGGAAAGAAAAAGGGGGAGAGCCAAACAAGGGTGCAGATATCTAAGGTGCAGTATCGTGGAGCAATATCATTCCAAGGAGAGTCACTTTGGCTCAGCCCTGGGGAAATCTAGAGGTAATGTTATCAGCAAGAGCACAAGATCTTGGTTCTTCTCGAAGGAAAAACTTCAATTAAGAGACAAAATGCAGCAAAGGGAGCAAGAGTTTATTGGCTGCAGCAAAAACACACTTAGGACAGGGAAAAAAGGAAGGACAGAAGCTACAGGAGAGCCTGGGCGGGGCTGCTCTGGCTCACTGGGAAGTCAGAGAAAAGGGGGCCTTGGAAAAGGTTCAGGGGGTTAGCCCGGGACGAGCTGCGATTGCACACTGCTCCCCTGGTTGCAAGTCTCGTGGGGTCCCTTAGAGTTTAGGGGATACATGCCTGTGGGGGAAGGTGACGGGGAAGGGAATGGCAGGGGCGTGCTCCCCTGCGGGAGAGCGCTTGCTGCATCCTTTGTGTTGAGGGTATTCATCTTTTTCTTGCAGGTGGTAATCTTAGTGGAGGTTTCAGGGGTGTGTCTCAATAGAATACAGTGGTCCCTCGGTTTTCTAATGTCATCTGTTCCAGGAGACCATTCGAGTTCTGAAACGTTCGAAAACCGAGGGGTCGACAGCCGACAACTGGGCCTCAGGATCTTGCCCTCAGTGGAAGCCGCATGGCACATTCGACTTCTGAGGGGGGTTTGAAAACCGAAGCACTTCCTTCCGGGTTTCTGGTGTTTGTAACCGAAATGCTTGTCAACAGAGACGTTCAGAAACCAAAGTACCACTGTATTCATCCGCTTTCCAGGGTGCTCTTTCAGTCATGGTTGGTGCCAGGGCAGGGGGTCATTAGTCAGTGCAGCTGGTCCTGAGGCAGCCACAGCCTCACTTCTCTGGTTTTGCTGCTTTTCTGAGCCTGGAGCTATCATAAAACTGAGGCCTAGATCTTATCTTTCGAGAGGAAAAGGTCAGGGGGTCTAAACCTCATGATCAGTGATATGCTGGGGGAGGAAAGTTTACCCTGGAGACAGGGTTCTTCTTTTCTCAGTTTTGCCCCTTGCTGGGCACCAAGGGCTTTCCGCCCTGGCGACCTTCTGTACCTGGCCCATGGTTGTTGCACTGCTCATGTCTGTCTAACTGCCTATAACAGTAAGTTGGGTTAGACCTCACAGTTGTCACTTGGGTAACGGTCAGGTGATTCTGTGTCAACCACTTAATATTAAAAACATACACACATGAAAAAAGAACTTTGTATCAAAACTTTATTTATTAAACAAAAAATGCACCATTGGAATACCATTTCTATAAAAAATGAATATGAGACTGTTCTACAGTGATTACAAAACCCCTTTTCCTCGAGTAGTAGTATACAAGATCGTGTAGAAACAGTCATTGTTTTAAACTGTAAGCAAGTTTCCTTTCTCATAGAACAAGATTTACACTTAAATATTGCAATCACTAGTCTAATTTGGTTAACAATGCTAGAGTCTGACAATTTAAAGAAACTCTTTGTAGGCTCAAAATACCTTTTTATTTTTTCAAAGGTGTTTTGTTGCAACAAAAATTTTCTTTTTCCACTAAGGCTAGTTAAAGCTGTAGTATACCCATTTCTACCAAATAAACCTACCACTAGCACACTAACAATTTGCTTGAGTTGCAAAGCCCTTAGAGAGAATGGGTAGCATTGATCTGAGGAATGCTATCAGAATATTTTAGGTGTGGTGCTGTCTTGTTTGAATGACCCTGGAAAGGGAGGAGGCGGAGATGACAGAGCTTCGGTAGAGGCTTTGCCTGGGCTATCCTCATACTCAGCAGTGGACAATTCATTTCCAAACTGGTCCCTCTGAGACATGGAACACTGCAGCTTTAACAGCATTACCTAGATTCCCAACCAGATCTCCCTTTTTTTTTTATTATCATAAATTATCCAAAAAGAAGCCACTCTAAATAATAAATTAAATATTACTTATAAAAAGTACACCCCGTACCCAACCCACCCAGCCCCCAAACAAGCTGACAATTCACAAAGTTCAGAATTGTCAGGTTTCCCCTACAATAATAAAAAACAGCATTTCTCCTCCTTCCCAACGTTCCTTTCTTGCATCTGAAAAGACTTTCAGCACACAGTGAGATCCCTTGGCCCATACGTCTGTGTTTATGACATCTTGTAGAGTCTTGCTGTTGCTCTCCTACCAACCAAAAATCATAGGGTGACAATGCACAAAGGCTCTCCACTGAGAGCAGGAGGAGAAATCCTTCAGAGAGCGCAACTGGGGGTCTGCCAGGAGAGCATGACCACAGAGCAGCACTGGGGGGCTCGGGAGTGATGCTCACTCGCTGCCGTGGGCAGGTTTTGGTTTGCTGAAAAACCTCACTGACCAGGAAACATGAAGGCATTTCTTTCAGAATCAGTACCTTTTGGAAACAGGTATTTGGATAGCAAGTAACACTGAGGCATGGGGGCGCATACGTTTCAGTGGGATGGAATATCATACAAAACATCTGATTTTCCAAGGTACCCAATTTAATTTAAAAAATTAGGATCCGGCGGAAAGCTTTTCTGTACATTATTCAAGTGATTTCTGAAAGTTGCTAGGAAAATACAAATTGTGAGTTAAGTGTTGCTTTGAAAATGATTTTAAAAAGAGAGAGTGTGCAGATCTGAGCGTGTGGCGGGCTCTGCACTGAGCACACGCTCATGAATGGGCTGGGACACTAACCTCTGGCCCTGGGGCAGCCTATGGCTACATGAAGCAGACTCATTGAGGGAGGAAAAGCAATCTTGTCCCACATGTTTCAAAGTTCGGGTGATTTTGTTGTCTAAAAACACACCTAAAACTGGAGAATTTTTCTATTTTTTTCTCTCTCAAGGACTAGAAACAGACATTCTAAAATCATAAGAAACCTGAGTCTGGGATACAATTTTATCTAAAATGGCAAGCTGATCTCTTTATAGGTAACTTTTCTTTTTGGTCAGAATTATAGTCCCACTGCCGTGTGTGAGCACTATATTTAAAACTGAAGAAGATCTGAAGATGTTTCTTTAAACCAAGTCAACAGACAGATGAATCAAAAGGTGGATAGGCCTGGCTGGTGTGGCTCAGTGGGTTGGGCATCATCCTGTGCACAGAAAGGTCGCCAGTTTGATTCCCAGTCAGGGCACATAGCCTGGTTGTGAGCTCGATCCCTAGTAGGGGTCATGCAGGAGGCAGCCGATCGATGTTTCTCTCTCCCTTCCGCTTTCTAATAAATCAATAAACTATAAAAAAAAGGTGGATAAAAATGAGCAACCATCTTCAAGCACAGACTATAAAAGCTTCTAGAAAGGCCTATACTTAGAGATTCTTTATAGAAAAAGCCAGTGAGTGCCAAAGCTAATAAGCATTTTTTTTTTCAGATTATTCAATTGAGTATGCATTCTGTAATACCCAATGTTAAGTTCCATTATTTAAGTTCCATTATTTAAATATTCTAGAAGCTTATAACTCTGTTCTACACAGAGGTACCTAGACTGGTTTCTTACTGAATGTGAATCACTAAGAAATATTTAACTTTTGGCTACAGCATCATCCAAATATGCCTTATGCCTCTTGAACTTTGTGTTGTTGAGTTTAACAGATTCAGAAGAAAAGAAAATCGCTGTCTTATCAGTAAGAAATACAAAAGAATGATACCAGAAATTTTTAAGAGGTGGTTCTTGCCTGACAGTTCAGCACAGGGCAGGGGAGGCCTGAGCATGCCCTGCCAGGTTTTATTTTCTTCTTTTGCAGGGAGAAATGAGTCCTGGTGGCAGCATTTCTGGATGGCTGTCAAGCGTCATCCTATGGGAGTCAGAGATTTATGAGCTTCAAGAGCCCTGTATCTCATGGGCTAGACTCAGAGTAGGAGCAAAATCGAGGTAATCTTTCAGTATTCAAAGATTTCTTCTTGTCAAGAGATCAGGAGATTGGGAAATTTAAGTTACCTGTAAACTTGGCCAGACAGTTATACGCATATGTGAACTCTTTGAGAGAGTGGGGAACAGAGTTGTAGGGGAGTTGTGGTGAAGACACTGCATATTGAAACCACTGGATAAATCACACACGAATCTCTTGAGAGAATTTAAATGGATATTTCTATACATTCACTGCATGGAGCTAAGACATATTAGCATTGCCAATAACTGCTGAAATGAACCATTATGTTTAATGAAGAAAGTTTCAAGAGCACGTATCAGAAACATACCTCCCACTGAAAACAGTATGTACTTTCACGTATTTTAAAAAATGTTATTTCCTAAGGTTACTGACTTTGATTAGAAGAGTCTAGAATTTTGTGAAAATGCTAGTTGTCTGGATTGTCCAGATACAGTCTACAGATTGAAAATGCGACTCAATCGCTGACTTCTGAGGTTTGCAGCCTATTAGAAACTGAGCACAAGGATGACCTTCCTTGGATGTCAAGTGCCTTGAGAGAATGCTCCTTTTTTGTGAATATTAGAAAGGGGAAGCCATTCGAGGACTGGGAGAAGGTAAGCCTATGATGAACATTTTCTTTTCTGAAGTAATTATTTCTGCAAGATTCAATATTATGTTGTTATGTTATGAAATGCCTTGTTCCCGGTCAGTGGGTCCACCTAAGTACCCAGATGTTAAACAAGGGTAATCTGCCCCACAGAAAAATGTCACATAGCTCTTCAGAAGGACTTCAAGAAATTCTTGGTAAATTGAACAAGTACTCTTATTGAAGAAACGATTTCACAAATGGACCAGACTTTCTAATGAATTAGAACAAGTCCTCTCTCTGACATCAGATTTCCTTCCCGACATAAAACTGTAAAAAAATAATCTGAATTATTACTTCTGTTACAGTGCCATTTTGCTCAAAATATTTCATTCAGGGATTCGAATATAATTACCCACCTAATAAAAGGAGCTATTAGGTTTTAAAGATCCTATCCCTTCCATGCTCTTTTAAAATTATGACCTACTCAAGCTTGAAATCAAAGGCAGAGCTGAAAGAAATAATTCAGCAAAACTCTCCTATTGGGTTTTCAAGTCACCTAACTGATAAATATGCAAACTAGCTCTCTTTTGGCAATCCGGCTGCATAAACAGGGATTAACTCCAAATGCAGCTGAAAATTCAGAAACTAAAAGGGGGCACTCAAAATGTTTTCAATTTCACCTAGTTCCAAATAGTAAATAAACATGGCAATGAAAAATTCTAGCTCCCAATGAAGATGCAGGTTGAAAAGCAGCTACTGGAGTTGTGTCGGAGGTGGCCCGGCTCCTTACCCTCTACTCCTCCCTGACTCTGGGGAGCTGGGGGCGGGGAAGGGGGTAAGAGGTGCCCTTGACAACAGGGCCTGTTGGCTGCCACTTACCCATCCTGCCCACTCCAAGCCAGCGAGGACCCTGTCGGTGGGAGTGACATCACTCAAGAAATGTCTGAAACTGTCTCCCGCTTTCCTTCTGTCCTCGGGGCCTGTTCTCAAGGAGGGTGCTGCTTCTGCAGAGGGCTCCAGGGCAGGGGGCAGGAGGCCATGTGGGGTGTGGAGCAGGCCACCTCGCCCAGGCTGGCTGCCGGGGGAACTCGGGGGGGGGGGGGGGGGGGGGGGGCGGGGAATGGGGGGAACTCTTCCAGCAGACTCCTGAGGAAGATGGCCTTGGTGAAGCTTTGAAATGTCATCACAGTGTGGTATGGCACAAAAGCCACCCAAATTGAAGTGTCCTATTACGAGTTTAAGCACTAATTACCACGTGTCTGAGAAGACTGCATATTGTATCCCTTTCAGGAAACAGGCTGCTGCTGGCAGGATGCCTCCGGGTCCCTGTTCTCCAGACACAAGTGCTAACCAAGGGTGGATTTACAAATACTTGCTAAAATGGGTGAGTTTTACAGCCACTTGCTAATAACCCCCCTTGGGCAAGGTGAATGACTGACTTACAAAACACCAGCATTTGCTGCCTTCTGCTTGTTTACTTATTTACTTTTTGTGCTGTCAGGAAAACATCCAATCCTTCAGTGCTATGTAGAGAGAATTCCCAGGGGTGCTTTGTACTTATACGTTGAAAACAAAAAGAGTGAGCTCGCACTGACTTGCCATGGCATGGTACAGGCTTAAATAATGCACTTGCATTTTGTAAGACTAGACCTATACATAAGAAAATGACAGGCCTGGATGAAGGGAAACAAGCATTAGTTATGACAGTGAGATCACTGCCGTGGGAAAGACCCAGGACTATTCTAGCAGCTTCAGCTCTGACAGTGCAGTGAGGATGTATCCTTGCGTTTGTTTAGGGACTCCATTGCTGTCATTTTTGAATTCCTGATGCTTATGACAGAAGAGACGGCTGTTCCTTCTGAACTGCTTCAGGTTCTTCGGGAACTGAGTGGTCCTGACAGTTGGCCTGTACACTGGCTAGAGTTCTTGGACAAAGGTGTGCTGTTTATGGGTAATTGGTATGCTGCAAGGTTCCCGGAAAATTCACCTCATCTGTTCGGCAATACATGCTAAAAGGCCGAGCCTGTGATGGCATTAAGTTGCTTCATTAGCCCTTCCAAACTTGCCATTTGTTCACTCAAATCATCCTGTTCGTATACCTACAGAAAGAATGAGAGTAAAGAGTTAGTACAGGTGAACAGCCCTGCATTCCTGGTGTGAAGACAGGGGCCATGTCTAGCTGGTTCACTCTGTATTCTCAAGCATGGCACAGTGGCCCGTAGCCAGGGGCTGTGCTCAAAATATAATCATTGATTGGAGATACTGGTAGTGAAAGGTGATGAATGATTGCATAGTGTTTCACTGTGCAACTTCGTCCCTGCAGTGAGGAAAAAGCTTTAGATTAAGAAAATGCCTAGTTTCAAATCAAGTTCTAACAATCACCAGCTGTGTGGTCTTGGACAAGTTGGTGAAGCTCTCTGATGTACAGTTGTCTGCTATAGTTGTCTGCTATTTATAGATGTACAGTTGTCTGCTATAAAATGATGATGATGGCATCTATCTCGTAGGCTATTCTCAACATCCTGTGGCATGTTCAGTGCCTATCACAGTGTCCAGCACATGGTACATATTCAATACATTAGCTTCCTTCCTCTCCAGAGGCAGCACATGGGGCTCTGAACAGAATTTGCATCACCAGGTTTCTTTTCTTCGAAACACAGCCTAGGCACACTTTTATTGGGAACTTGATGGGTTCTGCCTTGACCAATGAAAGGTCTGAGGACTGTGACATCAGTTTATGTGTGGGAACAAAATTCTCACCCCAAATCAGAGTTAGCTCTATGCATAGCTGTAAAGGTAACCTTACGGCAAACTTTTATTGGTTGATAAAAAGAGGCTGGACTGCAGGAGTCTTAGTGAACATACTCTCCCCTCTCTCTCACTCACTGTGCATCACTGGAACCACGAACTTAGTGATACCGGACTATCAGCCATCACAGACCCCTAGCCCCTAGCCTGGGGGTTGATTCAGTAGGTCTGCCAAGGGGTAGAATCTCTCGCTCAAGCGTCTCGGTAAGTCTCACGGCCGGCCAGAGGGGGACACACGGCTGCGGTGTTGATTTGAATCCCGGCTCTTTTACACACTTGGCTTTCTGGGTCTTTCTCCTTACTTGTCGTGGGAACAGCAAACTTGGCTCACTGGGTAGCTGGGAGGATTCGACAAGTCAGTGCTGGCGAGTAGTAACTGCTCAATATGTGTTCGCTTCTTTTTTCCTTTCTCTACCTGCCCTTTGTTTTGACTAATACGGAGCTGCCACACTTGATTAATCTTGGTGAGCTCATTCCTTTGATTAAGTTACTGAGCCAAATTGAGGCCCGAGTCCTGACTTCTAGCTCTGCACAGGCCAGGACACGCGGCGAGTGCGGATCCCTGGGCACCTCTGGCGGGCAGTAGGCAAAGCCACTCGGCTCACTGAAGGAAACGCCGCCAGGGCCTGCTATTCAAGGCGCTGCGCATTTACTGTGTAACCTTCAAAGCTTAATGGGGATTGAAAAGTAGCCAATTTGGCTCAAAAAATGGGTCTACATATAACGAGGGAGGTTGAGGTGATTAGTTGCTAACTTCTTTCCCACATGCTGTCTTGTCCAGCTTGCTTTTCTTGAATTATCTAGATCTTAGTGCCCAATACAGAAACCACTAGCCACTGTCGGGTTTTTGAAATGGGGGTAGTCTGAATTGAGATGTGCTATACATACCATATTCTGAACACTTAGTACAAAAAATGTAAATTACCTTAGTGACAATTTTTATAGTAATTGTGTGTTAAAATGATAATATTTTAGAAATATTGGGTTAGATAAAAGACATTAAAATTAATCTCATGTATTTATTTTTACATCTTTTAGTGTGGCTCCTAGAAAATTTAAAATTACACACATGGGTTACATTATACTTCTATAGAACTGTGCTGATATAGATTATTTTTTCCATTTCTGTATTTCCTTTAAAGTATAATCTCTTTGCTCTTCATATTATACCTCTGGCTGTCATGCCTCAGAGTCAACCACAGGTGTAAATATGGGCCAACTGACATTTATTATGAGATAAGAGAGATAAACTCGGAGGTTTGAACTGATTTGAAATATGGCTAACAACCCTGGGATGAAACAAATATTGCAGTGAACAGCTATATTTTGACAAAGTAGTATGTTAGATTCTTATAAATTTGAATCCTTTTTAAGCATACAAAAGTATGTTAATTGTATGACATGCCTCTGTCAAACATTCACACATACCTAGATTCTTTGGTATACATGTAGTTAAAATGTTTTATTTTTTGTAATACTTTTAAAATCGAGAAAAAATTGTTCAGATGAGCTGACTCTAATCTGCTTTTTTTCCTATTTTTCCCCTTCCAGTCCCCTTATTTTTCAAGGTATCTCATGTGTTAGTTCCTTACCCTTCTTTTAAATGATTTCTCTTGAATTAGATTCAGAAACACTCTAGAGTTTTCTAAATTGCTGCCTTTAGGCAACATCTTTGAAAATCTCTTTTACAGTACATTTTTTTGGGGGGAGGGGGAGGGGGGGAAATGTTTGTTCTCTCAAAATTTAAATTCTTTTGTCTTCATTGATTTTCTTATTTGATCTCTTTTTAGCTTCTTCCCTGAGTACACTTTTTATCTCATTAAACAAACTTTCCCCTTTTATTTTTGAAATATGTCAGTTCCTTCTTAAATTCCTCCCTTCATTTTTTATTTTGTAATTTCTTCTCAATTTCATATTTCTATTTAGAAAAGTCCCCGGAGTATAGCTTTTTGTTACTATTTTTATTTTGTTTTAAAGAAGAATTATTTAGTTTTATTTCTAGGTGTGCCAAGGTACTTCATCCCATGGAAAGGAAATACATATACAGCAGGTCCTCACTTAACGTCATTGATGGGTTCTGCAACTTTAAGTGAAATGACATATGAAGAAACCAATTTTACTATAGGCTAATTGATATAAACAAGAGTTTAATTCCTATGTTGTCTCATCAACATTATAATAAAAATAATGAACAAAATGACGTTATTTGAGGACCTGCTGTATGTATTATATATAAAAATATAATAAACACACACATACATACATATAGATTATATAGCTATGTATGTAAAGTTACACATTCTGTAGCTATCTGCTTGTATTTCTAGGACTGCCTTTAAATTTAACTAAATCCCTCATAATTTTCCCCTGGAGTTTGCACTCTTCATATTTAAGGGCAGGAAGATAGAACAAACAACAAGAGCAACAATGGGCGTGCTAATGCAGACTGCTGGCCAGGTTAGGCTCCACCGCACAGCTTCACGGGCCACAGCAGGAATTTCAGGGGGCCCTTACATTGGCTGGATCCTCCGTTGGTTTGTGGCTTTCCTCAGACACTTCAGGGGCCGTTGGCACAGATACAGGAAGCAAAGGAGACCTTGCCTTTCCAGCCAGCCCAAGAGAGGCTGTTTTCACATGAGTCTTAGGAAGAGCGGGCCCTGAAATAGAAAACACAGTGATGAAAGGAATGGACAAAACAGCCTGGGGATCAATCTCTCAAGCGTGTAAGCCAAATCCAGCGGGTTGGCATTGATTTTAGGTTATTGTGCCTTCTCTAGTTTAGAGATGAATTCTGACACAATGAACAGGCTCATTTTCTACTAAGGGGAAGACAGATTCTGATTAGGCTTCTCCAGATGAAGCTCCCCCAGTCATATGTAATTTCAAGTGAATTTCAAATCGCGCTATGAAAGGTGCCTGGGAGCTCTGGGCTGTGCATCATCCCCTATAAAGTGTCAGGCGAGCTCGTTTGGTGCCAGTCTCAGCGTTGGGCCAGAAAGCCCCGTGCTAAACCACCTCTATAAGCCTAAATTGTTTAACACTACCATGGAATATTTGTGCAGTTTAAGGAAATTCTTGCTCTGGCCTACAAATGAGTATTAGATGGTATAGTAAAAAAAATACTCCATGGCTAACCTGATAGAATCTCATTTCTAATTATCTTTTGGAAAAACGGAAAATATTATTCTGTCCTGATCAGTATAGTTTCAGTAAAATACATTCCAGTGTTCATGCAAGTCATTTGAGGAAGTGCTGTGTCTCTCCTAGATGACATTTCTGTCTGCTATAAATAATAGCTACCTTTTCCGTTTGAGTCTGAAATTTGTCTTATAAATCCTGCTTAGCTTATAGCAAGAATATAACTCTGTCCCTATAGCCTAAAATGAAAATTTTATAAAGGCTACTCTACCTCATGTACCTGAGGACTTCTGTCATTCTTAGCATGGCAACCAAGACCTAAGTATAGAAGGTAATGAATTAAATCATAAAAAGAAGTTTGTCTCATTTCCATCATCAGCAGTGATACCTGAGTTCTAATGATCCCAACGGCACACTGTATATTTGAAGGGGGAAAGTTGGGAGTTGTTTTGACTGAACTTTGGAAAACATAATTCTAGTTATTAAAGCTCAAAAATGATTCTTCAGTTAGAGACATGGGGGTATTTGCTTATTGGGAAAGAAATGATGCAAACAATCTAGCAGGCTGGCAATTTTCTATGTGCTTGGCAAAATAAATGATAAATGCTAACAAAAGCACTTTTCTCATACCTTGGCCTAGCATGTAATTCCTTCATATTTATAACTTTTCACTCTTTTCTTCAACTTCAAGGATCAAAACTCTGTAGTTGGAATGATTTATCACTAGAGGGTGATCTGTACACCCTCCAAGTCCTATATAATCAGTACAATTGGAATAAACATTATTGATTTAATGTGATGAGGTTGTTGGGCTAAAACAAAATAGCCATGTAAATTTAATACTGACTGCTATGTCGTAAGTCATTTTGGATTTGTCATATATGCTCAGTTCTCATTACCAATTTTCTCTGGTTGAACAATAGGCAAACCTTCAGTCTGGCAGAGAATGTAAGGCTGGCTGGTCTTTAGTGGATGTCAACACACCATTCGTGTATTAAGCCCACCTCTGTCCTCTTTGCTTTAGCCTCTGACAATAAACGCACTGCTCCTGGAGCCAACTTAGTTGTAAACCCGAATCCAAAGGCAGGCACTAAAAGCCCTGGCAGAGGCGATGCTATAAAAGGGCCCTCCAGATGCTCTGATGTGTAATTCACATTAATATTGTAGATGATTAGTTAAGTATAAGCACAGAATTTAAAGAGGAATTTTCATAGCGTAACAGTGAAGCTTGAGAATGTATCTACTGAACTCCCATTTTGAGTTGCATTTTTGTGATTTATTTCTATATTCCCTTCCAGAATGTTCACAATGTCCTGCTTAAACATGAGTTTGGTTTTATTGCCACGGAAAGCTGTTCCTCCTAGCACCCTCCATGAGCCATCTCTTCCTTCCCTATGTTTAACAGAGCAGTTGCATTTTATCAATATTTCCTGTACATATCTTTTATTTTTATATTTTTTGCTACATATTGGGCTTAGGTTTCCTGGATAATGAAATCTACTTAGTTTATTTAAAAAATTAAAAAATAAGTCATTTCTGAAAAATTTATAATTTACCCTTAAACACATGCAATGTGTGTCTAACACATATTGTAAATAAGTTCATTTAATATAGATATCTACAGAGCGACTCAACGAAAAGTGGTATGAGCTGATTATGTAGGAAATTCACTACATAAACAGGCCTATGCCTGTTTTATACTAGGAAACATAAGAAAAAAGATTTTTAGAAGTCATCAGACTGTTCTATATAATTTCCTACTATTTGACTACATTTTTTGGTAGTTTTGCATGTAGAGAAATTACAGTTCTCATTATAAAAATATATTCTGATATATTTTCTGCCCAGGATCCTAAACACTTGGATAGATCCACAGTGTCTGAAACACTTGTATTATTACAATAAGATGCAGGTTATGCCTAAAGAGTACTATAATTCAAACCCATTAAAGAGACGATCATTATAATAATTGATTGTCTCTAGTGTCCAGGCAACAATTATACATTTAGAACCTGCTGAGTGTTGAACAATGTACAAGGCACAGTGCATTTTGCAAAAGGAATTGAAGACATTGTCTTGGCTCAAAGACCGCACAATGTGTTTAAACCTCAAGTGACTGCCTTTGCTCAAGTAACATTCACACATTCAAAGAAATTTAGAATGCTGGAACCTCGTGGGCTCTTGGAGTTCATCTAATGACCTTTTCTTTATTTTGTTGAAGAGAACACAGAGGTCCCCGGGGATCAAGAGATCAAGGTAGAATTAATTTCAATAAAATTCTAGTACAGGAGAAGAATTTAGAGTTCATTATTAGCAAGGTTTGTCTAGTGCACTATATAGCCTGAAATATTTTTCTTTCCTGTTCCAGAATGGGGAGTTAAAGAAAAGACTACAAGGGAAATTTCCCAGGAGAGATGATCTACAGCCAATAAGATAGCTTAGGTCTCAACATTGCCCTTTAGTAGAAGGAAACATATTTTAAAACAAAGATTCTCATGAAAACATCCTGTGCTGCGAAGCTGACACCTTGATTCAGCTCTTGGGTGTGCACTACCTCTGACCTATACTGTGAACTTTGCATTTTCTACTCTAAACGTCAGAAGCTTTAAGCTTGGACACTGGTGAAGCCTGTGTCCTTACCAGCTCACCATGTGCTACTGGCTCCCATCCTTCCGCGGGTCTGAGAGACATGCCTTTAACCCTCCACCTCATGCCTGAGGCCTTCCCAAAAGGCTAAATTCTGAATCCATTTTCTACACCATTGAAGCCAAGCAAACATCCTTATACAAAATAACCAGTCTCATGGCATGAACTACGTTCAGGTGAGAAAGTGGTGTAATCAGCTGGCATTTGGATAAGTAAGTAATTTTTTTTTTCTGATTGCTACTTTTTTCTAGCTGCTGGGAGCTCAGTCCAATCTGAAGACGACATTGGGAATAACCCTGCTGCCTTCACCTGCCGAGGAATCGCTGCTAGCGGGAGACCAGTTATCCCGAGTCCACTCCGCGTCCTGAAATATCAGTTGCACCTGGAGCTTTGTTCCACTTCCTCTGTTGCCCTCAGAAGTGAGTTTAAAAGCCACTTTGTTCTTGGAGCCCTGCCCCCCTTCTTTGTGTGCTTCTCCATGATGGGCTTTTAAGGCATCCGAGCCTTTGCCATACCCAGTGGGGTTTCACACTTAAACTCCTGTTCTTCAGAGTTAAGTGAGAATTTCTGACAGCTTTTTCTGTTTTTTTAGATCTAGGGAGTAGCCTACAGAGGAAGCTTCATATTGACTTCTTAGCTTTGGAGAATGACACATTGATAATTGGTCTGAACATGCATAAGTTAAACGAAACTACTATGAACTTCAGAGCAATATATCTAGGCAAAAGGAAAAAAAACACCAAAAATTGAAAATCCTTTCCATGGCCCCCAACTGCTAATTTCATATAATCTGAGCAAAGCCATCAAGATTCTCTGTGATCACTCTCAAATATGAAGATTGACTTTCAAAAGAGCAAGAAAACCCACATCACATTCAGAGAAGAAGGTAAACAAATGAGAGAGGAGGGGTTCCCAATGCTGAAGACCAAGCTGATCTTCATGAAAAAAGGTTTGTGATTTCCTATTTTACTTTTTCATGGCAGAAAGATGTGCGTGACCTAAACAATGAATTCTGAGGACAGAACGAGTGCTCAAGTAACTATCCAAATATCAAGGCAGAGTCCTAGCCTGGGACTTAGGAGACCCAGTATTATTTTTGTGACTTTGGCCTAATAATCTAATTTCTTTGGGTCTTGATTTCTTAATAAAGGTTAAATAATTTTTTAATTAAGCTATCAAAATTATATACAGAAGGAGAATATAGCTGTTCTACCTATAATGAACTTTACACTTGGATTTATTTGCTCTCCTAGAGATTAAGGAAGCATTAGTTAATCCACTGGTAAAAATGAATCCAAAGAAATCTCCAGCAAGTGAATCCTTAACTCATAAATTACAATAATTGGATTTTAAAACTGGTGTTTTCTAGAAAAAAATGTCCTATAATTTCTTCTTAGAAGTATTAATGAAAAACCAGATTCACTACAGTTGTTTAGCTTTTTTTTTCCAAACAACAGTTCAACTAGAAATAAGCAGTATTAAATTATTGTGAGTTTAAATGATCCATGATTCAAATGCCCAATCTGAAAGCTATAGATTTCCACCTACCTAGGGTGCATACTGAAGAAGTGTGTCAGGTGACCCTTAGTTGACACATGATGTTGATAGGCTAAATAAATGGGTCGACACTGATACACAACTAATTAAGTGAGCATCATTTTGGTTTTAATGTTATTTTCCTCAGCAGGACCCCCTAAAGGGGGAAAATACAAATGACGCTGGAGTTCTGAGATGGCCAGCAGTGTGCATCTGGTATAGATGAGCAGCCTCAGCAGGAATTTACTGTTTTAAGCTTTGTTTTCACGGTACAGTTATTAAACATGTCATTTGTTCATTAGGTACATAATATATGACTGCCAGGCGCAGACTCCTGCTAGCATCTCTCTGCAGAGGACTCAACCTAGTAAAAGGATTCTTGGTGAGAACTGTCCGGGTAACCTGCAGTGGGAAGGGGGTGGGGGACACACTCACCTGGGGCAAACCTGAGGCCAATGTGCAGCATGGTTTTGATTTCAGTATGAATTTTCCCAGCCTTGCCTCCTTTTTCCTATTTCTATCTCATTTTCCATTCCTTCACCCTTAAGAATAAAGGGAACATGGGCAGCTTGGAGGAGGGCTGGGTTCTTCTCCTCGCCACTCTGACCCGTTCTGCGATGACTGACAAATGAAACAGTCTCTCTCGGTCTAGTTTCTATAGAAACTATATTATTATTCTAACATGTTTTTATGATTAAGTAACTACTCTGTGCTCAGGCTGTCTGTGGGCAAATGGAAGTGTCACGTAGTTGTGTAGACTTCTCCCAAGTAAGGAGCTTTTGAGGTTCTGAAAGAAGTAAGACGTATGTATAGGGAAAACTTTCTAATACTTTCTACCTTTTCATGTGCAGAAGTATTGAACAAAAGGAAAGTAGCTGTATTTCCCTAGATACAGTAGCCTCAGGCATTCCTCCTAAGTGAATTTCAAACATAAGTTTTGGCATCAATCTTAAAGCATTTAATTTACTATGTGTATTATATTGTGAGGGGGTGAGTGTATTTAAATGCCATTTCGGGGAATAGAAACTGTGATTTTCACCTCAAAGATAAAGGAAACAATGAGGGATGTGTTAACGAGGTGCTTCTGCCCATCTCTTATTCCTTCCTACTCTTCCCATGTGAGGTGTAAGGAGGGACTACTATGAGTGACAAGTAAGGTGACTTTCATTGTGCCACCTCTCTGTGAAGGTAGGAAGGTAGAATTAATGTGCAAATGGTCACTATGCAAGTTCTTAAACCTGCCTGCCCTGTGACATAGAAGACCCCCAACTCTCTGGCCTTGAGCTTTCTGAAGGCTGCATTTCTTAAGCAAACAAGGCAAGGCCTGATTCCATCAGAGCAAGTGGCTCTCCAGAGTCTGTTCTAGCTCAGCTGGTGAGCCCACAGCCCTGTCTTCAGGGAGGGAGGAAGAGGCCCCCAGATACTCCTACCGGTTCTTCCAGAGGGCCATAATTCTCTGGGGTCCCTGATTCCCATTTGCTTACCAGCTCCTTTTTTCCCATTATTTCTATGAACTGGAACCCAGAGAGAGAAAGGATAACACATAGGCACCTTCCCAGCACCTTCCCTCTCCTGCAGGCACATAAACTATAATGAAACACCTTTGCCTAATTGTCCTGTATGTTCTTTAAAACAGGCCTTTTAAAACATATCTTATTGCTCACGTCTTGGAGTTGGAAAAGTCACAGTTCAAAGAAGATAAACAACTTGCTCAAAGCCACTCAGCTGGTAAGTGGGGTTTGACTACTATTATTGTCAAAATAGATGGTCTTTCTTAAACAAAAACGAAGATAAAACTACATAGGCACTGATGGTAAGGCAACGTGAAGTGGACAAGACACTTAGTGCTGGAAAGGGAAGGAAAGAATAGTGACGGTGTGGGACTGTGGTGGGCGAGGGGTAGAAGAAAGAAGAAATCGACACATCCCTGCTCACTTCTCTGTCTTCCCCACCTAGACTTGTTTCCAAGGGGCGAGCTGATCAAATACAAATGTCATTGCATCACGGAAGTGAAAGCTTCTGACATCCTTGGAGAGAAGAATAAATATAGTACATAGTTTCAGTTTGCCTTTGTTTGAACACTGCAAAGGGTCTTCAAATAGCTTCCTATTTTTGTACCTGTTCTTCCTTTTGAGATGCTTTCCCTCCCACACTGCCCCCTTGTCCCTTCTTTATGCATACACCCCGTATGAGATATCATCTCCCCCACACCCATGATAGAAAATGATCCATTAACATAACCTGTGATGAACTGTTAGTACCTTATCACCTTTCCCTTCCTGAGTGTTTACAATTTTAAAAATAAATGATAGATAGGGCCCATATAAGGAATGCTTTTCTACAAATGAGTCTTTTGTTACACTTGCACCTGGGTAAGGAAAATGCTCTTGCTTCTTGGGACACCTCTTGAATGTGATGCTGGTATTTTTTCCATCTCTTTTTTTCTCTAGGCTGCAAGACATCTGGCTTCCTGGTTTGAACAATTAAATAATAATCTAATAAGTAATTTAACTCCCTCTCTGAAGTAGTAATAAGATCTAGTAGCCCCAATTATAAAGACATGACCTTCCTTATTTCTACCTATTTGTGGCTTGGAATCCAAGTCCTTAATTCACTGCGCACATAAGAAGCCACCCAATGGTAACTGAAGAAAATAGCAAAGTTACCAAAATACTGGAGGGGAGGGCGTGACCGCCTGTGTTGGAAGCATGAGTTAAATATTGTCCCAGATGGCTTTGGATCCATAAAAATCCTAAAAATACAAGAGAGCTGTTTATTTTGCATTTTATAATGGGTAAGAAGAGCCTGAAAGATTTAAAAGGAGCTAGAATTGATAAATAGTCATCTATGAAGTTTATGTTGGGAAAGAGTGACTAAGCAAAGGATGTATACGAAGCCCTCCAGGACAAAAACCACTATTTAATGTATCTCTCTGTCCTCAGGGCTCCGCCAGTGCCTAAGAGTAGAGCTGACATCATAATTTGTGAACTTGTTCCTAGAAACAAGACTGAGGCAGACAAAGGCCACAACAAGCAGATGAGCTTGCAGAAACTTTGCACTCACAATTCTACCTGTTCCTGCTGCTGCTTGATTTAGAAATCTCGCGGAATAAGAAAAGTTTCAGGAAACCAGCAACGATCATGAGAAATGAATTCATCAGGACAGTTCTGTATTTCTACCTTTCTTTTGATGCTTCTCTGAGGTTCCTACACCGCATATTAACAAACCAAAAACAAAACTACAAACTCAAAACTCAACATCTGTTTTGCTTATTGGCAGGCTCCTATAATTAAAGGTAAAAATATGATTCCACAGTATTTCCATTACTCACCTTAAGAGGCCTACTTTGACTTCCTGTGTTGTTCTGCATATAATGTCAAAATCAAGGGGCCTCTTTAATTTCATTAATATTCAAGATCATTTTGAGATAGTTTGTTATAAAAGAGACATTTATATCCTCTGGCCAACTCTATTCTTTAATTTTACAGTGGTGCCTTGGTTTTCGAATGCCTCCGTTGATGAATATTTGGGTTTACGACCGCTGTAAACCCAGAAGGAAATGCTTCGGTTTTCGAACGCGCCTCGGAAGTGGACCGTGCCCCGCGGCGTCGGCTGTGGATCCCGAACGATCTTCTGGAATGGATTACATTCAATAACCGAGGGACCACTGTATTTCTAATGTTTTCTAACCTATTTGCAACAAGAAGCAACAGGTTTGAGCACTTTATTTATAGTGACTGCAATTCAGATGTTTTGTGTTTCTTGGAGGAAAATTGTCAGTCCTCCTCTTTATGAAAAATAGGCTTAAAATCCCTCCTTTATTACCTTATTTTTGGTAACAGCCTATTGATCAAACCAGAGAAACCACTCTCTCAAAAAGACATATGACACTGCATAAATTTTCCATATTATTTCATGGAAACATCAAGGAAATGAAGAAACAGTGCATATATCCAGACATCAGTTTTCCCTAACTTTTTAAATTATGTAGCCTAGGGAGAACCTCATCATAGCCCAAATTCAGCCACATTAGCATGCAATAGATTACATTTCTGGTAAATATTTCATATGCTGTACAAAAATAATAATTTCCACTGTTTAAAAATCAATTTATTTTTGTAAACATTGGAAATACTTTTCTTTATAAAGACAATTTGATTACCACAGAGGATTCTGTTTTTATAGTAAAGCCTTTATTACTCAGAACCAGATTTCTTAATATCCTGAAATAATTTATTTTTTATCTGGTTTCATCTTTAATAGAAGTCATAAAATTGCACACACACACTCATATAGACATAATGACTACAACCAGAAATGTAACTTCCAGATTGCGTTCTGAGGTTAGTACATTACCAATTTAACCCCATCTCTCAGTCTGACCAAAGCACAGCACGAAAGGATTTTCAAGGCACAAGAACATTTTAAAAGCTCAAAGAAACTTAGTCAATGAGGTATGGTCATATATTTTTAAAATATTTTCAACTTTTTAAGAGTTAAACACCATCACCACTTCCACTCCAAAGAAAATCTACGCCACTGAGGAAAACAACTCAGAGCAGTACCATTGTTACCACTGGCCAACTTCTTTCCTGTGATCTCCACTTGCATATCCACTGATTTATCCACCACGACTCTCTCAGCCACCCGGCTTTTGCCCTCGCCAATATATATAAATGTCAGATATAAAGGTCATAAATACTCTCATAACTTTTCAGCCTGAGTATCTGCCCTGTTAACCTCTCTATGGGATTGTCTAGTAATTACTTTTTCTCTGTTCTAAGACTGACAGCAATATCACCAAAATCAAGGTGCTGCTTACAAGTGATTTTGTACTATTATTATTTTTTCTTTGAAAATAATACAACTAAATCAATGGTAGACTTTAAAGGCAACGGTGTGGCATCTTCATATACTTGCTGAAGTGTTTAGAGGTAAAGTGAACTGATGTCCACAATTTTATTTGACATGCATTAAACATTAAGGTAGGTGGATGGAGGAATAAATATGTGGCAAAGAAAATATAAAAAATGATAATTACAGAATCTAGGTGGTGGGTATATGGGAGCTCACTGTACAGTTTTCCTGAGTATGTGATATTTTCACAATCAAACATTAGAAGAAAAAAATTATGGCAACTTTGAATCAAGGAACTATTATATTTAAAACTGCCTTTTTCTTTATTTACTCTCCTTGGTTTCTGAAAAATCATACTATTATTTTCCTCCTATCTCTAGTACTTGGTCTTTATTCACCCATAAAATGTAGACTGACTTTAAATTTGTTTTCAGATTTCTTATTTTCTAATTCCGTCTACTGTATGCCAAAGCCCTTCTTAAGCCTCTGAGGAGGATTCCCTAACCTGCTCTTCAGCAGTCACCTCCCTCTTGCGTTCTTCACCCCTGCTGTCCCTTTGTCTCGCCCTCTCCTATTCCTCGGGGGTAACTTCTCAGCTCACCTCCCTCTTTCTGAATCTTTACAACCATGTTCCCAAAGACAACAGAGTCACCCGGGGTTTCACCTTCATGCCCAGTTCTTCACCCAGCCGCCTGCTCTCCCCGCCATCACCCTCCACCTCAGCCTGGTTTCCACCGGGCCTCCCGAAACCCTGCTGCTCCCACTCACCCGCCCGGCCCTCTTCCCGCTTATCTCCTAACTGCTCTAGAAGCCATCCCCTCTGGCCGGCCGCTTTACCTAGGACTGAAAACATCTTGTACTTTCTCATCTCTGGGCTTTCACCTACTCTGTCCTTCCTGGTACACTTACCTGATTGCTGAGAATCACAAAAGAGAATAAATATTACAATCGTGCAGGACAAGACACACATCCTGTCCCTGCCCTTTAGTAACTGTGACCTTGGAGATGTTAATTCTCCTGTGCTCTGGGTTCAGCCCCTATAAATGGATTGGCCTCCTGTACAGAGACAGGGTGGGATTTAAGGGAAAGACATGTGCGAAATGGCATTCTCCCCAGTCCTTAGTTTATACATAACATAGATTTGGCAACTGATAAACATTTATGTATTATAAAATGATTTCTATTTTGCTCTGAGCTGTCCAGAAATGCAATTTCCTGAAAATAGCCCATTCCCCAAAGATACTAGTTAACTGAGATTTTAAATGTCAATGAAAAAATTCTGACTAATCTTTCATGCTAGGCCAAGAAGAAGCGCTCTTCGAGCCCACATATGGGAAATTATTTATGAGAAAAACATGTTTCTATGCAATGTTTCATAAACTCTTCAATATTCAACATATTCTGCAGCATGAAGTTTCTGAATATTTCATATCTATAAAATGACTGGAAGCTAGTCCTGAAAAAATAGGCTATAGGCTATCTTACTGGGGTTAGAAATAAGCCCACATTATTTTTAGGTTTTTGACACTCTATAGGTATTTATTCTAGCCTTCCAATCAGAAATAAAACTTTCTCCGGTTGGATGTGTTGGGCCCACTCAAGTATGGAGAAAGGTGATCAATACATATTTGGAAAGGAAACTAAAAAAGTCAAAAACTAATGAAAACGTAAATACATAGAGAACACAGAAATAATTTTTCTTTTCCTCCTGTGAATGCATAACTGGAGTACTGGGTCATGGTTATAAATTCCACAGAGCAATAGAATGCCTCTGGAAAAATAATTGCAATGTAGATATTTACATGTTAATGAAGACGCCAAAATATAGGTTGTGTGTTTAATATTTGTGACATTACTATTCACAAATCATTGATTCTTTCTGTATATTTATTATAAATAATATGTATATGTTCAGAAAACTATGCTCTGGTTTCAGAATGTCCTAGTTTCAAATCCTTGCCCTGTCATTTCAATATAATGTGACATTGAATTATTTTATTTTCTCTGATCCCAAGGCTCCTCATAAGTAAACTGGGAGAAGTTATACTTTTCTCTTGGTGCTTTTGTGAAGATTAATGAGATAGTAAATTTATGGCTAAGTGCTTGCTAATGGTAATTTTCAGTAATAAAATTTGCAAATATCGTTGTCATGGGTAGAATCTGTTCATTTTTCCTTGAGCAGCTACTGGGGCCCAGCACATACTAGGCTTCATTGTTATATTAAAGAATATTGTAAATTGGTGTCTATCATGATATTAAGTATTGGTTTGGGAAGATAAGTCATATAAGTGTGAAATATTTAACATCATACTACTTGTGGAATAAATAGATAAAATCAGAGCTTTGACCCAGGAAAGAATCAGAGAAGGCACTGCTTACATGGCATCAGGAGACAGCAAGTGCAGTGGAGCTGGAGGGGGAGAGAGGGCTGGTCTCTGAGCGGTGGGTTTGGCCTCCGACTGGCAGAGGGCATTCCAGGTCAGCTTTCAGGAACTGGATTATGCATCGTCTGTCTAACCCAGGAACTCAAGGAGACCTAGGAGAATTCGCTTTTAAACACTTTTCTCAGGGGTACTTTGCAATAGTCTATTATTGTTCCTCACCCTGATCTGGAAGTTCTCCAATTCAAATACTCATGGACTGGTGGCTGACTGTATAGTATACCTGTTTCCTTTTAAATTCAGAAGCTCTGATCCAGAAAAAAACGTTTAATGTAAAAGAAATAGTGGGGGACTAGACATGAGGGATGACAGAGAGAGGAAGGAAGACTTTAATTGCTCAATCATTTAATGGATAAACACGTTATTTTTCTTTAAGAACTCTCCCACCCCTTCTTTAGCACAGCTAAACCTCCTGAAACACATATTTACTCCTTAGAATTATTTTATAACCAATAAATGATTTCTGATAACATCTTTTAGGATGTTATGTAATATAGCTTAACTTCTTCACTGCTTAAATAAACATTTCAATTACCTCCCATTCTCTGATTTTTATTATCATTTTTTATAAGTTCATTTATCCACATTACTGGAAGAAAAAATTTAAAAAACATTACAGATTTTTGTATGTCATTCATACTGGTGTGACACTGGTTAAATCTGAAATGCTCACTGAATGACGAGTCATCATTTGGTAAAATGTGAAGTGCTCTCCACTGCCCACTGGAACACTGGGTGCCAAGGACAGGTTATGATGACCCCATTCAAATGACAGCACTTCTTAGTTTCCCACAGGAGTTCATCTTTGGAGAAAATTTATCACAGAGAATTGTGATAAACTTATCTATCATCAGTTTTCACTTAGCCCATAAAAATAAGACAGTTTCCTAAGTGGGACCTCTTTTAATACATTTACAAGTACTAATCTAACCAATTCCTTCATCAGGCATTAAAAAAAAAAAGTACACAAAGGTACCAGATGTTTCTAGAGAAGAATGACTTAATTTTGCAGAATTTCATTTGAGTAGAACACAAGTGTTTAGATCTTGGCTTTAGGTTCTGGAAGGTTATCTATGGAAAAGATTTTTAGAATTGGTCTTGAAAAACAAAGCAAAACCAAACAAGATTTTGGTGTTTACATTCCCTAGCTGAGCCTAAATGCAGGTTGATGACACAATGACACAGTGATCCTTCACTTGTTACAGATCATGAATAGTTGGAGACACTAATGAAAGCTATGAAACCACTTGCTACAAAAAATGCACACACACAGAAATGTAAATTTAATTTCAAATGACTAACCAAACCCGCTAGTCATTCCAGGAATCCCAGGGGAAGAACACATGATCTGTTCTAGACCCTCGCTAGTCAAACTTTGATCTACAGAGGAGCAGCACCAGCAGCACCTGGAACCTTCTTAGTAATGCAGACTCTCAGGCTCTCCTCAGATCCACCAGATCAGGATCTGCATTCTAACAAAATCTGCAGGTGACTCATAAGCATAGAAAATTTCAGAAGCCCTGCTTCAGAGAGTCATGTTCATGCAGAGTTTAGCTATTTATATCTCAAATCATTTGAAAATGAATCACACTACAATATCCTTAATGAAACAAAATATATTATCTGTGAGAAGACAAAGGTGTCAGTAGGGTCTTACACATGTTCAATAAGGAATCCCCTCTTTTCCCCACTTTCAACAGCTCGCTTCCTGCTCCTCAGTTTTCCTTGCCCTGCTCTTCTCTTTGCAGAAGGACAGTGCTGGGAATAACTAAGCGGGAAGTTAAAGCTGAGATCTAGGAAATCCCATAGGCTTTGGACACATTAAATTGGTTCATGGTGAGAAGCAATTCAGGAGATACAGTGTTTATGAGCGAGAGGAAGTCAGGCATGTTACCACTAAATCTGTGAACCTATTGGACATAAATCCACATTAGGCTTGAGGAACAAGCATGCATAACAATTGGTGGAGACACAGATGAAGAAATTGGACGGGAAATGCTATTTAATGCAGTTTGATCATTTAAAGCTGCTGGTGGAAGATTGTTTCCTGGCTGCCGGATAAATTTATGATTTGAGAAAGACCTGTTCAATTGCAAGAGGCCACGGCTCTCTCTAGGCTCAGCGAACAACATACAGACAGCTCTGAGCAGTTGTCCCGCTCGTCTCGGCTCCCCATTCTGCCTTCCCTGCGAGGCCCCTTTTTCTGGTGCATATACTGTGAGGAGATCTAGCACTCGGGGGTTGGGTCTTGTTTTACCAGCCCCAGAACCATTAACATTTACTTTAAACCAACTTCCACATGATTCCGCTGCTTCTTAATATAAGGAACTGGAGACTTCACTGGACCAAATTTATAAGGTAATGTGGCTCCTGATTATATTAAATCAGAAGCTCCTGAGTTCAGTGCTAACATTCTTAACTATCATAATTCAGGTTCACATGCTTTGACTCCTTAAAATAAAACCAACCCTTTCCAGACTAGATTTTCCTTTCCCCATTTACAGTCGTGGGAAATTGAAACACGGAGAGGTTAAATGACTCACTCAAGGCTAACCCAGCCAAGGACCAGGGAGTTGGGTCCTAGGGGAGCCTCCCATTTTCCTAAGTGTTCCTTCAGTCACACGTTGCCCCTGCCAGTGAAGAGACCCAGAAGCTGGGGGGCCCCCATTGCGGTGTGGTCACGCCCGGCCTGCGCCCTGTGCGCAGTGAGCCTCGGCGCAGATCTGGGCGCGGGCGGCCTGCTCCTATTACCCGACCCGGGGGCCACTCGAGAGCGCAGCCAAAACAGAAAAGCAACTAATAGATCACTGTGATTTTAAAAGCAACATCAAAACTATCGGTTAAATTAGCAATCTCAGACTTTAAAGGTATAGTAGGCTAACCCACTGTAGTGTAAAACATGCCATTTCTATTAAAAATCATGACTCAGGTGACCACAGAATTAGAAGGATACAAACAACTGGATAAGGAAACAGAAAACGTGAAAGACTGTTGAAGAGGACAATTTGGAGGAGATATGAAAAGAGCAGTCATTTCAAGTTCCATTATTCTTACAAGCCTCAAAAATGTAATTATGTCATAATACGCCTCTCACTTTGAAATCAATTGGGCTCACTTATTATTGTTTTTCATCAAAAAAAAAAGAAGAAAAAAGCTTGTTAAAATCCCCTTTACCACAAATGATAAAGGCATTCTCTTCTGAGAGACCTGACATTCCAGTAAATAGATTCTGGCAATAAGAACATCTATCCTGCCAGCCTGCGATGAAAGGCAACGCTGTAAAACGCACAAGATGTTTAACAGGGCCCTTGAATTCTTCGCTAAGTCTCTGCCAGTGAGATCCAAGTTATAAACATTCAGACGAAGTGCAGCTTTAAATGCGTTTACACATTCTTTCAGATGTTATAGGTCACATTTTAGAAATACCTTGCTGATGCTTAAATTCTCACTTGATTTTAATATCACAGATTTTTTTGTTTTCCTTGTGTTAGATTTCTCACAACACATTTTCAATAGTCCATCAACACGGAGCTTTATGTGAACACTTTTATTTGCTGCTTTCAGAACTTCTCCCTGATTCCAAAGAAAGCATCCAGAACCTGACACTAATTGATAAACTATAAAGAACTCTGTCAACTGCTTAAAATCGTTATTCAAATAAATTTTTTTTCTCTTACTCATACTATTTCACAAAGCAAAGAAAAACCACAGAGAGAATATCCACCCTTATTTCTGCAGTAATTAAAGATTGTTAGAGTTTAGTATGTTTTGAGGAAAGACCAGTTTCACAGATGAGAGTTAATAGGATTGAGGGGAGCAAAATCAATTCCCCAACTGGCACAATGGAGAGATTAATCCTCAAGACTCTTTCCACTGAACAGCACTCCCCGCTTTTATGAACCGAGTAGATGTTACTCTTCTCCACTGTACTATGGACGTCACTGCACGTCTGTTTATTTTCAGGAAGTTAAATTATTAAATGGAATTTCCAGGGACGGTGCTTTCATATTGCTTTTCCACTCCATCTAATTTAATTTCACTTTAGCATAAGGTGTTATTTATAGTTCGGAACACTTAACATTTTCTAATCAAATGGTCATGGATTTGGAAATCATTTTATCTTATCTGCGTTTACCGTCAATATCTAATCTCTTTACTGACTCTCAGGTTGCCTTGTTTCACTTATTATCATCACTAGAATTCAATTTGTGGCTCTTGCCTGTATTATTCTATTTTGGCCAACTCAACAATATTTACCGAGTGTCCATTATGTGTAAGGGTTTGTATAAAGGTTCCAAGAATAATGACACATGGTCCTGGAACAGCTACAAGTTATTCAACCCCTCTGAGTATCTATCTCTGCATCTATAGTGGTGATTATAGTTTATGAAGTCTCAATAAACTATGAAAGGTGACAAAATTAAAGCATCAACCTTATTAATTTCATCTCAGCTGACTTTAAAAAAGACACTGATTCTCGAGCTATTTCATAAATCACAAAATCCATATAGCAGATGTTAACCATGTGACTTATCAGGTTTTTAGGAAATGGGAAAGGAATATTTTCTGCTTTGAAAACAACCTATTGCTCACCCTTAGCCTCACCATTTTCTGTTACTTGCAAGGCCACACACTCCCCACTATCATCCAAGGACATTCTTCTTAAATCATATATTTCAACTTATGTAGTCTACTAGGTAACAAAGTTTTAAAATAGATTTAAACATTTTTTTCTCATGATTATCTAGATGGCAATTCAATACTTTAACCTTTGAGTTTAATTGTCTATTAAGTTGATAATTAGCCTCAATTATATATATAATCTAGTAATTCCTGGGGCAATATATTCTCTTATTTTTTTTAATTGGGCAAAAATTTGATCAAAAGGATTCAAATTTTTACCCAATGTGGTCATCCACTCCCTCTTCCCAAAAGCTTTTCACAATTCTAAAAAATAGAAGTCATTCATTTTTTCAGTCTCATTGACCCTCACACTCTCTAAAGCACAATCTGATAATATTCTCATGTGCCCTAACTTTTATCTTCATTTTTATACTTCCTTCTGCTCATCTTTAAATTTATTACTGGTCTCCAAAGCCTTGGCTATCCAGAGTGCATTGTGCTGAAAGCAACAGATTAATCAGCTTCCTGGTTCCTTGCCTTCCCGTGAAGGACTATTGGCAGGTTGGCCAGGTGAGCTTAAGACAGAGAGGAGCTACTCCAGGGTGCTTGCCCAGTCACGACTCTTGCTATAATGCCTTTACTCCACCTAGCCTACATAAAGGAAGAAAACATTTACTCAGCTGCTAAGCTAAATGAACCTACCTGCCATAAAACATTTCTTTCTGGGGAATACTTAATAATTAGGATCATCCAAGAAGCCCTTTGTAGGGAGAAAAAAAAAGGTCAATCCTAGAATAAGTGTTCACATCACAAAGAAAGCTAAATAAAATTCTTTTGTGTTCCTTCAATGTTACATTGTTTTGAGTTCTTTAAATTTTAGCCATTAGCTCACTTGTTGACCTTGGGCAAGCTGTTTTACCCTTCAGGCCTCAGCTTCGTCGTCTATAAAAGAGGCAACAGTCCCGTGGCTTCCTCATAAAGAATTCTCTAGTTGTTTCCCTCTCTGAGATAATTAGCAGAACTCTCTCCGATTTATATACTGGAACACCGTGATAGAGGAAATAGTAATTTACTAAAATGCCAGGTAAGTTCCAGAGTCATAAATATTGGTGATATATAAGTCAAATTTAACTTAATTACTTTTTACCAAGAAATAATTTAGGATGTCTAGACCAAAGCAAATCATATTTCATCTATTAAAAAAATCATTCAGGAATAAGAATGGGACAATTTCAAGGAGCTACTAAAACAAGACAAACAAAAATCCCCACATAGATGAGCTTACACACAGGATGAAATTTTAAAAGGTGTTAGTTTAATTTTCACTCTGGAATTGATCACCAAATCAACACATCTCTTGTACTCAGCTGTGCCAATGATTTATTTGATCTGACTGGCCTGAAAAGTGACCCTCTTGTTTCACCTGCTAAAGAATGTTTGATCTCCCATGACCTCTTCCTCTGACTAATGTCAGCAGAACAGAACATTCGTGTGGCATCCTTGATGAACACCCCCAACGGTGGCCTACAAGTGGCTCAGGGAAAGCAATTGTATTAATGCATTAGAGTAATTTATTGGCGGTTTTGTGTGATAGCATATTTACTGAAATGAGGCCTGTCAAAAAGACCAGGTTATAGCAGGAACACGTGATTTCCCAACAAGCCAGATAATATAAATCAAGTGCCTTTTCTGTCCCCTCCAGCCACCTCCACCCACTCCTTGTCCTCCATCCTCAGACAAATTGAAGCGCATGCCACAATGCGCAGAGGGAAAATCAAACTCAATTTCGCCGTACAATGAAGTGAGCTTTGGTCTTGTCATGTCCACGGACATATTGATCCCTAGAAGACTGAAAACATGAGAATGTCCTAGGTTTCCGCTCTTATAAATAAAAACGTATAGAAATGCAATGTGTAAATGAAGGACAGTATACACTTACGTAGCTTTAAAAAGATGCAAGGACTCGGGGGGCTCCTGTTGTAAAACAGCGCGACGATATACAAGTCACTATCGAAGGGGTCACGTTTCCTTTCTCTTTAGAATTACAGCCTGGGAGACAAACGGTCTCCTAATCCAGGTTCATTTAAAGTGCAGCTGATCATTTCCCAGCTAAAAGGAGTTTTCACTAGTGAGGAAAAAAGCCCACCCTCGCGTGGCCTTTCGCGGAATTTATGTCAGCTCCACGGTGCCAGGAGCCCCGCGCTCCATCGGACACTGCCTGTTAACCTGGGAGCAGGCGAAGCCACAGCCCTCGCAGGCCCCCTCTGTCATTCGCACGGTCCCCCACGCCCACCGAGGGACGGAACCACTGCATCGCTGTGAGGATGGCACTGTAAGACACGCACACCGCAAAACGCCCCAGAGCCCAGTGAGCTGCATTTCTAGCTCAGCGGGTGAGAGGAAGACAGACAGACAGACAAAGGAAAACCGAAGGGACACCCTGTTTTCAGGCGGGCGGAGCCCCAGCCGTGGTGAGGCCGGCTGACCGCTAGTCGCAGTGGATGCAGAGCGGGCCACAGAGCTGTCCCCACTGCACTGGGCGGTGTCTGCATGACGGTGCCCGGGCCCGTCACCGCGGCGCACAGGCCAACGCCACCCTGAAACGCCGCGCACAGGGACAGGAAAGGGAGCGGGCAAGGGGCCTGTCGGCTGATCCCGGCTTGAACGGTTTCAAAGCAGGAGCGTCTCATTTGGCACGGTCTTTAAGAAATCACAGCAGTGCCTCACATGACCACACTCTAAAGAAATTACTTGTGGTAAGTAAAGATAAATTTATTAGTAATTAGGCCGTCCTTTATTGTGAAATACACAGAAAAATTCCTTGAGATTTTTTTTTTTCTTAAGCCGACAAGAAAATGACTTTACTTCATCAATCAGTTTGACTGAAGTAATGATTTTCTTAGAATTAAAATTGGTCGAGAGCTCTAAGTATTTCATCTTTTAGGCTGAGAAGCATGTAGTTAATGTCACAGCTAATACATTTGTCAGTCTGCTAATTTTCTTTTTCTACTAGAATAAGTAAACATCAGCCCTTTCTTAAAAGCACACTATTTACCATGTGTCAGGAGCAATGCAGGGAGAAGTTATTTGAAAATCATGAGGGAAGACATTAGGAAATGAACGGAGACAATGAAGGAGAAACATGAAAGGAAGAGGCACTTAACGAGTCCAAAGTGCGGGCGGGGGCCCAAGGTGCGTGGGGGAGGGGGCCCAGGAAAAACCGAAAATCAAGCCCCAAACTCGAGCCGCAGGCATCTGGGAACATGTGAAAGAAGATACTGGCTTTTAAGAAGTAGTTCAAACAGAAACAAGAACCATAGTAAGACAAAAGAGGGCTCATGAATGTACAACGAGAATAAAAGAAAATGAGATCCTGCCCCACGCCGTTAGATCAGAGAGCGGATCTTACACGCTTGTGTCTGCGAGGACGGGGCGGAGACAGAAGGACACGCTCCATCTCAACGCTTTTGAAGACATAACGGACCGTTTACGCTGTGTTGTGTCAGATTTTAAGGCAGCTTCAGTATTTTTACAACTAAAGAAAATAGCGAGTAAAATATCAATGGCATTACTTTGTTCTGTCTATTGGCAGGTGTTCTTTCTAAAATTAGAGTTCTTTTGGGTCATTTTGTTATCATAGATCTCTGCAGCACGACTTGATTTCCAAACCTTGTGTTTCAAACCAAACATTACCACCACAGTAAAATTTTCATTTAAAATGGACTTCAGAGTATCATTTTTACCTTTTTCCCCCTCCCTATCACATAGTTACTAAAAAGCAAACAACTTTACTTGCAAGTAGAGAGAACAGTTAACAGTACGAAGTACTGTAGCACTTTAGTTTTGATGTTATAAATTAGTGCTCTTCAGCATAGGTTAGTTAAATCTCTTACGAGTCCTCAAAACAGGAAGAAGCAAAAAACAGTTATATTGTGATAAGCCTGCATGGTGACCGATGATTACTAGAATTAGTGAGATGATCCCATTAGAAGGTATAAAAATCATTCACAGTATTGTACACCTGAAAATAATATAATATTGTGTACTGACTGTACTTAAAAAAAAAAAAAAGGCTTGTGAAGAAATGGTATTCCTCAACTCAGAATTATTTCAGATGTTTCCAAATGTTCTTTTTGTCAGTTTTGGAAAAATTTAATCTGAAAGATTTTTCTAAATTTTTCTCTTTTGTTTGGTCACTAAGTGGACAAAAACTAAGAGGTACAAACAACTTCCTAAAATTTCAGAAGCCAGGCTTTCTGCCAAGAGCGGGGAAGGACGCATCATCACTCACGGGCTGTGGAGACTTAAACGTGCTACTTAAATTCTCCGTGTCACAGTCTCCTTACCCATGAAGTGGGCTTAAGAAGGGAGCTGCCCCAAAGTTCTGAGGACCCAATGCAATGTTACAATTCCCGAGAAGCATGCCAGTCACGCAGCTCACGCTCAGTATGGGCTGGTTATTATTAGTCACAATGAACCTGCCACCTGTCCCAAATACCAGGCCAGGCGTGCAGTGTGCATCTCAAGCAGCGGAACCCGCATCTCTCCTGTGCTCCACCCCACCTCTCAGGGTTGGCCGCTGAGCAGCCACACCACACACCACGTGAACGATGACAACACCAGAACTGATGCGCTCAAATCCATTAATATGATGCCAGGAACGAGACACACACTTAACGTCAATGCAAAGATAACATTCATCGCTGCCCTCTTCCTTGCCCTAGTTTTTGCAGTTGTCATGAGGCGTATGTACTAAAACAGTGACTAAAACTGCTGTGGGTATGGGTCTGAGTAACAGAACTTATTCCAATGCCTTTGCACAGCGGCAGACTGGCCAGCCCAGCTGCCTTCGTCTATTAATAATTCTTACCAACTTCCATTTACTCGGAACCATGGAGCTTTACTATCTTAGGTCTCATGTACTGGGGTTAAGAATTATTCTAATATTCCCAATAACTGTCAGCACTACATGCTTCTCTATGTATCTACTTACCTATCTATTGACCTACAGTATCTTTCATTCTATCCATCTGTTCCCAGCCCTCCAGCCCTTTCCCCTCTGCCTCCTCCCTCTCATCTTTTTTCCCTTCTTTGTTTCGCCGCCCCTTTCCCCCTTCTTTTCCCAAATCCCGAACAGAAACAAAAAGGAGCTCTGGTTCAGTCCCCCTCGCTACCAGCTGAGATAACAGAATGAGCACCTTGCTGGAAACTGGGGTCTCCAGTTCTCATCTCTGCCGTTTGATATTTGTAGAAAAAGGCACCCCAGAGGTGTCACTTCCTAGCCACCTGCGTTTGGGTTTCTTTACTTCTAAAATGAGGAAGTTGGTTCTGACACTTCTTTCTGGCCCTGGAGCTCTGAAATAAGAACCCTCGAAGATGACTATTGATACGCACAGAGATTGATGAGAGTACATGGTTTCCTCGAAAGGGTGGTTTGCAGACTTCCGTACCTCTAGCTCTAGTTTGGGAGTCTAGCCTTAAATCCTAGCACCCAATGGCAGACTGAAGAATCAGGAATTTTCCCAACGTTCTCAAGTGGGCAGACCTACAGCCTATATGAACAGTACCGGCCAGCACTCAGGATTAATGAACAATTTCCCAAAGGACTGAAGGGCACCTACAACAAGCCAGTTGCTTTTAAGAAAGAAACTAAGAGCCGCACTACAAACACCAGTACCAGACACGAGCACGTAACCATTGTTGGAAACACATGTTGCACCAGGCCTCCTCGGGAACCCTCCTGCACGTGGGGGAGGCACCGGCGCTGACAACGGTTTCAGGGTGAACAAACGGGCAGCTTACCTGGCTGAGACAAAAGCGGCGTGTAAGGGACTTTCGGTTCTATTGCACTCATGGGTGGAGGTAGCAAGGGGTTGGCGAAGCTGCGGAGCGGGTGCGTGGGCCGGACGCAGGCCGTGGGGATGGTCCTGCTTGGGGCCTCCTCACTGCTGGGGTGCTCGGGCTGGGCTGGGGGCAGCATGGGTGGCTGCTGGGCGCTCGGTCCTTCAGGCACCGCTGCAGGGGACACAAGGAAATGCATTCGTTATTCCAGCACAGGGCTTGCTTCCCCTACGTCACCCGAGGGACCCCTGGGTCAGTTCAAAATGATACGCTAGCATCTGGCCAATCTCTTCTTCTAGTTCTGGGCACCCCCCTCCTTCACATATTTATGGGATATGACAGCACTGTCCCTTTAAACAACAGAAATAGGTTCCGCGAGACAGGGATCTATTTTTCAGGAAATAGCAGTAAACTATATACAGCACACACTATATTGCCCGAACTATCTGGGCCCTGTAATCGTAAGTGATGAAGCGAGAAAAAAAGAGTTATTTCTCCCTTCATAAGTGGCAATGTCAGTGAAATTCAATGCGCCAAACCCGGCTACAGCTGCATTATTATCCACCAGCCAATATGCCAATTTTTCTGTGATTTAAACATGTCATGCCAACTATCAAACAAATCAGAGTTACCCGGTGTTAAAGGCATTGCTAATAAAATGATAGAAATAACACCCCTATCATTATCTTCCATAACAAATTGGACGTACATCCAACTAAAAAGTTACATGAGAGACGAGTCTGTGGGAACAAGCTGCCTGAACGCAGAATTATAATTTTTTCTCTTTTGTAGCAAACCTTGTAATTTGCAGGTAGATTACTATAGTTGAAGAGGTTTTGCATATAGCCGCCTCTGGGTACTTGTACAGTTTTGTGTAAGGAAACACACCTTTTCTCTAGAAAACACAGTTGAGTGGACTTAAATATTGGCAAGGCAGTTTTCCATGCTAAGGACAGTGCCTTGCCTTTATTCATTCAAATTCAAAGTCAATAGGTCCAAGTTAAACTGCACACAAAAAGAGCTACATAGTAAGTAGAAGTGTTGATAAAATAAGAGTACTTCTGATGATTTGTTTCTTAAGAAAATTCTACTGGGCAAGTTGAAAAAAATGCAGTAATAGAAGATAATATCTCACTTCTGAAAGACAATTTTTAGCCAGGAACTATTTTAAGATAATTAGTTTGTGAGATAATTTTGAGACAGCTCTCTGGAAGGCTCAGTGAGGTCAGCAAAGGGCAGAAGAGATAGAAAATCTGATAATGCTGAAGGGAGTAGAGATTAAAGATACCAAAGAACAAGACATACTATTAAAGATATGCAAAAGTAAAATGTGCCTTCAGAGGATGTATGATATTAAAACTCATTTTTCTATATTCAGAAAGGGTTAGAGGCCCTCAGGCTCACCCCATTCAAAGGTGGAGATGAGAAGATGAATGGTTGGCTGAGGACAGGATGTAGCAACATAGCAACCAGAGCCAGAAAACAAGCAGAATTGGAAAAACAGTTCTTCAAACAAAAAACATGCAGCCAAGACAGCAAAGTAGGTAGAACTCTGGGGGCATGAGGAGTTTGAACAGAAATGCCTTATCTCTAAGCCAGGAAGGCCCATCGAAGACAGAGGAGAGGGGCACATGCAAGCAAAACTGCAGGAGCTGCAAGGACAGTGTTAAGGCACGTTCTTGGTGATGCTGGTTCTCAGAAAAGAGCAAAAGGGATGGGGTCTTCAGGTGGATATTATAAAGAGCTAAATTCTACATGCTTGTTAGGGTGTAAAGGGGAGAGGGGCATGTGTGCTTGTGTTCAGTCAAAATTGTGTAGCTATATAGTTGAAAATATGGTTTCAGAGAACAAAATTATGCAGGTTTTAGTCTGAATTCATAGTCTTAAGGAGAAAATTACTAATGGTCAATTGTAAAAAAACACACAAGATACATACATACATGTACATCTCTCACTCTACGCCAGAGAGAAGCAGCTGCAGGGACCTGCATGTAGGTCCTTCCTCTTCATTACCAAGGGGCTGGTTTTTATTTATGGGTCCACACCAGCATATTAAAAATACCTCTCTAGGGGGGGATTCTGGTCAAGACAGTGGGGTAGGTAAATGCAGTACTCACATCCTCGCACAACCACATCAAAATTACAACTAACCCACAGAACAACCATCATTCAGAACCACCTGAAATCTAGCTGAACAGAAGCCCTACAACCAGGGAATTCAAGGAGCTGCCCCGACACTGGTGGGAGGGGCGGAGGCTCAGAACAGGCTGGCCCCACGCCCACGGGCGGCATGTTTCTAATTGGGACGGCTTTCAGCTGCGCTGGCCCCGTGAGGAGCACAGGCCCCTCAGCCCAGTGTTCCAGTGCTGGGGAGGGAACCCCCCTAAACTCCCGGCTGTAATAATCAGCGGGGCTGAGGCTGCGGGAGGCGAGGGTGGGGGGGTGCGGGGGGGGGGTGAGGGGGTGGAGGGCCGCCCGTAGACTTACCTGGATTCACTCCCTCGGAGCTCTAGCGCTGGGGCGGCAGCTCCAGGGGCACCTGGGCCCTACAGGGAGGAACTGAACCGTCAGGCACCAGGGCAAGAGCTGGGGGAAGCTGTCCCCCAGACAAAAGTGCTGGCAGGGGTCTTCCTTCCTTTGCTGAAACCTCCCTGCCACAGGGCCAACAGGCAGCTGCCAGGTCTGAGTCTCCATCAACCTGGCCCACACTGTTGGCCCCACCTTACTGACTCCCTGAAACCCCGCCCCAGCCAATTTGCAGCCCCACCCAAGCTTTTTGCATATGAATAGCCTGTTCTAGCTCGGGCTTCAGACTCTCCTAAAAACTCAGACAAGCAGCACCTGGCCTCAGAGGGCCCCAGGTCTTTCAATAAGGGGCCTCAGGCCCAGCACTAGCAGCAGCCCGCCTTGGTTCACAGCTTGGCTTCTCCTGGGCGCCTCTAAGCCCAACACAAGTAGCAGCCATCTGCAGACTGCTCTGTAGCTCGAGCCAGGTGGCCCCAGGCAGGGCACAGGCAGAGGCTGACTTTGCACCTTCCAGGGTCCCCCAGGGCCAGTATAGCCAGTGGGCAGCTTCAGGACACAGCAGATTACAACCCTGCCATATCCACCAGGGACACACTCAAGGGGCACACCTGGTGAGCACCAAAGCCCTACTGAAGCAAGTGCTGCTCTATAGGGGCGACTCCTGCACAGCAGCTCTTTGGCTGTATCTGCAGCTGGTCCTCACAGCTGATTGGCCTGGGGGTCAATTCCTCCCAGGGACGCCAACAGCAACCAAGGCTCAACTAGAACAGGAGAGTGCACACAGCCCACACAGGGGAGCACCTAGAAGGCTCAGCTCAGGTGACTGGGGAGGCTGAGCCACCGGACCCTACAGGACACCTACTACACAAAGCCACTCTACAAATTCCAGGAGACAGAGCAGCTCTACCTAATACATAGAAACAAACACCTGGAAGCAGCCAAAATGCGGAGGCAAAGAAACATGTCAGAAAGGAAAGAATAGAAGAAATCTCTAGAAGAGGAACTAAATGAAATGGAACCAAGCAAGCTAACAGATAGAGAGTTCAGAATAATGGTTATAAAGATGCTCAAGGAAGTTAATGAGAATTTCAAGAATCTTAGTGAGAATGTCAAAGACATACAAAAGGACCAGTCAGAAATGAAGGTTACATGAACTGAAATGAAGAATAATTTACAGGGAATTAACAGTAGAGCAGAGGACACTGAGAATCAAATCAGTAATTTGGAACATGAGGAAACAAAAAAACACCCAACCAGAAGAGCAAAAAGAATCCAGAAATATGAAGACAGTGTAAGGAGCCTCTGGGACAACTTCGTATCATGGGGATGCCAGGAGAAGAGAGAGATCAGGAAACTGAAAACCCATTTGGAAAAATAATGACAGAAAATTTCCCCAACCTGGGGAAAGAAATAATCATACAAGTCCAGGAAGCTCAGAGAGTCCCAAGCAAGAGGAACTCAAAGAGGCCCACACCAGGAAACATCATAATTAAAATGACAAAGGCTAAAGACAAAGAGAGAATCTTAAAAGCAGCAAGCGAAAAGCTGTTAGTTACCTACAAGGGAGAACCCATAGGACTGTCAGCTGATTTCTCAACAGAAACCTTGCAGGCCAGAAGGGAGTGGCAAGAAATACTCAAAGTGATGAAAACCAAGGACCTACAACCAAGATTACTCTACCCAGCAAAGCTATCACTTAGAACTGAAGGTCAGATAAAGAGCTTCACAGGTAAGAAAAAGCTAAAGGAGTTCATCACCACAGACCATTATTAAGAGGAAGAGGGAGGAAAAGAAAGAATAAAAAATTTGAACATTAAATGCATATCTATCAGCAATTGAATCTAAAAATCAAAATAAATGAACAAGAAATCTAATGATCAAAACAAACTGATGAATAAAGTAGTACCAGAGGCATGGAAACGCAGAACAGACTGACGAAACTCAGACGGAAGGGGTGGGGGGTGGGAAGAGATTAAGCAAAGAACTTATATGCTTCTTTCCATTGCCCGTGGACACAGACAACAGGGTGGTGAAGGCCTGGGATGGGAGGGACCCATGTGGAAGGGGGTAATGGGGAGAAAAAAGGGGAAACATCTGTAATACTCTTAATAAAGTTTAAAAAATACCTAGGGATAGAAATTTTGCAATTTTCCATCAGAAATCTGCCTGAAGTAATTCCCTCTATCGAAGATTGCAATTAATTCACATCATATTTTTAAAACAGTTTTAGCCATTAAAGCAAAGGTGGGAAACCATTTTCTGCCAAGGGCCATTTGGATATTTATAACATCATTCGCAGCCGTACAAATTATTAATTTAAAAATTAGCCTGCTATATTTGGTCAATCATTTTATTGAATTTATTGAATTTCGAGTTCCACCTGTGGTTGCCTTGGAAGGGTTAGACCAAATGATTTCGGGGCTGTATATGGCCCGTGGGCTGGACATTCCCCACCCCTGCATTAAAGAAATAATATTTTATGAGTTTTTCTTTTCTTTACTCCTTCCATCACATTTTTCTCATTTCTCCTACATTTTTGAAATGAAAGAGATCTATGTTAATATTGTGGTCATAGCTTTAATAAAATTTACATGCCCATTTTTAGTTTTGAAATTTAGTTTCTTAAAAACCTCAAGCTTCACATGAATTCTGATGCTGCTGTTGATTTTGGGGACCTGCTCCCATTCCCCTTCTCTTTAATGGCATTGCTCATCAGCATCTCTATAAATAAAAAGTCTCTGTATGCCCAGTCCTCCATCCTCAGGTTTTCATTGGAAACACTGTGATGTGGTTCTTAGCTTTGAGGGAAGTAATGGTGGCTTGATAGTAATGGACTAGCTCTTTAGTGAAATCAATCCTCAGTACCACCCAGGGTGAAAAGGAAAGTACCTAATCTAGTCGGCTAGGTGGGGAATGGAAGGGCCCATCCTCATGACTAAATGTATCAGTAATTCATAAGGGACTATTTTTGTCTCGTTCAAAACAAGTTTGCTTAATACCTAATACAATGGACAAGGCACAGGTTTCTATAGACAATTCATAATTTTTATATTTTATATGGAGCAAAAGAAATGCTGTTCAGACTTAGCTGACATTTAAGGCAGTGAAAACTCTTAAACACAGTATCATCTGTTCCACTGGAGAGAAGCTCTCATTTCAGATGAGCCCTTTTGGCCAGTTCAGGCACCAGCTTCAGGACACCCATGTGAGACAAACTGGCTCATGACAGGACATTTAGCTGTGCTAAGAGCTCTGAAAGCAAAGAAAACCTCCATTCACCCACAAAGTGCAGCCTTCCTATAATTCAGAGAGTAAAACAAGAACCAAACATGTCCTGGCAAGGCACTCATTTGCAAAGGATGAAATAGAAATTCATTGTACAAATAGCACACAATTGCACAGCAGAGTCAAATCTCGGGGCACTTTATAGAAATTTATGTCAACACATAAATAATTGCAATGGAATAACTGGCAAATGTATTGCAAAAATGGAAATGAGGATTTTTCTTCTGTCTAAAATCGCAGCATTTGAAAGAAATAAAGCATACCAATAATTCTAAGCAGACACTTTGAGACACAAACACTTAGGCACTCATCAGTCTCAGAAGAACAGCATCATGCAATATTTCTGAGCAACCCGTTTCCTCACAAACTAGATTTCTGATAAGACCCTAGAGAAATATCCATGAACACCACTGTGCTCCTGATATTATGTAGGCCAAGTCCCACCGTTACTGAATTTCCAATTTGGGGCAGAGCTGGAGCAGCAAAATAACATGGGTAAAGTTAACCAGCCTTTTCACCAAGACAGTACTCAACCTGAAAGGAATAATGGAAATCATCTAACTTGAACTACTACCTGCCTGCTTTAAAGATGCAGAAATGGGGTTACCAACTTTATAGCGACTTGGCCTCAAGACCATCTGTTGGTTGAAGTTTTCAAAGCATGGCACTGTTCCTTACTTCCCAAGCACAGTTCATTTGCCCATTAAGACTAAGGTCAGAACTACGGTGCATTGGTAAGAAAAGGAAACATTTGCCCGTCAAAACTGTATAAAGATCTATGGAGATATCACCGAATGCGTGTGATGCAAATATACTACATCTTTCTTTTCATATGGTAGGAGAGAAATGCAGCTGTACCTGTGACTTCAGAGAGCACCGTATCTTTGGGGGCTGGGTGTCAGTGATTTAACTCTTGTACAACTCAAAGGTCTTTCAGATAACTTTGGAAGAAGTCTCCTCACTTGCACAAAATTTTCCTTTCCTATGTGTGCCTTTTACTGTTTCTCAAGGTGACTAATAAGACATCTCCAGGCAGAGTCATGAAATGTTTTCTGCTTGAGAGAGAACAGGGATGTTTAGTGTTCTCCAAGGCATTTAGAAACCAATACTGAATGGCTAGAAGTTAACTGTTTCTGACAGTGATTTAGAGAATATTTAGTTTCCTAGAAAAGAGGGTGCTTATTTTTTTTTCTAAGCAATCACTTGGAAACACATATTAGTTCCCATTCCTTCTGCATTGCACATAGCTCTGCTCAGAAAACCCTTGATGAATGACTAAAGATATATTTTAAAAATCCATGAAATCTTCTAGGAATTGAATGTTTATGCCTTTTGATTTTAGATGTTCAAAAGCACTCTGTTAAGAATCCTTTATTTATATAATTTTATTGTTATATTATATTTTATATTTATATATATATTATGTAATAGTTATATAACTATCTTTATTCAATAATCCCTACTTTTAAACAAATTAACAAAACAAAAAATACACAGAGGCTAAACTTTTCTTTCTTTCCTTATTCATTTCTCTTTCTTAGTACATCTTATTTTTTAGAGCAGTTTCAGGTTCCCAGCAAAACTGACTGGCAGATACAGAGGGTATCTCTGCTCCCACATATGCGTAGCCTCTCACACTATCAGAGTCCTGTACCGGAGTGGTACGTGAGACTCTAACCACAGATACAAAACATTTTATATCTGTCCATAACCACAGATAAAAACAAGTTTTATACTAGTTCATTTATTTTTTTCCTTTTTCACTGAACTTTAACTTTTGGAATCCTTTCGCCCCGTGATTCGATGAGACAGCTCTGCATGCTGCACCAAATCAAGAAAGAAGGAAAAGAGTAAATGGGACACTGGACTTTCAGAAGGAAGCCATGCCTTTAAAAAAGGACAAGAAATTATAGAAACATACTATGAACAAATAAAAGTTAATGCCTGGCAGGGCGTGGCTCAGCGGTTGAGCATCGACCTAGGATCCAGGCGATCAGGGTTTGATTCCCGGTCAGGGCACATGCCCGGGTTGCGGGCTTGATCCCCAGTCAGGGGCGTGCAGGAGGCAGCCGATCAATGACTCTCATCATTGATGTTTCTCTCTCTCTCTTCCTTCCTCCCTCTGAAATCAATAAAGATATATTTAAAACAAATAAATAAAACAGTTAATTTCTAATTTAAAAATGTAGCAAACTTTGGCTCGTATCAGTCTTGCTGAAGTGAACAGGTAAAAGCCATTCTACACATGCTCCCTACACATCATCCTTAAAGTTAGAGAACACAGATGAAATCAAGAGTTGTAGGCAGTGACCCAAAGAGAAAACTATAAACCTCTTTTCTGCTGGGGAGAGTTCATTACAGAAGCCGAAGAAGGGACTGGGGCTCCGAATTCCTTGACTACAATTACCTTCCTAATTGTCCTGGGATTTGGAAGTTTTTGGTTGTGTGGCTTCCCACATTTTTTTTCATTTAATTCCCTCCAACATGTTTCGAGGGACTATTTTCTCTCCAGTTTTTGCACACAACTCTATTCTGTAGATATGAGGTACAGTGAGAAAAGGGAAAATAAACCTAATTCTCTCTTGGCAGATTTTTGATGCCTTTTAATTCTAACCTTGTTGCATCTAGACAATTTATGATTTCTTAGAGTTGTCCCTGTTGGGTTGGAAAAATATAGCTTATCTCACAAATATATTTATTGCTGTTATCATCTTCTCTATTACAAAATATCTTATCTCACATGAGCTGCTGAGTCACCTGTTCTTAACTAAGAGAGCCATAAAATCGATTTAAAAACGTTGTACTTGAAGGGAAAAAAAAGTCAATTGGCACAGGACAAATCATCAGGGTATATATATAGCTTGAGAGTTTCTCCATTCCTATCTTTCTTCCAACAAATGAAATACTACTACCAGGATACAAAATGAATAGTAAAAAATTAGTTGAATTTCTGTACATCCACACAAAGCCTCAGGAAAAAATTAATATAATTTCATTTACAGTAGCATCAAAATGAACAAAATACTTAGGAACAAATTTAATTAAAAAGGAAAAGATCTGTACACTGAAAACTGTAAGACACTGATAAAAGAAATTGAAGAAGACACTAACAAATGAAGAGATAGTCCATGCTCATCAATTAAAATAATTAATATTGTTAAAATATCCTTATTACCCAAAGTGATCTATAGATTCAATGATATTTTTCACAGGAAAAAAAAAAATTCTAAAATTTGTAAGGCACCACTATAGATCCCAAATAGTCAAACCAATCTTAAGAAAGAACAACAAAACTGGAGACATCACACGTCCTGATTTCAAACTATATTACAAAGCTACAGTGACCTAAACAGTATGGTATTAGCATCAAATATAGATCAATGGTACAGAATAGGGAGCTCAGAAATAAAGCCATGCATATATGGTCAATTATTTTATGACAAAGGAGCCAAGAATGGACAGGGTGGGTCAAAAGTGGGTTTAAAGTTGTTTGTATAAAAATAATACAATAATTGATAAATAATAATACAAGAATAAACACTGTGTCTTGGGTCACAACTGCAAACCTACTTTTGCTCTACTTTGTACAATAGGAAAAAGATAGTTTCTTTAATAAATGGTGCTAAGAAAATGGAATTGTCACATAAAGGAATGAAATCAGACCCCTAGCTTCCACCACACACACAAAACATGGATTAAGGACAAAGTTAAGGCCTGAAAGTGTAAAACCCCTAGAAGAATATATAGGGGTGAGCTCCTTGACACTGGTCTCAGCAATGATATTTCGGATTTCTCACCAAACATAAAGGCACCAAAAGCAAAAACAAGCGAGTGGAACGACATCAAATTTAAAAGCTCCCACACACAAAGGGAAACCACGAACAGAAGGAAAAGGCAACCTAAGGGATGGGAGAAAATATTTGACAACCGCGTATCTGATAAGGGGCGAGTATTCAAAATACATGGAAAAAACCTCATAAAACTCAGAACCAAAAATAACCCATTCAATTCAATTAAAAAAAAAAAAGGGTAGACGAACTGAATGGACATTTTTCCAAAGAAGACATGCAAACGGGCAATCGGTACCTTACAAGGTACTTGACCTCACTAATCCTCAGGAAAACGCAAATCGAAGCCACCACGAGGTGTCACCCCACGCCCTCGAGGATGGCTCTCCCCAGAAGGACGAGCGAGGACAAGTGCTGGCGAGGGTGCCCCGCGGGCAGGCATGCCAGCTGCGGTGGGCTCTGGGCAGCACTGCGCAAGTTTCTGAAAAGTTAAAGCTGGCGCTGGCACCTAACCCAGCAACCCCGCTCCTGGGCACACCCACCCCCAGGAGACGAGCGCTCTGTGGGCGGCGTCTGCGCTCCGGGTGGCCCGGGCGCTGTCCCCAAGGGAAGGGCGGAGCCAGCCCGCGCCCAGCGGGCGCAGAGCGAAGGCGCGCCCCGTGCGCGATGGGACGCTGCGCCGCCCTCTGTGACCACCGGGGGCCAGTGAAGCACCGCGCCAAGGACACGCCAAGCGCGGCCCACGGTTGTCTCCCTGGACCTCGGAGCCCCGGGTCCCCGCCGCGCCTCCCACGGCCGGCCGAGCGGGGGCAGCGGCGCCGGGAGGCGAGCCCGGGGCAGAGCCAGGTCCCCGGCCGCGCCCAGGCCGGCTCAGCCTGCCCCTCACCCCCGAGGGACGGGGCGGGGCGTGGACGACACCGCGCTGTGCACTGACCTTTCCCCGCTCCGAAGGCGCGGTCCACGGGCAGCGCCGGGAAGGGCACGGGCCGCAGCGCGAACTGCGGGTGCGGGAAGCCGCACGTGGGCGACGGCAGGACGCCCGGGTACTGCGCGCTCTCCAGGGCGGGCACGGGGATGGCGCTCACGGCGGCTGCAACACAGGACAGAGGGTTAGTTCCCGGGCTCCGTGACGGCAGCGAGGCGGTGAAACGGTCGCATGTTTACACGGTGCGGCCCCTCGCGGGCCCCGGGGCGCTGCGCTCACCTCCCGCCCCCGGCCTGCCCGCGCCTAGAAGCCGCAGCCGCTCCCGCCTCAGCAGCCTTAGCCTGGGGCGAAGACTGCCCAGGGCCTCAAAGAGGGTGACTACAGCCACCAAAGAGCCACCGGGAGGCTCCCTGGGGTTTTGTTTTGTTTGTTTGTTTGTTTGTTTCTCTATTCTTTCTCTTAAGCAAGAAAAGTGTCATTAAAAAAGTTGGGTTATTCAGAAACTGAATGCGCTGTGTGGAGTGGGCTGAGGAAATGAGAATCCCTCGAGAATTTTGTGAAAGAATGTAATGCGTGTGAGAGAGTCTGGAGAGAAAAAGTGAAGGTATATTCCCAACATTATACTTAGGATTTACATTTAAGTAGAAAGAAAATACCTTCAGAGAGTCAGCACAGCGCAGCTTAGTGTCACATTAATTTAAATAGGACTGTTTTCCGAGAACACCAAACTCTTTATACTTACACTGGCTGAAGCTCACAGCTGAATATCTTATACAGTATTTTCTAGGTTTAGTGACTATTGTTAACTCCATTATTCAATGCCTATTTAATTACATCATATTGTGAAATATTTACTCTAAACGTCATCAATCTTTATCTTGTATCATCTTATAAAATGTCTAGTATTCCCTATCTCTTATTAACAAAAAATAAAATGTAAGCCTTATTAATAAAGTATTAAATTTAAGCCAGCTACTGGGATCATCAATTTTAGCAATACATGCCTATCTATGAAACTAATAAAGTGATTTCTGTTATATACATGATTTTAATTAATTACACCCAAATGCCAACTACTAGAGCATTTAACATGCACAGATATGCACAATTACCAAAGGAAAACCTTTCTATTTTTTATCACACTTCTATTACCCAAGTAATTCATAACCATAGATACAAATTATATTGCATTATTGTAAATTAGAAATGACATGTAGATTTAAAAACATATTTCCAATTAAAATGCATATCAATTAACTATATTAAATATACACTTTAAATCAAAAGGGCTGCTTCTAGTAAACTGGCTTTTAGAATTGCATTCCAGACTTTATTTTTCCTTGTATTTATAATACTCCTTGAAACACATATTAACATGATTATTTGAATTGAAAAATAGGCTTATTCAGAAACAAATTTTGTCTGATGTGTTTGACATTGAGGACTAATTATCTTATGTAGGTGAAACGATGATTGTATTCCAAGAACTGTAAAAAAATATAAATCTTAATAGGATGAAAACATTTTTCAAAAATTATATTCATAAATGTATATAAGTGATATTGCACTGTTTCCAATTCTGTCTTACTACATGATAGTCTACAAGGTACCTTATAAAAGTACTTTACAGGTGTACCTCCTAGAAAAGGAGCCAGTGAATAGCTTGAATGATTAACAAATACTTTTAAAAGTCAGGTGGTTTCAACTTTTACTTTCAACATAATTAGTTGTTGGTTGAAATATCATTAAAAATAACTTTGGATGAAAGTTCACAGTATAATTTTGGTCCATAATTTGGAAGGAGTTCAAATCATTGAGTCATTGCTATAAACGTCTCATTGTTAAACTCATCCACACATTTATGTAGTTTCTTCATATTTAGATCAATAAAAGAAACCATTGGAAAGAACTTATGCAATAAGTAACATTCATCCATAGCTATATTATATAATTGTATAAAAAAGCCTCATTCAAGCCATTAAATGATAGGATTCTAATAAAATTTTACTTTCTATACAGTTGCACAGAAATAATTGTAATGTTAACCCAGAAGAAAAAATTAGCAGTTAAAAGCTTATGCTCACATAAGTTTATAATATAAACATATAATTTGTTTATAAAGATATTATGTTGCAAACAAATAGGATAAGTTATGAGTAAAAGACAGTCATAAAAATAGATGGCATTCTGGGGCAAGAATGAATTGTAGGTATCAGTTTAGGAGAAAAATGAGTGATAAGTTATTCTCTGTAAAAGGGGAGCTTCCTCGTGCAGCTTGTAAATATGATGGTGAATATCAAATCAGTGGTATTTTTACGGTTTTGAGTTTATTTGAAATAGTAGTAAATTATGTCTGGCACAGATATAACAGAATATTTTCAATGTTAAATTAAAAATGGCTATGATGACATAAAGCTGCCCTAAATTATGTTTTGGGAAGACTCGAGTGAAAATCTGAGAAGAAATGGTATATGCACAATGCCTTAATAAAGATATTTTACAAAGAGTAAGTTGTGGATATACAAACACATGAACATATTCCAAAAAAACAGAAAAGAAAAGAATGACCAGGAGACTTTAACAAGAACGAGAGAGACAAGCCGGGCACCCCAGGCAGAATGATTAAAAATTCCTCAAAGAAACAGGCTACACTTTTTTTAAATCCTCACCTGAGGATTTATTGATTTTCGGAGAGAGGGAAAAGGAGGGAGAAAGAGAGAAACACTGCTCGGCTGCCCCCCCTAGGTGCCCTGACGGGATGGAGCCGCAGCCCAGGCGGGGGCCCTGGCAGGGAACCGAACCTGCGGCCTCCTGGTGCCGGGGTGATGCTCCAACCACCTGAGCCATCCAGCCAGCGCGAGGTTAGAATTTTGTAGTCTTTGTGTCCCTCACAGTACAGTGCTAGAGATACGTTATAGTTTTCAAGTGAGTTAATAAGAAAAAACTTCTAAAAGTAGTATTTATAAATCTGTCTCAATTCATATTCCAGTTCCAAGTTCTTCATTAGTGAAGAAAGAAATTCTATTTGGTAAGCATGTTGCATGTTTGGCTATTGATCTGTGTACAAAATATTTGCAAATAATAGTCGTTTTAAAAATAATACTAATCTGTTGTATGTTTCTGCATCTCAAAAACTCTCATTTTATTTCCTGACATGACACTGTCAGTATTCCAAATCTTTGGTTTTAAAGTATTTTGATCCATGATTGATTTCTAATAGGGCACAGAGGTATACGCTTACTTATAGTACAGTTGTTGCAAAAAGAATCATCCTAACGTTGGATACAACACTGTATTGAAGTCCTTTGGTATTTTCCCTGTACATGTCAGTTTTGAGAGCCAGAGGCGCACACACACTCACACTATCATTCAAAACATTCACTGTATTGCTATGTTTATGCAAAACATCTCAGAGCGACATCATCAAGCATTTTCAATAAATTTCTGCTCTGTGGCCAAAATATAACAACAACAACAACAATAACAACAACAAAATCTGTTCTCACACAGCTTGCTGACAATTGAATTTATATCTCACACTGATATACAAAGATTTTTCAAGTAGAAATCCCCTTGCCAAATTACTTAGCTCCCTGAACAGGGCAGGCTGGTATTCGAAAACTTTTACAACATTCTTCAAAAGGTTAGCACTAAGTGCAACCTTTGGGAAAACTAAAGTGGAGATTACTTTTAAAGTTATGATTTAAAAAAACTGATCCCTCTGTAGATATTTCTCAAAATGATACTTGACGGAATTGAGAGAGTTGTTGAGGAGGAGGGATCGACAAATATAGTTGTAAAGATAATATTTTGAAGTGAAAAGATTTTAAGTGAAATGGTTTCTCATTGCACCTCTTCTTACCATCTCCTTTCTGCAATGACCTGTGTATAATCTGGGCTATTTGGAAATTTAGTGTCTGTTGCTTTTGATAAATATTCTTATCAACTTCACATTTTCAGGTATCCTTTGACAAGCAAACATTGCTGAATAGCATCCACAAGTATCCAAAGAGGCCACCAAAGTCCCCTCTAGGAAAAGTAAGAACATTCACTAATATATGTTCTGCATTTTTAGACATAGTGGTAAAGAGCCCAAGCACCGGGGTCTAACTGCCTGGATTCATTATCAAGTTTGGTCACTGTTAGTGAGTAAGTGTCATAGCCGGTATCTAGATGCTCCCTACCGAGTCCCATCTCATGGTATTTGCATCCTGTGGGTTCCCTGCCGTGTTTCACCTGGGTTCACCTGCTGATGAGGAGAATGCAGCAGAAGTGATGGTGTGCTACTTGCAAAATTAGGTTGGAAAGATTTCTCTCCCTCTCTCCCTCTCTCTCTCTCTCTCTCACACACACACACACACACACTGCTCACTATGGGAAAAGCCAAGAGTTATGTCTTGAGGCTGTGCCAGCAGACCTATGGAGAGGCACTTGGGACCTCAGTCCAAGGGACTGTGAGAAACCTACTGAGATCCTGAACCAGAACTACGTAGCTAAATACTCCTGGATTCCTGACCCCCAAAGGCTATTGACAAAATAAATGATTCTTTTATGTTGCTATGCCTTGGGGGTAATTTGCTCTGCACAGTAAAAGATAACTATATATCGACTTGGGCAAGTTACTTAAGCTTTCAATTTCTTAGTTTTCTCATATATAAAGTGGAGAAGACAATAGTGCCAACTTTACGGTGTTGAGGGGGTTAAAGAGCTCACTCACAGAGATGTGCAGCAGACTGGGACTCTTTTTTTATCATTTATAAATTGGATATTTTCTAATAAAATTTTCTGATATATTAAGGGCAGCTAAAATTGTTTTCATTAAACAGAAATGGAAACAATGAACTTAGAAGGAAAGAGAAATGAAATCTAACAAGTGTTGTGAACTTCTGAATATTATTCATTTGCTAAACATCTTGCTAATTATTATTCTATTTAATTTTCATATTATCATGTGCTGAGAGCATCCCGATTTTACAAATGGGAAACACACACTCAGACAGCTTAGGAAACTCTCCAGGACACACTTGGGTGACCGTTGAACCTCTCGGGTATACTGCTTCTCCAAGAATAACGATGACTTGCATGCCTGGTATTATTTATATCCTTTTGAAGAAAGAGTTTCTGATGGTAGCATCTCTGGTTTACGAGCATGGAAGCTGTGCTCTGAGCGCCAGAACCAGAAACCTGCCCTTGGACTATTCAATGCACTGTTGCCCCATGTTGTCACCTCGAGCTCCGAATTGCTCTATGGCTAAAAAAACCTCCAAACCTTCCCTTATTCCTAGTATCTTTCTCTACATGAATGGTGGCCCTAAAATGATTAGCAATTTAATTTTTTATTGTTTTAACAATTATAATATAATGCATGAATACGGTTTTTAAACAGTTGAATACTTTTATAAAGTTTATAGGGATACTTGGACCCAGCAATCTCATTCTTAGGTGCAGGCCAGTCTTGGATACATGTGTATGTACCCAACAGAAATGCATGACACGTTCCCTGAAAGGTGTGCACAAGATTGTGCGCGGCGATACAGCTCATTGTGCCGCATCTTCGTTACATTGCACTATGTTCATACAGTAGGACACGATGCAGCGATGAACATTCACAAGCTAAATTGGTGCAAACAATATGGAGAATCTCCTAGGGATGATGTTGCAAAACAGAAACTTAACGCATCTGCATGATTCCGTTTATGTAAAGCTCAAAAACAGGAAAAGTAATCTGTGGGGTGAGATTTCAGAAGGGCAGTTACTCCTGATGGGAGGTGACTAGTGATGGGAAGTAACCGTGAGGCAGCTTCTGACAGGGTTCTGTTTCCTGCCCTGGGTGATGGCTGGCTAAACGGCACTCCGCTTTGGAAAATCACTGAACACTACTTAGGATATTCCCATTTTCAATATGTATATTATAATTACATCTGATTTCCGTAAGAAATGAAGAATCAATAGAATACATATATATCTTTGAAATAATCCTGTAATGCTACGATCTTTGTTATCTCCAAGCTCTGTGTTGGTAAAGCTCTATTCAACAAAAGGAGATGGCTTCCACATAGAATCAAAGTTGATGTTTAAAGTAAATTCTTAAGCTTTCTGATAAATACAATAGGCTTTTTGCAACTAATGTGATTGATAAGGTCTTAGATAACTATGCTGATAAAACTGTAGATCTTTATCTTGATAGAGTCGTGATGTCATTCAGTCGTGTGGCAGATATTTAGCAAGCACCAATTTCGTGCGAGGTGTTGAGCTATGCAGTGCATAAATATGAAGATGGGTTAGATAATGTGTTCCTTATCATGTACTTCACAACTTTTCAGAGGAGAGATTTGGACTTGAATACCTAAGAATATGAGGCAGAGCTTGTGTAATTAATGCCAAAAAATTTGGAAAAACATGCTATTCAAATATGAGAAAGGAATGGATGGAGTAATCGTAAAAGAGTTTATGAGATCAGGAATCAGTATCTGCTCTGAAAGATGCACAGAACTTTGTTAGGTAGAGATAGGCACCAAGCCATTCCAAAAGGAAAGAAGTGTTCAGAAGGAAAAACAAATAAAAAGCAATGTATATCAGTCGACTGGCAGTTAGTCTAGCTTGGTGAGAGTCTAGGGCATGCATCGAAGGGCATAGCAGCAGGAAACTGGAAATGTAGACGAGAATCTGCTACGCTGAGGAGTTTGTGCTTATTTCTCTTGGTAGACACTGGGCAGCCATGGGGCAAATTCATGGAATGCAATGTCGTGCTTAAGCTGTTTTAGGAAGAAATCTGGCAAGCAGGGTGCAAAAGAGTCTGGAAGACACTAGGGATAGGAAGACTAATTATGAAGCTGTTCCGGCAGTTCAGATGTGAGGTCACAATGAATAAAATAAAAAATATAACTCTTGGGAATGGGAAGGTAGCCCAGGATTCAAAAGACACTGTGGAAGGAAAATCAATCAGAATGGAAACTTATTGGATGAGAAAGTTATATATGGGACAAAAAGGCCCACAAAGACTCTGAAGCACGATGATTTTTAAAAAGAAACTACAATAGGTTGGTACAGTTAGAACTTAGTGACAAGAGGAAAGTAACTGGAGGAAAAAAACAGAGGCAGCTAAGCGTACACAGTCTCTCCCTGTAGTGAACTGAATAAAAAAAAGAAAATAGAACAATGGCTTCACAGAATATGACAGCTGGGAGCGTAATGATTAGAGCGCAGAACTCTGAAGCCAGACTGTCAGCATCCAAATTCTGGCTCTGCTGCTAACTCCCTGTGTGAATGCAAGCTATGTTCTTAACCTCTCCAAACCTCTGCTTGCTTATCAGTAAAACAGGAATAATAATAGTAGCTACCCCATGACTTGAACAGTTGGCATTCATTACAAATTCTATGTATGTTTTTGCACTTACTATATAGTACAACTGAGAGATGTGCTGGAGTATAGAGGAAATAGGATGTCCAGTACGTAGAAAGAAACAGCCATTAATTCATTCACTTGAAATTGTATCCATTGCGGGCCTACCATGTGCCAGGCTCTGTTCTGGGTACTGAGGATACAAAGTAATCAAAACAGGCAAAGTCTCTGCTTTTGTATAGATTGCATTAAAATATAGGAAACAAATAATAAATACATACACACAAAAATGCAAGTAGGTGGTCAGACACAATGAAGGAAAATGATGCAGAACGAAGGGGGCTGAGAGTGACCAGAGATTCTATGTCGGGCAATGTAGGGAAGTCCTGTGTGTGGTAGTCATGGCTGAACACTGACTTGAGTGCTATGAGGCAATAGCCATGAAAATATCTATGAAAAGAGATCCCAAGCAAAGAGAGCAGCGAGTAAAAAGTCCCTGAGTTGGAAATGCGCATGATTATCCAAAAAGCAGAGAGGGGGACTATGTGGCAATGGGTCACAGAGAGTTCGAGAAATGGGTCACAGAGAGAAGCAGAAGATGGAGTGAGGGGCAAGGCCAGAGGCTGGACCACACGGTGCCTTTTAAGACAGGGTAAAATCACTGGATTTCGCTCTACCTGTGCAGAAGTCAAGAGGAGCAACACAAAGAATATCTTTCAATATTTGTATACTGAAAGGCTAATGTGGGGACAACTCACTGTAGGGCCAAGAGCTAAAGGAAAGAAAGCAGTTACCAGCTTACGGTTATCGTCTATTATCTGTAAGAGATGGCGGTGTCGTGGATGAGGGGTGGTCAGAGTTGGACAGGCATTGAAAGCAAGAACTATAGAATTTGGTGCAAGACTGAATTTGGAGTGTGAGAAAATCTGAATGAAAAGGCACGAAATTAAAGTTCTGAGCAAGAGTAAATGAATCGGCAGTGGCGCCATGTGTGGACCGGGGAGAGCAGGAGGAAGATGGAGTTGGCAGCTGGGGGCAGGATTTGGGGGAGAGCGAGGGCCTCATTTTGAACACAGACGGCCTGCTCATTCCATAGCCACCTGGAGGCGCTGAGTCAGCCCCTGATATGGAGGTTGATGTGGATCCCGGGAAGGGGGTAAGCTGGAGATAAAGCTTGGGATCCATGAGCATTTTCATGGCGTTAAGACCACTGGTACGAGATGATCATCTGAGAAGCTGGTGTAGACAGAAGAGAGGAGCTTGGGGACTGAGCCCTGGGGCACTCTCTGATTCTTGGAGATTGGGAAAAAGAGGGGGCACACGAACAAACACTGAGAAGCAGCGGCCGTGGGGTAGGAAGGAACCCAGGAACACGCAGCATTCGGTAAGCGAGGGTGCTGAATAACACAGGGCTTGTGAGGGCGTTTGTATGTGACTGGAGGGAAAACCGATGATACAGAAAGGGCAGGAAAGGGGGCAGGAGAGTCCGTAAGGGTGAAAAAGGCACGTCCACGTGAGACAGAGCTCGCCTTAATTAGAAGGACAAGCGGATCGACTGGGTTTGATGGGAAGACAGGGATACCATTTCCGAACGCTTCTCTCTCCTTGCTGATCTGAGAACCAAGGAAAGGGGTATTGGTAGTCTGAAAAGCGAGAACAGATATAAGACACTCATCTTACAAAGTGAGACAATTAATGACTACAGAAATGCAGTGGCATTTCCAAATAGATGACAGCTCCCCTGGGGGTTGTGGCCGGAGACGCCCAGGAAGCAGGCTGTGTGTCTTTCTCTAGGGTCGGCTGTCAGGGCTGGTGGTGAGAGTCGGTAGAGGAGCTGATTTAACCAGGGCTGCATTTTTTTTTTTTTTTTTCAGATGATATGATGGGGAAGGAGGACAAGGGAGACGAGGGTGTTTATAAGGGACTAGAAATAATAAATGATGACAGATTGGAAGCGGAGTTTTGGATGAAAATGAGAACACGAGGTGACGAGGAACACTGGGAAGGTGGCAGAGTTAATGGATCGGAGGGCGTAGTGAAATTGAAGAATGGTGGGCAAAGGGGAAATCAAATAAGGGAGCGAGAAAGTAATAAGGGGCTAGGAAAGGGGATGATAGAAACTGACAACTTGTAGGGGGCGCGATTATTGGTTTTGTATGTGACATGGAATTGATGTGCTGCGGTGGGAAAGAACCGACATCATTTCAGGTAACACAAGGGAACTAACAGTCTAGGGCACTGGATGGATGGTCGGCATGGGTATCGTAATTACCAAGATTGATCATAGGGGTAATTGGAAAGGAAGTGATCCACAGATACTAATATCTTCAGTAAATATGGGAATATGCCAGAGAACTTAACAAGAAGGGGGGAGTGAGGGAGTGAGGGTCTGTCAATACTTGCTTCAAGGGTGCTAGATTATTTAAGTCTAAAAATTGGACTCATTAAACAGTTAAAAAAAAAAAAAGCTATGAAGGTGATCATTAGATAAGTTCAATAATATTGACAGAAATTTCAACTCTTTTTATGTCAACTCATATTTTTTTCAATTTCTTAAATACGTAGCTAACTGCTTGCCGTAACATTTCATGGTGTGTAACAAATACAGTAACGGAGTGAAAATTCTGACTTCTGCTTGTCAATAACGTGGTTTTAGGCATTCTTCGTTATGTCCATTTGCCCAGAAGGATCAGAGGAGACTTCAATCATTTTTTGATAATTAACATAGAAAAGATACAAACAGAACCCGCTTCATTCCCCCATTGCGGTGCCGGCCTTTACTCACCGGGGTTGCTGGACTGGCCTTCCATAGGAATCATGAGTTTTGCCCGGGTGGCTCGCCGGGCAGCCAGCGACCTCTCCAGGGTGGACATAGAGCTTCCTGCTTCTTCAGTGTCTTGACCTAAAAGAAAAACAGAGCTCCTGAGAGACACGCTTCCTTCAGGGATTCAACACTTCATATCATTTCTAGCCAGGCAGGCCAATACCTTTTTCATTTGATTAATGTATTAAATGATAATACCTAATTTCTTATTACTCAAGCAATACACCCTCACTAATAAAATTCACCTTCACCTCATGACCCAGAAAACATAGCCGGGAGGAAGGGACGGGGGGAGGGAGAGGTAAACGTGTGTCTGAACAGACTGTGGCCGCTCCTTCTGTCCCGTCCGTCACTCAACCTCACTGCACGGTGCTACAGGACTTACAGAAAGATTGCGACCTCGGCCTTCAGAGCCAAAAGTCTCGCTGGCCGTGGGGAGGAGTCTTTAAGTTTCACATTGTAGCTTTTAACAGAACTGAAATGCATTTAATAACTGAATGTGACACAAAAGTTAGGGGCTCTGCTTGAGATATTACTTAAGGTCTAGAAAAGAAGACTCAAAAACTCATAACTGAAAATCAGTAACTGGAGCCCTTGTTTAAACAATTCGAGGCAGAAAAAGTCTAGTTATTCAGGTACGCATTTAAACAACCAAAATACTTTTATTTGGTTTGAAAACAACAGCTACTCATTCTACAAACACAGCATGAGTGGACAAAGAAGTTTTCTGAGGCCAGTACTCGGTTGATTCCCCAACATCCCATAAGCATTTAAAACTATGAGGACCCACAGGAGGTGAAATATCTCACCACCACTTTCTAGCTTTCCCACTTATTCCTGGACATGGGTTGTTTTGCACCATTTTATTATACAGTGGGGTTTTCTCCAGATCACTTTGTATACTTACAGGGTGACTTCATTGAACTAGGCTAGTGATCGTATCAGTGTGATTGCGTGTGGATGAGAGGAGATCTCGGTGGTAATCAAGGCAAAGTAACAGAATGGTCAATGTTTTCATATTTCAAGTGTCCTCGATGTGGTTTTTTAAAGCAAAGAACTGACAGTAAATTTAAAAGCAATTTTCAGTTATCCGCAGACATAGGGCACTACAAAGTGTGCAATGGCTTCAACTTTTATCGCCTTGACAAACGTTTGCTCAAGATTTAACAAAAAGCAATCTATTCATTGAGGCTTCACATTACAATATTTCCCAACGGTATCATTCCTACCTCTAAAGGTTTCAAGAAGCACTGCAGTGATCAAAGGCAGACAACAGGGTGATGGGATAGAAAGTAAACCAGGTTAATCAGCCAAATTTATATCATATTATTTTCACTATTGGTAAATAACTGTAAATTAGTGGGAAGGATACCTCCACAAGAGAGAGTGGAGAACACCCCTGTGGGCCCAGAATGGGATGTTTTTCCTGATGGCAGAGGAGAGAATTACCTGAATGAGAGGTGCTTTTGCTCCCCATTTGGGTTTCTGACTGGCTGTGACTGACTGGTGTGAGCTCTTGGCAACTTTGGATGGGGGACTCCCTTCCCGCAGGGTCAGTGCCTGACGGCTTCTCGATGTTCTTCATCTCCATTTCCTCATGATGTATCCAAAGGTCAGGGGGCCGGAGGTCCTTCTGGCTGCCCTTCCTTTTGCCAACACTGTGGGTGGCCCGTTTCCTATGGAGCAGAATTAGAAGGCAAATGTGAGCGCCTCTCTTCAACAGCCCCACCTCTCTTTTCTCTGTCAATTCAAGTTAGAAGCAGGGAGAGGAAACAAAAGCACTCCCAGGAGGAAACCTGTGAAATCCAGGAATTGGCAGGCTTGTCTTGGCAGCTTTTCCTCTTTTCCCAGGAGCTTTGCCACATTACAGGAGACGTGGTGCTGAATCCCCAGGGCCTCAGTGGCCTGCCAAGGAGAGCCTTCCTCCAGCCTCCCCGGCTGCAAATTACAGCACAAGCTGACAATGGGTTAGATGGAGCCATATGCCAATCTTTGGAGCTAGGCATAAGGTACCTGACTGCAACATCTGCTTACGAGATAAATGAAGGAACTATTTTGAAAGGGCAAATAGAAATAAAAAGGCCAGAGTCTGTGCCAACAGCCAAGATACAGGCTTAGAAGGAAGTCTGTACCTCAGCTGTATAATTCAATGTGCAATTGGGAAGCTTGCTCTTTGGAGACAAAAGACTGCATGAGGATATTCTTAGGACAGGAAAACACATTACCCTTGGAGTCACTAAGGTCTGATTCAAGCGCAGTAAGACCCATCCTTTTGAAAAGAAAAGAACACACTTTGGAAGTGTGCTTCAAATGCCTCTTATTTTACTCAATAAGAATTTTGCAATTATACATTTATTTTTCAGCGGTCATCTCTCCTTGGGCCTAGTGAGATTCAAATGATTCCTGCATGCTAAGTAAAGTAGCACAATGTTCATGCTAGGCATTCTCTGCAGCAGGGGTCAGTAAACGATGGCCTGCAGGCCAGACCCACCCACTGCCTTCTCTTGTAAATAAAGTTTTATTGGAATCCTGTCAAGCTCATTCATTTTTTGCACTGGAGTGTTGAGTACTTGCAACAAAGACATGGCGAACAAAGCCTAAAATGTTTACTATTTGGCCTTTTTTTCAGAAAGATTTTTCAATCTCTGCTATATAGTTTTATAACGTTTTAAATCTCCACTTGGACCTTCTACTTCTTTTAAAATAATCTCTCTTCATAAGACAAACTTCAGACAGCTAAAATCTCTTTTGACACAAGCCCAGAGAGGTACCCCCTTCTCACTTTCCTTACTTGCGGTGGTTTGCAAGAATAACTGTTTTTATCCTTGTTAAATGGTTCAAACTATTCTCAGTGAAAACTCTTTGTAACCCTGCAAGGCCACTGAGAGTGGCTTTGTTTTCCCAACTACTGAATAAGATGCTTTGCACATATTAGGCAATTAATAAATGTTTAATGGTGTGATTTGTTAAGCGTTCCTTAATATTCTTTCATTTGTCTTTTTTTGAAGCATGCAGATGAGAACCCCAGACTTAATATCCATCTAGTAGTTTATGAGAAAAATAAGGCAGTGTTTTCTGCTCTAATATTTCCCCCCAAAGTACCTGCACTTTACTGATCTCCTGGTAGCAAGATCATACTGACTCTAGACAATGGCCTGTAGAATAATCCCTTCTTGACTATGTGTCAAAAACTCCACTAAGTACTGGAAATGCAAAGATAGGTGAGACATTGGGAGCTTAATAAATGAATGGCATGGCTCCTGGGAATTTGTGCATTTGTGGAATAAGGAGTCTGCACTTGGACATGGTAGGTAGAAAGCTGAAAAAGTGGAGGGGAACAAATCACAGGAGGCTGTGCCTCCAATAGAAACATTTTTAATAATATCAGTAAGTCTGTGGGGAACGGCAAAAAGATTTGTAGCTCAAGAGTTAACATTAGATCTGTTACTTTGTATAATGCAGATCACATACTCAGCACATAGTAATTATCTGAATTAAATAATACAAATATTTCATTATTGACTTGAGTATTTTTTAAGATTTTTTAAAAATTGATTTTGAGCCCGGCCAGGCGTGGCTCAGCGGTTGAGCATCGACCTAGGATCCAGGAGATCGGGGTTCGATTCCCGGTCAGGGCACATGCCCGGGTTATGAGCTAGGCAGCCGATCAATGACTCTCTCCTCATTGATGTTTCTCTCTCTCTCTCTTCCCCTCCTTTACTCTCTCTGAAATCAATAAAGATATGCTTAAAAAAAATTTGATTTTGAGAGAGAAAGGAAGAGTGAGAAATATCGATGTGAGAGTGAAACATTGACCGTATATCAAGTCAGTGACTGGGGCATGTGCCCTGCCCAGGAATCAGTCGGCAAGCCTTCGGTGCACAGGACAACACCCAACCAACTGAGCCACACCAGCCAGGGCTTACAAGTATTTTTTGCAAGGTTCTTTGATTCTTTATTGGCCCACCTCTTCCTTAGTTTGCATATAACCTGGGGACGTGAATGGGTAAGAACCAACATTGGGTATTTATTTTATTCGAATGTGCCCTCTGAAGTTCTAAAATACTATTATCATTTCAGAGGTTCTTTTACCACATTGTAAAGTTCTTTTACCACATTATTAAGTTCCCACTCTGTGCTTAGGAATCCTCTGCTCAGGTTGTTCACAAGAGGTAGACAGATAGCTCTGTACTAATTCTCATGGTCAGACAGACCTCTGCCCAAAATCTAAAGGGAGGTTGAGGTGGGGACACTGCCCCACTGGGAATTTAGGGAAGGCTGCGGGAAGGAAGAAGGCCTGAACTGAGGTAAAAAATAATTACAATTTAACTAGGAAAAACATATATTGAGAAGTATAAATATCTTCTCTGAATCCTCCATCCAAATCCTTTCCAAGGTTTCAAATTCTCTACACTAATTTTTTTTATTCTACTAACTGCTATTGAAAAAAAGCATTAGAAACCCAGGGAAAACATGTCTTAACTACTCAAATAAACCTGTATTTTCTGAGATGAAATAAAGACATATTGGAGTCCTAAGTGGTTGACAGTTAAAATCTCTGAGTGGTGTATGCTGAAAAATGATTAAAATGTTAAAACTTTAAAAATCAGTGCAAGTGATCTATAGTAGTTAAAGTATAGTAGATTTCATTTAAGAGTTTAAACATTTGATCCTGAGTACTGAAAATAATTATTTTGGTCAAGATCAGAATGTGTTCTAATATTCAAAACCTGCTGAGTACCTGTCCAATCAAATAGGAGGTTTTGTCAACTGGTGATTCTATCAGGTGAATCTTGAATTTTATTTATATATTTAAATTTAATGTATTCAGACAAATTGTTAATTATCTATAACCATGTGTCTTGGATTCCCAGGATAATCTCAATGTCAAATATGTTGTCGTTAGTGTCTATGTTACATTATAAATGATCAAACCATGTTCTATATTGGGGCCACAAAAATGTTATTACTTCATTAAAAACACTGAACACCTCCCATCAATTAAAGCTTTCTTAAAACATTTTTTCTATATTATGATAGTCTATAATCCCACTAATTCAAAATGTGTTAGGGGCATCTCTTCAAAGTAGTAGAAAAATTTAAATTAATAACTAAAAAGAAATACAAAATTAGTTTTATTTCATATTAGTTTGAAGCTAAATGCTGCTATATGTTTCTATAATTTAGTAGCATTCCATGGGGAATTTCAGTGTTTACAAGGTAGAGGGGATATAAAAGTATTTAGTTCTATTTCTCATTTGAGGAAACCAACAGAATTAGCTCTTCCTTTAGGTTTAATTAAATACCATTAATTTAATTAAAGAAGTGGTAGAATCAGAACTAGATCTTGGGTTCTAACTTCTGTCAGTTATTTTATAGCATAAAAATAAAATCTTACAAACTAGAATGTGAGTGGACCAGACAACCTACCTCATTATTACATATGAGGTGTATATAATAAATCACATGAGTATGATTAACCACAGGATAAAATGCATAGACAATAACTTGAATGAGCTATTTACGACAGTACACGCACATATATTCCATATCCATTTGAATTCAATTAAAGTCCCCCAATAAAACACAAGTAAAATTTACATTCTCAGCACTCCCAGACAGAGAGATATTGAAGAAGCCCATGAATGGGTTTCCTACTTCACCTTATTAATTACATTAAACTCCCATTTTTTCTGAGAGCCCTGTAAGGGACAATATTTCTGTTTCAAATTGGAATTGATCTTGCTTTCATCTGAATTACTTAATTTGTTCTAAAGGGCTCAGTGATGGTGGTATCAGGGAAAGGAGTCCTAGATGAAATCAAGAAAAACTAAATTAAAACTCAGAAATATCTAGAAGGAGAAACTTCTTTTTCTACTTTTTCTGTTAACATATATAAAGAGACAAAGATGAATGCCAATGGTCTGTGACTGAAGAAAGATACATGAAGAAGCACTGTGAAAATACGCCCAGCAAATATTAAAAGACTTTGGGAGGAAGGGGAGGCATACAGACACTCTAAATCCGCTCTCTTTGGGTTTTTGGTTATTGATGGAATGATTTGTGCTTTTGTTCATTCCCTAATTTTAAAAACAAGTCACACCCAGGCCCCAGCCTCTACTCTTTCTAAATAAAATCTGTAAGCTCTTAACAAAGTGTTTGATATGGAATTTAAGATAATTTGAAAGTTTCTCTAACTAACATCAAATCCCACCTTTGCTCATTGAGAAGACTGGCACTTTCTCTGTGGAGAAACAAAATACGTCCAGTACTCCTGTTGATCAGGTCCACAGAACCCTCAAATATCCTTCTTGCAGGGATAAAAGTGAAAAACACACACAAAATACCCTGCTACATATGGTTTAGCTAGTCAACTTTAATTTAGTGGATTCATGGATGTTTTTGAAAACTATCGTGAAACAGGCCAAGTTGGGTTTGGTGTCTTCCTCACTTCCATGTCTGTGACTCTGTCACTCTGCTTCAGAGACCCACACCGTGGTGTCCCACCATTCTACACTAGCACAGCCCTTTTCCTGGGAATGCTGGACCAAGAGATCCTTCATTGCTTTATTCCATTTTGGTTCTTTCCCCAGAGCTTGCTAAGTACCCAGTACTCAGGAAGCTCTGTGGGTGGCTCTCAGTTCCCAGAATGCTCACACATGAGGCCAGCCTTGTTAAGCTCTAGTTTCTTGTTTGGGCACACTGGACCAGCACACCAGCTATCACCGACTTGAAGACAGTCCAATCACGTGAATGCAGTTGGATACCAAATTTTCCCTGCATACACACACACACACACACACACACACACACACACACATATGTTACATATATATACACACACACACATATACACACACATATATATACACATACATTAAATACAAAGAATACATCTACAGCCCACCCTATGTAACTTTCTTCAATATGTACCTATTCCTGTATCCTGTTTCTAAACACCTCACTTCAAGATGCTGGAAGACTCACTACAGATCAACAAATATGGTCACAGGATTTTTAAAAAGAGAGAGAGAGGCTGAGGTATTACCAAGGGAAGAGGGAAAATCATTTGCTAGAGAATCTCTCTTAAAACTTTGAACATCAGTGCAAGTGAACTATGGTAGTTAAAATAGAGTCAATTTCATTTAAGAGTTTAAACATTTGCTCCTCAGTACTGAAAAAATGCCATGTCAGCAAAAACACTAACAAGGAAAGGGCCTATACCAGCCAATCCAGTGAGAAAGTACAGCTGAAAGAGACTTATCAGGATGGAGTTGAAGAAGTACTAGATTAGCAAGACACAGAGGACAACCTGGAGGTTACTGCTGATTCCCACAACTGGCTGACACAAGGTTAATATGCCGGTTAGGGGGTATTGCTGGAAAGGGATGAGCTGAATTAAAACTACCTTTCCATTCTAAACCGTGTACTTTGATGTCTCATGCTCTGCTTGTGCTAGAACGTAGAGGTGCATAATATGAAAATACTTGTAAACCCCTCAATTCTTACAATTTCCTGAGAATCAACTATAGCCAGGAAATATGAACCATTTTGATTGCCTGGATCTCCCTTCTTTCTTTACTGCCTCCAAACTAAACACTCGATAGTATTGTGACTACATTGTGTTTGGTATTTACAGGTAACCATTCGTACAACAACATTGATTAAATGCCTACAGGCCTCCTTGCCAAAAGTGATAAACACTTATAGAAGAAAACACATCTCGAACCTTTTATACATAATTGCAGAGAAGGCCATACATAGGGCCATGGGGAAGTCCATTCTCTAAGTGTTACTTAAGGAATACCTGCTGTCATTTGAAAGAAAGAATTGGCCTCAAGAAGTAAAATCAAACAGAAATGCAAAGTGGATCTCCAGGATTCTACTATTAAGACTTCGAGTCTAGCCCTTACTCAATTAAGTTAATGGGCCTGGACTGGACAACAGGCAAGCTTTTGCCCAGGTCAGGAGATAAGAAACATGTGGTAAATTATGAAAGAGCAAGGAAGAAAGACTTTAAAAATATAACTCAAAAATATGGTAGCTGGGTTAAGCAGGGACTTCTTTTGGGAACCAGCTGTTACCTACTTTCTCTGCTGGGCTGAAGAGCGTCGGGTGCAAATCACGGCCACGATCGCCACCACCAGCACTGTGATGATGCCAACGGTGACCACAATGATCACAAGCAGGTTGCTGTTCTTCTGAGGAGTGACGCTGCCATGTGGGGGGTGCATCTGGCCAATGGGTGGCTCTGGGAAAAGACAGGCAAATGGAGATCAGGTTTAGGGAGATATGGCAGCCCAGCGTTTATCAAGCTCTGTTAAGGATGGGAAGAGTTCCTATTGTTCTGGGTATGGCTGAAACTGAGAATAAAGCAATGAAAAATGAGAAAAAAGATCTAAATCATCTACCCAAGATAAATGAAACCTATGCCCACACAATAGCTTATACAATAGCTTTCATAGTAACATTATTCAGAACAGCCAAGAGTAGAAACCTAAATGTCCATCAACTGATGAATGGATAAGCAAGTGTGGTCACCCATACAATGGACGCTCTCCAGCCATAAAAAAGAAATGAAGTACTGATACATGGTACAACATGCATGTACCTAGAAAATGTTACGCTAAGTGAGAGAAGCCAGACACAAAAAGCCACATATTGCATAATTCCACTTATATGAAATATCTAGAATAGGCCAATCTATAGAGACAGAAAGCAGATTAGAGTCAGTCAGTGGGCAGGGGAGAAGTGAATGGGGTGTTACTGCTAGTGGTACAGGGTGTCCCTTTGGGGCGATGAAAGTGTTCTGAGTGGGATGGTGGTGATGGTGGCACAACCTGTGAATAGACTGAAAAGCACTGTATTGTGCATTTCAAAAGGGTGAGTTTATGTTAAGTGGATTATAAATGAATTGAAAACAAAGAATTAAGCTATCGTATTGGCTAGAAAGTGGGGAGGGGAGGAAGGATGCTGTTCTGTGCTAGAAGAATTTTAGTGTGACAGGAACCAGAGAAGGTTTTGCTTGTTGAGGAAATACTACTTATTTGATGCTATGGAAGAAAAGCTATTTGGCGCCGATCACTCACAATTTACTTTCATTCCCTTTAAGAAGCTATCTGTAAAGCACATTTAATTTTCAACCTGCAGAGGGTGTATGAATCCCCCTTTAAGAACAGCCAGTGGGTTTGAAAGTCTCATAAAGTCCTGATACAAATGCCTTCCTGTGTTTCAACAGTAACTCACGGTAGACAATATTTGGGCAAAATACAACAGACTAAAAGGACAGTTTTGATAATTTGCTTATGTAAATAAGAATGGCTAAGGACTTCTAAAATTGATTTCTTTAAACAGTCAGCGATCAATCAATTAGGAATACTCTGCTCTATGTCATGCTTGTCATTTCAATCTACAAATTTTAAAAAGGTAAATATTAGCTTGTAATTTTATTTATAAATTAATTTAGAAAGCTGCAGAAAGCAATGAGTTTGGATATTTTCCTATATCTAAGTTTGAATATTTTTCTTTAACAACATATATTAGTCTTCTATATCCCTTGAGCACAATATTTAGGCCTCTTGCACCTCAGTGCCTTTTTTCTTTCTGTAAAGTGAAAATAATATTACTTATTGTATCCAGTTACTGTCAGAATTAAAGAAAATATATGCAAGGCAACCACCTCAGCATCTGACACAGACTAAGTGCTTATAACATTATACTACTGAAATATTAAATAGAATGTTGCCTAAATTCATAACATCTCATACCATTTGTGGACTTCCAAACTACAAAATTTTTAGAAATAACCCTCAATGTAAAACATAAATAAACGTCTCAAGAATCACATAACAACCCAATACTTGCCTCAAAATCAAAACCCTATCTTTCGACAAGTTATCTAAGAATCATTGCTTTTTTGAAAAGACAGTCACACCCGGCCGGGCGTGGCTCAGCGGTTGAGCGTCGACCTAGGATCCAGGCAATCAGGGTCCGATTCGTGGTCAGGGCACATGCCCAGGTTGCGGGCTCGATCAATGACTCTCTCATCATTGATGTTTCTGTCTCTCTCTCTCCCTCTCCTTTCCTCTCTCTGAAATCAATAAAGATATATTTTAAAAAATAATAATAATTGAAAAGACAGTCACCTATATTTAAGTAAATTATTGCTGACTCATTGTTATTGGAAAACTAATAAGTGCTTCTGATATAAACTGAATTTCAGGGGGAGGAAATCATCAAAAGTTTTTAATAGCACTATCTGTTAAAAGATTCTGATTATAAATGAAAGACAGATTTCCTTAAAATAATTTTGCATTTACTACAAACAAATGGGGCAAGTAATGAAAGGCCAGGAGTTTCTGTCTAGTTTTACTTACAACTTAAAAAGCCGTTTTATAGTAGTATCACAATATGCCCTTTCTGTGCTTAATAAACTAACTGATTGGAATAAATTAACCTTTTATGTGAGAGCTTATAATGAAGACAGCTGGGGATTTCATGGATTAAATTTAAAGGGTTCACCATCTCTGATAAACTTAGTTTGAGTCATACACAACAGTATGCCTTATGAACATATTTTAAAACCTTGTAAACTAGAATTTTTCGAATTTCTACTCTTCTTTCTTTCCACCGAGGAAGACATCATGTTTCAAGTCACAAAATAATGACTGCTGAGCATTAGTGAGATTATGTGAGACTCTTTTCCTCGGAGAGTTAGGTTTCATGAGAACTTTCATCACAAATCTTTCATTTCAGTCCTTTATGATGTCCCCATAAAGGTTCCATCACCTTAAAAGTTGGTCTTTAATTCATTTCCTAATCTCAGTTCAAAAGCTGAATAATCAGATCATCAGACATTAAACCATCAGTTTAGAAAGTCAAGTTTGACGATGTCTCTGGATCTGGCTGATCCTCGTTATTTGAAGGAGTTGTATTTTATGAAGTTGCCACAAGCACTGAATTAGAGAATGCTAAGTATTGCTTCTAGAGGAAATACAGGGTTGGGTTCCTGTGAGGCTCTGGTGACAAAATTTCTATCCACCAATCAATATATAACCTTGTTTTATGTGTGTTTCTGTTTAAAGACACCGTATTTAATAATAATATTGATACATTAAATTGAACTCACAGCCAACAGCACTATAACTCATGCCTGCGTGGAGTTTAATTGACACACATATTTCCCCCAAAAGGCACATCACAGTGTTTTGAGCATAAGAGCACTACACAGCATTCAGCACCACATTTAGGGGCCACTTTATATAGTGAAACCACCAACAAAAAATACAAGCATGAAAAAATCTGCGTGAAATACATATATCATGGAAAGGACCCTTGTTTACAGTATGGGAGCTGCAACAAGGCGGTGTGTCCCTTTGTTCCATCTCAGATGAGTCTGTGGACATCAGGCTTCTCAAATTTTCAGACATGTTCACAAATGACCATAAAAGCACTGCAAGTATTGATTTGGGGGGTTAAAAATACATTTTAGCAAGAAGGTGAGTTCACAAAGACAGAACCTATGACTAATGATGACCAACTATCTATTTAAGTATATATCAAAAGGCTGCTCCAAATTAGGAAGACTTTTAGAGCTCACAAATCCAGATTAGTGCAGTCAAGAGTTCCGGGAGCCAGCCTGACTCAGAAGGGGCAAGATGACATTTAGCACCTTTCAGGCTTCAGGGAGGAAGCTGCATGGTGTCATGCAAAGACTTGCAAATATCCTCCAGGACACTGCTTACTTAATGAGATAATGGATGCAACACACAGAGTTGGCACTCAATAGACATCATGATGTAGCTCAATGATTTCATTCTGTGTGATTTTTCCAAGTTAAAGAAAAATATGGTATGCGAATGCATCTGTTCCTCATGTTAGGATAAAAATGTGAATATCCAGTGCCTGAGTAAGCAAGGTCTGCCTGTTTCACTGATAACAATGAGAAATAAATCAATTTCTATTTTAAATCACATGAGCATTCCATCCATTTTTCACTTTCATGATGTTTAATCATCACAAAAGAGTTCATATTTTTTTCTATTAAATTTAATAAAAGCAAACACATATATTTTATAATCTGATGGGTCTAAAGTTTTGGTAATGATTAGGAAAATTGGTTTAGTGAAATGTCTTTCATTTTTATAATATTTTGTAAGCTTTCAAAAATATTTTATGTTTCATATCATAGTTGCCCTCGAAAACTCTTCCAGAAGCTCATTGGTAGACCAGTACTCTGACTGCTTAATTCTCTTATAGAAAAGAAATCTAAGTATTGAATCCAGGAGTCCTGGCTCCCATTTTTGAGGACGTGGGCCCATTGCCATAATGGCTGGGCCCTATAGCCACACAACATCAATAGGCAGGTAAACACTTGAACAATAGATTCACCCGTCCGGGTCTGAGGAGAGAAACGGAGTCAGTGAAAGTTTCTAGTTCAGGACTGAACTTCTCTCCTACACCGGGCAGGCTTCCCTGATAAGTTTTGTTATTAGAACACTTTTATCTCAATATATGTCTTAAAATTTTTTACAGGTCTTTGAATTCGAACTGAAATTCATATGATATTGAATATTTCAAAGTATTTCCTCCAGAAATAAGGTGCCATATAGTCAATCAGCTGGAAGAGAACTACCAGGTAATCTAGCCCAATGTTCCCTAAATAAAATATCAATCAGCATCATGGGGGGTTGGAATTCCTTGGTCAATTAAGTTAGAAAACATATTTCTTCCCTGAAATCTCAGAATGTTGAACATGCTTATCTGAACTGTGCATTGCCAGGAGAGGTTGGGCAGAAATGTTAGAGAATTCATCCAATTATTCCATGAATATGAATGGAAGATCCAGTTAAGTACTGTGGAGAAGATATGATCAGAACATGGATTCACCTTAGGGGGCATTATGTTAAGTGAAATAAGTCAGACAGAGAAAGACAATTGCTGTATGAATCATTCATATGTAGAATCTTAAAAAGATGAACTCATTGAAATAGAGACTAGAATGATAGTTACCAGGGGCTAGGAGTTGGGGGAAATGAGGAGATGTTGGTCAAATAGTACAAACTTCCAGTTATAAGATGAATACATTGTACAGCATGGTGATTATAGTTAATAATACAGTGTTATATATTTGAAAGTTGCAAATTAAAAGAAAGTTGCTAAGAGACTTTGATGTTCTTTTAAAAAATTTAATATGTTTTTACGGATTTTGGAAAGAGGAAGAAAGAGGGAGAGAGATTTAGAAACATCAGTGATGAGAGTCATTGATCAGCTGCCTCCTGCACGCCCCCTACTGGTGATAGAGCCCGAAACCCAGGCACATGCCCGGACGGGGAATCAAACCATGACCTCCCGGTTCATGGGTCGATGCTCAACCGATGAGTCATGCTGGCTGGGCAAGACTTTGATGTTCTTAATTAAAAAAAGAAATGGTAATTATGCGACGTGATGGAGATGTTAGCTAAGGTATGGAGGTGAACATTTTGTAATATATATCAAATCAGCACATTGTACACCTTAAACTTACACAATTTTAAATGTCAATTAGATCTAAAAGGATTCAAGCAGGCGAAAAGAAACCATATGAGATAAAAAGCATACACAGTTTTGATGTAGTCATAGCCCTGCCTAATTAGTTGGACCAGAGAAGGAAAAGAGATATTATATATTAAATGACCTGTCTTTTCCATTCCTAAAACATGTACCCCATGTCTGGGTCATTGTGACATGGATAGAAAGTCAGGTTACATTCACCTGGGATAAATGTGGAGCTGTTAGAAAGGAGTTATGAAAGCTCTATTTCTGAGCTAGTTTTCTGGGAGAGTGGAAAGGGAAAACAGCCAGGCTTTGGAACCATTAGAAAGTATTTATAGGTCTACACCTTACGGTTTCACAACAATTTGCATGCCACTGCCTTTTTGTATATTGTGTGGTCTGAGAACAATTTTCAAATTAGAATATTGTGATTGTTCTCCACTTGCCCCCCTCCTCCCCCCAAAATAACAACAACAAAAAACCAGAGGCATGATTTTTGATTTTTGACCCCATGGAGCTTACAACTTACTGGAAAAGACTTATAGTGAACTAATCATGAAGCAGATAAACATAAAATTACAACAGTCATTAGTGTTTAAAACAAAAGTGAAGTTTACATACAAAGATGTAATATGAGGACAAATGGTCCCTGGAGAGGGAGGAGTCATTGAAGGTCTCACTATAGAGGTAGCATTTAGGCTGAACTTAGGGGGTTGCTAGGAGTTAGTTCCCATTCCTCTACAAGGGAAATGAGAGCAGGTCATGTATCTGGAACATTGGGGACAAAAGGGAAATGACACAAAATGAGGGTAGAAAGGGAACCAGGACCCAGTTCATACAGAACCTTGTAGATCATGTTCAAATACCCCAAGCAGAATCGCAGAGCATTTAAAGGTTTTCAGCAAGCGACAGGCTTGGTTTGTATTAGGACATCCCTTCCTGCTGTGCGGAGAGGGGTTGGTGGCGAAAGCAGAGAGACCAGCAAAGAGAATATTGAAGTTCCCCAGGTGAGAGGTGACCATAGCTTGAACTGAGATGGTGGCAATTACAATCAGGCAAAGCGAACAGTCACACAATGCAGTTTGAGAGCAAATGAACAAAGTGAGTTGCATATTGGAGAGGAAAGGAAGGAAGAGACAGGTTCGGGCTTAAGCAACAGAACTTATGTCTGCGATGAGGGAGAGGGTGAAAGGGGCGGCTTGGAGAGGGCAGAGCAAATGTTCGGTCTTGAGCATGTCAGGGCTGAGATCTTACGGTACGTTACGAAGGGGCAGCTGGAGTTTGGCAGCGGGCACACAGGTGGAATCTGAAGCCCTGGGAGCGGATTAGATCAGCAGAATCAGAGCACAGAGTGAGCAGAGAAGCTCCCTCGAGACTGAGGCCCAGTGTTGAGATAGAAGGGGAGGGCTTGGCCAAAGAGAAGTGAGTGACCGAACGCGTTTCCCAATGCTTAGTTCTGAAGCACTTTTTCTCTTTCTTTCTCAGAGCTCCTCGTGGGACCCATGTACACTGGAACAGCTTTTGAGGAATAGTAATCTGGATCAGTGGTTTTCAGCTGGGGAGACTGTGCCCCACCAAGGGGAAATCTGGCAATCTCTAGAGACATTTTTGGTTGTCACTACATGGAAGGGGAAATATCACTGGCGTCTAATGGATAAAGGCCGGGGATGCTGCTAGACATCCTACAATGCAAATGTACAGGACACCAAAAACTTATCCAGCCCCAGTGGCAATAGTTCTGAGGTTAAGAAACCTTGACCTAGCTTAATGCTGCCTGTGTTCAGATGAAGAAATGAAATCCAAAGAGTTTAAGGGACTTGATTGACACAGTTCTAATCCTTGGCAAAGTCAGTTCTAGAGCCTGGGTTTGGGATTAGGGTGGGATTCCTAAAATCATTTGCAATAGATATTGGTTGGATTATAAGTGGGCAGAGCCTGAGACCCTGGACCACTTTAATTATATTTCCATGGGGAAAGCAACTGTAAAATTTTATTTCTAGACCTTTCCTTTGTCATTCAGGTATCTGTTGAATGTCTTATCAACAGTTTACCAACCTATGTTGATCATTTCATGCAAATATGGCAAGAGCTTTTATGTACACATTATTTAAATGAGTTTAAATGGTATTGAGCTCTGAAAACAATAAAACAAAGTTTTCCAAAACTAGAGAACAAATCATGGTATTTTCTCCTAAACATAGAGTACAAGGCACATTTTGCGGAACATCTAACATGATTCTGAATATTCAAAAATTAATTAATAACATTGATTTTTGAATAATACTTCACTAAAGTATAAACATCTGTCAACCTTAATTTAGTTTTCAAGGGTTGAGGTCAATATAACCACATTTTTGTACGGTTTGTAGATTTTTAACCAAAGTTACTAATTTTAAAACTATAGGAAGAAACAACCAACAAAAATAAACTGATTTATCTTCCCCAGTGAGAAAAACATGATGGAATTGAAGTAATTTTCACTATTCTTGTCATTCACACAAATATAAACTACAAAATCACATTTTTCAGAAGTTGAAGATTTTTCAGCTTTAAAAATGGGGACTATAATCTAAAACTGAATGCCTCATAAAAGTAAAATACTACCTATCACCACATATTGGCTTTAAGTCTACTTGTCAGCATAAAATAATTTAGGAGACCTCTTCAGTATCCTCAATTTAATTAAGGGCTTCCAACTACAATAGTAAACATGAATTATATCTTTTTCTTTCTTTGAATTCCAAGACTGCATTTTAAAAAGAGTGACATGCTGTAGAAGAAAGTAAATGATTAGCGCGGTCTAAATTTATTTGCAGCTGGCTTGAGTATCCTGACAATAAGCCATTATTCCCTTACAATGCACTGAAGTATGGATCTAGCAAGGAAGGGAAAAATAGGAAACCTCCATAATTCCACCGCTCGAAGAAGAGATGTACATAAAAATCTCCATTGCATATAAGATTCAAAAACTCTGATTTTAAAATGTTCACATTGATACAGCCTACCTTTTAAAGGTGGGGTGGGGTTGGAGTTTTATCAGTCAAGGTGTCATTTGTGTAACTATTTGGAAAATATATCCCCTTCTTCAGGCATACAACATTAGTGGGATTTTAATCAGAAGCTCAGGTTTTTAGATGCCTTTGCTGATTTGCTTGTAATAGCCCAAGCTGAAGTCAAATTACAAATTTGCTTTCATTTGTCTGCTAGCTAATCAGAAAAGGAAACAGATTAAGTTTGCACTCCACCATCTATGTCTCTCTGAGGTTATCGATTCGCCTTAGTCAAGTAGCCTGTAATAACCTGTTATTCCAGTAGGGATTCTAGAAATATCTCAGGTGCTTTGTTCATCCCATCCATTTAGTAAGAAATATCGAAAATGCCATGAAATGATGCAGAAAATTAAGATGGAATAATGTCAATAATCTAAACCGGTTTAAAGTAACTGGATGCCATCTGTCCAAATTATCTTCATGACTTTCTCCTGTGAGATAGTGTGTATCAGATTAAATTAATTACAATTACATTTACAATTATATTTTTCACTAGGAATATTAAATAAAATGGTAAAAAAATATAGCAAAATGCATTTCTCTCAATTACTATCATTCTCTTAATCTGAAGTCTGACTCTTATGAAAAGAAAAGTTCTTGTTGGCTAACCTGCTAACATCAAATTTGTGCTGGGGTTTCTTTTCAACCAGATAATCTGTTTTATTTGGAAGGGGAAGTTCAAACAGTCAATATCAAGGTTTTAAACTTGATCCAAAATTAAAATTGCCAGATTTAGTGATTAAAAAAAGAGAGCCAGTTATTTGAATTATTTCTAGCTGCCTATGCATACATACATTGAAAATTATTGCAATGAAAACCCCTTGTAGTATATTTCTTTATCTCATAGGCCATTAGAAATGATTCAAGTTTCCCTGGGCTTCCTGTATTTTTAGGTGCGAAACTGGCGATTGTATCCAAGATCAACGTTCTTTAGGACACACAGTTTAAGACACTACAGAGTTCTGTATCTGTGGCTAACATTTGACCCACCTTTACACAAGTAACACTGCTCAGTAGTGGATGGAAACTGCGAGAAGATACTTGTTCTTTCCCAATATCTATACCATTACCATCTTTAATTTCCTGGCACTCTGTCTCTTCAAAAAGTATTATCCTAGCCCAGCCCGTGTGCCTCAGTGGTTGAGCATCGACACATGCACCGAGAGGTCACAGGTTTGATTCCTGATCAGGGCACATGCCCAGCTTTCGGACTCGATCTCCAGCAGGGGGTGTTTCTCTCTCATCATGTTTCTATCTCTCTCCCTCTCCCTTCCTCTCTCTGTAAAAATCAATAAAAACACATACAAAAAATATATTATCCTATAGTCATGCCTTTAGCTGGAATGAATTCCAACTTGAAACTCCCATAGATACAACATCTCAAAATCAGCTCTACAGGATGATTCTAAAGGGGAAAAGGTTAATTCCTGGCACATACTCCAAAGCTAGAAACTCTCCATCTCTGGGTATCACATACTACAATTATGTTTCCACACAATTTCAACGATCACCTTCTTTACTTTTCCTCCCATTTCTGGGATTTTTCTCACCCTCTTTCATCTTCCTGGAGTGTGCTTCTTGGCTGTGTCCACCTGGGTAATTCTCCCTCTTTGTTTATTGCTCCTGCAGAGGTCTTTTTCCAATTTGACCCATATCTCATAGCAAGTACCCTGCACGCAGTGAGGGCTTCGGAGCATTTCTTACTAACTGCTCAAATGCCTGAAGTGTGTTGAGACTTCAGATAAAACTTGAAGCAAGGGGACAAGATTTGTAAAGTTTGGGGGAGGGAATTATTTTGTCTAATCCATCTTATGAAGCAGGCCCTTGGTCTGTTTTCAGTCCCAATACATCCCTCCTCTCCTGTTTCTCCTGTGAAATTCCCAAAATGCGTCTTGTATATTGGAACCCGGCAACTATCAGACCCCAGCACTGGCTACAACAGGCCTCTAAAGCTCTAATACCTACGGGAGACAATAATGTTACTGAAGTGAGGAAAGAGTATCTGTGTAAGAGACAACAGAAGCGGTGATGGCTGTGGCAACCTGGATAGTATATCCTAGACATAACCTTAGGAAGGCTTGAATGGAATATATTTGGAAAATTTAACTATAAGAATTGTACTTGTGTGGTTAACTAATGCATTAATAACAGAGCAAGCTATGCCTGGCAACTAGAAGAGTCAACAGGTAAAAAGATGTACCCGAGTCCACCACTGGCCAGGGGAGAGGGAACACTGAGCCTTTCATTGGAGCATCTGGTCTACTCCTCAGATTATACATATCCTCATTAGGGAAATGGATGCATTAGATTATCATAGCCTATGATAGGAAATAATCACTTAACTCACCCCTTTATTTGAATTTCATGGTCTCAGTAAGAACATTTTAGATTGCAATTTTGGCTTCTAATACGGATTTCTTAACAAAAGGTCATCCAAATGGATATTTAGCTATTCATTAATCAAGTTTCTCATGAAAACTTGCTAAAATGGTTAAATAAATCATTGTGTTATTTTCATAAAATACAGTACTATATTTTAAATGGAGAGCTATTTGCAAATACATGAATAAATCTTAAAAACAAAATGAAATATAAGTGCAAGCTGTAGTAAGATAGATATAGTATGATGTCATTTCTTAAAATTATAAACATGTATAATATTACCATAATATTTAGGGATATATATACACATATGGTAAATACCTTATTTGGGAGAGTGGTTACAACATAGTGAGAAATGGAGGGGATGTTAGAGAAGTATGTGATAAGGCAGAGACATACAAGATATTTCTGTTGCATTGCTGAATATTTCATATCTTACCCTTGGTGATGGGCACATGTGTTGATATTTGTATTTTGAATACATGAAATATGTCTTTAGTAAACCAAGCCAATAAACAGCAATAGAAACAAATTTTTAAGAACCTGTAAAAGGAAGTTATGGCTGGTGTGGGGTTTGGCTAGTATTAATTCAACTTCCCATCGTTTCTATTTCAGCAAAACTCAGGACAAGATCTAGAAGACCTCTCCAACACCAACCTGTTTCTTCCATGCAGTTCTAAGATTACCTCCATCTGGTCATCCTCAAAGCCAAGAGTATGTGAATGCTCCATTAGGATGAATGGAAATAAATGTCTAATGTTGACCATGTGAAGGGAAATTGGCTATAAGGTGCTAGAAAATTTGAAGAGTAAATGTACTTTCTAGGCAAAAGTACTGGTAATGTCAGTTTATGAAACTGAGTGGGTTTCAATTCAATCTACCTTAGGTATCACCTCTCTCTAATAAAATTAAACATTCGGAAACATTTAAAATACATATAGCACTTTAAAATCTAGACATTTAATTGCCCTCCATCATTTATAAAATTCCCTATGCTCAAGCTTTTCTGACTCTGTTTGGTATATTTGTCAGCTCTCACTGGCATTATCTTCTGATAGAATATGCTACAGGTTTGTTAATAACTTCAAGTTTCTATTGAATAATAGAAACTAACACCCTAAGTCTAGGAACCTTGGCACTTGCAGTCAATAGAAAATGTGCCTCAGACGCTCTAGAGTTAACCATTTAATTAATATAACTAATCTGATATAATCTAATTTATATACTTACCATTGAGAGTGCTTCTATCAATCAAATTAGTATCAACTGGCCAATAACCTCCATCTCCATGACGACCTGTGTATTGGGAAAACATGTCAGAATGTTAGTGGATATACAACATGAAAGCACAAAAGAAACAAAACAGACAGAAATAATAAATATTTTAAAATATACAAACAATTGAACACATGATGATTTTGGCCACTCCAAAGAAAGCCTGAGATTGATACCATTTTACCTTGTGAGAAAATGTTATTTTCTATACGTTAGGAAAAAGAAATTGTCATGAAAATGGACTATTAAACACGCTAAATTCAATTCATCTTTGAAAAGCTGCCTCCCTCATCCTTCCCCCCAACCCAATACTCTTGTTAAAAAGTCACCAAAGGTACAACAGCGGCACTAGTCTAAATGTTGCTTTCCAGAACATCTTGGGACAGAAAGGGTGCTTGTTCGCGGCTCCCGGAGAGGCAAAGGCAAGCTATTTGGCTGCAGCAGGTCATGCCTACGCTGTTGCCCATCTGACATGACTCGGGCAAGTTATCATTACCACTTTACAAGGGGACAACGCACTTCATCTTATAACTGGGCTTTAGGTAGTCTTTATGTTACGTGTCAGCTAGGTGCCTGGGGAGGAGCTATTAGAGATGGTGTAAAGACTGGGGCAGGGGATATAGCACAATCCACATGGCCTTAATATTTCTGACAAACACTCTAGGAAAGGAAGAAAGTTTCTTTAGTGTTACATTATTGGAAACACCTCCTTCCATTAGCTGTTCAATAGTTGTAAAAGTAATATTTAACGGAACTGAGCCAAAAATTAACCAGATAGCCTGGCCAGTGTGGCTCAGTAGTTGAGCATTGACTCATGAACCAAGAGTTCATGGGTTCAGTTCCTGGTCAGGGCACATGCCTGGGTTGTGGGCTCGATTCCCAGTAGGGAGCATGCAGGAGGCAGCCGATCCGTAATGTTTCTCTCTCATTGATGTTTCTCTCTCTCTCCCTTCCTTTCCCTCTAAAAATCAATAAAAACATATTAAAAAAAAAGTTCTCAATCACTTAAAAAAATTAACCAGATATAATTATTCTAATTCCTTTGTCTATTGGTACATTTGTAGAACTGCAATTATTTGATTAGATTTTGTGTTCTAGATCGCTATTCAGTATATCATTTATGGGGAAACATTTGGGAGTTAAATTTATATTCAAACACATACATGAATAGAGTTAATTCTCCCTTTTATTTGCTTCAGGGAGTTATTTCTGAAAGTGGTTATAATCAGCAGATGAAGTAGAGGAAGTCAACTGGGGCAGCCAGCTACAAAAACATTGGTTGTTTTCTCACATGTATAGATTTTAGTTTTCTTCTTTAAGACTTTCAAGTCCTACTCTTAAGACCTTCTTTTGCAGACCCAACACTCCTCTTACTAAAGTTTTCCCAAGATCTCATCATTTTATTTACAAAATAGTTGTGAAGGAACTATTTAAATCTTGTTGCCAGACTATACATTCACAATTTTAAAAATTCTTTTGATGTCAAGTCAGAGCTGAAGTTAGGATGTCAAGCTTCCAACAAGCAATGCATAAATTCATGAATCACTTCATATCCTGTTTTCAGCATAAATTGGCACATTTAAAATCTGCTGGCCAATGACTGTGGGTATATAAAGATGTGGAAATTAAGATGGAGTCTCATATTTGTGTGGAGGTGGTGGGAGTTGGGGGGGGTGAGAGAAGCAATTGAAACAAGAACCAATTGTGAAAATTCTGGTGGGTTGACTAAAATTTGGATAAGCTCAACCCTTTTCCAAATACCTTGCTTGTGTGACTCAGACACATTTGGAGTTTCAATGAGCAGAGGATAAGCTTTGCCCATGGGACACTGTAAGATCAGTGTTGGAAGAAATGAAGTGAGACAGGAGTTCTGTATAAATATCAAGATGACTTTTCTCATATCTGAAAGCAACTAGATTGCAAAGCAGTCAGGCAAAAGAGATGCTAACAGCCCCATCACTTAGGCCAGTAAAGCAATAAATGATTCCTGTGGGGAGTAATCCTGTATTGGCTGGAAATTGGGTATATAGCCTGTGGAGGATTTTCCTTTTCCTCTAGCATCCCGACAAATGTCTTTTTAATGAAATTTCTCATTCTCCCAGCTAGTTTGTGGGAAGATGCAAAAAACAAGCCCACAAGCACATCCATATATTACTTAGGCATAAGGCTCTATGGGTATAGCACCCCTTAGATTTAGAGAGACTATTAATTACATTGTGAATTTCGATATGTAGAAGAAAATCAGATGTCATGTGGTTAGACCTTCTGGTAAGATAAAAGAACTCTGGGAAAGCTTCCTAAATAAGAGAGGGCGGCTTAAAGCTTGAACATTCTACTCACGAAACCTAGTGTATTGACAGTGGTGAACTTTTTGCTGGTTATAATTAGATTAACACCACAAAAGAAAATTAAGTAACTCTTAACACACCCAATAGAAAGTACTTTAAAGAAACTTGATATCATCAACTAGCTAGATTGGATTGATGGTAATTTAGAATTCTTGTACTACTTCAGTAAGGAAACACAAACTCATCTCTTGTATACTGATGAGTCTGGGATCCTCTTCAACTAAAGACATGAGAATCAAATATTAATTTTGCCTGCTATGTTTCTGTTCTCTAAATGTCTTTTGAATTCCAGGAAGGCCTCCTTTATGGGTATATATTCTCTCCCTGTTTTAAGGCAAGAACCACAAAGTGTCAAATGAGGAAACACTGGAGACTGAAGAGGATACTGCTATCGCCTGGCATTTCGAAGCACTGTTAAAGGCTTTTTGCTGTGGATCAAATATTGAATGCATTTAGTTAACTTGATTAATTTCATAAGCACCAATTTAGGGAAACTGAGAACTAATTAGACTTTAGTAGATGGAAAGTCAGTTAATGAAAAAATATATAAAAGATCCCAGAGGTCTTAATTTTATTGATGGAGCATAAAACTGATAAAAATTCCTTCAAAATTTATTAAGTGTCTCCTGTATGCAAGACACAGTCCTAGATACTCAGGGAAGGGGTCATATAAGAAGATACATCTGATATGGATCCAGCCATGACAGATAGAGCTGGTTCATAGTATCCAGGTTCTCTACAGGCCTGCTCACGACTGATATTAGCTAACTGCAGAGGGTTTTTAATTTACTCTGACTTTAAAGATTTAGAATAAGTTAATCCATCTATTACTGTAAAATCGCTATTAGATTTAATTTTTTCATTTATCTAGTATTATTAAAATAAATCATGCAAATAAAAGATAATGCATTATTTTCAGTATTATATATTCCACAATTACATTTATTTTAAAACTCCCGAATTTCTTTATTTTTGTATACTGTGTTTAGTCTCTAACTGTTTTCAAAATAAAACATTTCAAGTAAGTAAATGAATACATGACAATTTAAATATAACATTTGTGGAAATAATGTAATAGATTTCAATGTATATAGGTGTCATTATTCAAATAAAAAACCCAACATGGTTCAAAAAAACTTGAATTGGATAATTCTATTTCCTTTTTATAGAATTACTACTAATATTATGATTTTACATGAACACAGTAATCAAAATGTACTACACAAATATAATATCATCTGTAGAATACAAAGAAGAATTCTTGTGTAACTGTGTACCCATATTTTCTTAATAGGAATAGAAAATAATAGACTTGACAAAAATTAAGATAATGAAGAGTAATGAATTTATGTATCACTTAACCAACTGGAACAATTTCATCAAAAAAGTCACTGCCTGCAGAAAGTTTTGGTAATTAAAGCAAAATGTTATTACTTTTCCTTAGGTTTTGGAAGTAGGAGATTGGTGGGTTTTAGAAAGAAAAATAAAACAAGAGAAATGAATTCATGGTTGACTTAAAAAAGAGAAAGGTGGCGGCTTTTTAGAATTATTCAAAATAGTTCTAAACTTATTTTATAGCTCTAAGGTAGGCCCAAACTAGAAATTTCATGCTCCTTCCTTCTTCTGATTTGCATTTCTTAAATACTATAAACTCAAAAGTCATTTAAAGAGTTACTTTTTATATTTTATTTAAAGGATAGGTCTCATAAGTAGCCTTCCTTCCATCCTTTTTGGAGAAGAGACATATACTCCCTTGGACAAAAGACAGTCCCATGATTTCCGTCACTTGCTCTCTGGATTGAGGAAAATATCGGCAGCGGTAATGACTTCCTACATGAAGTCGCTCATTGTTACATTCCTTGGTGCTTGTATACTGTGTTTTCAATGCTTAATGAGTGACTGATGTGAGTTAGAATGCTTCATAATGTGTTAATGTGAACAAATTTCAAGTTATTACTATTATACAAGTTATTCTCTATATTCCTGCCTTACATAACACTTAAAATATTGTTTCTATATTCTTATTGTGGTGTTTGTGCATGTAAAATGAAACAACATTAATGTTTACATTAAACCCCTACTTTTAGAACACGTGGGCAGATGGAGAATATTTCCCATGAAAAAAAAATTTTAGTACCTGCCAAATAGTAATACAACTGGGATTTCATTTCTAGAGTCTGATTTTTGTGAGGGATGTTTATAAGTTCAGGGAGGAGTAAATGGAAAATTAATATCCAGAGGACATTGGCAAAAGGTGATGTAGTATTTCTAATGTATTCTTTAATTTATCTTTCTAAATGAGGATAACAGAGGGTGCCCCACGAGGCACCCACACAATTAATCCCAAGAGAAAAATGAATGGCCCCTAATCTAAGTTAAATGGACAGACTGGTCACCTAATAAATGATCAATATATATCTTCTCAAGGATGCAGAGCTCTGAGATATCTTCTTGATCTTAGAATTGATCTTAGAAAATAATTCAGGTGATAATGAAGGAAAGTGCATTGATTTTATATCTTGTCTACCAGTGGATAAAGATAATCCATTAATGAGACTTGAATGCAATTTTACTATCCAATACACAGATCATAGTGAAATATATTTAAAGCAGATGATTTTTCAGAGGCAAGAAAATATGTCTAAGAGCTCAATATATCATGTAGTTGATAGTCATCAGGACATCTAAAAATGAGGAAGCAAAATTATAACCCAAACCTAGGATATTTCAAACATATGTTAATAAAAAATAACTAATAAACTCTTCTCACCCTATCCTAAGGTTCAATACATTGTTTTCAAGTTAGCATGAAGGAAAGTTTGTTGATTTAAAGAGAAGGGTGAGGTGTGTAAGCTCAGAAAGACAGGCAAGCATGAAATAAGAAAATGCCCTATATGCTCTACCCAAGAGTCTAGAATTTATTTTGTAGGGAACAGAGATTCACTAAAGTACTTTATACAGAAAAGTGACTCAATTAAATATGTATATTAGAAAGATTATTCTGGCTGAGTTGTGAAGAACAAATCAATTAGAAGAGACTATTATAATAAATAGGGTGAGACTAACATTAATTATAAATCCACAAGGCAGATATTATTAGTTCCATTATGTAGATGAGTAAACTGTGGCGCAGAAAGACTCATTTTATTAAGTGGTTTAATATGCCTGACTGTGATGATTATTTTACCAATAGTGGGTGAACTGACAAGTAAAAGAAGGAGTGAGGAGTGTTGGACAGAAATTAGAGCACTCCTTAGAGTTGATGCTGGTGTGGGAATGGGAGGGTTTAGGTGTATAGGTGTGACACGGGATGGTAGGGTATTCTCAACAGGATACACAGAGCAAAAGAGACTGTGGAAGAGAAAGGAAATAGTTGAGTTTGTAACCATACGGAGCACTGGGACACGAGAAGGTGACACTTCATAAAAGGCATAACGGAAGTAGACAAGTAAGGCTAGGAGATGACATACTGAGGCCCTATTCCAGACCTTCCTCTTCTCACCCTGCCCCACACTCTCCCATCAGCCGCCAGTAGTGAATGGGGCTGGCAGGGTTCTGGACCCAGCGGAGCATGCTGGTCTTTCGTGGCCAGTAGGAAAGCCTGAGAGCTGCTGTGTCAGAGCAAAGGAAAACAGAAGAAGACCCATTGCCAACTTATCTCCACCACGGTGAACTACATGGCACGGTGGGGCCCTAACGGTCCCCTGAACACATCCTGCAATCCTCCCTTTGAGCAGCTTCTTGCCTTCTTATTTCCCCATCTAGGCTTTCTCTAAATAAAGAGTCAAGTTATCTTTCCCCTTTGCGGTCATTTGTGTTGATTCAAGTCCGACTCATATATTTAGAGTGCAGCCATGGGTTTTAAAGTCTTTTCTACTACGTACCCACAGTAATTGCCCATCTGAAACCTTGTAATATACGTATTCGATGGGACCCGCCTGGTCCCCACGTCGTATTTTTCAGGGAGTGTTTGTCCTGCCCTAAGCGTATCGCAGGGCTCCTTTCAGTGGGCCTGTGGAGCTGTGCCGCTTTCTTCTGCTTGGTCACATGCAGCACAGCGCGAGGTATGGTTATCAGCAAGCTGGCCAAAGCGAGCCCGGTTCTTTTCATACTGCACATACGAAATTCCAAAAGCTCATCAGCACCTACTGGTTTTGATTTTCTCCTTTCTGTACTCAGAATTACAAGCAGCTCTGAAATGCAAGTCTATAATTTTCTGCTAACAAGAAATGACAGGAAGGGTGGTGGAGGTGAAGGAAAGGGCACAGGAGGTCAGAATCATCCACAAATGTGACCACCGTTTCCTGAGTCACAGAGCCCTTGATGTTTTTCTGTTGAGCTTTAATTTAATAGATGAATACTGAAGATACTTTTTTCCTACTGGAAAAGCACTTTCACATCTTTTTCATATCCCCCAAGATCAGGAACAGCCACGAGCACTATTCCTTTTGGGTTCTCCAAACCATACTTTTGATTAGATGGTAAAGTCTGTCTTTCCAGATTATTCTGTGATCGTTTCCCAAAAGATCTGTGCCATCATAATTTAATTCAACAAACACTTGTCTGGCATCAATAATATAATCCACTCGCAATGAGAAACTGCGCATGCAGGGAGGAAGTGAATCAGACCAGTGGTCTGCCATCAAGGGATTTACAACCTGGCCACGAGTTTGGGAATATAAATAGCAAACTATAAGGAAAGGACAACACAGCCATGAGTCAGTCAGATGTTAGGGACATATAGAGGAATGGGAGGCTGGAAGGGTGAGAAAGCCTTCTTGGAAAAAAGTAGAATTGGGAAGAGATGAGGACTTTACCTGGCAAAGAAAGTATTGCTAAGGCTGAAGACAGGGTACCAGTTAGAACACTGAGCTGTAAAAACGAACTTTTCCCAAAATGATTGTGGATTTTTGCTAATGGGCTGGGGTGTAGATGGATGTACTTTACTGGTCATGAGGCTAGAAGAGGGAAGTTGGGGTCAGGTAGTCAGGGTCTTGATGTCAGAGAAGTGACTTCGTTCTATAAGCAACAGTGAACCACCTGTGTTTTGGAAGGAAAATTCAGGAGGCAGAGTCCAGGACTGATAGAACTGGGCAGGAAATAAAGCTCTGGACCTGGTATTCGGCTAAGGTCTACAGCAAAGAAGGGCATTCAGCAACACAATGAGTCTTACAAAAAGAACTAATTTCAAAAATCTTTTGGAGGGTTTGTTAACAAAAATGCCTACCTTTTAAGTCTTAGAAAGTGAAATGCCATGAATTGTATCAGTTCTTATGAGTACTGAGTATATTGTTTTCCTTCCAAGTTGCCTATTAGAAGATAAAACCTCCTGAGAGGTTGACTGCAGCAGCTACTTGCCGGCTTCCTGGGAACACAGCTAAGTCCCCCAAACGCTTTATTAAAAGCTCATTACTCAGTTTTTTCGCCTCTGCTTTTCCACCAGTTATAAATTCTAAAGCTGCAAAATTTTCGTCCTGAGAAAAGCACAGATGAGACTAGCTTTTCCAAAAGGGTAGGTCAAGCACTTGAATAATAAAGTGAATTAAAACTACATACAATAATGGGGCAAAAAGAGGGTTTTCTTTTCAATTAAACATCTCCCACCAAAAGGGCTGAAGGTTTCCATTTTTCAAACAGCAGCCTGTCTGCTGTAATGCAAACCCTGCAAAGTTTGGGTTACATTAACTAAATTCCAAGCTTGACCACACTACCAAGAAAAGCCTAATTTTCGCCAAATTGGAAACAATTAATATTCTGTTTATTCATGAGATTAAAGCAGGTGAGGTGTAAAATGGCAGGTGTCACGTTAAGGACTTTGCCTGTGTAACCTATTGAGGAAACACAAGGCCTTTAAACTAAGTGAACTTACCTGAGGCCACTTAGGTCTCACTTTCTGATAACAAAGTAGGAACCAATGAACTTACTGCATTTCCAGAAATTATACAGTGGTTCAGAGAAGAAATTCCCACCTTAGTTAGCCTGGGAATGCATCTCGGTCTAACCACCTACATACTGTGAGAGGTTAGGAAAATTTTAACCTTTCTGTGTTTCATCTTCTACACCTGTAAGGATGTTATGAGAATTAAATGTGATAGAACTTGCATGTGCCCTGAAGAGTGACCTATCGTGAAAATGCTGAAAACATGAAGTGCTATACTCACTATGCAAAGATGCTATGCTTGGGTTTTTTATTCTAATGCCAATCCTAAAACTCGATCATCTTAAATCCTGAAAGAAACCAAAAGACAATTTGGGCTAAAGTCATCATTTTACAGGTGAGGATGCTGAGAGAAGATCAGTACATGTCCAAAGTCACACAGGAGGTCCCAGTGGCAGGATGGAGCTAGACTCAGAGGCATCTGATCCCATCCAGCTGCTCTGTGACTGCAGATGGGAAAGCAGAGCATTAGGCCCGTGACCATGACCCAGAGGAGAGTAATTCTCCCTCCCCAGTGGGAGGGCTATTCTCTGCAGGCCGCCTTCTGCTGGATCTATAAACTGGCCTAGGAAATTATGCCTCTTTTCCAGGCTTTGTTTTAGATCACCCACTCAAGCTGTAGAGAATTAAAGAAACTTGAGAAGCTCAAAGCAAGCATTTTCTTCCTAATTCATCTCGGCAGTGAAGACTCCTGTCCCTTTAAGGTACTATGCCATGGCCATAGCTCCTATTCTAACGCCACAGTGGGCAGGCATGGACACATACATGAACTTGTAAATATTTGTGCTCATGCTAAGAATTACCAACTTTTACTCATAAACACTTCAAACTGGAGTCCAATATTTGGGAGTTAATAGAATATAAGGATGTAAAAACAATCCTTTAGAATTAAAGTTTGACCTAATAATCATTTTAGAGAATTTGTCAAATTTTATAATTATGACTATCCTCATTGCAACCCCCAAACAAAAGGATTTTATAAATGCATCTGTGAGAAGCTCTGAAAGGTTTAAGCTAATTGTAGAAAAACAAAAGCCAATTTTTTTGTAAGTATAGCAGCTATCTGGAGTGGAAACACTATGTATTCTGGGAGTAAGGGAGAAACATGTTTGGGTTCCAGCTCTGCCCACAACTATATTTTTGTGACCTTGGGCAAAACAATACCTTCTGCTTTCTCATCTGAAAACATGGAGGGAAAATCAGTGAAAGAAAGAAAAGCTTTCCTTTTGAAGGTGGATGCTATGAACTGAATTGTGTCTCCCCCAAACCCCAAATTCATATGTTAAGTTCTTAACACCCAATATGACTGTATTTAGAGACATAGGCCTTTATGGAAGTAATTAAGGTTACATGAGGTCATAAGGATGGAGCTCTGATCCAATAGGATTTATGTCTTTATAAGAGACGACTTGAGAGAGCTTGTTCTCTGTCTGATGCTTGAGGATACATCGAGAGAGATGTCTGCAGTCCAGGAAGAGAGCCCTCACTGCCAGATCTTGATGTTAGATTTCTAGCCTCCAGAACTGGGAGAAAAGAAATTTCTGTTGTTCAGTACACCCAGCTTTTGGTATTTTGTATTAGCCTCCTGAGCTGACTAAAACAGTGAAATTAGAGCCATCTCTGTGTTTCCTGAGATAAAGAACTGTCGGGATCATATATACTCAGTGCTGTGACTTCCCACTAACAAGGTGACTCCAGATTGAATGCTCTTTGCCTTTGTTTTAGACTATTACAGAGTTGGGGAAAGGAAGGCCAATGTTGGGAAAATACCCATGTACAAACTTTAGATAGAAACTTTATAGATATATGTTAAAAGTGTGTGTGTGTGTGAATGTATACATGTAATATATGTGTGATGAATATACTTGGTGGTTAAAAGCAGGGCTTTTGGAACATGGTTGTCCCAGTTTGAATCGTGGCCTTGCTACTTGCTGGCTGTGCGTTTATAGGCAAGTCGCTTAACCTCTCTAAGCATCAGCTTCATCATTGCTGAAACGGAGACAGCCATAGGATCTCTATAACGGTATTGTTATGAGGATTTGAGCCCATAGATGTAAAGCTCCGTAATAGTGAGTGATAGTAAGAGCTTCAAAAGGGTTCATTTTAACATTATACATGCCCATCCAGACACAAACAAATTGACAGGGTTTTAACCAAAATATGGAAAAGAAAGAAACAAAACTAAACTAAAGCAGAGCGTTTCTATACCCTTTGCATCTGCTCCACATAGCTCGTACAATTTCCCTGCCCTAAGTGACCCTCCAAAAAAAATTAAACAGGTTAATCTTTAAGATCTCATAATTACTTTGGCCACAGATGCCTGGAAGAGACCAAAAAAAAAATAATAATAATTAAGACATGGAACAAGAGATAAGGGGTTACAAAAAGGGGGAATTATAGAGTAGCTTAAGATTAGAGGGTTTAGCAAATAAATGCTAGATAGAACCAATTTACAATTACAGAAAGGGGGAAAGAATTCCAAGTGACGGCTGTAATTTTAATACGACTACTACCATCATTGAGAAGAAACTATTTCTCCCAAATCCACAACTGATTAACAAATAACTGACTTTTTCTTTTCACATTAATGTTCTTCAGGGTGGATTTTCAAATACAAGAAAAAATTATTGTGACAAGCAGCTACAAAGATACTTTTTAAAAATCGTCCAAACGTTTCTCATTTTCTCTCATAGAAGACCAAGTCTATTTAGAGTTCATTCTTGCAGAGTTAACTTTGACCCAGGGTGCTAAATTTTTTTTCTCAGAGGGACTTTTCTCTCGACAGAAATTTGGCACCTGTCATGAATGTATCGAAAAGTGGGACCATTTTGCTGTGGGAGGGGGCAAACTGGTCCAACAGTGAGCACGATAAAGCATAGGCGACTGATTTGCTATGTGCTGAGAGTGGAAACATTCAAGACAGTTTTTTCCTACTGTTTTCATCAGTCTTAGAGGGATCTTCACTCTGGGTTACTTTTCATGCCCTTGGTCATCAATCCAGAAGACTGATTTTATTTAGAAATAGCTTTTAATGACCAGTAAATTTTATATGCCTTCTTTGTAAGGATGTAAAGATATTATTTATAACCACCAATCCCTCTTAATTTTACAAGTGATTTGAGTTTGATGTAAAATTTGGAACCTATCTATTTGACCAACTGTATATAAGCTGTGATTGAATCAGGTACCACACAGTATACAACATGTGACAGAACCTTTCTAAGTAATGTCAGATGAAGAAAAAGAACAACTGACCAACTATATTAACAGGCTCAGTTAACTGGGAATAATTCTTGAGAATTCCTTTGGTTCCTGATAATTGATCTGATTTCACTGTCAGCTTGAAAATCTGAGTAAAATCCTTAGAGAGTGTGTGATAGAGCAGCTAGAGAATAATTTATTCTCTTTTCTTTTATAAAAAGACCAATTTACAAAATGTATTTTGGTAGCTTAAAATAATATTTAAAAAGTTAATTGAAAAAAATAACAGCAAAAACAATGAAAAGGAATTGAGAGACAACTGGAAATCCATTTATAGAGAAGCTTGAGCACATCACCCAAGTGGCTAAAAATGTAAAATTTCATCTGGCTCAGTTACTTAAAAAAACACATATTTCCTAAATATAATTTCAAAAATTATGAGTTATATGCATGTAGAAATTTCAGATTCATTTAAGTTAAAAAAGCTATTAAGATTATTTTAATTATTTTATACACTTCTGTTAATTAACTACTCCAGCTTTGGATTTGGCTAGCACTAATATATAATTTACCTAAGTAAATATATGCTGATACTTACTCATCATTAATAGTTTTACAAATATACTATTAAGTAGATATTGATCTTAGGAAAATACTTTAAGTGGAAGCCAGCAGGTGCAGCTAGGGGATTCAGGGAAACGTTAACCCCGGGCAGGCATTTCGATGCACTGCATCATTTCTGTCGCTCCCTGTGTGAAACCCTAGCCACGTTCTCCCAAGCAGAGGCCTGGTCAAAGGGCCCAGAGACAGACCTGAACACAGGATCATTAACCAAAATACCACTCATGTATGCAACCTTCTGTTGTTAGTGAGCCTTACCAATCACATATACTTAACATTTATCAAAAGTTAAAAGTATTCTTATTGAAAAGAATGTTTTCCCCCAATCTACAACATGGGGCCTTATGAGACATGGTGCTTGCAAGCAGGTTCTGCTGACAACAGATATCCAAAGCAGAAGAAAGCTATAGACTCTGAACCAACAAATACCAGCACAGACTCTACCCAGTTATGAGCATTTCCAAACTCTCCCTTCTTTAAGGATATAATATTGTGAAAAAATAAAACTCATATACATTCCTTTTCTCTCTAGCATTCTACTAATCATTCTTAGTGTAAAAACAATGCAACCTTAATTTCTCACTCTACAAATCATGGTCATAGCAAATTCATTCCTACCTGTGAGGTGATGGGAAACTCTCATCTATACCCATTTTCCTTTGTGGAAAACCATCCCTGTTTCTTTAAGCAAATCAGCTTTTAGCAAAAGAGTGGAAAGAGAATAAAATACTCTGAGCCAACCCAGCATCTGATTGAAGAAATGAAAGCTCTCTGGCTTCAGAATGAACAAGAGTAATGCCTAAAAAAGTTGACCTAACTTTGTTTTCATTAATTAAAAGAAGCTCATTGCAAAGGAAAAGCACACATGATTTATGGTTTTTTCTCTGTAGAGCTACAGAACTTTAATCCATAGCTCATGAAAGGGTGCAGGAGCAGCTTGAAAATTATGCTGAGCTTAATTATACTTAATGTGAATTATTCAGAAGTGCACACAGAGACTAAAAATTTATTTCATACAAAGAAGCTTGACATTTTAATTGGCCCTTCAGAATAGAGACAAAACAATTTCCTCTCAAGAAAATCCACATCTTCCCTATCAGAGCCTCGGCCCCATCCAAGCAGAACTTCATTAACAAGATTAATTATTGCCCCAGAGGCTGCTTCATCAGGTGTATGGCCCAGGTGAAAAGAGGACCGTGAAGTCATGACTGACATTTCTAACAGACAGGATTGATTCAAGGAGAGGGGAAAAATGACAGGTTGAGCCACCATACCTTGGTCATTTGCCATTTTGTCAGGATGTTCCACTGTGGGGGGAAAAGAAATATTATGAGATTTTGACAGTTCCCAGCAAGAAAGGTGACATTTCAAATCAAGAGTTTTTGTTAGCAAGTTCTTATATCAAGGCCAATGCCCTATGGAAATAAAATTGGTAAGGAATCAAGGTTAATGTAACTCTTTCTATAAAACAATTAGAGGAAAATGTTGAAAATATTTTTGTTATATAAATGTGTTCTTAAAAATATGTTGTTTGTCACATTTCTCTAAACATAAGCTCAGAATGATCATCATACAAGTTTAATTAATACAATAATCATAAAAATGCATGAGATTACCAAATAATTATCAATGTTTTAATTAAGTTAAGAAAATGATTTACTGATATTCATTAATTCTCACATGAATAGGGTAAAATCATAGAATTTGTATGGTTTGATAAATTTTTATATCTTGTGAAGAAAAGTTGAGTAGTTTACTGCAGTTGAGTTATGAATAATGTTGAAAATGACTTTTTTCCCCTTGTTGGTTTATTTTTTAATTTTTACTGAGGTGACTGGTTAATAACATTATAAAAGTTTCAGGTATACATCATAATTACATAACTATATATACTATAGTGTGCTCACCAATAAAAGTCTAGCTTCTATCCATCACCATATATTTGACCCCCTTTACCCATATTTTGCCCTCACCCCACCTCCCTTCCCCTCTGGTAACCACCAGTCTACTGTCTGTATTTATGAGCTTGTTTTTGTTTTAAATTTAAAAACATCTCTAGCTGTGGTTTTTTTTTTTTTTTTTTTTTTTTTGAGGTGGCTTGTTTCCTGTTAATCAAATACAACTATATAGGAAGTAAATCTCCAGTATCATTCTTTTTCTAGAAATTGTGATATGACATTTTGACCAGTGTAGATTTTTGTAAGTCTGTATCAATCATTTAACCTATCCTTGATTTTCTTTGAGCTTTGAGTCTACTTGGCATATTTAATCACTTAATTGCAGCCAAACTTGATGCACAGGCTCCTACACTTGCTGGTTTGCTTCTTGCATATGCCTCAGTTAAAGCCACACAGAGAAAAAATATAATAGCATTCCCATGACCAGTAAGTTCTCTCATTATTGCAGTTTCATAGCAAATCTACCATCATTGTTTAAAAAATTACTTAAAGTCGATGGTAGCCATTCTGACAGGTGTGAAGTGATAACCCACAGTGGTTTTAATTTGCATCTTTCTGATGATTAGCAACGTTGAGTATTTTTTCATATGTCTCTTCCCCATCTGTATGTCTTCTTTGGAGAACTGTCTACTCAGGTCCTTTGGCCATTTTTTAACTGGATTGTTTGTCTTCCTTTTGTTAAGTTGCATGAGTTCCTTATATATTTTGGAGATTAACCCCTTATCCGATGTGTCATTGGCAAATATGTTCTCCCATACAGTGGGTTCCCTTTTCATCTTGTTGATGGTTTCTTTTGCTGTGCAGAAGCTTTTCATTTTGATGTAGTGCCATTTGTTTATTTTCTCCTTTGTTTATCTTATCCTAGGAGATGTACTGGCAAACATATTGCTAGGAGAGATGTCTGGGATTTTGCTGCCTATGGTTTCTTCTAGGATTTTTATGGTTTCCCAATTTACATTTAAGTGTCAGAATGGCTGCCATCAACAAATCAATAAATGACAAGTGCTGGCGAGGATGTGAAGAAATGGAAACCCTAGTACTCTGCTGGTGGGAATGCAGACTGGTGCAGCCACTATGGAAAACAGTATGGAATTTCCTCAAAAAATTAAATATGGAGCTGCTGTTTGATCCAGTGATCCCACTTCTAGAAATATATCCTAAGAAACCTGAAACATCAATCAAAAAGAATATTTGTACCCCACTTTCATAGCAGCACAATTTTTAATAGCTAATATCTGGAAACAGCCCAAGCACCCATCAGTAGATGAGTGGATAAAAAAGCTGTGGCGCATTCACACCATGGAATACTATGCAGCTGTAAAGAAGAAGGATCTCTTACCCTTTGAGACAGCATGGAGGGACCTGGAGAGTATTATGCTAAGTGAAATAAGCCAGTCAGGGAAAGACAAGTACCATGTGATCTCATTCCTATGTGGAATATAATGAACAAAATAAATTGATAAAATAGATCAGGAGACACAGAAGCATGGAACAGGCTGATGAATCTCTGAGGGAAGGTGGAGGTGGGTGGGTGGGAAGAGATTAACCAAAGGGCTTATATGAGCATATGCATAACCCATGGACACAGACAATAGTGTGCTGAAGGCCTGGGGTGGGGGGTGGTTGCTGGGTAGAAGAGATCAATGGGGGAAAAAAGGGGACATCTGTAATACTTTCAATAATACGTTCAACTTTTTAAAGATAAATTTTAAAAAAAGAAAAATAACTTAAAGTCTTACAGGTGTTATTCCTTCCTTTTCTAATTTAAGGAACACAAATTATTGTCCAAAAGAATGCATAAATTGAAATACCTAACGATGTTAACAAAAGCCTCTTTAAGATGAATAGGGTTGATTAGTGTCACATCATAGAAGGACAAATTTCTAAACCAGAGATTATTTACAATTTCTTTTATGTTAAAATAATATGTAGACATATTCTATGAAAAGGGTAAACTAGGAAAGGTATCTTAATAAAAAGAAGACTTTGAATTCTGTATGACTCTTTGGGAAACAGTATACATAGGAGTGTTTACTACATTAAGATTCTACAAGCTTTATATAAATTTTATAAATGTCTTTGTATCTTCTCAAGATTAAACATTTTTTAATTCACCAGGCCATCTAATCGAATATTTTCTAATCTAATCATTACAATTTAATTTTTGTCTTGATTTTCTCTCCCATTTCTCATTGAGGTCTATAGGTTCCTGAAAATACATTTTTTTAATAGTATTAGGGGGTTGTTGATGAAAGGTGCTTTTGATAGGCAACTGAATTAACTGTACTTTATAGACAGGGATAGGACTCTAATGTAGCTTTTAAGGATGGACACTGTGTTGTAGAAAATGCCATACAGGTTTTCCAGTAAGAATGGGGAATAATATGTCAGGATCATATGTGGCCACAAAATCAGGAAGGGTAAATGTCTGGTAGCCAGAACAGACACACTTGAGAAACGACCATGATCAGTATCACATATTTAGGGGAGAACTGTTTGGAATGATATCAAAAAAAGAAAAAAAACAATCTCATCTCATTTTCACTTTTTATCTCTTCCTTTATCTTTAATTATATACATGAACTATCTGTAGTCTAAGCAATTTTTTTTTTAATGCTCACCAGAGGATATTTTTTCTATTGCTTTTCAGAGACAGTGGAGGGGGGTAGGGGGCGGAGATTGAACCTGCAACCGAGGTGTGTCGGAATCGAACCCCGGGGCCCTTCAGTCAGTGGGCCAATGCTCTAACCACTGAGCCAAACCATCTAGGGCTGAGCAATATTTCAGCAACTGACAAATATGTTATTGTGGACAATCTGAGCTGTATTCTTATCTTCTGGATTTGTTTTATTGTTAGCAAATCTGGACTGGATATTACCTGAGAGGCTTTGAATGACCCAAGGGAAGTTATCATCTACTGACGAGTATTTCCTCCCTATTACTTGACAGACCAGCAGGAGGAAGCTACTTTACTAGAAGAAACAACCCATGGGAGAGGCAGAGATAAACATGACTCTCACTCATCTTCTAAGGGTTAGATGGCATGTAGGTATTGTGATGGGGAGAATTTGGGGAGGGGAGGCAGGTATTTGCAGAGTCCTGTGTGGTCAGAGAATCAAGTTCAAGAGCCTCCTAGTTAACATTTCAAGGAAAGAGTCAGATATATCACATATACCATATACATAAAGGTATAATAACTCAATCCATTTTTAATCTCTGGCTGGGGCCTAAAACCAAAAAAAGACAAAACTCTAGTCTCTAGTAGAAAATGTGTCTATCTTGCAAACACTCAATAAGAAAGAATGAAGCCTGTGGGCACCTGCCTGGGGGCGTAATTACAATAAAGCACTTGCCTATTACCCAGTAGGCTACAGAGTTTCCTCAGCCTCAGGACAATAGGTAAGCCTTTCTATCTGTCAGACAAAGTCACACTCTCATGAACAGTGGCCTTAAGTTTTGAAGCAGCTTTGGAAAATGAAAATCTTAAATCAGAGAGCAATAGCACAATTTTAGTCTTAGTGTAGATTTGGTTCATTGTGGCTTCAAATCTCTTATGATGAGTAATTTATTTACCTTAGAACATTTGTCATTATAAATGATAGCTAAGGTGCATGCAGGTACAATGTCAATTATTGATAAAGATGGGCGATATAAATATTTCTAAATAATTTAAAGTATACCCCAAGCCCGGCCGGGTGTGGCTCAGTGGTTGAGCATCGACCTAGGGTCCAGGCGATCGGGGTTCGATTCCCAGTCAGGGCACATGCCTGAGCTGCAGGCTAGATCCCTAGTCGGGGGCGTGCAGGAGGCAGCCGATCAATGACTCTCTCATCACTGATGTTTCTATCTCTCTCTCCCTCTCCTTTCCTCTTTCTGAAATCAATAAAGATGTATTTAAAAAAAAATAAAAATAAAGTATACTTCAAACATCTAAAACTTAGTTTACTATATATGAGCAAGATCTGTTTTAAAAACTTTTAATTGGCTATTAATGGAGCATGACATACTTAGGGTAGACAATATTAAACATTCCAATCAGGGTATTAGAAATGATTCTTATGGACTATTAGGACTTATAGCAAATTCCTGAATTTGTTCTTAATTCTGAAGATCATTTAATAGATGAGTTTAGGACACTGAGGGTAAACACCACCAAATGAGATCGGGAGTTCATTAAACAATCCTCATGATGATTATCAGTGTGGGCCTGTAAATCCTGTGATAACTCATCACTCTGCTGCACATTTGGATGCCTTAAGTCGTTTTTAAACCCTCCCTGAGATCTCGAGTTGGCATACACTGTGAGCATGAAATTAATTTGGCACTTGTCTGTAGATAAAGATGAAGCATTTGTGAAACATTATCTGGTTACATTTCATGCTCCCGCGAAATGCATAACCAGTTTCCTGTCGATAGCTCATTTGGACTGAAACCTGATTTAGACGTGAAGCCCTAAAAACCTAGAGAGACAAAGCTTAGCTCGTTTCCTCCTGCCTCTCTCCCAGCTTCTACTCTGTCGTTCAGAACTGCCGCGCAGGCTCAGGCTGAGTGCTTGCTGGTGTGTTCCTGGCAAACTTTCACATTCACTATTACCAAATCCAGCTTTTGAATGGCTCACTCACTAGAATTCAAAAGTCCACTATTTATGAGGCTACCTTCCCTAGGAGAATTGAGAACTAGACTATATAATTATTTTAAAACTCTTCTTTAGTATGTCAAACGACTGGGTGAAAATGTCAGACGCCTGTTTCTGATTTTTCAGTTGTTGGCTATCATGTATTATCAAGTTTTCAGCCAGATATAGAGGCTTAATGTGGACACAGATTTAAAAGCCAAGTATCCTTCTTTAGAGCAAGACACATCACTCCTTAAATATCAATCTGTAAATATCAGCTATGCAACATTTGAATTATTTTCAATTGCTGAATAATAGAAGCCCTTGAAACCATCTATCTTCCAGAAAAATCATATTCTGCTTTAAAAAAATGTATATGAAGATTATTTTGATGTAGTTATTATTCTGGGCTTTAGTATTTTTCTGTATGAACATGTAACTATCTTATGTAAGCATGTGGATTTTCTTCCAATCATTCTGCAAAATTTTTTGTTGTTGCTGACTTGGTCCTTAAACACATTCATTTTGTTTGAGGTTTTCTATCTTGCCATATCAAAATATTCTTTCATATAGAAGGACAATAGTTCTTGAAAGAAAATATTTAAATTTAGCAGGCATATGCCATTCACATAACTCAACGGTTTTTCATTTTTGTTCCCTTACACAAAATGGCCAAAGTGTTTCATTATATTTTGAATGGAACCAACATACATGAAATCAATACAAAATTCCAAGAGGATTATAAATGAAAACAAGTCAAGTTGAAATGTCTGCCTTCTGCTGAAGGCAGAAAATGTAGTGATACAATAGATTTTTCTATGACATGCTGGCTTTCAGAATTTAAGGATACATTTCAATTAATTATTTTTTCTTATTTTTTTCTAGTTTTACTGAGAAATACTTGATATATAACACTGTATAAGTTTAGGATATATGGCATGAAGGCCTGATTTACATATAGGGTGAAATAATTACCATGAAAGGTTTAGTTAACACAAATGCATAGCCCATGGACACAGACAGTGTGGTGAAGGCCATGGGGGTGGGCGGGGGCTGTGTGGAGGTGAGCAAAGGGTGGGGGGGGGGAATGGGGGACATCTGTAACAGTGTCAACAGTAAAAACTTTAAAAATGTTTTAGTTAACATAAATCACCTCATAAAGATACAATAAAAAAATGAAAAAAATTTTGTGATGAGAACTCTTAGGACTACTCTCTTAAAATAATTCCTATATATTATATATCAGTGTTAACTGTAGTCATTATGTGGTACATTACATTCATAGTACTTATTTATCTTACCTTTTGACTACCTTCCTCCAACTCACACTCTCCCTACCCCGTCTCTCATAACCAAAAATCTGATCTCTTTTTCTATGAGTTTGGTGGGTTTTTGTTTGTTTGCTTGTCTGTTTGTTTTTAGACTCCACATATAAGTGAAATCATAAAGCATTTGTCTTTCCCTGTCTGACTTATTTCACTTAGCATAATGCCTGCAAGATCTATCCATATTGTCACAAATAGTGTGAATTCCTAGTTTTCATGGATGAATAATATTCCATTGTGCATATATACTGCAATTTCTTCATTCATTCATTCATTCATTCACTGGTGGACACTTAGGATGTTTCCATGTCTTGGCTATTTTAAATCATGCTGTTATGAACATGGGGGTGTAGACATCATATCCAGCTAGTGTTTTTATTTCCTTTGAATATATTCCCAGAAGAGGGATTTCTGGATGGATCACATAGTAGTTCTATATTTAATTTTTTGAGAAACATCCATACTGTTTTCCATAGTGGCTGTACCAATTTAAAATCCCACCAGCAATGTGCTGGGTTCCCTGTTCTCCACATTCATGCCAACATTTGTTATCTTATGTGGGTTGTTTTTTTTTGGTGGTTTTTTTTTGGATGATTGCCATTCTAACAGGTAATAACTCACTGTGGTTTTAATTTGCATTTTAATTTATTTTGAATGTCCACTGTAGTCATGCTGTCAACAGAGATGGTACAAGGCAATTCCTAACAGAGACTCCCAAATTATTTTATAACAATACCATAGGAAAAGAGGCAATAGGAGAAAAGGGTTCAAACCTTTCAGAGTCCTGAAGAGGATGGGATCAGAGAGGGGCCCCACTCCTTTCACATTTCGTGCTTGAATTCGAAAGTAATACATCGTGTCGAGGTTGAGATCCATAATTTGATGAGTAAGCCGATCACCACTGATTGTTTCCATAACCCAGTCATCAATTGGCATGTTCTTGTCCAAGGTATAAAACAAGATGTAAGCTGCATAAATAAATGAATGCAAACTTTGTTAGTGTGCGGACAGCCTGCTATACTACTGCTTCCAAACATCCATGTTTCCCAAATGTAATTTGCAATGATTATTATATAACCACAATCTATAAGCTATAGTATTTGGTTTGACAAGTAATGATTTTTTTCATATTACAAGGATTAAATAAATAATTGCTTCTTAGTACAAAATCTGAAAATGGAAGAAGCCATTAGAAATAAAAGTATCTATCATATTTAAAAATGTGAGGTTTCTGCTGCCTATAAATTCTGGTTATTGGTTTATTCTAATATATAGGTGTGATAAAAAATGCAAAACATAGATAACAAGCCTGCATAATTTTTGCTGTATTCCAATAATGAAAATAAGGAAAGCTTATTTTGGCTTATGCTTAAATAAAAATACACTGAAAAGTATAAAATGTCATGTGTGTTTAAAGTGTTATAAAAATAAATGATCATATGTGATTATTGTAAGAATTCTGTGAGGTTGGCAGGGGCACTGTTGCCTTCTTCACAGAAGGTAAAGCTGAGGATGACCCAAGCTAGGGGCCAAAAGGCTAGGATAATATCCTCTACTGTTAGGCTAAAAATCCAACACTATTTCCCTTAGTTGATCACACCTAGGAAAAAAAAAAGACAAGGTATTTCTGGATATTGTAGGTTATCTAGTTACTATCTCAAATGTTAATGATCATTTGGTATCATTTACCCTCTGTGTTGGGGGATGTTACCTGAATATTAGTAGGGTGCTCAGTGGTGATAGTCTAATATGCACCCAAATAAGCCCAGGTACCCCTATAAAATATTCATATTCTAACATTATATTTAGCCAATATGTAGGCTAGCTTTTATTTCAAAGCATTAATTCATGATTTTGTGTTACGCTGTCAGATGACTGTCAAAGAGCTCATTACAGGTGTCTTTGCTATAGGAGTGTAGCGCCAGCCTCCATTTCTGTCAAAATTCTGCACTGATGGCTGCATCAGATAGGCCACAAGTGCCCCTAAGTTCTCTTCTTAAACACGGAATACATTCTGTGTAAATCACATTTGTAAAAACAGTGGGCTTTCTCTGATTCACCGATTCCTTCCTTTTGAGTCCTGCTTGTCCTGTTTGGACCGGGGACCCTCACCCATAGATCTCGCCATGATTATGCCACGAGGTTCTCTGACTCAGGTTCATTCCTCTCCGAAAATGACCACGCAGACGGCCTGCCCAGCAGCACAAACCCCCGCTTTAGGAAGAGCACAGGGAGGTCTCCCTACTATGCTTATTCCCACCCACCCCGTAATCATTCTCTCCATCCAAATCCTCCCACCCACCAAGGTCTGGTTCAAGGTACATAGAACATATAAAACCTTCCCCTTGAGTGAGAATTTTTTTTCTGTAGACTTGGCAATACACTTCAATAAAGTAAAAGAACATTTATATAATTTTTTTCATCATTCATCACTTAATGCCATAGTAACTTACAGAATTATGCTTGGGTTTGGGGGATGTGTTCTAGACAATGAACTGGATCTTTCTTCCTTGTGATCCTGTAGGGTTAAGCACTGTTGCCAACTCCAAGATCCAGAAGTCCATTTCTCTTAAATTCAGATCAGTGATAAAAACCTGTTTCTCTTTTGCGTTAGCTTTCACCTTTTACCAAATTTAGTGTTTCCCAAATCTGCCTAGTTATAAGAAACACCTGGTGACTGGGTACAAGTTATAAAACATAGGTCCCAAGAGAGGGCATTTTGATTTAATAGGTGTGGCAGACAGAGTCTTTGATAGCCCACCAGTGACTCCCAGCTCCTCGTAGTCACACTTTTATGTAATCCTTTCTGTCTGAGAGTAGACGGGAGGACCTTGGTGGGAAGACCTAAGTCTTTCTTTTAACCATTAGAACACAGCAAATGTGATGAAGCATCACTTCCATGATTACATTACAAGAGATTATCATTTCTGTCTTGCAAGTAGACTCTGTAGACTCTCTCCTGTGTTGGCTTTGATGAAATAAGCTGCCAGATGGAGAGGGCCATATGGCAAGGAATTGAGGATAGGTTCTGATCAACAGCCAGTAAGAAACTGAATCCTGCCAACAACCACATAAATTGGAAGCAAATATTTCCCTAGTCAAGCCTCAGATGAGACATCTGTCTAGTCAGAACCTTGATTGCTGCCTTGTAAGAGACCCTGAAGCACAGTACTCAGCTACGCTGTGCTGGGATTTCTGGCCAACAGAAACGGTGAGATAATGAATGTGTGTTGTTTTACGGTGCTAAGTTTGTGGTGATACTGTAATAGGTAATACAATACATTAAATGTAACCCCAGTAATCTGTACTCCAGATGATCAGTGTTTAAGCAAGGTCATGAATCACTGCTTTAGTTGATATGTGGAATCTGTATATACGTTTGGCACTTGTTGATGCTGCAGATATGAATGTCTTAAGATGCAGAGAGCTTAGGAGAAGATAAAAGACCAAGATAAAGAATTCTGCAAAACTTACAAAGGTTGTAGGACTCCTCCTCTCTCTGGTTAATATTAAAATTGGAAGACTATAACTCAAAAGGGATTGTAAAGTATCATGGGATAAAACAGTTGTTTCTGACTCATGAGTATCCATTCATTTATAACTCAGCCCCCATGATCGGCATCAATAAAATCTCCTGATATTCTTTGAGCCAGAGCAGTCTCCATTCTTGCCCCCAGAGAATTATACCTATTGAACAGAAGACCTGGTATTCATAACAGTTTTTTTGTTTTGTTTAGCTTTTATTATGTGCATGTCTTATCTCTTCAAGAGAATAAAAACTTTTCTTTAGTTCAGGAGCCATATCTTATATTACATTTTATTCTTAAAAAAACACACTAATAAAAGTCTTTACATAATAGGTATCGAAACTCACTTATTGAATGAAATCCATCAGCCAAGAAGCATATAAGTTTTACATTCATGGCATTTAATGAAATTGTTAAAGTTTTCATGGGCTGTTTTAAGTGCACGATGAACCTGAAAGTTTGGAGAATTGTGTTTCCATCATAGTCAGCTACATTTTTTTCTTAATTTTCTTCAGTTATCAAATAAGAATAAAATATTAGCCTTCACTGTGTTTTTTTTTCTATGTAAAAAAGTACTAAATTTAGCATTTAGAATGGAATTCTAGAATCAAGTAAGGTTGAAGATGCAAGCATCAGGTTCTGACCATTTCATATTGTATTTGAGCTATTTCCTGTTACTGGTGGGGAACCCTTTTTTTTTTTTTTTTTGGAAATTTGAGAACTGAGATGGGGAATCAAAACACATTACATAATTCAAAACTAAAAATCGGCCTTAGAGAAAGCATACAATTTCACTTAAATATGTGAGTTTGGTGTGTTTGAAGAATATTAAATCCATTGTTAAAGTCTTACTTTATAGATTTCCATATAACCACATAGGTGGGCATGAATCCCTTGGTTTCTCACTACTTTTCTGTATCTCTATATTCATTTCTCTGTGTCCAAGTCTCTGTTTTTCTTCATAATTTTCTCTTATTTCTTTCGACTTCATTTTTTGTCTCTTACCCACCACAGTTGGTCATATAATGAAGTATTATATCTTGTCATAGGTTGTAAGACCTGGGATTGCTAATTGAGTACCTAAGCTCCCGCACATTGGAATAACATGTGTCTAACTACATATAAAATGTAACATCATACATGTAATTTTGACTCTACTTATACACATGGGTAATTGTAATTCCAGAAGCAAAGGGTCAAAGTGTTCAATGTCACCTCTCTCCTCTCTCGGGTCCTCTTTCATACTTCTTGCCACTCTTTACTGATCCCCTTCCATGGCTCAGGTCGACTGCGAAGCACAGGGAAGACCAAGATGACCCCTACCAACACGGAGGCCAGCCCAGTCATATCATTTTTGCTTTAAACAAAATGATTCCACTATGGAAAATAGTGTGGAGTTTCCTCAAAAATGGAGCTGCCATTTGACCTAGTGATCCCACTTCTAGGAGTATATCCTAAGAAGCCTGATAGAATATATGTGCCCCTATGTTCATTGCAGCACAATTTACAATAACTAAGATCTGGAAACAGCCCAAGTGCCCATCAGTAGATGAGTGGATAAGAATTGGTACATTTACCCCTGGAATACTATGCAGCTGTAAGAAAGGATCTGTTACCCTTTGGGACAGCATGGAGGGACCTGGAGAGTATTATGCTGAGTGAAATAAGCCAGTCAGAGAAAGACAAATATTACATGATCTCACTTATATGTGGAATCTAATGAACAAAATAAACTGACACACAAAAGAGGTCCAGAGACATGGAAGCATGAAACAGGCTGATGAATCTCAGAGGGAAGGGGGAGTGGGGCAGGAAGAGATTAACTAAAGAACTTATATGCTTATATGCATAACCCAGGGACAGAGACAATAGTAAAGAGGGGGCAGGAGTGGGAAGGAGGGGTCAGTGGTGAAAAAAGGGGGACAGCTGCAATACTTTCAACAATAAAGATAAATTAAAAAAATAAAATCTGAAAAAAAATGACACTAATAACTGTGTATATAAATAGATACATAAGGAAGGAAGGGCCCATTTCTTCCTTCTTTTTGGTAAAAAATAATAGGCAATGAACTCAGGGATACCTGACCTCAAGTCACAACTCTAACACTAACTAGCTTTGTAAACTTGAACAACTTGCCTAATCTAAGTATGTCTCAATTCTGTCACCTGAGAATAAGTTGCTGTGAGATAATGCATTTTAAGAACCTAAAATATGTGGGGATTTCTATTAAATTACCTTCTACATAGTAACTACTTAGTAAATGCTCCAGCATTCCTTCCTTCCTTCCTTCCTTCCTTCCTTCCTTCCTTCCTTCCTTCCTTCCTTCCTTCCTTCCTTCCTTCCTTCCTTCCCTCCCTCCCTCCCTCCCTCTTTCTCTCTTTCTTAATATTAATAAGTCTTAAGGAAGGTGCATATTTGGAAGAGCTCACTTGTTGGTTTCAAGTGAAGCAATATATTTAATAGCAACTCAATGATTATTCTACCCAGTAAATATTTATTAATTGTCTACTATGTGTTAAGAATATTGTTGCTAGGGAGAAGACATTGGACAAAATCTGAAACCTGTTCTCATAAACTGTCAGACGTGTCCTATGAGCATTTGCTTTTCTTTCATTATTACATGGTGAGGAGACAAACAAGAAGAGTCAAGATGACCAAATTTCCAACTTATGCAACCAGGTGACCTGCAGAGGCTTTGGAAATGATGGCAGTAAAATACGCAGGCAAATATGATTTCAGTGTGAGTGCCCAGTTGGGCCCACTTTCCTGGATAGTCTCAAACCTATTACTGAATATAATGGTGTATTATTTAGCTGGATATGGTGGGAGAAAGAGAGGAGAGAGAGAGGAAGAAGGGGAGAGAGAGGGGTTGGGGAACAGAATGAGGTACCTATAAGACAGGCAAATGGAAATACACAATATGAGATTTTATATATATATCTAGATAGATAGATATATCTGTCTATATATATATATATAAATCCTTGGACTGAGATACAGATTTAAGAGACATAAATTTGTGTTCACTGAAGCCCTGCCTATTATATAGACACTTTTGCAGAGAAAGTAACAAAGAGAATAAAAAGATCTACATTCTGGAAGCAACACTTAAGGAACAGGTGGAAGAAATATCTGCTCACAAGACTGAGCTATAGCCTAGAAATGGGAGGAAAAATCGTTAGGTGATTTTACAAAAGTAAAGAGAGAAGAGAATTTGAAGGAACAGGTACTGGAGTAGAGCATCAAATGACACAGAAACATCGAGTATAACCTTTAACTTTAGATACCAATAATAAGAAAACAATCTCTGAAAACCTAACTCTTCCCTGTATCTACGTTGATCTCTGATCTTAACTAATGTTGGGTGCTGCGTGTATTTAGATCAATGTTTCACAACCAGCTGTATTAAAATCACTTGGAAAAAAATACCCTCAAACCCTCTTCAGATAAATTAAATCATAAATCAACTGAAAAATCACTGATTTGGACCAATAGAATACTAATCAGTTGGAGCACAACATAGTGTAATCGTTACGAGTATTAACCTGAGTTTTAAATCCTACTGTGTGGACAGAGCTGACTCTATCTTGATGCTAATAACCAACTTAACTTCTGAATAAATGAACCCAGCCTGACCTCTGACCCCCCTCCTATTCCCTTTGGTGAACTCTGGAATGAGTACAGATATGTCTGGCTAATCATGAAATTTTCATTAATCCTTCCTGTGGGGCAAGACGCCTTTGATTTTACCTTTCCCTTGGCTCACCCTGGTGCCAGGGCCTCCTGGTGTGGGACCTCTTGGCTCCCCCCGACCACCCACACATTCCTCTCCAACATGTAGGATCGTCTCTAAACAAAGGGTGGTCCGGCGGGTGGAAGACGAGGAAATCTGGCCACGCTGCAGCCCCCCAGCACCCGGTTTCTGCACGCAAGTCAATTCCCCATTCAACTCATTAACGGACAAGCTGGACTTGTCCGCCTCAATTCTTTGGTCTCTTGCTCTTGAGGTTTTGGGGGGGCTGCTTTGTAAACATGGCCTTTTCTCTGAACACCTACTAGCTCTGCTTCTATGTGTTTACTTGACATGAGGGAAGTCATTTACCTCGGGGAGGGCCTCTATCTCTTCATTTCAAAATGGGATAACTGGAATACATGAACACATCACAGCAAAGGGCTTAGCAGAATGCCAAGCGTATAATAAATGCTTAATTCACTTTGAACCACTTTCTTCTGCAAGTGTCAGTCCAGATTCTTAAGCTGCCAGTTTATGACCAAGGGATTTAACCACCGAAATTACCTGGGTCTTCTCCTTCATCTTCTTTTATTTTGTTTAATCTTTTTGAAGCATAAATATTTACAAGTTGATGATCTGGGTTCCACGCAAAGCCCATTAGTAAAGCCTCTTCCTAGAGTGGATTTCAAATTGGAATAATAATAGCTCATTTGTCTCAGTACTTACTGGGCATCAGGGACTTTTCTCGGCATTTTATTACAACGATTCTACAAACAAGGTTCTATTCCTGCCCTTATTTTATAGATGAGAAAGTGAGACTCTGGGAGGTTAAATAACTTGCCTGGGCATCTCCCTCAGAAGCTCGGCTTCCCAATTCTTAACCACCCTGCACTACGGCCGTGTAGCTGCAAGGACTTGGGGAAACAAGGAAACAGACGCAGGAAGGGCGCTCATCCCTCCCGGTGGCCCACACCTGCCCTGACGCGGGAAAGGGCTCGCGTTTCCTTTGCACTTTCATGAGAAACCGAGGGTAGCAAACCTGGGCCTTCTGCCCAGTGGCGTATTCTGAATATTTTATCGTTCTAATTTCTCAAAGTAATTTGATTGAAAGAATCAAAACATGTATGGAATGGAAGTTGTCATAAGGGCTTTTAGTATTTGCTCTCCATTGAGTTGAGTCAAAATATCTCAACTTGAAAATCGCAGCTTGGTCTTCATAAGTGAGCTAGGCTTTCCAAGGTAAAAGGTACTTACTGCCTCACATACTTTTGCCACACCATCGCTAGAGAATGAGTTTTAGTTTTGGAAGCTATTATATAACTCTACATAAAATATGACGACAAGGCCTCTTATATATATACACTGTGATTTTGGCACCCTAACTTTTTGCTTAGATTAATTTGGATTTTTTCCATTTTTTTCTCTTGTAAGGCGAAATAAAGCTTCCTTTCAGAGTTGAAAACACATTGTATTGTTTCCATTGCCTCTTTGATGAGATTTATTTAAATAAGAGTGGAGAATTGGGTAGTACATGACTTATTTTATTCTTTAAAAAAAATATTTTTTCCCCACAAGAACTTGTTTTGATTTAGAACAGAAAAGTTCTATTCTGGTTTTTTTTCTTAAACTTATTATCTGTTGATTTACCATATGTTTGTAAATAAGTTTGTAAAGTAACAAAATAGTCATCATGTAAACCAATCAAAATCTATGAAAGTACTGAAATGGAACCAATGAAAAGAGATCATAACACTGAGGAGAAAATAAGAAGAAAATTAGAATGAACCAGCCTCTGTTTTAAAAAGTCTGGCAGTGTGACAACTGAGCATATAAGATTTGGGGAATATTTTACGTTCCTCTTCTTTTTCCATATTTGTCAGCTCAAATGAAAATTCTGTTAGCTATTGCACTAAGAGCAATTTCCTAGAGAAAACAAGTCTTCAACTTATATTTGCATCACATTTGGGATTTTCACATTACCTTTCCATTTTGTAAAATTCAGAAAGTAACTCACATAAAGTAAGACTGTCATCTGAACTATAATTTCCATGCTGTCTTTGCATCACAGAATGACTGAATTACTTTGCTAATCTATAATAGTGTTATCCACGTCTTGTATGCAAAAAAGAAAAAAAAAAAGGAGTGACTCTTACATGTGCCTAACCCAATGGTTCAAGTTAATTAGACTATAATGTGTGCATTTTTAGTTATACAATATTTTTCATAATAATTATATGCTATGGAGACATCTATTAAAAGACTAAAGTGATCATTTAAATGCAAAATCCCTGATAGAACTCCATTATATTTTTCATACTAAATTAACATTATAGTCTTCTAATGGATGCTTTAATTAGGCATTGATGTTATCAGCAATATTTGGCAAAATAAAATCTGTCACTGTGAAATACTCATTAAGTTCCACTTCTGTCAGTCAATATTAAGTGTTTTCTGAACCTTAGGATTTAAGTAAGAAGCTAAAAGCTAAGTGAGAAACTGAAGACATGCTCAGACACACCTGCTTCCTCCTATGTGCCGCACAAAAACACATGCTCTTTAGGTGTCTTTTGTGTTTTATCACTGCCAAACAACCAGCTTCTTTTTAGTCACTCATGCTCAGGGGCATTCCATTAGAAGGCTGTCCTCACGCTGCACAGAATAAAGAACAAAAGGCCTATACTAATCGAAATACACGTCTTTCAGGAAGCAACTCAACTCACATGTGCATGTGGGCCTCTTTGCATGCGCCGTTAGAATTCCCAGGTCAGCGCTGTCAGCGAGGGCAAGAAGCAAGGATCAGAAAGGATCAAGACATCAGCTGAGATGCCGGGACAGAAAACTGATACCCAAAAGGCGTGGGCAGCGCCCCCGAGGTAAGCGATCACACGCCAAGCAGAGCCACACTCAAAATAAAGCTGAGACGCTTACCAGTAATTTTCCCATTGGCTTCCAAGGGAGGCTGCCAGCTCACAATGACACCGCGAGGCTTCCCTTCTCGAGTAATGACTGTCAGATCCTTGGGAGCAGAGGTCGGGGCTGCGAGGGGAACAGAGACAAGGCCTTGTCATTGGATGTGAAAGAATACAGACATTTATGGGACTTCTCATCGCGGTGTTGACACTCAGAATCTATTGTGCAGTTTATCACGCTTATTTTACCATTTACAATTCCTCTCAAGTACATGAGTTAAATAAGCAAACAAACAAAAATACAGAAGTTAACGCTTCCTCATGGAAGTGAAATGACTTCCCAAGGAGTGAGAGTAAGTGTGGACACGGAGGGAGAAAGTATAGCTGGTGTTTTCAAGTGAGCACTGCACGAAAAAGGCGAGGACGTAAAGAACAAACACATGGGCACACACTTTGTGAGGCTGACGGCTACATGTCTCCAAGAGACAGAATTCTGTTGTGACTGTAGGGTTAGAAATGAAACGTCACCTAATTCTATACTTCCTTAAAGCCCCTTGCCTAAGAAAATAATACATTAAAAGCAGGTCAAAACATCTTGCTTTGGTAACAGACCAGTTATCTCCTAACAAGAAGGCAAAGAAATCTTTGAAAATAGAGCAGGTGAGGAATTTATGGTATGAAATTAGATGGTAGGGAACCTTGTCTTTCTTAGAGCAGAATTTGTCACCCCAAAATATGCCTTTTTGGTATAGGACTTATTTTAGGCTGATGTAAATACACAGAAGCTTCATTTCTTTAATATGACTTTTTCTCCTCTATTTCCTTTTCATTCAAACTGACCTCATCTGCCCCCTTTTCCCTTGCACATCCACTCCCTTAATCATTAAGCCTCAGGACGCTGAGGTTCTGACCAGCGTTAATTAATCTTAGGAACAAAGTCTCGGGTCTGTTGACCACAGAGACAGAGTTCGGTCAACCTAGAGATAACACGTAGGCCTCAATTGTGTTTCAGCTCCAGGCCCAGAAAAGCAGCGAAATCAGACAAAGTGACTTCATGGGTGACATTAGGACCAGATGCACTGATCAAGGATCCCCTACCCTGGTGACGACCAACCAGTAGAGACCACAACCCTGAAAGGACACACCTGGAAAGCTGTGAATGTTGGCACATAGAGATTCTGGTATTGGGATCAATGGCTCAAATGTTTAGAAATATCATATGAAATGCACACTATTTCCTAATATTTGGAAAAGAATGTGCTCCTAACCACTTCAGTTATCCTACTGAGCCAAGCAGAACAGCTCTGTTCTGTTCCTCTCCAATCTCATGGGTTCTGCCTGAGGTGGTCTTTTAGAAATTCTTCATTGACTACCCATCCTCTTTGGAGTAAATGTAAATAAATAATAATAAATGATAAACACCAGGCCCTGCAGGATGTAAACCATACTTTTTTTTTTTTTTTTTAATTCTCACTGAGGATATTTTTTCCATTGCTTTTCAGAGAGAGGAGAAGGGAGGGAGGGAGGGAGAGAAACATCGATGGGAGAGAGAGACACATGGATTGCTCACCTCCCACATGTGCCCTGACCAAGGCTGGGGAATGAGCCTGCAACCAAGGTATGTGCCTTTGGCTGGAATCAAACCTGGGACCATTCAGTCCAAGGGCCAACACTCTAACCACTGAGCAAAACCAGCTAGGGCAAACGTTACTTTCTTTTACAGCCTCACTTCCCCTTCTCGTCCCATGAGTTCCAGTCACTCTGAACCATTTGTAAGTGTCTCTTGATGACATCTTTCTGATACTTGCTTGTGTATTTTTGTACATGCTGTTCCCTTCCTTTGGAAGGCCCTGGGATGGGTACCTGAGGATCCACCCAGGCCTTAGCTTAAACATTACTTCTTTGCTAAACCTCCCCTTATTTCTCTAGGAGGAACTTATACTTGGATGAACTTGCCCAAAATTCTGTGATTATATTTCTCATGTTACTTCAGGAATAAAATAAATATTTTTCTTCTCTATTAGATTATAATTCTCTCAAAGATATTGATGATTACAAATGAACAAGATGGGAAACTCATAATTAATATGTCAGTTGACTGGACAAGTACTGCCCTGTGGTTTGTCTGGTTCTCATTTTTTCCCATGCTTGAATTTAAGTGCATGAATGGAAGGTAACATTCAAGATTTAGAAGATTTCCAGCCATGGAAATTGTACTGGACACTTGTTATTTGGACTGTCCAATATCCAATCCCTTCCTCCTTCATTTAGAGAAGCATTCAGCTCTTTTCTTTGGTAACAAGCTCTCCTCTGTGTCATGTGAATGTCATGGCCTTCACCCCACTCTTTCCTTAGCCATGGGGTCCTCTCTTCTGGGAAACAGAATGTTAATAAAAGGAAGAAAAACAGAGAGTCAAACCACTGTGACGGCAACACCGTGAATGACAGTCCAATAATTCTTCCTCTCTAAAGACTGGGGGTACCCCTGGTTTCTGTCCCTTCCCAAGACCCATCATTTCAGGTGTCCTTGCAGTTATTTTTATTTTATTTAAGCTAACTAGAAGCTAATTAAGTATTTGCCACCTGGGCAAAATGCAATGTTTTATTTCAAGAATCTGCCTCCCGCCCTTGTCTTTATCTTGAGCAATTTCGGCACAAGCGCCTACCAACGCAGCCTAGCAAACCCTGAAGTCTCCTCTTTCACTTCATTTCCTTCTCACAGTTATAAAACCTGCAGACACGTGTGAATTACTTCTTGCTTCTCATGTGACCCAGAGATCGCATCCACACGTTATTTACACCTTTGTGCCGATCATTATCTGTTTTGACAGTCACCCTTCCCGCTCACCACATTTCTAAAAGTTAATATCTTTTTGCCAGCAACGGGTCTCACCCATGGTGTCCCTACAAGGTTAGGCAGTTGATGAGAAATCAACAGGGTACATTTATCGAGTCAGATGCTGGGGGGCATTTCATGTTTATGAAAGGGAAAACTGAGTGAGGTTGCTTGCTTTCAGAGGAAATTAGTACTTCTCTTTGACTCGGGGAAGACTAACTGTCTTAGTGGTTTATATTCCACTCCTTCATCTCATTTTAAGTAAAAAGAAAGAGCGGAGCCTTTACCATCCCGATATAGCACATAACTCATTCAGCTTGTCTTAGTTTTCAGAAGATGTGGACATTAGCATTCAGGGCAGAATTCTCAGAGAAAGAGTTAATACACGTAAACATGTCAAGTAGAAGAGGGGCTGAAACTAAATCAGACAAACTGCAAAACTTCTTATAGAAAAAGTATCCACGAAAATGTGAAAATACAGTGAACTCTCTGAGTCAACACAGTAAAGATAAAAATTAGAACTGCAATGCCATGGGCAAATTCTAGCAGAAATAGAAAATCAACTTCCCCAGAGAAAAGTTTTATTCTTATATTTAAAAAAAAAATGGTATGATATAATATCACAAAATCAGTCAAAAAGCACGTTAAGCCCTGGCCAGTGTGGCTCAGTTGGCTGGAGCATCATCTCATGCACCAAAAGGGTGCTGGCTTGATTCCCAGTTAGGGCACATACCTAGGTTCCAGGTTTGATCCCCGGTTAGGGAACATTCAGGAGGTAACCAATCGATGTTTCTCTCTCACAATCAATGTTTCTCTTTCTCTCTCTTTCCCTCCCTTCCCCTCTCTCTAAAAAAAATAAAATAAAATAAAAAAATCAATAAAGACATATCCTCAGGTGAGCATTTAAGAAAAAGCATGTTAACCCTATATTTTCAGATATTGGCTCCCTGTGAATTATGAATGCCAAGTACATTGCATGTCTGTTAAGGTTATAAACTCAACCTTTATGATCCACAGTAAAAGTGACTGGTAAAATTTACAGTAAATTGTTTTTACCCTAGATTTGAACTACCTCAAATTGCACAAAGGTTTTCCATTGTGTTCTCTTATTTCCAAAGAGTGAACATGACCACCGGGAAACTGCTTCCCACATCTGGCGGAGGTTATTTAGGATAAGCATCCATGAGACTACAGTTATAGTGCAATATTATATTTTATACCTAATGTCTTTCCAAAAAAGTAAATACCTACCATGACTGCTGATCAATGACACAAATGCTTTGGACAGAGAGAGTTCAATGCACAAATGTCTGCCTTTATGTAAATGCATTAAAAAGAAGATCTCTATTTAGATCCCCTGAGTTAATGCCCAATTAACGCCAGATTACTTAATCCATTAGGAATTAATTTTCTTCTCTCCTATAACGGGGAGGATAATATTAGTTATAAAAGTGCTATGAACTATAAAATTTAAGATCTTTTACATAAGATATGGTATAATTTCGACATCAAAATGCACTACGCTGCAAATTCCACAGAACCTCGGAAACACCGTAACGACATATCGGAAGGGGAAACTTTGAAGCCGGCCTCTCTCCACGTACCTGCTTCGTAGGTGGTGGCATGTGCAGTCATGCTCCACGTGCTTGACCTTCTGTTTTTTGTTACCATGACCGAGAACTCGTACATTGTGTTCGGTTTGAGGCCTGTTGCTGTGTAACTCAGGGATGTTGTGTCTTCTGACTATACAAGTGGGAAAGAAGCAAAGAGAAAAGGAAATGAACTCTATCAACTTGGTAAAGCAAGACATGTAAAAAGACCATCAAATAAGGCAATAGGAAAAGAGTCTAGAGAGCTAGGACGCAGCACTGACTTCACATCCTTCCTGTCAACTGGTTTACAGCAGCTGACTGGACATCCAGGAGGTGATCCACCAAAGCAGGCGGTTTGCTGTTTCAAGGAGCAGCTAGCTGACGCGTCTTCCCAAGTGAGGCAATAACCATGGCCACAAGACCAAGCCTGTTTCCTTCTGTCTGTCAATTTCATCTTTAAGGTTATCTGCACTGATTTTAACTTCAAGATATTTACAATAATAAAAAATTTTTAGTTTTTAATGCTATGCATTTTACAAAGATCATCATGATAACAACACTAATTTTTCCACTGGTAATAAATTGATTTTTAGAGTTCTGCTTATGATTTTTGCAAAGAAGCTTTATGGTACACATTTTTAGTGGTTTAAGAACCTGTCTGGCTATTATAAAGAAAATGGACAGAAGCAACGTTGTGCCATGTGGTTTTCTTTTTTGTGCATACTTCACAGGAAAGACACATTTAAGTTGGTCACTAAAGCAACTGACCAGGAAGAACAACAAATTGGATAAATATAAAAGCATTACATTAGTGTTAATATTATTTGTGTTCTCAATCTGTTTTTTGTTTGTTTTTTGGTCTTTTAAACAACAGGTTAAAGATATTTTAGTAGAAAGTAAATTATCTTTATTGCTTACTCAAAAGATCAAATGGTAATGAAGTAAAAAACAGGGCAATCTTTCAGGGTAATTCATATTTCCCATATGATCAGGCAAATTTAAAACTTATTTATATCTCTTATAAATATCAATTTATGTTTGGTATTTAGATCTTTATCTCCTTCCAAAGTTAAATATTTACTTTGACTTTTATATTTATTATATTTGTTACATATCTATGCCTAGAAAACCAAGGAAAGCTCTCTTTCCCCACCTATGTCATACCTATGTGGTATGTATTTTTTACTCTACTATGAATCCTCCTTAGATTATAGCTGTGAAAATCTTACATTTCATTACAAAAACAAATAAATATTTAACTGTACAAATAACATTTTGGTGATGTGACTGGCTATCCTATTAAAGCAATGACCTCATAAACATCTCTCAGAAGCTCTTCTTAAAAACAGCTATAACAATGTGTGCCCTAAATAAGTGTGTAGACTCAGAAAGATGGAATCCCGTCAACTAAGACACAAAGTGGGCAGCTGTGTCTGACATGCTGATATATATTACTTCCAATCTTGCCCTTCTTCACTATTATCACGAATGCCTATAAGTCTTAGAGATGGGAATAAGGGGAGAGATGTGACCATGAGAAATGTTTAGCTAGGAAGGAAGGATCACATATCATAAAACTAGTCTCTTTGAGCATCTTAGACACCAGTGGCATCTGGGAGGCCACTAAGCAATACTGTCCTTGTTTGTGGTCTAGAAGGACACACTTGCATTCTATAAATACCACGAATTTGCTGAGTTTTCTTAGGAACCTCATGGACAGTTGCTGCTCAACATAAATCGTGAGCCTAGAAGTACCTTGGGGAAATCATGACCAGTTATTTTTGTGAGCATAGAATGCCCAGGCACTACCTGTCTAAGCCTCAGTTTCCTCATCTATAAAACAGAGATAACCACAGTACAGACCTCATGGAATTATTTAAAGTGTGAAATAAGCCAAGTGAAACATAGTGTCTGGCCCAGAGTAAGTATTAAATAAATGTTGGCCACAATATTCCATGCATTGTTTAATGCTCTGTATAATTTTTAGGCACGTGTCCAATTTCATTTTGAGTTGTCAGCATCTTGAGGGCAGAGACGGTCTTGCACACCTTTGTATCTCCTGTAACACTCATGCTACATCTGGTAAACACTAGCCAGTAGTCAAGGACTCTACTGGGAATCAAAATTCATATAAAACATCATGTGATTAATGTTTCATAGAAAAGAAATTATAGACTATTTCTCCACTTGATAAAGAAAATCCATATATTGAATTTTGGACAATGAAAATATGAATGTCTGGATTGTGGCTTGATTTGGGACTTAATGAAGGAGAAAGGTACCCCTGTGAGGAGAGCCCTGGGTATGCCCTCAGGTGATCCTGAGTTCCAGCTCTAGTTTAATGGGGAATGTTTGTCGAGTTACACAGCCTATTACGTCTTCATAAACACAGCTACACACATACTTAACTGTGAAGAATCTTACTTATCCTTTTTGCAGTAGGTGTGACTATCCCAATCATATAGATGAGAAAAATGGGATTGAGCAAGTTAAGTGACACGGCAGGACACAGTGAAGCCAACTCTTGAGCCCAGGTCACAGGACTCCATGTATGTCTACATTCCCTCTATCTTGTGTATGCCCTGCCTACCTTAGAAAGCCGTAGCGGTGAGTGAGATGAAATAATAGCTATGGCAGTGGTTTGAAAAGTTTGAAATGCAAAACCAAAGCATTCTATGACCATTATTTGTAAAATCTAAATTTACTGCATGTCTTTCTAGTGGGTCAGATATGTCCTACCTACAGTTACCCTTGCTATCTCACCTCCCAACTCTTTCTTCTAACGCTTCTTCTCAGGGGTAGATGTAGACTGCACATGTGTGAGAAGAGGGGTTGGATGGTATTAATTGGAAGACATGGGTCAGGGAAGGCAAGGGGGTGAGAAACAGTTAAACTCATTTTCTATTTCCAAACTTCAATCCATGAGAGAAATCAGCCTCTTCTTACAGAGGACAGTTTTGGGTTGGGCCTCACTTTCCAGGCATTCGTTGTGAAACTCAGTAATTCTGTATCTGCTGTATTAACTATTCAACTGAAATTACTTGCACCACTCAAGAAATTTTGGAACTCAAACTGTTCTGCAGAGAACAACCATTGTCCCTCAGAACATTTCACATACTGGCAAAGTACCCAAGGCCTTTTTGTGAAATGATTGTAACAAAGTATAGCAATTATGATCATAAAATTTTTAAAGTCATCATTTTAAAGTAAACTTAGAATTGGGCAATCTGTATATAAAGAGATTTTTTTAAAATGCTACATATGTTTCATTGGTTGTCTTATCTGATCATGTTACCTCTATCTATAGTTCTGTTGAGTCTTAAATCTAATACTATAAGGAGATGGATAGGACACTTATAACAATATGTTCTATCAATGATGCTATTTGGACTTGCCTGGAGAGTTTTTCCAAATACCTGACCTAGCAGGGTGGCAATACCAAGGAATACTTTTTTTTTTTTTTAAAATGATTTCAACTAAAAACTGATTTATGATGAAATGTGAATTTTATTCCATTTAAAAGTTAAAAGAGACTAGAAGCAAAATGAACACTGCTGCATGAGGAAGGGCTGACTTACAAAACTATGGGTGGGAGTTTGCTTTATCTTCAGGGTCTTTATAGTCAGAAGTTCCCAAAGGATATGGTCATCCCCTAATCACCACTGGGTGGAGGTTGGATTAAGCAAGATGGCAGTGTGTTGGCAAGAGCACTGGATAAAGTATCAGGAGATCCAAATTCCCCTGAAAGCAACCTTTAGGGAAGGGATATAGAAGCTGGAGTGCCAGAGGTGAGCTATTGTTTACTTGGTTGTTGGGTAACATTTATTCCCTTGTATTCAAAGCTACCTTATTTATTCCACATCACCATCTTGTAGGCTTTATATTTTAAATGTGTTCTCATATATTATCTCTCTTGACTAGTTTATGAATTCTTTGGAATCTATCTATGGAGGCTAGTGTATTACTCGTTCTAAAATTAGAAAGAATAATGTTAAGTAACAACTAAACCATGTTTAACTGCACATTTCTAGGGACATAGTAGGTGCCAGATAATCACTTGCTGATCTGCTCATTTTTGTCTACATCTGTGTATTGTTTGTACATACTAACATTGTGGCAGGCTTAGGCGATAACAAAGTTGCCCTGGTATATAACAATTTGTTGCAATTCCTGTGGCTGGCTGATAGAGATTTGAAATTATTAAGGACAATGCCTCAATATGTATTTCAAAGGTGCTCTTAGGGGGGTTGTGAAATGACTGAGTGATAAGACAGGAATAAGGAGCCTTGCCTAGTTCCTATTAGTTAAAGGAGAGTGTACACTGTGGGTTTTCTTTATTACATGAGGGCATTTCAAGGCTAAACAGAGGAAGTAGAGCTAATGGCTTAGAGTGCTTTCCAAAGATATTATAAAAATCTTCCAGTTATGTATTCCCAGTCACATTCACTGTAAGATAGGTCCTCTGTAACATTAATAGGGTTGCCTCTGGTGTCAATCCAGATTCTAAATGAAAAGAAAGACACCAAAATCCATCCAGAAAATGAATGTGGAGCTCTGCTCTTTTCAAAGGAAAATGGGATTCCTTCCTACAGTATTATTTATTTACCAAATTATTTCTGCAAACCCAGCATCTGGTGGGATTCAAATACCATTTTGCATCTCTTGATATTTTTCTACTGTGCTTTAGAATTGTTTCTTAAGACACAATCATTCCTGTGCTAATTTTAGCTACTGAGTTATTAAAATGCTTTGTTTTTCCATGTAGTGTCACTGTAGCAAGACGAGTCATGACTCTCAGAAAGCACATAAAACAATGTATTAAACAAACAACAGTTCATTTAAAATTTCATACAATCAATGAGAATTTCACCTTGTATTTTGCATTTGCAGAAAAGCTGGTCCTCCACCGGACAGTGTAAAGCCGCACCTCGGACGTTTTTTGGTTCTTCGGGACAGAGTTGTCTGCCCAGCTGACCCTCACAGCATCATGGGTTAGAGCCACAGCCTGCACACCTACTGGTGGGAGCATGGGGGTGGAGGCGTCTGGGGCCGAGGTGGGGAAATCATCAAGCAAAGGGTAATAATCAACCGGGTCAGTGGGGTCTGGGTTTAAAAACCCCCAAATGAAACAAACAAATACATACATAAATAAAAGTTACAAAATAAATATCAGTGGTAACACATCACAATGAGTTAAATGCATGGCAATAATGATGAAAGGGAACGTGAGAAGAACAGAAAAAAAATACAATTAATTCAATCGGAAAACTCATCGGAAACAGTATTGCTATATTACAACAATGACTGTTTTCTATAATGTACTCATTTCCTTGGAGCGGCTTTAGCAATCTGACTTTCATTTTCAGTTATATTTTTAAAAAGTCCATTTCTTCTTGAAATGTTGCCCATTACTTCTTCAAGGATCTAGCATGGAAAGTATCAGATTTAGAACTATACAGATAACTTAAGATAAAAAGGAGAGTCCAGTTTATTTCTGCCTGCAATGAAATATAAGCCTAGCTAATACCTGGTTTTATATTGTTGTTCATTGATTTGTTTCCTTCCCTTCTAACTTGATTTTTGTTTCTCTAATGTTTTCATGATCGCTTAGCTTATATCTGCATAAATACTGTTTAGGCAGGAAACAAGCAAGAAATAAGACCAAAGGGCTCTTAGGTCTACAACAACCTGTCTATGGCTAAGATTGCACAAAACCAGACCGACCAAGTCCATGGTCCACATCGTTCGCTGGTTAGTCTGATAATTAGGCTTCAGGTACTATTGGTGTAGCCTGTTTTCTTATATGGAAATCCTTACAGGAAGTGTCGAACTGTCCATTTTTACCCACATTGTTATATAGTCAACTAAGCTTTTAGTCTTTTCAGGCATTTCTGTTTTCCACAGTCTGTGTTCTAAAATTTCAAGTTCCATGGAAAGACTTTGTATTACTGGGTGGGGAGACAGAATGAGCTACCATGTGTACACACATACTTTGATCAATAATATTGCCAGAATCTGCATAATGATGTATGTGGTTTTATAAAATTCTCTAGAAGAATCTTGTATTCATTTTTATGCTGGGTATATCAGAATCAGAAGAACTTATCTTGTAGCCTTAATAAGTGTCCAATTTTGAGCCTTTTATTTTATACCTAAGATATTTAAATTTTTAATAGTTTACCTTTAAATCATGTAATGTGCATTCTCAGTAACCAAAAAACGAGACAAGCTCTCAGGCTGGGCATACGATGCCATTTGGGGAGACGAGGCCTGCTGGAGTGTAGAGTATTGGAAGCGGTGTGCACACAGGCTTTATATTTTTAAACAGCCTAGTTCCAAGTGCAGCGGCTACTGGCAGGTTCTGACGATCACTTTGTCCACGGCATCTCACCTGCGGAGCCCCTACTCATCCCTCTGTTTTCCAATGAACTATTTAGGAGTTTACTGGGCCGTGTTGTTTGGAGCAAAATATAAAACCCAAAAACAAAAACAACAAAAGGAAAGAAAAAAAAACGAGAAAGAGAGAAAGAAAAATGTGTGTTTAAAATTTAATGTCAGAGCCCAGGCTTTCTGTATTTCCTTCGACGTGTCTTTTTATTCAGGGCTCCTTTAAAGCCAGGTGGATTTATGAAATGATGAAGGGGAGCGAAAGACACTGCACCTCCAGGAGGGTCCCAGTCAGTCGGCAGCCGCCAGGCCACAGTGGGGGGCGTCATCCGACCTGTTTCCGTTCTTAGCTGGCCTTCCAAGAGGAGCGCCATACACCTGGGCGGCCTACTCGAAATTACAAACTCCTTTTTGACCAAGCTACGTTAATGACTTACCCTATGTGTTGTTTCTTTGCTTAATCTAATTTTGTTGGTAAACCTACAGTAACTTGGTAGCCTTTTGCAAAGTAGTGATTCTACTTCGAGAAACGGTAACGCTCGATCCTGCTCTTTCTGAATGTCAGAGGTGTACTTTTTCATGACTCCTTGTTGAGTTTCTTGAAGCCTCGGTTTCAAAACGCATCCCTCAAATTCCAAGTAACGCTGTTTGAGGGCACCTATCTGTGGGCTTCTATCATTCAAAGATTTCTCCTTTTGGACCAATTTTTCTTGACTATTTTAGGGAATCTTTTTTCAAGCATGGTTTGTCATTCCACTCATTGCCTCCTTTACAGCTGCATTGTTTAATATAATAGTCACCAGTTAGAGAAACAATTTAAATTGAAATGAAATAAAATTTAAAATCCACTTTGGTTGCACTAGCAAATCCCAAGTGTTTAACGGTCACGTGAGCTTGATGCCTCTCCTACTGAAGAGAACGGATACAGAGCGTTTCCAACAAAGCAGGCTGTTCTAGCGGGTAGCAAGCACTGCTCTAAATTCATATATGCTAAATATATTGCAAATTCTCTTTTCCTCTCAGTATAGAAACTGAGTAGTTGAAATAAAAACATCCTTTTTTGCTAAACAACTTCTTTTCCGTTTTCTTTATACTCCTGGGTGCCTTATATGCCATTGATTTTCAGGGGTTATGTTCAAGAGAGTAAAAAAAAGTTAAAAACCAAAAAAAAGACAAAATATAGCCTCAAACTTTCTGCTAAAAAGAGAAACCTACTCAATTCCTAATGGATGTTTTAGTCAGAGCCCTTGAATTTCTCAGTCAATATATTTATATTCTAAAAGAGCTTTTTCTAAAAAAAGAGCACGATTTTACACCTGGATTGTACTTCATCTAGTCGTGGATAAAACGGTTGAAAATAAACAAGTTCGAACCACACGCCTCATTATTCCCCTTCCCTCTTCCCTCCTCCAGGCTCAAAATGTCCTGTCCTCGTGAAAACAAGAAATAAAAGGCTTTACGGCAAAAATGAAACGCTGCCCACCCAGCTGGCCCGGTGACACTGTCCTCAGCTCCGATGCTGGTGTTTTCGGGGCGGGTGGGCTCGGGTGCGCCGAACCCGTCGCACGTGCCTGTGGGCAGCCCCGGCCCGGGGCCTGCTCTGGCCTGAAGCACCTGCTGCCTCTGGGCTGTTCTTTCCTCTGCACCCGCCTCCTCCCAGCCGCTCACGGGCACACCCCGCAGGAGGGGAGGCAGGCGACGCATCGTGTGTGGCCCCAGGACGCATTTATTGATAGGGCGCCTCCCAGAGCCTCAGCCCTTGGCTCCACTTACTTGTCCTTGATTCTCATGACGTGTGGAAGGACAGCAAGTCGGCCCTTCCAGGGCAAGGGTGGGCTCTACTTTCCCAAAGGGCGGGATCTTCAACCCCACACTGACTTTTCTTCAACGAGAAAATTCCTCACACAATATCCGACTTCTAATTTCTCAGATCCATGAGGATTAGAGTTACATCGGGGGGAAAACCTGTCTTCTGGATCCCTGGCGTCTGAGCAGCCCCTCTGGCAATGCCACGTGCTGAGAGTTAGACTGACAACCACGCTAAGGCGTGGGGCTTACCAACACCCGCAATGCCTCCTTCTGAGCGACTTCTCTTCAGTTGATCGGGACTCCACTATTTCTATTACTACTACTTGCTGCTCAAAATTGTGTTTATTTTTTGGTCACCTAAATGATCCTTCTTTGAGGGCTTTAGTTTTGGTAATAATAATAATAATAATTTTAAAAGACTGGCGATAGTATAATTTTGTGTGTCCTGGTCACAAGCTCAGTCGCCACGTCAGTGAGCAGCAGGCACCGACAAAGTGGGCTGCCACCTCTCGGAGAACCCTGCTGCCGGCAGAAGCGGAGAACGAGGGGAAGTGGAAATCCCAGACAGCCATCCACCGAGTTATCTTGTATTTTACACTCTGGATCGCTACTGCCTCATCTCTCTATATTTAGGGATAATATGTTTAATAGTAACATTTTGAAAAGTAATAATTCTACTTTAAGAAATGCTAATAACTCAATCCCGCTCTTTCTGAATTTTCTAATAGCATATTTTTTATGACTTGTTGAGTTTTTTGGAGTCTCGGTTCCAGGATGCATCCCTCAAATTTCAAGCAATGCTGTTTGTCGGGATTTGCCTCTGAACTTAAATAATTCAGAAGTACTTCTTATTTACCCTTTTGTGGAGCCCTGAGTCTCTTTGAAAATACAATGAAAGATATATACTGTCTTCACAGATAACTGCATATGCTGACATATACCCAAATTTCACATACCATTTTGGCAAATTATAGACCTTGAAACCAATGGCCAAAAAGTCAAAGGGAATCTGGAATAACAACTTTGCCTTACTGGAAAATCTGGGATCAATAAAGTGATGCTCTGCTCTGGAGACAATCATGTAATAACTGTGACTCGGAGTAACAACCGCGTATCCTCCAAATAGTTTATGAATGGGGCTGGTGAGTGCAGAAAACAAACTGCACAAAGTTCATGTAAATTCAGGTGGTAGCAGAAGTCACAGGATCCCACTATTTATTTTACGTTCATTTCTTCTTGCTTGCTTGTCAGGACTTCACACTCAGGCACTTAGGAATTTCCCCATGTCCTCTGCCACTCACTATCAAATCCTGCCCTTACATCTTTCATTCTCATTATAAGTTATCTGAGTTCTGAGGGTTGTGGATTTTGAGAGGTTGGGGTCACAGTGTTCAAAAGTGTTCATTAAAGAGATGAAAACCTTGGGTTTTACTTTCAGATTTCAGACATAAGACTATTGGGGGTGGTCATGTGACTTTCCGGTGTCTCTGAACAGACCACAGAAGTGTCACTTATTCTGTTTTTTAACAAGCCCAGCCTTGCTCACAAACAGTCTCCACGAATGGCTCGGATTTCACTTTCTCACCCATCCTCCTCTTAGTCTTCTGAGTCCATTTTCTCTGGTGTGTGGCCTTTATACACCAACACACATAAGAATTCCTAGAGGTGACAAGCCCTGGAAGCGGCCAATCCCTTAATGCCCAGAGGCCCCGGACGCTATGGGGCGACATGTAGGTCCAACTCAGGAAGAAGCCACTGTGTGAGTCGGCCCAGGCCAGTCCAGCCCCAGGAGGGCAGTTCATCATTGTCATATAGGCTTGAAGGACCCTCTCCAGAGAAGCAAGTGCCCCTTCACGCACTTGGCAGCCTTTGTGCAGAGACCCTTCTGTCAAAATTGCACTGATGTGAGACAAGCTGCTCAGGAGAATGAAGAGTGATATCGGGGCACCGAAATATGAAGAGCTTGAAGGAGAGAGAGTGGGAGCTCTCTTTCCCTAAGTCCACATACTAATCTATAGGCTGAATTTCTCTACTTCAATTTGAAAACCGAAAAAATAATAAAGTTTGTGTGTGCATCTGCACACATTCCAGTAAGGCTTGGAACATGACTACATATATTTTTTGTGTTTTATTTTGCTTTCGTTTTTTATTTTTTGGTCATAACTCAAACACTGACTACTTGTCACGACAGGATTAACTCTGGTGGCTCACCTGTTATAGATCTGGTGGTGGCGCTTTCATAGAGAGGGACGCCTTCTCCTGCGTTATTGAAAGCTTTTAGGGAGATTACATAATGGGAGCTTGACTCTGGAGGAAAAAACAGAAAGAATATGAACATGTTGATTTATTTAGTGTACTGAAGTACTCAGGGTAAATTAAATTTAATAGACTCTATTAAGTACATTGCGGATTAAAGATGAGTGAGTTTGATTCTGGGGAGAAGGCGGCAGTGTTAGCACTATACTTTTCTGAGCTTTCTGAATCTTCACATAAAAAGAAACTGACCGACTAGATAGGAAAGCAAAACATTTGATCATTTCCAACAAAACCAGGTGCCGAGGTAAACTCTCAAAGCCTAAAACACAGGTGGATGCAGGCAACTCAGCCAGCACCTTGGGCCACGCCTGTTATCAGCGCTGTGCGGGAGGAATCAGGGGGACGCATCCAGCCTGAGACATCATAACTAAACCGTCACCAGGCAATGCCAGGAGGGGCAGCGGAGCAGCCGAGAACAGTGAATAAAAATTCCCCAAATTAGCCTGCAAAGGCTCCTTTCCAGGCCACGGCTCACCCTGAGGACAAACAACTCGAAAGAGATTTAAAATCTGAGCCAGACAGAAGCAATAGAAATGAAGGGAAGAGAAAATCCAGATGAAAGTAGGAAAGAGGAATTGTCCCAACACTTAGAAAAAACAGTGCATCAGTTTTAGTGCATATCAAGGGTTGGCCAACTTTCCTGCAAAGGGCAAAGATAGTAAATATTTCAGCTTTGTAAACCACTCTGTCACATATTTGTGTTTGTTTCGTTTGCTGACAGCACTTCGGATATATGAAAACAATTCTTAGTTCAGTGGTACCCAAACGAGAACAGGACCTGGGCCAGATCTGACCCGCAGGCCCTGCCGGGCTGGCATGTGAGCCCTGGTCTAATGGAAACAACAGGCGAGGAGCTCTGTGTGCTGAGAAAGGTTATGTGAACTCTGGGAGTGTCAGGAAACAAATCACAGGAAAGAAAGCAACAAAAATCTGTTGAGGTTAAGTAAATTGCAGATTAATTTCTTACACAATAAAATGAGGAGCATATCATTCATGTAGACAAGTATACACACGCACACACATACACACACACACACACAGGATAAAAATTACACAAAAAAATAGTTCAGACCTGCAAGTCACCATCTCAAAATGAGCTAAACATCATGAAGACAATAAAATGCCAAATATGCATGATCGACGCAGAATTAGAACAATCTCAGAAACGAATTGGCATAAATTCAAGAATTATATATAAGCAAAAAGATAATTTTAGAAATAGAGGCTATCTAGATGAACAAATAAACAAAACAAAAGGAAAACAAAAGCAAAGCAGAAATTAAGAGAGAGTAAAAAGAGTTCAGGAGGAAGTGACAGATACTAAAGAAAGAAGATCTAACTCACGAGTGATAGTTACCTTTGAGGAAGAAAACCAAAGAAACGGAACAGAACAAATACTAAAAAATATACTTCAAGAAACTTTTGCTTACTTAAAAAAATCTTTTAGGCATCAGGATAGAAAGAACACATGACTTAAAAGGGGGAAATGATATGATAGTCAGGCCTTTGGACCGCAACACTTTATTCCAGACGAAACTGGAGTAATTTATTTGAGAAAGTCAAGGCGAAAAAAGTGATTCAAGAATTCTATAGTCAACAGAAATTTAAATATAAAGGACACACCCAAACTGTTACCAACTTGCAAGTAATCAGGGACATTGTTCCCCTGATCCTGAAAACTACTATAAAATGAGCTTTAGACATTTGCAATGATCAAGGGAGATATTGGGCTAACTGGTGAATGACAGATTTAATGAACTAAGACTAAGTGAGGGTTGAAAGAGAGAGGTTTTATTTTGCAAGGCTACATACCCTGATTTTGAAGATATATTATAACCCTAGGCAGAATTTAGGGACAATAGGGACAGCATATGCAAAAGTGTTTCAATAATTATGGTTTATGGTGATACTCTTATTGTCGCTATTCTGAGACTAATGTAATGTGGAACAAAGCAAATGTGTGATCATAAAACATTCTAATTCTCTCATCCTCTGTGTCCTGGAGAACCAGGTGCTTGATGTGGACAAAAGAACATACAGATTTAAAATAGCAAAACTTAAGTATTGTGTTCCAAACATTTATTTAGAAAAACCAGTTTAAACTCAAAAGGTATTTTATCTCTGTTTTAGTTCTGTCCACTGAAAAGTCTAGAAACATTGACTCAATATCAAAAAGCATCCCCAGCTCCCAGACTTGGATTTTGAAGAAAGAAAAAAAAAAATTCCCACTGCAAGAAACAAGAGGTTGTGGGAGAGCAGGTTGATTCTGGTCAGGGATGACGCAGGCTTGTGTCAATTGAGCCTGAAACATTCTGGTATAGGAAGGAAACAAAGACTGATAGGCTTACGTCAAATGAATTCAGAAATCAGCCTGAAGAGGCGCCCACAGGCCACAGGTGAGGACAATCTGAGCTTCCATAAAGAAAAAAGTTGTCATGAATTGAAACCCAACAGATATCTATAAATGCGTAAATTCATAAAGATACCCTTTTTAAATTTTGATTCAATTTATTGGGGTAATGTTGGTTAATAAAATTATGTAGGTTTCAAGTGTACAATTCTATAATGCACAAACTGTATATTGTATTGTGTGTTCAGCACCCAAAATCAAGTCTTTCTGTCACCTCTTATTCCCCCCTTACCCTTGTCTACCTCCCCCACCCTTTCCTTCTTGTAATCACCATTCTATATTGTCTGCATCTCTGAGGTGTTTATTTTTTGCTTAATTCCTTTGTCACTAATCATCAGAGAGATGCAAGTTAAAACCACAATGAGATATCACCTCACACCTGTCAGAATGGCTCCATCAACAAGTCAACAAACAAGTGCTGGCGAGGGTGTGGAGAAAGGGGGACCCTTGTGCACTGCTGGTGGGGATGCAGATTGGGGCAACCACTGTGGGAAACAGCATGGAGTTTCCTCAAAACATTTAAAATAAATAGAACTGCCTTATGACCCAGAGATTCCATATTTTTAAAATAATAAGAGTTGGTCACCTCTGAGGTTGACAGAGGACCAAATTATTATCTTGAAAACTGAGTAAAATATCAAATATCTATTGTGTCTTTCTCAAATAAACTCTACCACTGTGCAGCCAACTGCATAAGAGGGAAAGCATCTTCTTATAATTTCATCCCAACTAACAGTTAAATGCCAACAACAGAATTCAAACACTGCTATTTTGCAGCCCCAGGGAGCGCATGGATCTAGGCATTAAGCATTTATGATAGCTACGATGAAGTAGAAACATCTAAACATTATGTACCTCCTAATAGGAACAAAGATGGGAAATGTTCAAAATGCGGTCAGGGAGGTCAACAGGGTACTTTTCTAACTAGGAAAAATATCCTTTATAGTTATTGGAGTAGAGACTGAAGTTTGATTTCAAACATAGGCTTTATCTATACAACTACAATGCAAAACATTGACATTAGGTTCAAGCCAAATAAAATTGCCTTTTTGGGTGTCAAATTGCATTTGTTTGGTTTCACCGATTATACATATACTATGTATTTGCATTTATCTATATATTTGTTTCTCAAGGGAGTGAGGGAGTCCAGGAATTCCAAACTCACATGCTTAGGAGTTAGGGTTTTAATTTTTTTGTTTTGTGCAAGAGATGGAGGGAAGGAGACAGAGAGGGAGGGGGAGAGGAAGGAGGGAGGGGGAGAGGGAGGGGGAGGAGGAGGGGGAGAGAGATATTTGGCCACAGTGTATGAGACAACAGGGCAGAGAGGATGCTAGACAGTAAGTCATCTAAGTAATTTATCTAAGGAATAGAGACACCTGTCCATTTCAGGATGTCATTAGCATGTGGAAGGGAGGCAGAAAGTCCCAGTGCTGTCAGATTTTTTGGAAATCCGGATTTTTATGTGAAATTACCAAATTTTCAAATATTGGCAAATAACTTAAATAAAATCAACCTGTGCTGGCAAAGCAAAATAGATTTCTATATTTCTGGACTGAATCTAGACCCATGGCTAGTAGTCTATGACCTCAGATCCCTACGTACACAACTAGACGTAAATACACACATATTCATGGACAAAATAGGAAAAAAGTCTAAACTTCCTTACCATAAAGTGTCAACCATAAGATCAACACCACCACATTAGAAATTATACTATGCGGTAAGGAGGGTAAACATAAAGTAAAGCAGATCTCATTAACGCAGACTGATTGTGATTGTTTTATGTTGACCTCTCCTCTGCAGATTGGGGTTCAGAATGAAGAATGTCCGACTTGATCAGAAGCTCTGAACCTCCTGTTCAGGTTTAACAGCTGAAGGCTATAGGTGGTCAGCATGGTCCATGAGACACTGAGTTCACGCCTTCACCTCTCTGCCCCCACCTCCCAGCTTCCCAGTTTATTCCTCCTTAGACAACACGCTCTGTCAAAGCCTCTCGAGCATTCTGCACTATTGGCTTTTAGTCTTTGGAGTGCATATTATTTCTCATTTAAAAGAAAAAAAAAAGTACCTTACCTGGTTGATTCTCACTTTCTGGGTTTGAATTTTTGTCTCGGTTGGAAGTCCAGCCTGTGCACCGCATTGTCTGCTGACAGGCCTCTGGGCAGTGTGCATCACTTCTGAACCTCTCCCACAGTAAACGCGAGGTGATGGTCATTTCAAGGCTGACTCTTGCTAATACTGAAACCTATCAAGTCTCCAGTGGTCTGAGCAACGGCAGCTTCTTCCACTTAAGGTCAAGCCATGGTACAGGGGACCCTAGCAAAGACTGTGATGTTTTATCATTTACTAGCTGTTGAGTTAATGAATTGCACTAATTGCTAAATTCCAGGAGACCAGCTTTAAATTTAAATAAAAAGTGGTAATGGCTTAGCCTCAGGATAGGTAAACAGATTTGCAATGGAGTTGTAACTGGTAAAAGAATATCAAATAGAACTAGGGGTCTTGGGGACCTTTTGGTCCAGTACTTTTCTGTTGTTACTATATAATTCGGGTTCAGGGGAGTTCATTTCTTTCTATAGTAACACAGAGTTTCATAGCAAATAAAAGACCTGGGACAACTCCATAACCCCTTGTTGTAGCTTTTACAAGAAGCTTTTATTTATGCCCTTTACACTCTACCTGCTTTTGGGATCTCTGACCTCAGTATAGTGCTTTTGTCAAACTGCATTTGATCTACTCAGAAAGCAATAGGATCTTTTCATGCCTCAATAAAGCTTGATCCAATACTGAATCAGCCTGAACCACGACAATAAATATATTAGTCAGTTATTGGTTAACGGTGGGTGGAGGACTATATTGCTTTGATGGCCTTTGATATTGCAATGGAGTTATGACATTGGAGTGTGTATTGAGGGGAAAATGCTTTGAGTGTGTATTGAGGGGAGAAATGCTGTGAAAGGAAATGGGGATCAAAGGAGTAGGGTTTTCTCCCCATACAAAAGAAGGGTGTCATTTATTGGCGCACCACTAGAGAGCAATGTGGAGCTATTTTCCTGCACATGCTCAAAGCTCTTCAACTTTAAAACCAGTAAATCACAAAAGAATTGCCTAAAATTGCTCCCTCTACAGAAGCATCAAATGAGCTAAACACATTTAATATTACCATAATGAATTCCAAGTGAATTAATCATTAATTATGGTCAGACTCCATTGTTCAGAAATACACTTAATGACAATTATGACAGTAAATTTTTTTTTTTTTTTTGGATTTGCTAAAATATTGCAGATATATAGGCTTCAAAATATATCATTTGCCTCTAAAAAATAAAGTACAGCAGCACTTTCTTATTTTAATGCATTGTGAATGAATCACACTGAAATAACTTTGTTTTTTTTGATGGGTGTCCACGGGAATTATTTTAAACTATGCATATTCTGAGTAATTCCACAGATTTCAAATTGTTGATCAGATTTTCATCACTGTTTGGTTAGCCTTTCTTGTAGAATACATTGGATTGGGGTAAAGGAGGCTAGAGAATATTTAATAATTATTTGAGCATCCAAAAATAGATGGTTCCTGGCTAGTGTCTTCTTTGTGGCTAGGGTGAAAAAAAGGAATATGTGCACATTTATTGACTATAGGGGCTATAAAGACAAGGAATGAGTAATAGGGAGAATTTTTGGTTCTCCTTCCCTAGAGACCTGGTAGGCGAGAGACCCACGATTCTAAGAGCTTCTATTGAGACTTGCCTGCAGACATTGAGATGGTTGAGATTCTCTGGCATGGGGGAAGGAATCAAGAGACCTGCAGATAGCTCCTCTGGGCTATACCAAGATGCTGCGATGGGTAACAACATCCAGCGAGAAGAACATCATTATTTTTAATTAATATTTTATATGAATTAAATGCCACTGGCCTGTGCCGGATTGACAGCCCATAGTCCTTTATTCATTACGGATGATTATGTATTTACTTCCCTCAGTGGCCCCATCCATGCCAAGTGCTTGTCAGGGCCTAGCCTCCATGTCCCTGCATCTTTTGCCCTCTCTGTTAGCACTGCCAACGTGTCAATTAGAGAAAATTAGAGTGGTAGCTGGTTTCCTAATGCAGACGCCTGCTCGTTGAAGTGAACCCGGGCTACCACATGCACAACGTACAGGCCACCAGATCGCTGTCAGGTGGTAAATGTTACTGCACAGCTTTGACCCACTGGATCCAAATCATTTAATTAATTGCAATGGGTGGATAGCAAATACAGCTAATTGCATTGATCTCTTAAAGGAATGAGGGACTCATATTTAAGAAAGATGCAATTTATATAATAACACAATATTCAATTCTACCTCATTACATATACTCTTTTGCAAATGCAATTAGTAGCTAATCTAACTAGCACCCTTTCCTCCCTCCCCTCCCCTCCCCTCCCCTCCCCTCCCCTCCCCTCCCCTCCCCTCCCCTCCCCTCCCCTCCCCTCCCCTCCCCTCCCCTCCCCTTTCCCGGAACACTGTCCAAATAATGGTCAGATGTATAGCATGATTTGTTCATTAATCAACCTTGCAGGTACTAGGTACTCAGCTAGCCTGTGTGAGGAAGTATTTGAGTCCAATAAAGAACTAAGGTAAATTTTTCTTTAATCTACCAAGGTGGAAATCAGGTAAAAATAAACTTTACAAGAAATATTTCAATGTTTGGCAGATAGAAGGTATTTAACAAGTATTTGTTGAATTGATGAATGCATGAGACCAGAAAGGATAAATCACTTAGCAAATGTTAAATAGCAAGCCCCTAATCAATCTGAATATGGAACTCCGATTTATTGACTACATACTGCACATTCTGGTATCTATATGTTCATTAAAAAGTGAATCCAAAGAGATTGTGCCACATTTCCCCCTCTCATAGGTTCTCATAGTCAGGTTCAACTATTCTTCATTCATTTGTTCATTCACTCATCCATTATCATTGAAGATCTTCTGTATATAAGAGATGGTCATAAGATTTCTAGGATATGTAAGAATTCTTTCACAAGCTTTACTTGTCTTGATGAATCTTTTAATGTAGAAGCTGTACTCGAATTTAAAAAAAATACTAGGGCCAAGTGTTCTGAAATCAGAGAGGCTTTGGGGAGAAGGTGGCAGTTGTGCTGAATCTTTTGATGAAGAAAAGTTGAGGAGAAAGTGAAATAAGCAAATGCAAGTAAAGAGCTCGGAGCAGCTGTAGCATCAGGCAGTTAGGATCAGAACTTGGAGACCATGACAGCTCCTCCTCTCCCTCCTCCCCCTAGTAGCAGTAGTAGCGTGTGCTGGACACCTAATCAGGCCCTTGAGGAACGACCTCACATCCCCTGTTTTACGTGATCCTGACCTTAATCCAGCATCTGGCATACAGTAAGTACTCAGTACACATTTGTTGAATGGATGAATGATGATCACCCTCTTAAAGGTAAGGGGGAGAATTCTAATTCCCAAAGTTCAGCTTCATCATCTGCACTACTTGCCTCTTACTAAGAGATGGAGAGTTGAAGGACTTTTTTTTTTTTTAAATATATCTTTATTGATTTCAGAGAGAGGAAAAGAGAGGGAGAGAGAGAGATAGAAACATCAATGATGAGAGAGTCATTGATCGGCTGCCTCCTGCAAGGCCCCCAGCTGGGGATCGAGCCCGCAACCTGGGCATGTGCCCTGACCGGGAATCAAACCCCGATCGCCTGGATCCTAGGTCGATGCTCAACTGCTGAGCCACGCCAGCCAGGCTTGAAGGACATTTTGAACAAGTTTCAGATTGTGCTTTTAGGGAAATTAATTCCTCAGAGCTATGTAGTCCAGGAAAGATGGAAAACATGTTGAACGTGGGTATACCACAGACAGAGACTATTGTAATTGTCCAGGCAGAGATCACAAGGGCCTGGACTGAGGTGGTATAGTACAAACGAAGAGCAAAGGACAGGTGTGAACAACATCATCTATAGCTCTGCTTGGGAGAACCATGGGGAGAGGAAAATATCAAGGATGACTCTTAGATTTTGATTTGAACATGAGATTTTTCATCAATTATTTCAATGATGTTACAGAGTAGATAGGACAAGAACGATCATGCCCATTTTAGAGGTGGAGGCACTGGGGTCCAGGTGTAATCATCTCAGCTAGAGAAGACACAGGAAGAGCTGAGGGTCTTCCATGTGCTCGGGTTTGCTCCTCCGTAGTGCCAGGACTAGACGATGCGGGGTTTTCTCTGGGCCATCCTGCAGAGCAGCCTTTGTCACCCACTGGAACAGAAGGCTCATCCCTCACCTGCTTGCACGGCGCTGTGTGCTTTGCAGAGAGCTCGGAGTCAGAAATGACTGGGCAGGTGCTTGGGTTACGGACCACCGCCAGCAGCTTACACATGGAGCCTAGAGAAAGGATTTCTCAGCACAGCTGCACATCGGGAGAGTACCAGAGACAAGATACCCAAACATACAGCTTTTCCTAGTCTCATTCATCTTTCTCAAAGGAAAAAAATGAATTAAATAAAAGACAAGGTTGCAATAGTGTATGACCGCCTCAGGGCTCAATTAGTAAGAAACACAAATGCTGCCTTCACTTAGTTAATTCAAGCAAACAAATCATTACTTTGGTTGAAAAAGCCAGTCAAATGGACTCCCTAGCACAAAGAGATAAAATAAAACAAAACCCAAACAAAATGAAATGCTTGGGGTTGGAACTGAAGGAGGAAGCGTATCCTGGCCTGTACCAAGGCTGTCACCCCTTCCTCTCGTCCCCCCTCCTCCTTTCCCTCTAGTTCCTGGGCTCCTCGCCTCACCTCCTTTCCGCTCACTTCTTTGGGTTTCTGGGAGAGGGGGAGGGGACAAGGGAGTAGGACAGAACCAAGGCATGAGAAGAACGACATGATTATAAATGCAGAGGTTCTGAGAAAAGAGAGCAGAAGACCGTACAATGACTGGAGTCCTTGATCACGGGCCCTCATGGCACCAGATAGCAATGCAGCCATGCTGATCTTCGCGGGACCCCCAAGAAGTGGGTCCAATGACTGTCCCACTCCAGCGACGAGAAATCGCGGGCGTAGAGACGGTCATGGAGCTCACCACGCAGCAGTGCTCAAACGGAAGCCAGGTCCCTGCCACGTGCAAGTCCACCCGCGGGTCACTGCAGAATAGAGCCTGAGGGAGACGGTGCGGGCAAAGGCCCGAAGCTTTACCCACGCCTTGAGGGGACAAGTAGAAATATGACACAAGACACAAATAGTTTTGGTTCTTCACCGTGCCTCATTTTAAGCAGAGCCCAAAGGGAATTTTTCCCGTCTTAATAAAAACTATCAGCATCACATAAATGCCATTTCATTTTCTCTGCGCATCATGGCACACTAGCATATGGCAAGGTGGCGTGGTGACTTATGTTATGCTTTGATTTTGCTTTATCACTCAACTGTCTGAGACGGCGTGTGCGTGTGTGTGCACACACGAGCCCATGTGTGTACATGTGTGTATATCAAAGTCTCTGGCTCAATCTGTCAGCTTCTATATTCACTCAGGTTCCTGCCTTCATCTGGACAATATCTTTGGTCATCTGCATGCTGACCTTTAATTACTCAATATGCCAAATAGATGATACTGAAGCGCTCAGGCGACATGCAGCCTACACACATAAATGTATATATTTACTTAAAATCATAGTTGTCATTTCCCTGTGTGCTGGTGCTTCTGCTTTCTTCATTATCTTCAGACTAAGTCCCCCTTAAGGTAACCCACCAAGTATGATAAAACCATCCTGTCCCCTGGCACTTTCTGGCAAGATATAAATGTTCCACATCTATGCTCTCCAAAGTGGCAGTCGGAAGTCACGTTTGGCTATTGAGCAAGAGCACTGAGAATGTGAGTGGCACGACTAAAGAACTGATTTCTTTCGTTTTATTTAATTTTAATATGTTTAAGTTTAAAGAACCACAGTTGGATAGTGGCTTCCTTGTAGACAGCCCAACCATATAGAAGCTCTGTTTACCTTTCACTCCCATGGTGTTGTCATAGTTACTAAAGTCGTGTGGACAGTGCCCAGGGCAGATGGAAGAGATTCAGTGAGAGTTCCTGTTGCTATTGTTGTCCTCAAAAGGGAAACAACTCACTATGACTATTACTATGATTCTATAGCCTGGGCCTCTATAATTTAATAAGTTGAATACATATATTATACCTGAAGTTAAAAATAAACCATTAGCCTGGTATCTGATTCGAATTCTTATGCGCATATTAATTCTATCCTCATGGCAATAAGATCGCCTCGACTGATAAGACTTGGAGTACTCATGGTTTTCAATTCTGTGCTCTAAAATTTGGATTTCTTGCTCATTTGAATATATACCCAACTCAAGAAAACATGTCTAGGTGGAAAATAACTTTGTTAATAGTGGAAAGAGATTAAATTAATGATAATTCTAAGGTGGCTATAAAATTGAAGTCATTTTTAATCCATGCTTTAATAAAACATGAAGAAATGAAGTCGGAATAATTAGGTAAGACTAACAACCCTGTAAAAATAACTACCAATGATAAATGGTACAAAGAATACAGCATTAGGGCCATTAGCTCATAAACAAATATAGCTTCTGACCTAAGTTCTCAAAAAAATCAACTAGCATTTTAGTTACCAACTCAGATTGTCTTGGGGTGAGTAGGGAGGGTAGGGAGAAAAAAATTAAACAAAATCAAATGGACTTAAATGAGCTGAGCCAAGAATCAACCAAACGTCAGCATTTCCCAGTGGAAATATGGGGAAAGTAAAAAAATAATGCTGTCAATATCAGGGAGTCAATGAAATAAGAAGTGAAATAGTTTTATTGGTCCCAGCAAAATAGTATATGGAATTATATACTATTACTGGTATATATCTGGGTTTTAATGGACAACTTTGTACATAATTGCTTTACATTGATCTGTGTAGTAATAGAGCTGCCATGTTTGGAAAATTCTGCTGAAAGATTGAAAGCCAAGAGAAATGGTACATAATAGCACTTTATCCATGTGTTGGGGGACAAGACCCCAAACACCAATACTCTAATTATTTTGTTGTTCAAGAACTTTATTTTATTGGGCAGTACTTGAAGCAGGAGGGCTATGAACAAAGACTAAGATGTTTTTTTCCTTTGTGAGAGCAAGCAATTTTTCCTGCACTGTAATTATTATAATTTAACTCAAAGTAAAAATAAGTAAGTATAATTAGAGAGATAGTTAAATAATGCAGTACTAGTTTAAAAGGTGAATCAAAAAATATTTTTCAGTGATGAATGTTAACAAGTGATGTTCTTTCCAGGATTCAAGACAACGGATATGGTATGAACTGTATTGGCCACAAATACATTAATTAGGATACAGACCAAGCTGCTGTAATAAACAAACACCAAAACACAGCAGTTTAAATAAAACAGATGTGACAATTTAAAAGTGATTAGTCCAGTGTTGGTCATTTGGCTTTGCCATTGTGTGACTCCCATCTCTGAGTCTAATTCAGTGCCGCCTCCCAGCCAGTGAGAAGGGGAGAGGGCTCTGGGTGTCCACCTGGGCTCATGCAGGCTGTGAGTGGCAAGGCCCAAGAACAGCACTGTCACGTTTACTATTGCGCACTGGCCAAGACTTAGTCACACAGCTGAACACAATCGTAAAGAAGGCCACCCATGAAACATGCTTTTCGCTGGGCGGCCATGTGTCATGCTAAAATCAGGTAAGTGTGTCTATTATTAAAGTCACTGCCTTTGGAGGGAATCAGGAGAGACAATTCATGGGGAGATTTTCCAAAAGACAATGAGATTACTATCAGGATGTTTCAGAGGAGTGATAATTATTTAGACACGCTCTCTCCTTTAACGCATATGCTATCCACAAGGCATGAGCATCCCATTCACATTAAGGACAGGTGTCATTTCTCATTTTTATTTGTTTATACTCCCAGGGCCTTACCACAGTTTCTGGCATGTAGCAAAAGCTTCTAAAATTTTTTTGTTGAATGAATAAAATGACTGGCTAAATGAAGAAAATTAAAAGTAAAAAACTGACATTAAAAAAGATTAAATATCTTTGCCAAGGTCAAGCAGCTTATAGCTGGTGGAGTCAGGATTCAACCCATATCTGTGTGAAGTTTTCTCCTAAGTGATTCTCCTGCAAGAAAGTTCCTGTGATCAAAACAAGTCATCTGCTTGAGGGAAGCTCTTCCTCTGTAAGCTGGAACATAAACTCCATAATGAATCCAGCTTTGTCATTACATCTGTCGTATTTCTTTTGTGGAATGTGAAAGATGCTCATGCTGGTCTCGTAAATTTCCCGAGTGATCACCCACTGTTCTCACAGCCTTCTCGATGCCAGAGAACTCTGTGGTTGACTGATTTTCAAATGAATAATTCTAACAAGAAGGCTCATTCCAAAGCACTGCATTTCTTGCTTATGATTATAAATAGTAAGGATAACACCTGATTAATGGATGTTTTAACAAATACTCAATACTAGGACACTCACATATTCCTGGTCTCATCCTTTACCCGTCAGCTATAACGATTTCTGAACCGATTCCTTCAAAAACCATTAAATCTGGTAATGGGCGAAGTGGGCTCTCATCCAGGGGTTTGCGTATTGATGCTCACTGAGGAAATGAAAAGTTTTTGCTGCTTTCTCTTTACCCCTGAAGGTAGACTTCAGAGAGAGCTTGCTGAATATTTAACATAGGACAGGTTTCTACCGATGTGAGGAACATAGTAGTGAGTGCATGTCTGTGTGTGTTTCTGTGTGTGTCTCTGTGCATATGGGAGAAGCTCTTTAAGAGTTCAAAAACTATGTCTAAACATAAATTTTAAATTTATAAAATAATGTGTGTAGGAAGTTAAGTTGATAAATGATAAGTCTGGAAAAATTGAGATGTTAGGACATTATTTGCACCTATATGAAAAAAGGGGGTAGGAAACAACTGTAACAATTATAAAAATGTTTTATCCCAAATCAACACCTCCATTTATTTTTACTTAATGCGGAAATATTTCAGTACAGTTGGGATTTTTCACTTCTCTACGTGGATATAGTAGGAGAAACCGTAGTGTTTGTGACGGTTAAGCTTAAGTATCTACTTGACTGGCACAGGGTTTCCAGGTTAGACGTTATTTCTAGGTGTGTCTACGAGGGTATTTCTGGATGACCTTAGCTGGAATTGGTGGACCGAAGCAAAATGCCCTCTCCAATGTGGGTGGGCCTCATGCATTCCATTGAAGGCTTGGGTGGAACAAAAGGTAGAGGAAAGAGAAATTCACCCTTTTTTCCTGCCTTACTGCATGAGCTGGCACATTTCATTTCATCATCTCCTGCCCTTGGACTGGGATTTACACCATCAGCTCCCCAATTCTCAGCCATATGGAATTGGACTGACTTATCCTCGCCGGCTTTCCCAGGTCTCTAGCTTGCAGATAATATGCCTCCTACTGGTTCTGTGTCTTTAGAAAAACCCTGACAAGTACAGTGTTCTCCCTCTGTCCATCTCCACTTCTTTCCCAACAAGAAAATCCTTGAAAACCTGATGATCCACTGTCTCTGCAAAATGAAGACTGCAGTTCCAGCCAAGCCTGCAGCTACGTGTCCATGAGAAAACAGGGATGACGTCTCTTTAATTATAAAATAAGGAGAAGAAAGAGCTTTATAAAAACATTTGTTGAGTCATTTTATATAGTGTCCATTTTTAATATTCCTCAAAAGATCTGTAATTCTAGCTCTAATTTGGCAATGTAGGAATTGAGGCTTGGAGAAACTATTATTTGTCAGTGGTCTCCACAATAATAAAAAGAAGGGTCAGATTCGAAGTTAAATCTACGATTCCAAGTCTAGTGTTCTTTCTATTCAGCCATAATTGGCAATATTATTTCTCTCTTTGGCACTTGACATATGTTGATTGAGTTGCTGATTTACAGGGTTAAACTCCAAACACACTAACTCCAAACACATTAACTCCAAACACACTAACTCCAAATGCTTCAGTAACTCTAATTAGCCAAATAGGCTTATTCAAGTAATTCTATTTTGCTATTATTACAATGTTAATGATCTTGAAAAGGTATTTATTATATTTGAACCTGTAACATGTATCTCATTGAAAAAATTAACTAAACTTAGTCTGCTCTCTGACTTTCAGGGAAACCAGGCAAAGCACTGGAGGGTTACACTTAAACATAGGAGTAACTTGTTTTCAGAGAAAACAAATTGTTCTGTTTAGAAGTTATCATAAGAGTCATCATTATTCAATTCAATACATAACTTAAATTGAATATAAATCATATACATTCTCTGTATATTATGGGCAACTCTGCACGGTTCAGGTGGGGAACTTTAGTTGGAAAGTAAGAAAAACTCACATGAGAGATTGGTCAAAGAAGCAAAAAAAAATCTATGGGTGTGTGTATATGAGTGTGCTTATACATATGTGTGTGAGAGACACACACACAGAGACAGACAGACAAAGAAAGGTAAGTAGGGAAAGAGTAGACTTTCAAGCTTCTACAGTTTTAGTGAAAAACAAACAAGAAGACCCTAAAGAGTTATTCAGGCACTAAATATCTATGGAGAAATGACAGATTTCAGAAAATTACTCTAAGGTTTCAGAGGGATTAGCTCCATTTGCCAGGTAATTTTCAAAGCTTGTACTTGACTTTCACAAGATAGCTTGTGCAAGGTACTTAACCTGTTGTAATATAGCACAGACATTAAGAAATGCTTTTGAGTCAGGCAGTTTGAGTCCTGGTTCTGTCCTATGAGAAGAGCTTTGGTACAAGTTATTTAAGCTTCTTAGTCACAGTTGAACTTTATCTAGCTCATCAACTCATCTGTGACATGGCAACAATTAGAGCATCTCCTCTTAAGATAATTGTGAGGGTCAAATGAGACAATGCATATAAAATATGTAGAGCTTGGCACATAGTAAGTGCTCAATAAATCACTTATTACCATTGTTATGGGCTGTGCAAGCCTTCGATTATTTGTAATGCACATAGTGAGTTTCCTAAGCATTTACCATACAGAGCATAAGCATTAATATCTGCTTGTCTTATTGAATGCTATTAATATCAGTTTTTCTTTTGTTTTCTGCTCAAAGCCTAACATAAAATATAGTTCACCGACAATAAAAGTACAGTCTTTACATTTAAAAAGTTTTAAATGTTTATAGTAATAGCCTATTCCAGGTTTTGTCTCCTAAAGATACATGATCCTTGTTTCAAGAATAACTTCATCTTCCACCACACTGACAGGGTCTCTTTCCTCCTCCCACGCTTGTCCTTACCAAGGCCAGGAGTGTTCATTATGCTCCTTTGACAGAGTGAATACACCAGGACACGAAGTCAAGGTAACTTGGCCAAGAGGAGAAAAATCACTGCGATTTTGTACATTGATATTTTGGAACTTCAAATCGCCTCCCCTCCGTTCAGACAAATAAAGCAACAAGAGACAATGTACAATTTCACCCTTCATTGCCAAGAGATGGAAACTCTTACTACTCATCAAAATTTCTTTAAATACATTCCATTTGATGATATACATATCCATGCTTTTGGTTTCCATATGTCATTAAACACACATCCAACAGCCTCTAATGCTTTACTGCAAGTTCCAACAGTAAAAGATGGTGTGCTCATAATACAAGAGACTTGAAAACAAAGAACATCATTGAGAATTGAATTATTCCTCATGATCGTGAGGTAACATGTTAGGACAATGACAGGAATAGGACCAAGTATAAAAAGAAGACCATCATGTTTCTGCCCCAGTTCCATAACCTCTCCATAAGTACAGTTTTGTTTAGTAATTTTATAACGTTCCCTCATTTCCGCTCAGAAATGACTAATAGGTGTGTAAACCTTGTGAGTTAGATTATCATAAGCATAAATCACTTGCTTTTATTGTGGGTATAATTCCTGGCTCTGTGTATGTATATGTGTGTGTGTGTGTGTGTGTATTTTTAGAAAAGCACTTGATTTCTTTGCTATAAATGTGCTTTGCTCTTAGAAAAACAAAAGCCCCTGTGCCAATTCGTCATATCCCATCCAAGTTTCATTTCTGTCTCTTGCTGAAAAACAGAGGCCTTGCCACATTACAAAAAAGGTAGACAGAGCTGAATGCAAGATTTGTGTTCAGTTTCTAATTTGCTTCTGGATGTTGACATAAGGGGCGTGGCTGCCCAGCCAGAACACAACGCCTTTGGGGAGCTGCGGTGATACTGTGACTGCCACGTCAGGACCATCTTACCCGGCTGATTTCACTCCCAGGAATCTTTCCTCATGGTCATTCCCTGTCACTCTATTGCTTTCTTTCACCAATAACATCGCTTTTATGTTCAGTTCTTTCTCAATTTTTCATTTTTTAATATTGGTCATGATTCTTTAGAAAGCAGATGGGGCCTGCTTCATAAGTTTTTTTCATTTTGAATTTAGAAGGAGACAGAAAAAACTGTTAAGATTGAGAGCTGCCTTTCTGTATTGTTTTTTTAGGGCTGCTGTGGCAAATGACACAAACTTGGTGACTTAAATTGAGAAATTGACTCACAATTCTGAAGGCTAGCCGTCCAAAGGCAAGGTGTCTGGGGCGGGGGGGGAGGGGGGGGGCACGGCACCCTGGAGGCTCTGAAGGAGAAGCCTTCCTTGACTGTCCTGGCTTCTGGTGGCTGCCCACACTATTCCTGGCTGCATCACCCCAATCTCTGCCTCTGTCTTCATGTGACTTTCTTCTCTTCTCTCTCCATCTCTCCTGTGTGTGTCTCTTATAAGGACACATCCTTGAATTTAGGGCCTCCCTAATAATCTGGGAAAATCTTATCTAGAAAGTCTTAATTCTATCTGCAAAAACCCTCATTCCAAACAAGGTCACATTCACAGGTTCTGGGGGTTAGGAGATGGACCTATCTCTTGAGGGTCCCCATTCAAACCACTACACCTCATAAAGAGACAGCTAAGAAATCAATAGTCTCCAAAATGTCACTTCTCTGCTAATTGTTAAGAAAGCTATGTTGACATTCGCTTAAATGCTTGTAGGAAAAAAGTGTTCCCTTAGCTCATAACACTAGGACTTCTCAGAAATACTCTAGGCTGCCAGCACAAATATTTAATCTCTACTAATTAAAGTAGTTTACTCATGCTGTCTAAGGGGTGAAAGCCGGCTTCATTGTAGTTCTGCTTTTGGTTCTTATTTACATAAATTAACATGCAAAGAAGCAGCAGAAATACAACCCAACTTGCTTTTAATGTGTTCTTCTAATGATTTATAACAGAACCTGCTAGTTCTGAACTATATGGCCTGTTTTCCTTCTTATTCTCATGAGACAGCACAAGGCTTCGTTTAGGAAAAGGCCATTCCTACTGAGACAGTAGACTGTGAAATACCATGATATTTCTAAGATTCTGGCTGTGTATAACCAAGGGCCCTTCTCCAGTGATTGTGTTAAATAAAGTATGAAAGTAATATACACATTGGATATCCTACCTGATTACTCGATTAACTGATTAATATATTTCAGGGTAGACATTGCTAGAAATAATAGATTATATTGGATTGCTGTCCTTAATTTTCTGATTAATCTATACTAGTCTCATGACTAGTGTATGTCCACTTTTACAATGGAATAGTGATCATTAAACACCCCCCCACACACATACACCCATACCCACACATGCAGAGCACCAGAAAAACAGAAACATTCAGAGATGCACTATCTAATGAAGTAATTTGCCATTTTTAAAGGTGGGTTTCTTTAAATTCTGAACTACATAAAATTTAATTATCTAAATCTTAACAATCTGTCCCACGGTCTGCTCACCCCATACCACCACCCTCAAAACAATTAAATGACCAGGCACAGTCCTAAGAGGGGGAACACAATTCATATCATTGCAAGATACTTGGACACAGGGAGAAAGACGGGATGCAAAGACTCGATGCAGGAGATAAGTCGGGAGTCCCTCAAATGTTTGAGTCAGGACTCTTCAAAGTAATTAGGGTATCAGAAGATAGACTTCCAATGTCTTTATAACAATATCAGGAGCTCCACCTTGAGAAATTCTGGATATTGAACAAAGCATTTGAAAAGAACAACCAAGATATAAGGCACAATATCCCAGTACGGGGTAGGATTAATTAAATAATGATGAGCTAATAACTTCTCCATTTCATGGCTTGGTTTTTAGAACAGACTATGATAAGAAGGAAAAGAACACTTACCAATGACTATTTTACATAGGTAGTTAATTAGTGGCTATCTTCCATTACTAAATTGCACATTGGAGAGGCCAAGTATGAAAATCAAAGCCCACTGCAATGCAGTTTCAGCTTCTTTTTTAACACTGGAATCCAGTTTCCCCATGGCTTTTTTGAATATGGAACATTATTTTCTCATAATAATGGATATATGGCAATGAGAAGAAAGGGTAAGTGGTGGGTAAGACTTACTGATGAGTTAGATAACTTGCACACATGTTCTCAGCATTTGGGAATCAATTAGTACCTCAACAAAATGACCATAATCCACAACATGGACCTTTAGAATGATCTGGGAATGGATGAAACAAAGACTGTTCAGAGTTTTGATTTTATTCCATCCCAAACTTGCACTCAAGCTATCTCTAGTTTTCATTCCTGCAGCTGCCTTATATGAATTTTCACTCATAGTTAAATTGGTTTGTTGACAAGACCTGACACCTCCCTTGCTTTCCATTGACTCTGCAGCCTTGAACATACCACATCATGTCTTTTCCCATAATAAATCCTACCCATCTTTAAAATCAAAATTCTCCTGCCATTATTTCTACCAAGTTCATATATAACCTACCTAAGCAATTACCAGTCTTGTAGAAGCATTTGACCTAATTTATTCTTTTCAAGAAATATTTTTCTATTTATCACATAAGACTTGGGGAGCCTAGAACATGTCAGAGACCGTGCCTTAACATTTCTTAGTACCCCTCCCGATTCTCAACATGGTGTCTTATGCTTAACAGTTACTCAATACATAATCATATGCAATATAAATAAGAAACTGATAAATAATAAAGCATTTGGCCTTTTAACACAAGAGCTTTTTTGTTTTGTTTTGTTTTGTTTTATAATAAAGCAGCTGCCTGCACTATGGAAAATCCACCCATTTGGTGTTTTGACTCATGTCAGTTAAATGGCCAAGAATGCTTGAAAATAAAATTATGACTCAGATAATATACACTATGTTACATTGAGTTCCTCTACATCTGTAAAATAAAAGCATTGAAACCTACTAAAGTGAATTTCAAAGGGATGATGAAATGCTAAGAAAATAAGAAGATATATTGCTCTTTGGATTCATTAGAGTTCTTATCCATTCACAACATTTAGAGTGTAGACACTCGGCAGATAGTACTGACAGGGAGAACCATATGCAGCAAAGGTGAGAGTCACATACAAATCAAGTCCGAGATAAACCACAGACATACACCTGTTCCCATCGAAACTCCATTTAGAGCCTCATCATTAAAAGTCAGAATAAAATTGTATTGCAAAATTACTGGTATTAACTTGAGAACATGCAGCGATTCCCTGTGTAAATAACAAAATTGCAAAGTAATAACAACAAGGTAAGCTGACTTTCTTCTAGAGGCGCATATACAGCACAATAGCTGGTTTTGCGACGATCTGCTATAATCCCCCAGTGGGAAATGCAGCTGGAGTTTGTGGTCGCTCTCGCTGCACTACAGATAAATGCTCTGAAAAGACAGTTGTGGATAAAGATGGGGTAACTGTAGCCTCCCTTTTTATTTCCTTGACTATTAAATGACTTATTTCTGTAGGGTTTTTGCAATCAGGTGTTTCAAACTCCAGGTCAAAAATCACTTTTCATAATTCTTCTTACATCCTGCTTCAAAAAACACAAAGCAGAATTGTATTAACCAACACCTATAATGGACTTCATTTAAAAGTAATAAAATGTTCTCTACATGGTGCTTACTCATTTTTTATTCATGAATGTCAGCTATTCTAGAGGCTGCTGAAGTGCATTGATATTTCTGATTTAAAATGTTTGCATGTCATAAGCTCAAAACTTCTATATTCCATGCATGATGGAACTTTTTTTTTGATGGGAGGGGTGATGCTGAGGTTAACATTATAATTTACATTGTACTCACTGAACTCAGAATGCACTCTGGGAGTTATAAAGGTTCATTTCTCCACAGGCTAAGAAACCTATTTCCAAGAGCAGTCAAGTTAAATTTATCTCCAAAGATACAATATGACAGTTAGGATTCATTCTTGATGAGATTTGTGACAGAAATCAGGAAATAGATATAATGCAGTTTTGGCATCTTTGGTACTCTTGAAAAGCTAAAAGTTTTGGCACACTGAAATAATAAAATGATTGTTTAATTGTTTATTAAAGGGATTCCACTTCTGATCAATACAGATTAATAGGGACTGAATTTAACTTCCTTCCTGGATCAGATTATAAAAACAAAACAAACAAAACAGTTTTCAGATATTGGACATCAAACAGATCAGGTTGGTGGTCTCTGGGAGAAACAAGGTGAGTCCATTGATTTCCCAAGCTTATTGCCTGAAGAATGTTGTCAGGCTGCAGAAAGAAGGGGAAACCTGGAGGAGCTCACTGGATCCCCTTAAAAGAGTGTATGAAATCAGAAGTCTGAAATAAGCAAAGCAACTGGAGTTGGTGAGGAAGAGTACCTGAGAGGAGAGAAATGCACAGAAGGAGAGTTCTGGAGGTCTATAGGGGGTCCCTCTTGAGTCTCCATCTGAGTATTTATCAGCACATGTTATAAGGAAATTTTCCAAGCCTGGAGAAAGAACCACCCATTATTAGCAAGAAAAAAAAAAATCTTTGGTGCTCACTCAGGGCCAGGAATAGTTGGGTTTTCAAAAGTCAGATTTAAAAAAAAAATCACATAATTTATGGGAATTTAGGTAGAGTACTCAGAAGGTATGGGCTTAATAGTAGGGCAAATTGTCCTTATGTCATTAGATGGTACCAGGGCTCTAGTACCACGTAATAGCTTAAAAGCAAACTTCAAAAGGGTCAAAATTTTTCCCAGTAATTTAACTGCATTCTACAACAAAAATGGAGAATCTTTTTAAAAAATCACAAAACTCTCCAGCATCACAAAAATTCAAAAACACGTCTAAAAAGCACACATGCAATAAGTAGATAATATGTATTATGTTATATTGAATTCACCTACATCTGCAAAGAAAAACTAGAAAAATAACAAATAGGAACAAATCCAAAGTGACATAGATGAAATAATCTGTAGACAAGAGCATTGCTTATATTTAAGAAGGTAGAGGAAAGTTTGAGTACATCAACTAGAATGTGGACTACATAGAAAAGACCCAAACCAAACTTCGAGAGATATTGTGTGTAATATGAAAAACATACCAGACGGGATTAAGATCAGATTAGCCACTGCAGGGGGAAAAAAAGCTGCTTTAAAGACATAGTAATAGTAACCATCAAAAGTGAAACACAGAGAAAAAACCTGAAAATAATGAACAAAGAATCAGTGAACTATGGTACCACCAAAAGTACCATAACATGTATGTAGATGGAGCTTCTGATTAAGAGGAGTAAGAGTGGGAAAAATAAAAACTAGTTGAAATACAATGGCCAAAAATTCCCAAATTTGATGAAACCTATGAACCCATTGATCCAAGAATCTTAATGAACTTCAAGCAAAAGAAATGTAAAGAATGTTAACTGAGACATCATAATAAAATTATGTAAAAGTAGTAGCAAAGAAAAAAATCTTCAAAGCAGCCGCAGCAAAAAGGCACATTATATACAGAGATACGAAGATAAGAATGATTACAGCAGTCTTGTTGGAAACGAGGCAATATAGGAGGTAGTAGAATACAGTAATAACATTAAAAATGCTGAAATAAATAAAATTTGTTGACCTAGAATTCCATCTTCAATGCAAATGGTAAAATGTACACTTTTTTAGATGTACAAAACTTAAAAAATGATCAACAGCATAAGTCCATTACAAGGAAATTATTCAAGAATAAAGAAAAATGATACCAGTTCAAAATCTGGATTAGTGCAAAGGAATGAAGAGCACTAAAATTGCTAACTATGTAATAATATATAAAATACATCTTTTGCTTACTTTTTAATCTTTAAAAAATATTTTATTATTTAAAGGAAAAAATAATAGCAATGCATTGCAAACTTCAATAATATTTCTGTAAGGTCAATAGCAAGAAGTCAAAGATACATACTATAAATTATAAAGCAACTACTATAGAAGCAAAAGAAGTATAGCTAATGAGCCCACAAAGAATGCAACATAAATTACTAAAAATAATTAATCCCCTCAAAATGCAGAAAGAGAAGTAAAAGGGGCACAAAAAACATATAGGACAACAGATGCAACAACAAAAAAACACACAAATAGCAGGATGCTAGATATAAACCCAATCATATCCATTTTCACATTAAATGTAAATGGACTAAACACCTCAATTAAAATTCAAAGACTGTGAGATTGGAGGAAAAAGCTACACCCAACTATATACTGGCTACAAAAGTCCACTTTAAATATAAATACACAAATAGTTTGAAAGTAAAATAATGGGAAAATATGTATAAAGCTAACCTACAAAAAAATAGGCTGGGGATGTTATTAATATCAAACACAATGTCGACTACAAAGAAAATAATATTACCATTGATAAAGAATAATAATTTATAAATGATAACATGGTTGATTCATCTAGAGGACATAACAATCCTAAAAATTATGTACCTTATAGGAGATCCCCAAATTACATGGGGGAAGAAAATGATAGAACTAATAGGGGAAAAAATAATCTACAAGTATAATTGCTTAGTAAAGCAAGCTACTGAGACATCTCTTTTTCTCTCTGTTCCCTCTAACTCAGTCCTAACCCTAGCTCACAGGTTAACAATTCTCAGACCTCCATAATTAAACTCTGAGACTCATACCTAAAGCTATAAGTTATGTTTGATCAGAAATTTTAGAACTGTGCCTTATCTCACTAGGTTATATTATTCTGTTGCTGAATTAAAGGAATGTGATTTTCCAGAAGACCTTGTTTTTTTGTGTGGAAAGTGGAACTTCTCTGCAGTAGTGCGTGCTGGCTTCAAGTCAGGCTCAGATTTGACCCCAGCTTCCTTTCTCCATACAGAGGAGTCAGGTCTTTGCTATTTATGGAAATATTTATCTAAGTGTATTAATGTAACATTTACCTTTTTCATTGAAAAATTAGTTTTGACTTTTCTTGTTTACTTTACTTCTCTTGCTGTCTTCCCTCATTTGTAAAATTGGGATGATACCTGACACTAACAAAATGTAGAGTTTGAAGGAATAGATTGGTATTTTATAAAGTACTTGGAAGAAATACACCAAGTAGCTGTCTGTAAACATTAAATGACATAGAAAATTAAGACGATATTTGGATTATTCTGGCTCAAATAAAATATTTTCTAAAATAAAAATGCAGAAGATAGAGGAATAGTTTTTTTATTGGATGCTTGGACTTAATGTTGGTAGAATGAATGACCCACATAATCCTTTATTTCATCAATTTGATTTTGCAAATGACATCTCAGATTATAAAGTACAAAATGAAATGTGGAAGGATTATAAAACAGGAAAATAAAGAGGGGAAATTTGGAGGTTTTAATAAAAGATACATATATATTTACTCCAACACGATCTTTTCTAGTTCAATAATAGTTTTCATCTTTTGTAAAAAGGTTTCTTCCAAATAGCCTTAGAAAATTCACCAGGTTTAAGACAATGCATGTGCTTTGGATCTCAGGGAGAATAAGTGAGAAAAGAGTTACAAATAGAATGGTGTGCATTATTAATGAATCCCTCTGAGGCTATTCTTAAAGACTGCTAGAAAATGTCTGTAGGTTTAAAAGACACTAACCTAAAAAAAAATCATAAAAGATAAAACCATTCTTCCTGATATATTCTTATGGAATGACCTTTCCTCTTCCCTCTCACTCCTCCCTGGGCAACCAGTATTCATATTGAATGAACCTAACTCTCCCACTCAGGATTTTCTCAGTGTTCTATTATAGCTGAAACCATTCACATTTTGTCTTTCACAATGAATTGAACATTACTGTATTGTTTATATTTTTGATTCAAATTAATTTCACTAAATAAATGCTTTATATAATTTCATGCATTTGGTGAGCTATCCGAGTTTAAAAACCTAGAACCTTCAACTATTTTTAAAACTGTATTTGATGTAGCCCATTATTTTTAACTATGTTTGATATAGTTCACTTTTAGGTAAAGAAGATAACACCAGAATACTATAAATGTCATAGTTTATAAGAACACAGTTCAAAGCCTATATAACTATACTACATATATTTGCTAAAATGCTGATGTACAAAATGATAAAAAAAACCCCAATGCCTTATTAACATGTACATGTTTTTTTTTTTGTTTGTTTTTTTTTAACATATCTTTATTGATTTCAGGTAGAGGAAAGGAGAGGGAGAGAGAGAGATAAAAACATCAATGATGAGAGAGTCATTGACTGGCTGCCTCCTGCACACCTCCGACTAGGGATCGAGCCCACAACCCGGGCATGTGCCCTGAATGGGAATCGAACCCCAATCGCCTGGATCCTAGGTCGACGCTCAACTGCTGAGCCACGCCCAGCCCAACATGTACATGTTTTAACTTTAAAAAATTGCAAACAACTTTACTTTTATTATCTCAGTTGAATCTCATAAAAATATTGTAAAGTATCAGCATGCTATCCTACTTTACAGATGAGAAAACTGAGGCTCATAGAGTCCCAGAGTTACTGTGCTATGAATAATAGTAATCTATTGTTAGAGACAGAATTCAAAGCCTCATTTGATACCAGTGGATTCTGAACAAATTTAATCACAAATGAAACACCCATTTTCTTAATCTTCTTCTCTTTTTACTGAACGGTCCAAAATAAAATATTTCCAGTTAGTGTTACCAAAAAAAATTTTTTTTTCAATAATATTTAGAAGTAGGTAATACATTTACCTTATAAAAACTAAACATTTTTAATTAAAGCAAAACTTTAATATTTTTGCAATGTTAAGCATTGCAAATGTTGATACTTGTATGTCTTACAAAGACCAACTTCTCTTTTTCTATTAACTCTTTGCAATATCTGTTAACTCCCTGACACCAAAAAATAGAGAATAAAAGGTATTCTTTTCCCACATTTTCACTGAAATAAATCACATTCCCAAAATTAAACATATGGCAGAGAGAAAAACACGGATCTAAATCCAGATTTGAAGTCCACCCAATTCCATCTTTATTTACTTTTTAGTGTCCTTAAACTATATTTTTAAAACACAAGTCTTTTGAAAGCACACCCTCTACTAATCGAAAGGAAAATAATGAAAGCAAATAACAATTAAGTATTCATGAAAATAACTAAAAACATCTTCCTGTAAGGGGGTTAAAACACTTCAAAAAAAGTGATAGGTGATCACTAAAACTCTAAAAGTTTTAATTGTACATTCTCTCTTTCACAGGGAAAACAAAGAAGAGAGGGGACAAACAGAAGAAAAAAAAATAGTGACCTAAATCCATTTACATAATTACATTAAATTTTAATGCAGTGGTACCTTGGTTTTCGAACATCTCCATTGATGAGCATTTTGGTTACAAACACCTGAACCTGGGAGGAAATGCTCCGGTTTCCAATGGGCCTCGGAAGTGGAACTTGCCCGTGGCTCCCGCTGAGGGCAAGGCCCTGAGGCCCAGCTGTGGGCTGTGGAGCCCTCGGTTTCCCAATGTTTCAGAGCCTGGACAGTCTCTGGGACAGGTTACATTCGAAAACCGAGGGACCGCTGTAATCTAAAAACTCTAATTAAAAGGCAAAAGTTTTCCGAATGCATAAAGTAGCAAGACCCAACTATATGCTCCCTACAAGAAATGGAGAAACTTTAAAATAAAGACATAGGTTGAAAGTAATGGATGGACAATAACTGTGTAAACTTTAAGAAGGCTAGAATTAATATACTATTAAGAGCTGATATACAATTGTCTTCAAGACCAAGAGTATTATTAAAGATAGAGACATTTATAACACCAAGTGAGGTGGTTTACCAAGAAGGTATTAGGATTATAAATGTATATTGGCTTAATAACAAACTCTCAAAATAAATGAAGCAAAAATATTGACAGAATTAAAGGGAGACATAGATGATTCCATATTTTTAAAAGGCTTTGATTGACAATCAGCAATTCACAGACTATTCATCAAAAAAGTAGAGACATGGATGATCTGAATAATAGTATTAGACTTTGATCTACTGGACGTTTTCACAACTCTACATCTAATTGCAGAATAGATGTTATTTTTAAGTTCACATAACACATTGAACAAAATTAACAGTATGCTGGTCTAGAAAACAAATCTCTGCAAGTTTAAAAATATTGAAATCAAACAGTGTATTTTCTATTCATGGTAAAATAAAATTAAAAATCACTAATGATAAGGTATCTAGGAAAACCTGACATTTAAATATTAAGCAACGAACTTAATAACTCAGAGGCCAAAAAGAAGTCAAGAAAGACTAGAAAATATTTTGAACTACATGATGATGAATACACAACATCAAAATTTATGGGAGCCCCGCCATCATGGCTCAGGGGTTGAGCACTGACCTAGGATCCAGGAGATTGTGATTCGATTTCAGTCAGGGCACATGCCCGGTTGTGGGCTCGACCGCTGGTGGGGCACTTGCAGGAGGCAGCCAATCAATGACTCTCATCACTGATGTTTCTATCTCTCTCTCCCTTTCCCTTCCTCTCTCTGAAATCAACAAAGGCATATATTTTTTTAAATTATGGGAAACAAGGTAAGTGGTACTTAGGGGAACACCAATAGTATAAATATCTACATTATGAGATTTGACCTTAACAAATTAGAAACAGAAGAGCAAAGTATGACTAAAATTAAGTATAAGGAAAAAAATAGTCAATATAGGAGCAGATATGAAAGAAGCAAAATGAGAGATATATAGAAGGGACTATTGGTAGCGTTAAAGGCTCTGTCTTTGACAAAATCAACAAATTTGTCAAGCCCCTACCTAGACTCATCACAAAAACAACATAAATCACCAATATCAGAAATGAAAATGCAGTTGTCAGCACAAATAATAAGATTATTGTAAATGAAAATTCTATGCCAACAAGTATAACAAAATGAAGTAGACATATTTCATAAAAACTTTAACTTGCCAAAACCAATACACAAAACATAGAATACCTATAGATATTAAAGAAGTTAAATTCATTATCAAAAGGAAATCTCAGATCGAGATAGTTCATTATTGAATTCTCTCAAATATTCCAGTAATAAAAAATATCAATCTCACACAAACTTTTTAGTGACAGAAGAAGAGCAAACTGTCCAACTAATTTTATGAAACTGGTATAACTTAAAAAACCCCAAAACTGGATAAAGTCACTACATGCAAAGAAAATTGTAAACAAATATTCCTCATGAATATAGACACAAAAAAATCCTTAATAAATATTATCAAATAGAATTCAACAATATAAGAAGAGTGCCGCATCATGACCACATAGGATTTGCACGAGAAATTCAAATTAGTTACCCTTTAAAAAATAATCAATATAATTCATCATATTAAATAAAAAGAGTAAAACCAAATGATCATTTCAAGAGCTAGAAAATTATTTCACAAAAAGGCAACAAATATTATGATTAAAATTCCCAGAAAGCTAGGAAAAATATAAAAGTTCCTCATTGTAACAGACAGCTATGAACCTACAGCTAATACCCTATTTCATTCCATCCCTAAGATGAGGAACACAGGATGGACTAATGGACTGCTGACAGTCCAACAGGGAAAGGAAGCTCTGGACAGTGACTCTGATTTTAGCTTTACTGAAACCCCAGCTACACTTCTTCTATAACTGGAATGAAGGAAAATGGGACTTTGGAAACCCAGGAATGTAATCTCATGGAAATAAAGCTTTCTACCTTATCTCTTCCTCCCATGGGGGCCTGCAGAAATGCTTATTCCAGTGGTACCCCAGGAACCCCACTCTCACTTTCAATGGGAAAAGACCACCCATGCTTTTCTCAGATAAAAAAACCATCAATTGTTTTTATTTTTTCTATTGAACATTAAAGTAGGCATATTAGCTTTCATGGTATTTTTGAAAAATCATTTAAAATATAATTTTAAAGATTTAGAAACATGAAGTTGTCTAGACATTATATATACATACCACACACACATATAATATATATTCTTCCAGCTTAATATATATATATATTAAGATGTCTAACACTTTGCCTAAATAATGAAACATATGTTGAAAAAATGTTTATTTGCACAAGCATGAAGATACTGAACAATGACAAAACACTATTTTTTTCCTATGTTATGGTTAGATAATGGGACTATGTTAAAATAGTGTAAGCTGGTGGAACTTAAATACATATGTGCATATACGTGTATGTGTCTGCGGGGCAGGAGTGTGTAATTACTCTTTTCAGATAAAATTTAAAATGCAAACTCATGATTATCTATCAGTGAGTTAGGTTCATATCCCATGTTACCTGCCTACCTCTTAGGAACAAACATACCTTACCAAGGGAAATTTCCTGTTTCTTGTTAAGCATTTGGAGAGATCTGTCAGTGTTCATCTCCCAAACTCCTCAACTCTGCTAGACTTGGAGACTCCTGGGGAGTCTGGAGTAAAGAGCGTCATTATCAAAGGGACACGGCGAAACGATGCAGTTTCCTTCATGAGTTCATTTTGAGTTTGCACCACACTCCCATTGTCGGGGAGCCTGTGCAGTGCCAGGGAAATCTCTCCCTCTGCTGTGTGGCATCAAGAGGAACTGTCAGAGACGATGTACCTTGAATAATGGATCAATGAGAGTCCCCTGACAAAGGCTGGACAGCCATAAAATACATGTTTTGTGATTGCCTTAACATTCCAACTGAAGGACTGACTGAGAGAATATTATTATTTCTAAATGCCAAGCTAGCTAAAACAGTGAAGACTTTCAGTAGGTGCTTCTCTTATTAGTGTTTGGAGCAATTATAGAGAGAATGGGTCAGTGCAATTCCCTCTTGCACTTAAAATATCTTTTCTTGCTGATGTAAGAAAAGCTATTCAAATTCAAATCAGGCTCCTGTGAGAGACATTGCAAATAAGTAGCAATGCCCCCCCCCCCCCCCCCATAAGGCTGCATGTGAGGAGGTCAGTGTAATTCACTGCAAATAATGTGGTGTTAAATCAACAAGTAGAATCAACTTGCTTTTTGCTTTATGAGAATTGTTTAAATTCTTGGCACCTGGTATAGGGCATATATTTATTTTATTTTCTCCCTGTTAATTTTATTTCTCTCTTATTGCATTATGGAAAATCAGATAAAAAATAAATATGAACACTTTTACACAGCCCTCTCTGAATAAACAGATTTTCAATGAATTTCTAAATATCACAAGTCAAGTACTGTATTCAGTAAACTAAGGCTGAGTACAATAAGAGAGCTTGGATTGGAGAGGGATCAGGAATATATGTAGAGAGGAGCTTGATAACTCTAAGTTACTAGCTTGATTGAAAATCTGTTTTTTCATTTTGTTGTTTTATGGTCATAATGACACAGCCATAAAGCTTCATCTATAAATGCAGAGGAAAAAGAAGGTCATGTGACCAGATAATTCAAGGTTAAAGAAAATTGACAGACTATCTTCCTAGTAAGAAAGAGATGAAAATGTGTTGACTTTCATTTCAGAAGAATTGTTAAGATTAGAAGTTTCCATTTATCAGCAGAAAAAGAAAAATGATCCAGTGCACTTTTCATATCTTCCATGTGATACATTTTCCATGTTTTGAATCTTCCTACATAAAATTCCCCGATTGGAAATCCAGAGAGGAAAAACTGTGTGTGTGTTGTGTGTGTGTGTGTAGAAGCATGGGAGATAGAGAAAGAGAATTGTTTTAAGAATATACGATGCAAATTGAAATAACATTTCTAAGAGCATTTTTTCAAGAAAGAAAATAATTGGAATACATTATTTACTTCTCTTAAGAAAATGACAAAGCACAGGTACTCACCTAACCTCTCGATGGAATAATAGCGCTGCTTACTGTCCACGCGCACTGTCTCGGCGTACGGGCTCCCCACGCCGTAACCAATAATGTACCCGCGCACCACGATGTTGGGGTTCAAGGGGGGAGTCCAACTCATGATGATGCAGTTGGTCTGGGGCCTCACATGAAGAGAGCTCGGCTGGTCAGGGACTTGAGACTCTAGAATTCAAAGAGAGGCATCATCAGCCTGCCTTGTGAAGAACGGACAGCGAGATATGTTTCCCACTTAAACCACACTTAACGCCCCACTCCCCACTCCACAGATGCTCAACGGGTGCACCCCTTAAGGCCCAAGCTCCTCCACGTTTCAGCGTGTCATACGTTTCCTATGTTTGATTTGACTTTCAGGGAATTTCTTAAGCACAAGGGGCTACCTGAATACCTTCCATTCATCTCTATTCCAGTAGTTTTGCTGGGGGCTCATTTCCCCCCATGTTCCTTCTTGGGTATTATTAATAGGGGGTGACATTGAAACTGCACGCAAGTCACACTGTCCAGCTTAAACTGGTTCTAAGTCCTTAAAGCAGGCTGGTGACTGATGCAATCTTTGAGTTACTCTCCAGAGACAGCACTGGGCATGTTATCCCTGACCTCAAGTTGACCTTGGAACCAAGAATCTTCAGCCCATGGAGCTCAAGTAATGGAAGTGTGGCCACCAGAGCCTTTTACGAAGCAAGAGACCCTTCAGTAAGGATTCGGTGCCCAGACCAAATATGGACAAAGGCAGAACAGAGCAATCAAACCCTGCCAGGTTGGAATTCCTTTGTTTTCTCTTGCCCCTGGACCCTATACCATAATTGGCCAAGTTCCAAAACTCTCTAACCAAAACTTGCCCTGCCAGCACTGCCTCGTGCCCCATCCTGTTCTCCTTAGCCCTTAAAACTTGTCCGGATGCCAAATTGGGGAGTCATATTTGAGTGGGGCCTCTCATCTTCTGATGAGTCGATTCAGCATTTAACAAATAAGTTCTTTCTTCTCTCAAAGGCCGGTTTCATAACTTTGCTCTTACGCGCAGTGGGCAGCAGACCCTTGCTTGGTGACAAAATCAAGGCAGATGTAAGAATAATAGAAATGGGAACAGAGTGTCAAAAACTGTCTTTCCCAAGGACTGTTTACTCTGATTTAATTAAAACTAAAATAAACATGGAAGTCCTTTCTTAAGAAATTGTCAGGAAAAACAGCTTAGGGCCATGACTTGCTCGGCATGGTTAGGATGGTCCTTGACCTATAGTTTGTTGCATCTCTGAAAAGTACATTGATTAGCAAAGGAAAGGAGACAGTGGCCTGGATTAAAGACTCTGGAGGGTGCAAATTTGGTTTAATATCAGACCAAATGTCATTTACTAGCTGTGTTTCCTCGTGACATTACTTATCTTCCGTGAGCCTGTCTTCTAATTCAATTGGCATTTCAAACATTGATGGATTGAAAGCTTCAGCTCTGGGAGTATTCAAAAGAAGAGTCCAAATTTGTCCTGTACACTCACTAGCCGTGAGGGACCGTAAGACCTTACCGATCTTCTCGAACCCTCAGTTTCCTCACGTGCAGAATGATGACAAGGACAGCGATGGTCTTATATGGTAATGAGGAAATTTAATGAGATAATGCATAAAAAATTCTCATCGTGAGGAGCTGTTAGAGGAAACGTAATTTTAAGGACATTGTGTGTTGAACATTAATAAATTCGCATTCTGATTTTTATATCATCATTTTCCCCATGATCGCATCCTAAAGAAAGTTTTCTGTGTCCACTTTCTGGACATCTATCACCACCCAATTGAATATTTATAAAACACAAGTATCTTTAGAGTATGGAGCAGGTAATGAGGATGGTCAGGACACAGGACAAAGGGAATGCGGCAGGCATAAAACATAAAACCTTCGCTCTTGGGGATTTGTAATTTAATGGGAAGTGCAGACAAGTGTAAAGGCAGTTATAGCACACCATTATAAATATTTTGGTAGGTTTAAAACCAGCATATGTAATCCATTTTTTGAAAATCAGGTAAGTATTTTGGGAAGAAATTTAAGAAAGAAAGTGCCCATCTAAACTTGATAGTCCGTTAGGGGCTTAGTGCAGTTCCTGGCAATTTAATAGGTACTCAAAAACAATAGTGATTTGAACTTATTCGAATGCTTTGTGTTCATTGTTTCTTTCCTAACTGGAAATCTCTAATGGTAACATATGTCAAATTATGTAAGAGAATTTGATGATTAAAGGAAATATTACAATATATTTTTCTCCAATGTAATAGCAAAAGGAGACGCAGTCTCTACCAGCTTTACCTACCATTAAACACACTTCTAGCTTAAGTGATATATGAAAGTGTGCCTTTTATTAAAGTTTTTAATAAAAAACTTTTATTAAAGTTTTTAAAGTGCCTGTTACTAAATAGGTACTATGTTAACAGCTTCTCAAAAGATGCTACATTCTAAAGGTGCTACATCAACAGCACTTTCTCAGGTGCTTTTTTCTTCTATAGATGCCCATTTGTGAACAAAAAGGAAACAAGCTATTCTTTGCCCTGAAGGATCCTGTGATGTGATATGCAAAGGCACCATAAAAATATTATCTCAAAATCCTAATATAAACCTTAACAGCAGAAACACAACGTCTGTGAAGGATTTTCTACGATAAACCTTAAGTGAAAATAATAAAAGCAATGAAAGGGATGGATTAATACTTAAATTAGCCAATCAGAGAAAGAAAAATACCATATGATCTTACTTATTTGTGGAATCTAATGAACAAAGTAAACCAATGAACAAAATGGAACCAGAGGCCTGAATACATGGAACAGGCTGGCAGCTGTCAGAGAGGAGGGGAGTTGGGGGGCTAGATAAAAAATGGTGAAGGGATTCAGCAAAAAAAAAATATACACACACACACACACACAACATATAGACACAAACAACAGTGCGGTGATAGCCAGAGGGAAAAGGGTACAGGCTAGGTGCAGGTGGGCAAAGGGGGGATAAATGGGGGTGGAAAGAGACTTTGCTTTGGGCAATGGGCACATGATGTAGCGTGCAGATGTTTTGTTGATTTGTACACTTGAAACCTGTATGGTTTTGTAAATCAATGTCACCCCAGTAAATTCATTTAAAAAGTACTTTGTAACCTTATTGCCACAGAGGCTCTCCAGTGTCCTTGAAATTTAATGAGCTCTATAATAAATTTTGTGTAACACATTTGAAGCTTTTATAGTAATTGTTGAAACAACAAGATAATCTTACATTTATAAAATGAACTAAATAGTATTCATATTTTCTGCAATTATAACTTTTTAAAAATAATATAAAAGCCTAACTTTTTTTAATCTTCACCCAAGGATATTTTTTCCATTGCTTTTCAGAGTGGAAGGGGGAGGGAGAGAGAGAGAGGGACATTGATGTGAGAGAGACACATGGATTGCTTGCCTCCTGCACATGCCCTTACCAGGGCCAGGGATCAAGCCTGCAAGCAAGGGACTTGCCCTTGACTGGAATCGAATCCAGGACCCTTCAGTCTGTCAGCTAATGCTCTAACCACTGAGCAAAACCAGTCAGGGCAAAGCCTTACATTTTTAATGACAATATTCAACATCTTTTTAAATAAAAGAAAAACAATTATCTAAAATGTTTTCAGAACAATAACTTTCTCCATCTTTCTGCAAACCACAGAGTATCTCCCTTGCAAGTTAGTTAAAGTAGTACCCACAGAATTACATCTATTTGAGCTTTAAAGGTACCGTGGTGATGAGTGTAGACATTGGCTGTTGAAGAAGAGAGGCTATTAGTACACACAGCACATCTTTACTTGTCACTGCATAAAAGTAGTTTCAATTCTAGATCCTAACCCTAAAACAATTTTAACATTACAAAAAAATAAGGGTATTCATACATAAGAATATATACTGCCTTCCATTCTAAATACTTAATGGCATTTACCACTCAGCTAAGATCACAGCGTCAGAGGGAAGGGTGCCTGTCAAGGCAGTATTAGACCTAAGCCATTCATAATACCTGGCCTCATTATAAAGATAACTGTGTTAGGAGATTGTTCACAATCCAAAATAGCCCATTTGTACCCCTCCATTCACTTCTTCGTCTAAAGACAGAAATGACAATTTTCCTTTTATCTTACGGGAGTGAGTTTTCTCCAGCACAGATGATGTCACAGAGTATGAAAGCAGCTACTAGTGGAATGAGCTATAAAAACATCAATTCAGGAAATCTGCTGTGGAAGGTGTGTGACGCGAATACTCTTTGGAGGCTGACACTGAAATTCGCTATTCAGAAGTACATGAAAGATCTCACAAGTACCCCTAGGACAATGAGCGCATGTATAAGGCATAGATAAGTATTGAGGCAATTATTAAAATAATTTGAAACCAAAGAACACATTTTTCCTGAAATATCCAAATTAATGAGGCCCAACATTTCTACTGGAGTCTGAATTATGAAGATAAGTAGGTCAACTGCCATTCTTGATTATACTATGAAATTATGGGTCCTTAGTTTAATTTGTTTCTAAAGAACATTTATTATTCATTCAGTCATGATTACAGGTTTCCACTAATGAGTAATGTTCACATATAACACACCAGGAAATTTATCAGATTAATCCCTATAACTTTTCAACAATTGCCGTGGATCACCTATGTACCAGTCATAGTACTATAGAACTAGCTATAGGGGATATGGTTTTGGGTAGGTAAGTCCAAAAGGAAAAAGAACAGACAAGGGAATCTTGAGATCTTGGTAAGTGCCATGCTGATGGCACAGCAACCGACTCACCAAGGAAGGTATCACCGGTGGAGTCTATGGTGAAAGATCAGAAAGAGCCAGTTAGGCAAACATCTGGGTGGAAAGCTTCATAGGCAGAGGGAACGACTACTGCAGAAGTCTTAGAGCAAGAGTGGGGCTGGTATTATTTTTAAAAAAAAGCAAAGTAGGCCATTGTGCCTGGAGGGTAGAGGGTACAGGAAGGACAATAAAGAGAAAGGGGGGCACCCAATGGGAGTGTAAAACAGTGCAGCAACTCTGGAAAACATAAAGCAGTTCTTCAAAAAATTAAACGTGGAATTACCATGTGATCCAGCATTTCCGTGTCTGGGTATATTCCCCAAAGAACGGAAAGCAGGAACGCAAACAGGTGTTTATTTATACACCTGTGTTCACAGCATCTTTATTCACAAAAGTCAAAAGGTAGAAGCCACCGAAGAGTCCGTCAGCAGATGAACGGATTAACAAACTGGGGTGTGTACACACAATGGAATATTTTTCAGCTTTAAGTAGGAAGGAAATGCTGACACATGCTACAACAGGAATGAGCCTTGAGGACGTTAGGCTAAGTGAAGTAAGCCAGTCACAGAAGGACAATTGTATGGTTCTACTTATATGAGGTACTCAGGGTAGTCAAATTCCTAGAGACAAAGTATAATGGTGATTGCTGGGGATAGGAGAGGAGTATTGTGGAGCTATTGTTGGATGGGCACCTAGTTTTACTTTTGCAAGATGAAAAATTCTAAAGAAGGTGTAGTGATGGCCGCACAGAAGCACGAATGCCCTTCACGCCATTGAACTGTACACTTAAAATGGTTAAGATGGTTCATTTTATTGTGTGTGTACTTTAAAATACATTTTTTAAAATTAGGAGACCCTAAAAATTCTTTTGAACTTGTCTGGGTGGCCACTGTGGAGATGAAGTGGACATATTTGGGACATTTGGAAAGTATAGTCAGCAAACCTATAGGTTGGACTTGAGGGGTGTGGGAAAGAGGAGACTCAGTGATAACTCATGCATCTTTGGCTGGGCACCTGGTGGATGATGCACTGAGATGAGGCAAAACAAGTGAGTTACTGCATCATGTTAAACGTGAGATGCCTAACAGTCATGCCTGTGGAGATATCAGGGAAGTAGATGGGTACAAAGTGTGGAATTTGGTGAAAGGACATGGTCAGATACATAGATGTGGAAGCCACCAGCATATAAAGGGTATTTCAAAATAAGTGTACATGAATATAGATATAATGTATATGTGTAAACAAATAAACTACAAATAAGATCATGCTATCGCTCCACTCAAAGGCCCCCAATCTTCCCATATCATATTGTAAGGCCAAGTTCTTTACAGTGGCTTAAAAGGTCATGTATAATCTACCCTTTCCTCCACCCCACTTAGCCCTTCATCTTCATCTCCTGTCACTTTCCCCTTTGCTCACCTCACCCCCGTCATCTACTCCACACTGGACACTGCTGGTACTCACACATGCCAGGCATGCTCTGGCCTTGGGGCATTTGTGTTTCTCTGCCCAGGGAGCTCTCTCTAGAATATGCCTTCCTCCCTTTACTTCCTTCAGGTTTTTGTGATTTAATTTCCAGTTGCAGCCTTCCCTGGTTACTGTATTTAAAATTGTTATTTTTTTCCTAATCTCTAAAATTCTAATCTCCTAATATTCTCCTCTCATTTTTCCCCCTTTAGGATTTACCACTCATTCTGCTATTTAATGTGATTATTTCACTATTCTTTGCCTCATCCTTTCCCATAAATTCTCCAGTAGCTAGAACAGTTCCTGGCACAAAGTACTCAAAAATATGGAAACAAAGTTCCTATTTCTTGTAAGGTTCAATACAATTGTCATTATGTGTAACTGTCATTAAATATAGAATGACCACAGTTTTCTAGAACTCTCCCCATAAGAAAAGAGTTTTGATTTAAAAAAAGGAATAGCATAGAAATAAAACGATGAAAATGCAGTTATTAAGGTTGCTTGTCCTAGTGACCAGCAAGATTTGTGTCCGCCGCCTCCCACTAATGAAACTGATTGCTGCCGCCACCGTCGGGCGTGGACGGCAATGCCAGCAGTCCCAGGCCCTGCTGCTTTTGACAAATACTCACATATCTGCTCTCTTTTTAGTGTGCTGCATTTTATGGCTCATTTATTAGAGTTTTGTTCCAGTCCTTAGTAACATATATATATATATATTTTTTTTTTTTAATTTTTTTGCAGATAATTACATAAAGTAATTGACATACCCAAACTCTTGTCTTTCCAGACAGGTCTTATATATACTAATGTGTTCATTCCATTGGCAGGGCCTATTCTCATTAATGGACATAATTTTCCTTAAGACATTCATCTCTATAAATTTTTAATGTTATTTATTTAATTATTGTAGCAGAAAGCCACTTCTATTCACCATTGAAATCTACCTGGTTGTTTCTTCCCAATTCTACTTAGCATTTCAATAAATGTTTTATCATTTAATATATCACAGCTTTTTTCCTCAAAGATGTTTATTCCAGTCATAGTTGTTATTCTATTATTTCACACATAACTTGCATTCTTAGCTATTCTACACGTTTTATTTATTTCAGTTTTTTTTACTTTTCAAAGTTAAGATTTATAATTTTAGCCCTATTTCATTTTTTGTTTACTTTTAATATGTTTTTCTTCAATCTTGATTGTTTTATGGCAACTAATCTCATTATTCTATTATTTTACTTTACTTTTAGTTACTTTTGTTTGTCTAGTATTGTTTTATTCTATCACTGCTCCTGAAATTGAAAATGAATGTTGATAGAAACTGAGGGTAGAATGGTTGTTGCTAGGGCCTGGGCCTGGGGTTAGGGGTTTGAGGAGATGAGAAGAGATTGGTCAAAGGGCACAAACTTCCAGTTATAAGATGAATAAGTTCTGGCGGGATCTAATGTAAATCATAGAGACTACTTAACAATATATATTACATACTTAAAAGTGGCTAATATTGTAGGTCTAAAATGTTCTCACCACCCACACAAAAAGGTAGTCATGTGAGGTGATGGGTGTGTTAACTAACCTCAGCATGGTATCCATCACGCTGTGCATGTTGTACATAACACCACATGTCAATCATATCTCAATAAAGCTAGAAAATTAAAAAACTAATGTAAGACAAAAGTAGAAAAAAATGTAGAAATTCAAGGGGAGAAGGTGGTATATAGTTAATGCTCTAAAAAGGGAGTTTTGACAGATTTGTTCTTTTAATAGTACAACAGTAAGTTCTAATTCTGAAAAAAAAAAAAAAAAAAAAAAAAGTGTCTCCTAAATCTACGTCAGTTAAACTAGTAGATCTGGGGCAGGGGTGGGGATGATGGTGTTCATCTATGTCCTTCAATTCCTGATATGGAAAAACTTACTCCTAGTGACAATAAAGGCAGATTATTGGAATAAAGTTGTCTGCGCAGGCCTAGTAAATAATTGGCATCTTTCTGAACAGATAATTGATTGGATTCCATGTCCTATAGACTCTGAACCTTTCCACACTAATCACTGTTTGCACTGACGATAACTCCAAGGGAAAAAAAGAAGGGAAAACGTAAGGTATTCCTCAGGGACAAGACTCCCAAAGCCATCCCCCAGGCTGAGCCTTAACAGATCAAGATTCTTTCCTTCCCTGTTCTCTCTTGCTTATAGAAGCTACAGAATCTTGACACTAGATTATCAATATGGTGAGACCAGTTCTGACTTCATGAGTGGGAAAACCTGAGCTTGACAGTTAGAGGTGATGTGTCTTCCTAAGAGCAGCTGTGGAATCAGAGCCTATCATATGGTAGATTTGTTCTCTCAACTTAGAGTTCAGGAATACCAACTTAAAATATCATAAAATCTCACTAGAATCTTGTGTCTTTCCACCATGAACTTCATATTCAATAATCTCCAGATTTGGGCTGTTCAAACAATAAACCCTATGCCGAATGGGGTATGGGGGATAGGGTCTCGGTGCTTTTCAAATGATGTATTTCCATGATTGCTTCAGGCTCATTCTCCCATAACTGGATTGAAACTCTACTCTCTCAAAACTACAGACCTATTTGATTGCTCTTAAAAAACAGTATCTCTAAAATCGTATGCCAAGCTGCTCTCTAGAAAACTGGGGTTTTCTGTTAATAGCTTACATGAGGAAAAGGTCATGGAAGGGAGAATAAATGGTAATGGAAAGAGACATGACTTGGAGTGGTGAACACAATATAATGCACAGGTGATGTATCATAGAATTGTATACCTTAAACCTATATAATTTTATTAACCAATGCCACCCCAATAAATTCGATAAAAAGTATATACACATAACAAAGAGAGCAAAGCGTGTTTCTAGCTCTTGTTTATCTGCATTTTTTTAATGACCACAAGAATGAGCATCGGTGAAGAATCCATCGAACTGTCTAAATCATATGAGTTTAACATAGCTAATGCCTGGCTATGAATGCTGACATAGTTGCCCCTCTATTCAATATTAAATGAGCATCTACTATGCAACAGGCACCATGCAAAGTGAGAAATTCAAGTAAAATAAAGCATGGCCTAATAAAACTAGTTTGGCATAAGAGACTAAATGTTGCCCTGGCAGGTGTGGCTCAGTTGGTTGAGTGTCATCCTGAGCACCACAAGGTGACCAGTTAGATTCCCAGGCAGGGCACATACCCAGGTTGTGAGTTTGATACCCGGTGGGGCTCCTATGGGAGGCAGTAAGTCAATGTTTCTCTCTTTTTCTTTCTCTCTCTTTCTCTCTCTCTCTCTCCCCCTCCCATTCCCTCTCTCTAAAATAAAAAAAAAATTAAAGGAGAAGGGAATTTTTATTTTTCTACCAAAAGTAGTGCCAATAGTCTTAACACATTTATTGGATAATCTGCTAGCTAAAGTGCCACCTTTATTTTTTATTTTTTCTCAATTATAGCAGAAATATTTCTGTCCTCTGCAGTCTATTACACTGATCTACTTGTTTATTTCCATGCCAGACAGTACTATATTGATTTTAAATCAGGATTTATATAGTAAATGTTAATGTTTATTTAAATTGTTCAAAATTTCTCAGAATTCTTTTACATTTATCCTTTCATATAAAGTTCATTTTGATTAAAATTATATTAAATTAATCATTAATTTGGGAAGAACTAACTTTATGTAATGGTAAAATTCTACATCAAGGAACATATATATCTTTCTATTTATTCATGTCTTATAGCTTTTAATAAAATGTCATTTCCTTCATATACATTTGTTTGCAGATTGTTAAATTTAGTCTTAGATTTTATACTTTAGGTTGCTGTATAAATGCATTTCTTTTTAATGTTTGAACTAATTATTGCTAATATAAGAAAAAGCTACTTTTGTACATACATGCACAGAAACCTACTACCTTGTTAAATTTTCTTATTGGTGTTAATAGGTTTTTAGTATAGTATTTTGGAATTTCCAAATGCAAAGACAATACTTATAAAAAATAACACTATCCTTTCTGTAATAAAATGTTATGGTTTCTTAAGGTTTTTTTTTCTTACCCAAAGCTCTATATTACTGAATAACAAATAGTGGTAAGCTCCCCTATCTTATTTGGATCTTAAAGACAATGTGTTTAGTATTTTACCCTTTAGCATAATGTATGATTTTAGTTTCTTACAAAAACAATTACACTTTGAAAGCTTCCTATTACTCCATTAATATGAGTTTTTTAAAAATTGGCAATGGCTGCCTATTTTACAAATTGCCTTCTTGCATCTATTGATATAATTATCTGACAACACTCCTTTAAATTATATCTTAATTAGAGGGCGGGTTGTTAAGATGCACAGAATGTATGCCCTGAGTTTTCTATCAGAAGGGAATGCATCTATTTCCTTAATTCACACAACAAGGTTCTATCATCATGAACAGGAACAAGCCTCATAGATCAACAGTATGAGTATTTCATATTACTGTCAAAGTCTGGATGTCCTTTAGCAAAACCAGCAACTACAATAAGCTTTTGTTGCGTGTATAACATATATCAGAAATACAGTTGAGCACTTTTGTGCCATTAACATAGTTGATTTTCACAAAGGTCCATTGAGGTGGATATTGTTGTTATACCCTAATTGTAGCTGAGAAAATTCAGGTCTTAGGGAGGCTAAATTATTCCAGATTATACAGTGAGTGGAGTTATTAAGATTTCAGAGCCCACAATCTTATCCACTACGTTATACTTAGAAAAAGCCAAGCAAGTCATAAGGGGATCAAACATTTCATGAGGATGTTACAAAGTGTGCTGTGGCTAAGGAAAGGACTTGAAACACTTATCCAAGTCTAAGTAATTTGTACCATCTCCTGCACAGTGGAGCTCTGAGATTTTGAATCATTTGCCCAAGTACAAAAGCACGTTTTAAGTTGCTTAGGGAAATCAGTTTTGGCTTTGCCTGCATCATTCTCTATAAGTAAGATGATTTTTTTGGATAATCCTCACTCAATGATATTTTCCACTGATTTTAGGTAGAGTGGGAGGCAGGGAGGGAAGGAAGGAGAGAGAGAGAGATGTGAAAGAGACATCGATTGGTTGCCTCCCACATGCGCCCCAACCGGGGCTGGGGATCGACCCTGTGACCCTTTGGTGTGCAGGCCGAAGCCCTAGCCACGGAGCCACACTGGCCAGGGTCAGGAAGATGAATTGTACTTGGATGAGAATAAAGGACTTGATTCTTCAGCTTCGTGATGGATTGACTGCTGTACCACTGGCTCACCACATTCCACAAGCGTATTTATCAATTAGCGAACCAGAATGTCAAGAATGAGCTCCTATTAAAATCCCATGTGAAAGAATTCCTTTTGCACAACATACCACCTGCCTGTTCCTCTGTGCATAAATCCCAACTAACATCATTATATCGCCAGAGGACCACATTTGTGAGTCACTAGTGTACTGGGGGTTCCGAGTGATAACGTGATACCTTTGGGTGGTGAGACTTTGTTGGTTTGTTGTGTATGTATATTGTTGACCTACAACAGTACACATTTACTGCTTCTTTAATGATAAAAGTATATTCAAATGTTATGGTAGGTTTGTAAATTTGTTCATAGAGATCTTTGCCTAATTTTCATTTGTTTAATATTTTTTCCTGTGTCTTAAAAGTATTCAATTAAATTTTTTTTTTTTTTAAATATATCATTATTGATTTCAGAGAGAGGAAGGGAGGGAGAGAGACGGAAACAGCAATGATGAGAGAGTCGTCATTGATCAGCTGCCTCCTACATGCCCCTGACTGGGGACCGAGCCAATTTTGTTTTTAACAAGATCTGAAAGTCTCCCTCTTAAAAACAGAGGTAAGTTTAGTTTTGGACAATTTTAGAACTTGTCTCATTTAGAAGCATTTGTCATTTTTTCTTTCTAATTATTTTCTGTATTCTGCTAGGTAAAGTTTTATTTATTTTTATTTCTCCAATGATTCAGAAAATACATATTTTCTTTTTTTAAAATGTTTTTGAAAAAGCAACTGTTGGCTGAACATACAATTTGACATGGTGTTTATCTTCCACAAATCACAGAAAATATTGGGCTTTAGCTTATTTTTTGCACATCTAGTAGCTAAGCCTATCATTATAGAACTGTTTCTCTCTCATTCTGGCTCATTAAACTTTCATTAAATGTTCAGAATGTAAAATTCTAAATTTTTAAGGCTCTCTATAATATTACTTTTTCCTTTTCTTGACCTACTTTTTTAATTTCAAGCATAGTGCTCATTGTGTTCATATCTTTTAGCCTCGAAAAGATGCCAATATAAAACTAAAACACAAACTGACTGGTTTATTTTATTTTATGCAAACTTTTATTTTGGTACAAGTATACTTATCTTTGTCAACGATTCTAACAACCACCAAAAAAATTTCTCCTGGCAACTGTATTAGTTTCCCACCGTTGCCACACCTGTCGCGTAGATCAACACCCATGCATTCCTGGGAGCCAGAACCAGTCCCAGTCCCAGGGAGCTACGATCAAGGTGTCACAGGGCCACGTTCCTTCTTGAGGTTTTAGAGATGGTGTATTTTCTTGGCTCCTTACGCTTTTTCTAGAGTTTGTCCGTCTTCCTTGGCTCCTGGCTCCACAGTACTCCAAGCTCTGCTTCTCTTGTCGTATCCCTTCCTGTCGCTCTGATCTTCCCGCCCCCCTCTTACAAGGACCCTTGTGAGTACACCGGGCCCACCTGGACAATACAGGATAATCCCCTCCCTCACCATCCTTACCTTAATCACATCTGCAAAATCTCTTTTGCCATGTAAAGGAACGTATTAAAGGACTAGGACTTTTGGGGGGCCCGTTATTCAGCCTACTATGAGTCATACAATATTTTCCCTTCCTCCCTTCCTTCTTCCCTCCCTTCTTTTTTTTCTACTCTTCAATTTCTTCCATTTAGTTCAAAAACTTACTTTTCTCATTTCTCATTCTTCTGCCAAGAGAATTTCCACTTTTCAGAGTCTATTTTTTGAATGAGTTGGACAGTTTTAATATGCAGTGTTCCTCCTTTATGGGTGGTCTCATCAACTTAGATTTTATCATCACTCTGAAAATAAGCTTTATGTATTTCTTCTCAAAGCCATGTTCTCAGCAAATATATATTGTGCAAGTTTTGAAATACAGGGGTTTGTTTGTGGTTCACAGCTTAAAACAAATGACTTTGTAATGATCCCATTTCACCCAACCATTACCTGATCCGGCTAATAGGACTAATTATCTATTTCCCGAGGGCAGAAAATTAGAGATTGCTCCTAGGTGCACAGTTTTTGCTACATCCCATTATATTTTTGGGAGTCTCTGCATTGCTAATTTTTGCTAGCCAAGCTCCTCCGTTTTAGGGTGGAGGTTTAATTTCACATTACATTATGATTGATGTGTATAGCAATTTCTACCTGCTCACTATAAATTAGAAAAGTGTGGGGGGGAGCACAAAGAGATCCCCTCATCTTAAGTTCCTAGAGCAGCGATTTTCAACCTTTTTCAT